>NC_071574.1:52137440-52754187 GCF_024509145.1 Vidua macroura
TGTGTGGGAGGTGGTATTTTGTTTGAGTTTTTTATTAATTTTACCAAATATATGTGAGTTTGTGTGTATTTTAACACAAACAAAAAAATCCAGACAAACTCATGACAAAATCTGATCTTTATTGAAATGTTTTGCCTCTCAAGCACAGAGATTAAAAGTATCCATGTCATACTCTTAGTTTTAACTGCACATTATATGCTGAAAACATTCTTTGAACTAGTTTGTTGGTAGATTCTTCGCATGTTATCATATAAGTGAAACAGAAGACTTTTTTCCCACCAGTAATGAAAATAATAATGGTGTGTATATTAAAGAATGCCTTCCTTACGAATATAGAATACATTAATATGCAATATGTATTGAAATGTAATATATAGTGTATATGTGTGTGTGTATTTATGTAATATAATTAATATCATAATTTTTATATATATAGCATAATGCCAAATCAATTTTGCCAATGTAATTTTAGTTTTTTGCTTTGCAGTAATACTTAAAAACTAGGAGCTTCCACTTCTGTAAAATCTTCTAACAAAATGCTTTTTTTTTCTTGGTAGAGAAAAATGAGAAAGGTAGCGTGAAAGCAGGCAATCTGAAGTACAAGGAAGAGCCATCAAAACTACTGTCTGGAAACAAATTTCAGGACCGTTATTTTGTGTTACGGGAAGGAAACTTGCTTCTGTATAAAGATATGAAGGTACAGCAGACAAACTCTCCAACCAAGTTTGCATTAAGCTTTCTTTTCTGTTTGAAAAAGATCAACAAACAGATCAACATTTCTCATATTAAATGGCAACTTCTAGAATCTGGCGTTGACATATAAGATTTTTGTCTTGCTGTTTCACAGGTGTGAGTAGAAGGAGTTTGTGTGTGTTTGTCATTTAGCTATTGTAGTTATGCATTATAAGCTTTAAAAATTAAAAATAGAAGAATGTTTGGGTGTTTTGTGCTGATTAAATTATTTGAAAACCTGCTGTAGAAAGCTGCAGCAGAAGTAATGTGGAAATTAAACGAGTGCGTGCCATTTTTTTCTTGGTATTTCACAAAAAGCCCTTAAAAATTCAAACAACAGGGTTCTTATACATACACTTCTCATGATAGAAGAGATTATAGGAAACAATAACTCTCAATACACTAGGAAAATATTTCCCTGCTTCCCAATAACATTTTTCAGATGAATTCTCAGTCCTCTAAAAACTAGTATGGATAATTAGGTTACGTATACCTCAGAATTCCGTAGAAGTGAATTTAGTCATGATTAATAGCAGGAAGGGTTTAGTTTTAATTATTTCATGGGAGTTTTCTTAAAACAGTGGGTTTGAGTGCATGCAGCTTGTATTTAAGTATAAAGCCAAATAATATTAATAAAGAACTATGTTTTAGTTCCAATAATTTCTGGTTTAAAAAAAATCAAAGTTTCAAGTGCTTTTATTTTTGCTGACTGCTAGTTTTTTTCCCATCCAAAAAATTCAGATGTATATTGCTGACCATCCTAAAGTACTTTTTTTAAGACATAGCCCTTGCTTACGTAAGCTAATGCAGTCTGTCTTCTTGTGAAGCTGTGGATACAATCTTAATTAGAATGACTCCAGAATGTCATAAATAGTGTCTTATAATTTAGTGCTAAAACTCAAATTGGCACATATGTGAGAATAAATTAATGTGCCCACAAAACCTTAATTAGTATCTTGGAAAGAATTTATGACAGGATTGTTTTACCACTTTATAATCTCCTTTTTTAAGCCATTCTAATTTATAAAAAATTGAATTCCCCAACTCAGGAGGTGCTTTGAGCACTTTCTTGTAAATGACTTTATTTTTTTTTAATGCAAATGGCAATAACATTCTGATCAAATAGTATATGACTTTGTTTTACTTTTTTGAGAGATATTAATCTACCATGAATAATCTTGGTTTTAGTCATATTTAGAAATGAATAGTAAGAAAGCTTGACATTGCAGATGGAAAATTGTAGTTAATAAGGCCACATGTACTAATTAATTTATAATTCTCATTAATAGCAAATTAACTTTGTATATGCAGGTGGAGATACATTCTGTTCAGTGTTTCTCTTGTTCAAGAGCAATTATCAAAAACATTGAAAGCTTCCTTGAATACTGTATGCTAAATTACTATATTGTACTAATTGACTGAAATAATTTACCCCTTTAATGTTCTGTTGCTAGGAGATAAATTCACAGACAAAGAAATGGCTCCCTTAGGGTGCATTATTGTAAGAAGTATGCAGTTGTTTAACTTAATAGTATGTTCTGCAGGGGTATTTTTTCATCCCAGCAGTACCCTTCTTTTGAGCAGGAAGTTACACAAGAATGCCAACTATAAAACTGTTGTATGTTTTGTTGTTTTCTTAAGTTCTCGTAAGTGTCTCTTTTTTTCCCACACTGGAGTGTTAGAAATTGAAAGCTGCAGAATGGGAAATTGAAAATCCAGGGACAGTAAACACTCAGGAGTAGCTTTGTGTCCTGGGATTATAAGATTTGTTAAGTTGTTTGGTGCAGTTTTTTCTAAATTAAAAGCTAAAACACTTGACCTAAAAAAGCTAAAACACTTGACGAAAGGAATGCTTTTGTGTTGTGTTAAATATTAGTTTTTCTCTGTAATATTGTGCATCTATTGTTTCCTTTCAGCATTTCATCTTCCAGTAACATTCAGTTCTCATACCTGTGGGTCTATGTCTTCAGTAGATTGACTAAAGGTAGTTTGTTCAAGAAGGCGCAAGCAAGGAACCTCAGGAAATCCTTGTCCAGCTTCCTGTGCACAGCAGGGATAGCAGCTGAAGTCAGGACATGTGTGTGGCTTTGATCAGTTAAAGTCTTCGAAAGCCCTGAGGACAGAATAGCACAACCTTTCTGGGCAGCCTGTTGCAGTACCTGACTGAGCTCATGGGGGAAGGTTTGACTGTCCTTAGATGTAGTCTTCTCACAATATAAAAAGCCTCATTTGGTCTGCTTTGTAACTTCCCTGTAGGCGGTGGGAGCTGCTGTTAGGTCAGCCTCTCCTCCAGGGCAAGTGCTCCAGCCCCCAGATAGCTTGGTGGGCCCCTGCTGAACCCTCTCCAGATGACTGATTCTCTTTTTTTTGTCTCTAGGGCCCAAAAGATGCAGTCACACAAGTAATAAGGAAAGGAGGAGAATCATTCTCCTCCACCTACTCGCAGTGCTTCTGCTAGCTCAGGAAAATGATACCACCTTTGCTGTTAGGATACTCTGCTGGCTTCTGCCCAGCTTGGCACCTACCAGCATGCTCTGGTCTCTGTCAGCAGAACTGCCTCCCACTCTCTGTCATTAAAGAGGTTTTTCCCTTCACCAGTGCAGGAGTTTGTATATATCATTGTTAAATTTAATGAGATTCCTGTTGTGCCATTTTGTTGTCCTGTATAGGTTCCTCTGAAAGTCCCAATACTGATGTTTTCCAGAAACCAGGTGGATTCCTTCTGTCTCACTGGGCTGCCCTTTCTGCAGATACAAGGAAGAACAAAGCCCTGCTCTCCCCATCCCCTGTCCCATAAAAGTCAGAATATGTTATCCAGACTCTTCTGTGGGTTGTTTGAAGACATAATTTGCTTTTCTTTCGTCCTGATTTAGCGGCCCCAGTGGCCTAATGGATGAAGCACTGTCTAAAACAGGGATTGTGGGTTTGAGTCAGTCAGCACAGCTTCACCAAGGGCAAGTCCTGCCTGACCAACTTAGTGGCCTTCTATGATGAATTGACTATATCAGTGGACAAAGGAAGAGTTGCAGGTGCCATTTATCTGAAATTCTGTAAAGCCTTTGACACGGTCCCTCACATATTCTTTTCTCTAAATTGGAGAGGGATGGAATTGACTGTTAGTGGACTGTTAGTTGGATAAGAAAGTGGTTGGATGGTCACATCCAGAGGGTAGTGGTCAATGGCTCAGTGTCCTGATGGACATCAGTGATATGTGGTGTTCTTCAGAGGTCCTTACTGGGATTAGTGCTACTTAATATATTCCTTAGTGACACAGAAAGGGAGATTGAGTGCATCTTCAGCAAATTTGCAGACACACCAAGCTGGGGGTGTGGTTGATACACCTGGGGGATAGGATGCCATCCAGAAGGGCCTGGGCAAGAATGAAAAGTAAGTCCATGGAATCTGAGCAGGTTTAACATGATCAAATGCAAGGTGTTGCACCTTGTTTGGGTCAGCTCATGATACCAACACAGTCTGGGGGATGAACAGATCCAGAGCAGCCCTGCCAAGGAGGATTTGGTGGTGCAGTGGGTGAGAGGCTGGACATGACCCAGCCATGGGCACTCACAGCCCAGAGAGCCAAACGTGTCCTGGGCTGCATCCAGAGCCCCGTGGGCAGCAGGGGAGGGAGGGGATTCTGTCCCTCTGCTCTGCTCTGCTGAGAGCCCACCTGCAGGGCTGCAGCCACCTCTGGGGTCTCAGCACAGGAAGGACACAGACCTGTTGGAGCAAGTCCAAGGAAGTCTACCTGGTCGATTAGAGGGGTGGAGCACCTTGTCTATGAAGGAAGGCTGAGAGAACTGTGTTTGTTCAGCCTGGAAAAGAGACCTACTTGTGGCCTTCTAGTACCTGAAAGGAGCCTAGAAGAAAGATGGAAAGGGATGTTTTAGAGGAGTGTAATGCTGCAGAACAACACGAAATGCCTTCAAACTGAGAGTATGTTTAGATTGGGTATTAGGAAAAATTTTTACTGTGAGCGTGGTGAGGCACTGGAACAGGTTACCCAGAAAAGCTGGGGATGCCCTATCACTGGAGGTGTTCAAGGTCAGTTTAGATGGGGCTCTAAGCAGCCTGATCTAGTAAAATATGTTTCTGTTCATGGGAGGAGGGTTGGAACTCGATAGTTTTTCAAGTCCCTTACAAACCCCAAAGTCCCAAACCATTCTCTGATCTGAAGAAAATTCTCACCATTCCATAGAAGAGGTTATTTAACCGAGGGCAATCCCATTTCCCATCTTCCTGTCTCTTGAAGAGTTGGTGTTCATAGACAGCACCACATCTTCATTATTCTAATTGTGTTATAGTTTTGTGATTTCATGTGACCCTTAAGTTCTTAATCAGTCTGCTTCCGGTAATAGTGACTGGTACACTTTGTTAATGGCAAAGAAAGAGACAAAATATTCTAATGATCTGCTAGAAAAGAGAAGTTCACTCCATGAAAGAAACTGAACTGTGAAATCAGTCATGTGGCATTTTCTCTTTGGCACATTCCTGATACAATAATTAGAATCTTACTTTATTTGCAGGCTAGCAAACCTGAAAAAGTGTTGCCTGTCAATTCTCTGAAGCTTTATCTTGGAGTGAAAAAGAAAATGAAGCCACCAACAAAGTAAGAACAGAAAAGAAAATAAACACTGTGTAAAAAGTATTGTAGTATCATCAATAAAGGGTAGCATAGAACATTGTGGAACAAGGAAAAGTCAAGAAGACTATAGCAGTATGCTGAATTAAATTATCCCCTGTAATATTATTTGTTCTGTTCCTATATTTGTTTTCATGTTCCATGTTAACTAATCTGTGCTAGTAAATTACTTTATTGATTGGCTCTTCGTAATCTAAAGTGCATTTGTTATCTCTTGTGGATATGGTCGCTCCTGGCTCACTTTGTTTTGTGGTATATGTCCTGCATGTCATTGGTGGACATACTTTCCTTGCACCAAGTAAAAAGAGAGAAGAGAAAACCAGTTAGTCATGGCCCTTACTGGCAGTTCCTGTTGTTCAGCAGAGGATTTTCCTTTTTCAGGATCTTTGTTATTTTGATGTTTCTGCTAGCTGAAGACTACAGTGCCCTTTACAAACATCAGTGACTATCTCTCAGGAAAAGAGCAGTGAAAAATGACACCTGTTTTTCTCAGATGTTTCCAGTTCTTGTTCGGTCAAAGCTTTGAGATACTGAGACAATGCACATAGGATCTTATCCCACAGGGAGTCTAGGTTGGCTGTAGCCTTTAAACAGATCTGCTTGAACTTTTCCTTTACAGTTGGCAAATCAAAACACCCCAGAAAGGTCTCTGAATTTCAAAGCTTTGCAATGTTAAAGAAAATGTTGGCTTTTTTGCGTGGGTTTTTTTTTTCAATTCAAGTGCAGAATGAGTAGGAGATTAGTCCAAAACAGGAGTAAAAACATTATGTAAATGTGTCTTTGCAGGTTTGTTTTTACCTTGAGGTTTATTTTTAGTCTACTTTCAAAAGAAGAGCTTACCAAGTCTCTTCTGGATCTCCAGAAGTATCTGTTTGTTTCACCTCAGAGGCTTCATTGTGCACCCACTCCCTTTTCATTTCCCTAGTAATTATTAAATCCCTATAAAATCATGTGATTCCTTTTGTTTATAGTACAGTCATAGCTCTTTTCTCTCTGTGACTTCCACACTGTCAGTGGACTCTTTACAAGGCAGTTTTATTTCCAGCACCTTTTAGAAAGCAGAGCCACAGCAAAAATGAGGAAAGTAGTCAGCTGTCATCTGCAGTGTTTGCTGTAACCCTTTGTCTAGAACAGAAAGTTCATTAACTGTGAATCAATTCTAAGAAAATGAGCAAAATCCATCCTCAAACCCACAACTTTATTCTGGATTTGCAGTACACATTTAGACTTCGCAAGTTAATTTTTTTTTCAAATTAAGAGGACTATATAAAGGTAATTAATCTCTGCAGTTTGAGGAATATGTCCCTGTTTATGGAACTAATTTTTGAAAATCTTTCTTTCAGCTGGGGAATTGCAGTATTTTCTGAAAAACACCAGTGGTAGGTAAACATGAAACGCACACTTGGTTTAACTTCACTAATATTTGTTAAAATACCCAATTGCAAAATAAGAGTGTTTGAAAACTAATGGGCATTGTTTTGCTTTCATGTTGAATTTTATTTTTGTTTTTTTAAGTAAAGAAATTTTCTTAGTTGGTATGTTTGGTTCATCTTTTGGGTTTAGGTGTCTGGCTTCCTTCTGTGACCAGAGAGCAAATGATAGTCATAAAGTTAGAATGATAGATTTTAATCCTGTGCACATGCTTAAAATTTTAATCCTGTGCACATGCTTAAAATGAAGCACAGGCATTGTCTTCAAAGTAGGTAAAGTGATAATTTGAAATATTTATATATGCCTATTTTTTCTGGATGTTGATAATATGTATAGATAGCATGAATGAATTTAAGCACTATCTGATGTAGTTTAGAAGCCTATTCTTTAATATGTTTAACTGTAACAGGAGTCTCCATTGTTTTTCATATTAATTATGTTAATTATGTTTTCTAGGTATATATGTTGTGATGGACAAGATGTGCAGATGGAATGGATGATCAGCATTTTTATGGCACAGGTACTAATCTGATCAGAAAATGTAATTTATTCTGCTGTTATGAAAATCCCATTAAATATGTATGTGTTATATATAAGGTTAAGCGCCAAAGTTTCTGGAATACTTCATGCAATAAAAATGCCAAAAGGTGGGTCTTAGTCCATGAAGACTATGAGTGCTCTGAGAGTGAGTACAAACATTAGATTGTGGCATCATCTCCCCATCCCACCCTGCTATATTGTAGAGAAGCTTGGTAAAGAACAATTATTTCCTTTGCAGAAAGCTCTTGTGGGTTAAATTTTGGCCATTGACCTAAAGGGTGTGTCTGTGTGCAAAGCCGAGTACTATTTCTCTGCTCACTAGTTTGGATGCTGCTAAAGCAGTCATGAAAGAAGGGTGTAATGTTTAAAAGCATAGTGGTGTGAACTAGACCAGTTGAAGAGCTGTGCCAATATGGCTTTATTTCTCTGGTATCCAGGTTTGTTTAGTTAACACTGACAATTCATTGTATTGGGTAATCCTAAATTATCCTAAATTAAGTACTCTTCTGCTTGCTGTGAGTTTGTAAGGAGGGTATATGTTTGAGTGGCATACAACACATCCTTGAAAATGGAGCTTAATGTTTGCATTGGAGAAGTGGAAGTAAGCGAGTTGGGAAAAATTTTGCCTGACAGGAGACTGGAACATAGTTTAAGGTTTTAACAGGATTTTGTATCTGTGTCAAGATTTTTCTTTTTCCCGTGATATTCAAGGAGCTTTGCAGGATATCACTGTGAATAAACATTGCTAGATTTATGATTACCTGGGAGCTTTGTGTTGCATAAAGTAGGCTGAGCACAAGACTGTTGAAATACAGGCTTAACGACTTTCTAAAACAGAATCTGACTTTCATAGATAGTCGTGCTAGGAGTATAATGCTTGCCTTGAAAGTAAGACTTCCAAATTCTTGTCTTATTCAGCTCCCTTAGCTGAAATGACAGTTGTTGTTTCTATGGAAACAGCTGGCATACATCTCATGGGCATAACATGAGCAGTGTCACAGCAAATAGGCTCAGAGGTTATTGATATAGGAAACTTAGAAGTAACTCATGCAAGCTTGGTAACTGTTGAAGTCCTTTTGACATAAAATCACAATGAAGGACAGTCTTAGGATTCTGCTCAGGCAGATGTAGAATGCTCCTTTGACAATAGAGATAAATGTCCAGGATAATTTTTCCTAACAGAAAAAAAAATTATTTCATGTACATTAAAAAAATTCCTATGAATTCATACTATTATTTTTAAGACTTTATTCCAATGAATGAACAGTGCAATGAATTAGCAGTAATACATTGAAAGGGTTTTTTGGTTTGGCTTGATTTTTTGTGGAAATAGTTGATTTTTTTTTTACCAGTGTTCTGGACATGAGTAAAGCTGTTAGTCGATAGACTACATGAGAAATGATGTGCTAATGATGCAGATTTAGTGTATTGCTTTTACTGCAATCTACTCCTTCATTACAGAGAAAATCTCCTTAAGAATGCAATGCCTCATATTGGTAAAGCTTGCTGTAAGATATCTAAAAAGTCTTGTACCATACACAGCAGCCAATTGTTACCACATTATCCCATTTCTAAACCAGAAAACTGTAAATGTCAACTGAGATTATTTCTAGTTAGAATTTTCAAGTTGAGACTATTTTTAGGGAAGTCAGCTTGGTGTTTTACTGTATATGTTGTCACTGTATTTGAACACACATGTTAGAGAGACTGCAGGCAGCACATCTTTGTGAGTGAATGACTTAGACTGGAAATTGAAAAATACTGTAAAATTGGTTTTGAAGTCTTAATACAGTGACATTTAGTGATCTTGTGCAATTAAGAGGGACATAAACCAATATTACTGTGCTCCTCAGTGCTTGAGCAGACTAAAGTTTTATTAGTAATTAATATCAGTAAGATAGTAGTACTATTACTATTTTTTCCCTGTTGTCTGATAATGTTTATTCCGATGGTATAAATAGTGCAGAGTATACAAATAGCAGTGTAGGTACTGCTGTAATCTAGTGACAAGAGTACTTTGATACAGGCAATCAAGTTAACGCAGAGGTTATTAATCTTCCATTTCAAGCTGGTACATACTAAGTGTTTGAAGTAGAACCAAGGTTTCTTTCAGTTCTATGCAAAACCATCCTGAAAAGCATGATTCTTGAATTCTATAATAGTTCTGTACAAAATCTCTTACGAGCATGCATAGCATACAGTTGGAAGTAATTAATTGGTATGAAGATGGACACAATAGTTTTCTTCCAGTTTCCTTGCCTTTGATCAGCTGGAGGCACATTATACTACCATGAGATGCAGTTGAACAGAAGGGTCAAAACTATGAATAAATACATTTTTTATGTGGCCTAATACGTTGCTAGTATTTCTGATATACTTTCTCAGAGTTCTATTCTAAGAAATGTTACAGGCACGAAAGGGAAATCAGGCTGCTTACTGACAGCGATGGTTTCCTTAGGCTTGCTGGGAATTAAGGCAGACAGTTTTCTTCAGAAGGTGATTAAAGTTTCTCCAACACTTTCTGGGTTGTGTTTGTTTGTTGTATCTTGATCCACAATAAACTGATTTTGGTTGGCAAGAGCTGCTCTTTCAGATAATAATTTCTCATTTCATTGGAAGAAAATGTTCTTAATGGAGAGAACTCTTCACTGGAGAGAACTTATATCACAGACATTTGCATCACTCTGTTTGCACCATGTGTGAGAATTTTTTACTCCATGAAGATACGAGTCTATAAAATACTTTTTCTAAATTTGGAACCAAGGCTTTCAATTTCTAGTCAGCCATCATGAGTCAATAATCACTGATTCTGATGGGTTTTAATGGTAATGCTCTTTTTACTTGCAGACCATGTGCAAGTATCATCATAGCCCTACAACTGTTTTTTTAAATACAGTCTTCAAGAGACTTGGTTCATGGATTTGCAGTCTTGGCTTGCCAGTTTCCTTCAAAGTTGTGCTGATTTAGCTGTAGGCCTTGAACATTCTCTTTGATTCAGAGACTCTCATGTTGATGATTTTTCAGTAAAATAGTCTTCAAATACCTTGTCCTCAAATCTGTCTTTCTGGTTTTTATTAGCATTACCTGAGGACTGTGAGCTCATGTGCTCAAATTTGAAATGCTCAGTAAGTAATTAATGGTTTTTTACTTCCCTTCTCTTCTCAGTCTTGTTTTTCACTCAGAGTGAAACTTCACATTTTTCCCTAAAACTGATCAATTCAGTCGAGCTACAGCAAAGACTACTGTTGAAACCATATCTACATATTTGTAGATTGTGTTTTGGATAACACGAAGTTGTTATCATAGGTTAAGCAATTATTTTATCTAAATTATTAATACAAATTTTCACAGAATCGCAGAATCAATTAGTTTGGAAAGGACCTTTAAGATCATTGAGTCAAAGCTATTGACCTTAACAGCACCTTGTCAACCAGACCATGGCACTGAGTGACATACGTAGTCTTTTCTTAAACGTCTTCAGGCATGGTGACTGGAGACATTCCAATGTCTAGTCACCCTTTTTGGGTAGAAACTCTTCCTCATATCCAACCTAAGCCTCCTCTGGTGCAGTTTAGGACTATTTCCTCTCATCCTGTCGCTGGCTGCCTGGGAGAAGAAGCCCATCCCCGCCTGGCTACAGCCTCCTTTCAGGCAATTGTAGAGACCAGTCAGTTCCCCCTGAGCCTCCTTTTCTCCAGGCTGAACCCCCCAGCTCCCTCAGCTGCTCCCCATGAGCCTTGTGCTCCACACCCTTCCCCAGCTCTGTTGTCCTTCTCTGGACACGCTTCTCAAAGTCTTTCTTGCAGTGAGGGGCCCAGAACTGGACACAGGGTTTGAGGTGTGGCCTCCCCCGTGCTGAGTACTGGGGGAACAATCATTGCCCTGGTCGTGCTGGCCACACGCTTGCTGACACAGGCCAGGATGCCACTGGCCTTCTTGGCCACTGGCTCACGTTTAGTAGCTGTGGACCACCAGTCCCAGGTCCTTTTCCATTGGGCCACATTCCAGCCAGTCTGCCCCAGCCTCTAGCGCTGCATGGGGTTGTTGTGGCCCAAGACCCTGCACTTTGATCTTGAACCTCAACAAGAAACACATTTTGAAATGCTTGCACATTGAGGTGGTTTTATCTTATTTCAGAAACTTTTGTTGGGACTCCTGAAAGCATGCTTCTGTGGAATTTTGAAATTGTAAAACAAGTCAATATGTATGTCACTTTTGATGATATCTTCTATTTTTTGGGGATAATGAGAATAATATTAAGGAAGAGTGTTTGATGCATGAGAATTATGTAGAGACATTTTTATTCTTTTCACTCAATATTGTGCAGCACTTATGAAATATTAACATAATTTTAAGCATCATAGTGTTTTTCCCTTTCTCCTTCAAGAGGACGGCATGGTATTGTGCAGTATATAGCTTTTTCCAAGGGAGCTTTACATACCCAAGAATTTTGTATATTTATGAAATTGTATATGGAAAATAAGGAATAATTTTGTTCTTCAGCATGCAGATATATGGCCACCTGCTGGGAAAGCAAGAAAACAGTCCATAACTAAAAGTCCAAAGATCAGAGGCTTACCACTAATTCCCATTCATCAGGAGAACACTTGTAAAATCAGAGGGAATACAGAGGTAAGTGGGGTGTAAACTTGATGTAGAACTTTTAACCACAATGCTGTAATAAGTAGTCCAGTAATAATGAACTCCCTAGAGCTGGATAAATATAAAATGCAGATTCTCTTATTATCAATGCCCCTTCCAATATTTTGTCATTAAAGGAACATTTGGGACAATTTAATGTAAAAAAGCTATTGTAGTCTCAAGTTGCATAACCTCTCTGGCTGTTCAGTAAATCATAATGGACTTTTATTTGTGCTTGTTTTTGTTGTTTTGGTTTTTTTTTTTTTTTTTTTTTTGAGTAGAGATTGTTCATTAGGAGTAAATAGTAAATAAGACTTTTAGCTGGAAATATTATGCACATTATTACAGTATGGGTTTTATTTTTAATAAGATCCTTGAAAACTGTCCTGCATGCATATCTTACAATATTTTTTCTTCTCTCTAAAATAACTGCACGGTTTTAGTTATCTAGTCTGTGAATATAATGGAAAAGCTCAGATGGAACTAATGTTGATACATTTAAGTTTTACTATTATTAGTCCCAAAGAAGAATGAGAGGCTTTAGTTACAATTCTTTGAATAGACTGAGCTTTGTTACTACATTATGTGCATTAGTGATGTATCTGAACCTTATCATATTAGCTTGAGATTACTTTCTGGTATCCACATAGAGATACTGATGCCTGTGGAGAGAACTTACTTGTCTTAATTCCAGCTGAGATGAAGCAATGGAGGCACTGTTCTACTTGGGAACAGTAGTAGTAACTAACCTAACTGCAGCAGTGAGTAAGTGTTGAAACAGCAGCTTGGTCCTTTGACTGCAGCAGTATAATTTCTTGCACATTTTAGAATATTTTGAAAGGAGTTAATATGGGTTGTGTTATCCCCACTAACAGAGAGAGTGGTTCGGGTACAGAGTGGTAAAGTTGACTTTTTCCATAGTAAAGCAAAAGCAAAAGGCAGGCATAATGCTTTATATAAAAGACAACTCCATCTTGTGTTACACTTGCAGAAAGAATTTCTGCTCTGCCTAATTATAAGAGTATAAAACTATGTGAATATAAGTATTTTGTAATTTGTTTACAAACTTTTGTTTAATTTGTCCTTTTTAACCTTCTCTCAAAAAGTATTTTTTTGCAATTTTTAATAAGTTCTTTCTGATGCTTGTATTTTCAAACTTCTTTGATGAAAGTAAATCATAGTTCTTGTCAGTCAAAAAACTTCATAACCCTTAGGTGTGTTTCTTACCTAGGTGTGTTCTTTATGCAAGTACAGTTGAAACCTCTAGTACATTCTTTGAGATGGCTACAAATTCAGACATTCTAGGATTATAGTTTACTAGGGAGGACTCTAATGTTTTGTACACTGCAATTTTGAAGAGGTCTGCATTTAAACTTAAAATCAGAAATCCAGTCTTCATTATTTATGCCATGACTAAATCTAGAGAATTTTTATGGAAAAGGCATTTGCATACTTTTGGAAGGTTAACACAAAAACACATAATGAAAAATAAAAACTAATGCTTTTTTTACATGGAAAGCTAAATCTGGAATGAACAGTAAAATAGTGGTAGAAAGTGTATATATGATACAGTTTTTTAAGAAGAAATATTATATGGCAGTGGAGTCAATTAAAAAAAAATGTAGCATTGGGAGACCATGCCTTCAGTCTTTCCATGAATTTGAGTACTCTTCCAACATGCAAGAATATCTCAGTTTTAAAGCATTAGAAAGTAATACCAGGAACAAGCATTTTCTGAAATATAGTGGTTTATGAAGAATGGAGGTCTGTTTACAGATCAATGAGTAAACTTGTAGTCGAAGTTTCATCAATTTATACAGACAGGAAAAGAGACTGAAAGTTTTCTGAACACAGAAATAAGAGATCTTTGTGAGAGAAAGATGACTGAGGGGAAAAAACCCAAACCACTCTAAGCTCAAAAATACCGAGAAACTGAGTTTAATATTAATATTTTTTTTCTAAAATGTCTATATTGAATGTCTGATGTTCCCTCATTGTTGGAAGCAGTTTTATTGTGTGTTAGCAAGATAAATGTATAATACCAAAGGTTTGAAAGACTCAATAACTAAGAATCCTAATAACAAATAGAACCAAAACATTTTGGTTATTTCTACTCCACTTGTTGCACATGGATAGTGCATTTGAAATATGCATGTTTCTCAAAAAGAATTCTTTAATTGAAATAGAAATATATTGCTGTGTATCTGCAGGAGGAAAAATCTTTTCTTTCCAGCACGATCAAATAGCATACTGAATTACAATAGCTCATACAAGAAAGGCCCAAACCATTCTATAATTCTGTGTATCTAAACTAGCTCCTCCCTAATGTTTGAGTAGTTTTTAATGTTTGTTTTAACATACAGGAGGTATTAAGATTCCAAGGAACAAGTTGCTCATATGCTGTGGATGCATAACTACATAAAAAATGCAGTAGAACTGAACAAGTTCCACACAGGAAATACAAAAAGACTCAAAGTCTCCCCCAGCTTTCTCAGCCTTCTGGTTGTCAAGAAAGATGGCACACATGAAAAAAGTATTCCAGGACCTAATTTTCCTTTAGAACTACCAGGGTTTTACACAAGAGGAATGTTCTACCTACTGCTGCAACACTAGGATACAATAATGCTAATTTAGATGCTGCATCTGGTTTACCTTTAATTTTCTACAGCTTAAGAACCTGAAAACAGACCACCAATATGCAAATTGAAAAAGAAGCCAGTATTTATAACGTATCAGTTAGTATTTAACAGCTGCTGAAAAGGTTTATGTGATTGTTTAAAATTATCTCTCATGTATTCATGTTGTTCAGTCATTATATTATCAAAACTGCAATATACAGTTGTATTAATTCCACCAAACAATTCTAGATCTTTAAGAGTATATGGATCTGCTGTAAAATGCTAAAATTTAGTCTACTGTGGTAGAATGAAAAATCAAATTGTAATTATATGAAAATAAATCTTCATGTCTTCATTGGCATGGTGCATGATTTCTGTAAATTTTGGAAGTATCACTGAGAATTTGCTCACTGAAAATGCTTACTAAATGATAATATGACAATTGTGGTAATTTAAAACTAACTTTGCTGTCTCAGCTGTTGAGTAAAATTATTTTTTTTTCTTTAAAACTTATGTGAAACTAATGAGCAAAAATTGCAGTCCAAACATTTTTTAATATGGTGTGAATGAACTTATTTCTCTTTGCTTGTTTGGTAAGAATATAGAACTTCAAGGTGGAAAATCAAGATTTGGTGAACGTCATGATTATGAACTTCTGGAAGAAAGAAAAAACTTGAAAGAAAAAGCATCTATTGTGGCACAATGTTTGGAAAGAAAGGAGGAGAAAGGGCGAAATCCTGCAAAAACACATCGAAACTTGATTTCTGAGCATGATGCAGGCTCATGGATGACTGAATTACACCAAGTACATAAGACACTGAAGAAAAATAAAAACAAAATGAACAAAACTAATTTGGAACTAGATAGTAAATTGCCATCAGATGTGATTCAGGAATTAAATACTGTGCTGCAGAAGAACAGAGCACTTCATGAAACCTCCAGCTGATTTCCTGAGCCTGAAGTGTAATACTTATATATATATATATATATTCTTGTGTTATATATGTGTATATATATTTGTGTGTGTATTTTCTGTTCAAAAGTAGTCTGTTTTGATGTGTCTAGTTTGTACAGTGCAGAGGAAATAAGGAGATATAATTTGTTTATATGCAGCTATTGGTTTTGTGTATGTGTATGCCCAATGTTATAATTTAAGACTGAACTGGGAGAACTGATTATGTAAAACTCCTGAAGTTTGGAAGTTTTCTGTGCAGTGCAAGGACACCAGAGTTTTGTCTATTTTTTTGTTGTTTGTTTCAGATTTTGTTTGATACAAGGATTTTAAGGACTGTCAAAAAGTTTTGCTGTTTATACTCTGTCCCACCTTGTGAATACTGGAGAGATATTTTTAAAAGACAAGATATACTCTGAAATTCTTGCTATTGTCCTGCAATATTTTTAATTGTCTAACACTATAAAATTAGTAACATCTGATTTGAAATTGATTTTTTGTTGTTTTTGCTGGTTTGATGTTTTTAATTTGTGGTTTTGTTTTTAAGGAGAAAATTAATATTTGCTTCCATAGAATTGTCCTCTGACAAGGAGCCATCAAATGGGAGAGAAATGTACATGAGACAATGTATTAATTCTTGTATCTTGAAACTGTGTCTCTAGGGTGTACATCTGATTATTACATCATAAGTAATGAAACTAGTGAGGAGGACAAAAAAAAGTCTTCAAAGCAACATCTAATGGGTACATGAATTGGAAGAATAGCACAATCTCTGTAGGCTGAAGTACTATTCTAAACAGGCCTTGCTCAGCTCAGGGTGACAAAGGCAGGCTTTTCTGTTGCTCTTTGGATGGAGCTTGCTTGGTGCTAACAAAGTTGCTGACCTTCCATGAATATTTAGTATTTAAATGAGAAATTATTTCCTTTCAGAAAAAATGATGCCCACACAAACAAATCAGAATGGTACCAACATACCAAGTGTTAAGAAGTGCCAAATTCTAAATGGGAGAAGAGATTTACCCCTCTCTTTACTATGAGGACAAAGGTGATAGTATTCTGTTTGCAGGGACTAGCAAATGCTTGTCCTACAACTTTATCACTGCTCTTATGAGTGTGAGGGCTGGTCCCAGGGTTGAAAGAACAGTTTTGCTTGCTGCCTTCTGAGTATGTAGGTAGCAGTTCCTGAAGATAGTGATGTAGCACAGTACAGCTACTTTGATTTTTAGGCCCAGAGTTCCTAAGTTCAAAATTCAGCATTGCTTTTCAAAACAAAACCTATTCAAGGAATGAAATTATTTTTAGTTGTTTTGTAGATTTTATCTTCACTTATCCCTTGGGACTGCTGATTTTACTTTGTTCCATAGCACCTGGATGGGCAGAAGGCACTGCTGTGCTGAGGCTTGTTTGCAGGTGTTGTAGATGCTGTCTGGTTAAGCAGCAGGACCAACAGACCAGAGCTCTAATGAGCTCACAAGGCACCTTTGCTTCAAGGGAGGCATTAATAAGAGCATCTGCTCGTTTTTGCTGCTGTCCCTTTTGCGGTCTGACTAGTCACACTGCCACAGATTTTCACCAGCCTTTTAAGAACTTACTGATGCCTTTAGTGTTTGATTGGAATTGGCCAGATCTCTTAGAGTAGGAGAGAGGAAGCACAGAAGCAGTATGCACACTTACTCCCTCCTCTGTTTTTGGTAGTCACAGGTGCCCTAACATTTCTCACATCATTTGCTTCTATTCTTGATTACATTGGGCAGCTTAATTGGAAAAATAATTTGTTTGATTGAAGAAATTAGAAAAGTGACTCAAATAATGTGTCTTGCAACTCCGCTAGGAAGCACAGAGAAAATGAGATCAAACTCAAATATTTTAGAGTAGTATTTATTATTCTGGAATGTAGCACTGACAAAGCAAGTCTAGTCTTTCAGGCTTTGCATCTACCTTATTTGAACAGTTGTTAAAACTGAAACAAGTTTGTAAATTTTAATTTTTTCGGTGTCCTATTGACTGTTTTGCTACCTTCACTTTGTAATTGAGCCTCTTCTAATCATTGAGGCTCTGTCTTAAGAAAGCATATCAACCTGAACTCAAATTTTATTGTTTAAAGCTGGTGCTTAATGTTACTAAACATTCTTAAATGGTGATTTGAATTGGGGACTACTGCCAGCAGGAGAAACTGCTTTATTTTCTGTCAGGCTGGACTTGAATGTACTATTTACAGTTGTACTTTTATTTGCAGATAGTTCTCAGTATTGAGTTATGGTTCTTATGTTGTTTATCTTTTTATTGGGACCTTAAGAATGACATTCACTTCACTGCTGAAAAGATGCTTCATGCATCATTTAAGCCACTACACTAATGGAATAAATGGAGCAGTGGAAGGGTTTTGTGCATTGGAGTGAATATATCCATGAAGAAAATGGTTTGTGTATTTTTATTGGTTCTAAGGACTACAGAAACATTTGTTCTATTTCAAAACCCTGTCACAGGTAAAATATCTGTATAACTGCTGCTATCAGGCCATAAAAATCAAGAAGATCTTTAATAAAATGTGTTTAAATTGGCGTCGTATGTATACATATACAAACACATTTATGTGCACATTCATAGAGGCACACTGAATGGTGACAGTAAAAATTTATTTGGAGAAGTAGAAATTAAATTTGCAATTAATTATTTTAAATAGGTATCAAAGTTTTGAACAAAACATCTGACACATTATTGTTGCACTACACGTTTCAGACTGATCTAAGACCTGCAGAATAAATGTGGTTTGTTGCAATATCTTAATGGCTGCTGTTTTTGTTGCTCCTGTGCCATATTGAGGACTGGTAAAGTGTAATTTTTAGAGAATTGTAATAGAATAAATGCTGTTTCTCAGAACTAGGTGATGGATTTTTCCAGAAAAAAAAATCCAGTAAGAATGTTAAAAATTTGTGTTTGCCCATATGAAAGCTATTGAATAACCTGGTAAGAGCTTACTTTCTCATCTGCAAAATGAAGTTAAATGAGAGACTGTTATTTTATGTATGGGCCTATAATAGTTAGAAGACTAAGATTAATATCTTAATAAATCTTATAAATCTCAAGTTCATCATTACCTTGTTAAACTTCTACAATCATGACAGGTAGGTGTAAAGTTGACATGTAACCATTGTTTTTGTTGTTAAGATAATGCCTGTGTTCTGTTTGTGGTTTTTTTTCACATTTACCAGGATTAGTGAGGGAAGCAAGTGAAAACCCAAGAAGAAATATGAGCTAGATGTTTCATTATCTTTACTTAAGCTGGATATTTTCTGCTATTTTAGATTTTTTTCTTCAAAACAGATCTCTTTCTGAGGTACTATTTTGGGATGCCAGTTCAAAAGAGCAGTTTGACTAATAGGTTTTGTGCCTCAGCAGAGACTACCTTAGTGTGGGGTCAGTTTCACCAGCTGGGATCTCCAGAGTGTGCTCATGCAGACCTTGCCTTTACTGTGTTACTGGGGTTGAGATGCAATTTTTGCATTAAAAGGTTTTGCAAATGTTGTCCGAGAATCTGTCCAATGGGGAAAGGATATCCCCAAAGATTTCTTCAGTTAATGGGGAAGGCTTGGCCATATCACTGATTTTTGTTTCTTCCTTGGGAAGAGCTCTGGGCTGTTCTGCCTAAGGCAAGTTGTTAGGATGCCTAACAGCTCTATCTGCCAGAGGCACCCCTGGGGTGCCTTTTGCTGTCATGTATTGGGGTAGTTTTAGACTGCTCTGGAGATACAGGGTTTATCTGAGAGTAAAAGTTACAAGAATTTTATCTCACTGCTATGATTTTTCTCTCCCCTGATACAGTGCTGGCACAGTTTGTGTTCCTATGAGTGCTGCCAGGTTTCCACCATCTCCACAGCTCAAATTCCAGATTAGAAGTCTAAGAAAATATTTGCATGCTCTGCTGGGGACAGGGCTGGTACCTGCAGGAGTAAGGAAGTAAGGGGTGCATCTCTCACTGGCTATGACACTTTGTTATAGGCCTACCCTCTTATATCACCACTCTGATTTTTATATCCTGTTTTCAAGTGCAGTCTGTTTCAGTGGGAGAGTCAGCTATCAGACTTTGCTTGAATTTGAACTACAACAGCTTCAGTTCTGCTTGAGTCCAAATGGAAAATGAAAAAAAAGAAAAAAGAAGTACTGACTCGAGTCCCTGTTTGGAACATAGAATGCTTTAAAAACTATTTTGATTAGGGCTACTTAAGAGAAAATTTTGGATTCAATAAGTTACATTGGGAAAGCTGAACTATAGAAACAGACTACCTTGATAGACATATTGAGTGTATTCCAAGTTGAATTGTTTGCAAGAATATGTACTAACTTGCAAAACAGCAAGATGTGGCAAGATTTCCTGTGAAGAGTCAGGATTCTCCAATACAGTATTCCTGATTCTGAACCACTGGAGAGATTCTCTGTGCTGTCAAAAAATGAGATTACTGTTCTATTTAGAAAGGCAGAAAACAGTCAGTTTGGAGATTACATTGCTTTATTGTGGCTCCACTGAAATGGGATCCATCTGCAGCTCAGTTAAGGGGAAAAAATTTCTGCTATTTTAGCTCTTACCACTGCTGTAGCTTATTGGTTTAGTTATTGTCTTTGCTGAAATTTCTTTGAGAATATTCCTGTTATGCTTTGCCACTCATTTTTCACTAGAAATTCATTATGATCTGTTGTACTGATGAGGAAGGAGGATGTGGATGTTAATGCCAGATAGACAACTGTATCTTCTTGCTTACCTATACTTTCACTGCAGTTCAGAATTTTGCTTAGTCTACCTGGCCTTACTTGAGCCCTACCTCTTTTTGCTCTAGACTCTGTTCTGCATCTTAGAGTCTGGAATATCCTAATCTTTAAAGTATCTTATATACAGACTCCCACTCTGGTCTAATGTATGGTTCATACTCTAGCCATTTCTGGTTAGATCCCATGACATCTCTAAATATTTTTTTTTTTTTTTGCCTCTGTTTGCAGATAGTATGTGCATTACAGTCCAGACCATCATGTTAAGGTTGCCTTAACCTTTTTTTAAGTCCTGTTGGAGCTGTTCTCAGTGCTACCATAGAGAAAGGGATTTCGCTGAAGTAACCAAGAGAGATTTAGATATTGGGCAATAGGTATTCCAAAGTTCTGTAGCTCATTCCTCTGAAGATCTTCTACATACATTTGTATTCCTCAGCCAGTCAGAAGTCAAACTAAAGAAAATGTACTCTCTTTGCCTTTTTAAATTATTTTAGTTCAGTTCCTTAATGATCCTATAATAATTGCTTGTGCCTGGTAATAATACAGCTTCTTGCAAACTATACCTTTGGCTACATAAAGTGTTTTCTTTCAGAATTTAATTAACATTGATTTGTCCAGTACTGCAGACAGTTCAGAACTAATAGATTGAAGTTTGCTTTATGTATGAGTTTTATTACATTGTTTTCTCCCCATCCACATTTACAATATGTTTCATTTAAAAGCAGGTAATTTCTTTGCATTTGACTATGTTGGCTTTATATGTCTATTTAAATTACAGCCTGATTGAAATGTCATTTCTTCAAATAGATTGTAGCCATTAGACTTTAGTTTATTGTGTCCAACCTTACATTTGCTTTCAGATTGTCTCTTTTTTGCACTGTTTACTCATTCATCCTGCACGTTCGGTTCGGACTATTAAAGCTCATTAGATTATAAGTATTGTAAACTGCATATAACAATTCTGTGGTTTTCCCAGGCTGTTACAGGTGGAACATTTTTCTCATGAGAATCCTTACAGGCTTTCCTTCCAGAGGAAATCAGGTTTCATGAGAGATTACAGAACTTTGATGTAGGAGAATGTGTCTTGGAGTCTTGGTTAAATCATTGAGTAGAACAAGAGTATATTTTGTCCATAAGCTGGAGATAGTAGGATTGGTTCCCTTTCTGTCACTTCTTGATCTCATATAGTGCAGCTTGGCCAGGTAAATGAGGTTTGAAAGTGTTTGCATAGGATCTGTTCTAAGAACTAGAACACAGAAAGTCAAATATGAAGCATCTCTAAAATAGCAATAAATCTGACCATTAGTTTAAGATAGTTTCTGGTTTTGCTCATTAAATAGTAAATGCGTTTTCACAGTTTTTTTTCCTTCCAGATTTTAGAGAAAAGTTCTCACTAGCTTGAAATTTCTTTGGAGTTTCAGTATTAGTAACCAAGTCTAATTTAGAAAGTTTATTTTTCAAAACATAAATCTTGATACAAAAATGGTACTAGAGGTAATTATTTTTAAATGACCTTGTATAAAGGTTTGCTTTCTTTTATGCTAGCTATATCACAGCAGCATTAACTTATTTAGTTCTCTCTGAATAGTATTTCTGGGATAAATGCATATCTTGTAATGATTATTGATATTTTTTAATGTCGGTTATGAAAAAATTCAAAAGTTTTCCATCTATGACTGAATTAATTAAAAATGCAAGTTTATGTTATTTACCATTTACTCTTGGGGTTTGTAAAAATAACCCGACAGTTACATTACATAAAATATTGCTATTGAGATTCAACAGCCCTGAATGCATTGTTTACTTAAATAATGCAACCTCGATTGGTTATGGACAGTGATGAGAAATTAGTTACAGAAAATCTGATATTTCTGCAGTTAGCAGTTAATTTATCTCCAACTGAGTCTCTTGCAGCCGTCTCCTATTTCTCCAGAATTCTTGGGTTTCAAGAAAAGATACTAGCTTAGAATTCCAAATGTACAGCCAGAAATTCATCTTGAAAATTCTATTACAAAAAATAAAACCACAAACCACCTACAACAAATAAACTTCCTCTTTAACGTGTTTGCAAAAGCTTCCCTTATTGAATTATTTTTGAGAACCATTTAACAAAACAGAGGGAGGGCACCCATGCTGAAATTCAAATCAATTTTGCGGTAGATGGATGCTATTTGCCTTAGAAGAATTCTTTTTTCATCAGTTGGATTATGGTGATCAAGCAAATGTTTCAAAGTAATTGACTTCAGGTCAGAATTCAATGGCAAGATGTTGCACCTGTGTTTTTCTGAGGACCTCAAAGAATGTTGTCTACATGGTTTCATCAAATTTTTGTTTCAGTTATTTTAGATATCCTGAGGCAGATCAAGGTAGTAGAATTTAAGACTTTCTGTAATTCTCTTCCAGCCTGTGGACATGGTAGTTCTGTAAGGAACACAGTGATTTTCCACTTTTGAGCAGGTGCTCTGACCTGTACCTGAGACCTGCACTCCTGAGCCATATCAAAAGCATATCTTATTAGTAAGTAAATTTTCTTTCAGTTTGCGGGTTTATTGCCACTCTGGACTTTTTGAGAGAGACTTACGAAATGTATGGCCAAATAATATTTTTTTGTGGAACTAACCTAAATTCTTTTTTTGGTATATTCTGAAATGAGCAGCCATGTTTTAAATGGACACAGTTTTTTGTCTGGATTTTTGTCCAGATTGTCATTAACTATAACAGTGTTGAAATCTCCTTTCGAATGTTTACCTTAAATACAACCTCCATCCTCACAGATACTGGAGGTTTGATGTGATTTGGTTTTTTTGGCTAATCAGACATGTCACACAGCCAGATATTGGATCTCTGGTAGACATAACCTGATATGTTTGAAGGTGTGTAACAAACCAGAAAATGTTAAATCATGGCATGTGTTACCTGTTGGTAACATTTTTTGATGATGCTCTTACATTGCTTTGGTTTACATACTAAAACTTTCATTAAAATTAAAAAGTGATTTAAAGATATTTTACAAATCAACTAACATTATGCATTCAAGTTTTACATTCAAGTTTTTGTTTGGGCTTTTTAAGCAGGCACAGCACTCATTTTTTTTCCTGATTGCACTAAGCAAAAGCAATGAATAGATAAGAAATGTTGTTGTATATACCTTATTTCACCCTAACACACCTCAATTTTCAACACCTTTATTTTTTTTTTTTTTAATTATTTGTCAAATAAAGAGTGGTCGAATTGTTTTCTGGTGCACTCATGCTCCTTGTTATTATGAAGAATATCTTTATCCTGGCCTGTTGTCAGCTGCTCAGAGATGAAAAATAAGTAGTAAAAATTAAAGACAGGTCTGTTGCTTCCAAAAGTACAGTATGGTGTATACTGCCTCTTTTTATAAATGTTTTCAGCTTTATCTCTTGATATTCACTTTTCTATCCCTAATGTATCATTAGTGAGATGAACACATAAAAATGGATCCTTCCCTCATGGCCTTACAGGACCCTATTATAAAATTGTAAACTCACCATTCAAGTTATCTCTTTGCAATTAATGAACTGTGAAAAGAAATTGCACAGTGGAAGAATGTAGCTGTATTTATGATTAGGTCTTAAACAGAAGGCCAGTTTATATGCTACTTGGATTGAAAAAATTACTTACTTTCTCCCACTATGTTTTTATTATCAAGATAAAATGTCTAGTAGGCCAACAGGAGTAAAAATTCTGAATGCAAGCAAAATTATATAGGCTTTATTCTGAGTAAAAAAATGTCTCATGAACATTGATATTTATATATTCCATTTTCAGACAATAACTGTAGTTTATGAAGAAGCTAGAGTTCACATCACCATCTGCTTTCAGTAACAACTTTTGAACTAATATGTAGACTAGAAACTGTTTTCTTTCCCTGAATCAGAACTTTGTGCCATGGATTTCTAGAAACAAACAGGATTTATATTTTAAAAGTATTTTTAAATTTGTTTCACAATCGGTTAACCCAACTTAATGGACAATTAACTGAACCATGAGGAAGCTTTCCCATGAAGGCTGACACCTCCCCCATTCAGCATGTCAGATATTTTACACAATTGAAGAAAGAGACATGTTGCCAATTCTTATGGTCCTTTTTAAGACCAAATGCTTGTTCTTGTCTTCCCTGATATTTGTTTCTGCTTTATTTTAACTTGTGGAACTCCAGTTTCACAGTGGAAGAGAAGAATTTCTCATCAGTTTATTTGGTGTTGCCCTAAATATTTACAGGTGAAGGAGGTGTGTTGCTTTAAAGAGGTTTCAGAATAAGGTGATCGATCAACTGGTTTGACAGCAATAAAAGTTCCCCAGGAAGCTACATCTGCATCTTCAAGAAACAAGTAAGATCATCTCACTCTGATCTACAATTTGATTCAGGTCCCCAAAGGCTAATGTCCAGCACACTAGGCATGTGATAATTGAACTGTTGAGAAGCAAAATATTAATGAACTGCCTTCCCTTTGGAAGTAATCTAGGTTTCTCATTACTAGCACTGCCAGCATTCTTGTTCTTAGTGTCTAATTGACGCTTAATGACTCTCTCCTGGTGTCTCTAATTTTCCATAATTAATGTGCATGTAAAATGAATCTTGTAAATAATGTGTGCTTATATACCACATGCTGAATAATGTAAGCAAGCTATTATAGGTTGCTTATTTTTGCCTCTTGTGGTCTCTGGATCTCACAACTTTGCATTAAGTTGAAGCTGTGAGGGAAAAAATCTACCAGGCATCTCACCTCATTGAACCATAAAACCCAGAAACAGTGAAAAAATTCTACAGAGAAAAGAGATCAAGTAGGTTCTTTTTGTTTGTTTTTCCACACCAAACCAGTTTAATGAATAATAGACTGCAGGATTTTCAAATTATATGCATTAGACTGTTTTACAAATATACATCTCTAAACTGATTATGTTCTTAATATCTAAATGTCTTGCAGATGGTCTTTGTGACTACTTACCAAGACAAGACAAAAGTTATCCACACTTTTAATATCTAGTGAAATTATAAAGTACAAACATTAAGTTTTATAGCTTGTTCAAATTATATTGAGGGACTCTACCAAGTGGAATTTTTTTTTTTTCCAATTTTAAGTATGGGCTGATTTTCCAGAAAATTAAATATCAGGTTCACTAGGCAGAGAGTTGTTTTAGATTAGAGAATCAAAAAATTATTTTTATTTTTTATAATGTTTTGTACCAGTCTCTACTCTGCAGTGCAGAATGCTGGCTTAGTATTATTGTATTTGATAACTGTGATTAAAGAAATAAAGATTTTCTCACTTTATTATTTTACTGCTGTTATTTTGTATTTAATCCTGCTTCCCTTGTAACCTTTACTGAGTTTAAAGCATTTTCAGTGAGACAGGTCAGGGAGTCTCAGCCCTCACAGAAAACAGATACCATAAGAGTGTCATCTTTTAACGGTTATGTTTTTAATAAGCTATTTTCCAGCTGCTGCTTATAATATACATTCTGTTTCATGGAAATCAAATAGAGTTTTAATTTTTTTCTGATTGAAGTTAGAAAGGGCTTGCTCATCAGAATTCTGTACCAGTTCTCTTTTTTCATCTCTTCATTTATCACCTGCCCCTGGAAATTACATGAAGGTTGAATCTAGGTCCATGCAGCAATCTGGCAGGTAGGATGCCTTATTTTGATACATTTTTCCATACAGATTCAAATAAAAATGAATTTTAAGTTAGAGAAAACTTAAATAAATATAGATTCAGCTTAATTGGAGGCAAACTTACGGGGTCTTGTCTACAACAAAGCTGTCTGTAAGTATAAATATAAAAAGCAGTACACTACTGCATGTCTGTTATAAACTTGAAGAAAACTGTTGTCTAGCAGACTGGTGACACATATACTTCTGTGCTTGTTCATGTACATTTTGAATGAAAATATTTAGTCATGGCACTTCTCTTTGCAGTTCATTAGTTTTTTTCTCAAATGCTAATGCCCCTTCTGCTGCTGTGAGTTGCTATGCATGTGTATATTAAATATATTTCAAAAATCCTGTCGTTGTCTTGTGGTGAAGCTGATAGCAGGTGTGCTTTGAAGCCAAGTGGATTGCATTGTCCAGGAATGCCAACCTGACCTTTGCTGCTCTGGCTCCATTTTTCCCTTTCTTCAGGCTCCCCCTACCCATGCTTCCTATAATTAAAGGGAGAGAGGTTCCTTTAGTCCCACTGACACATTTTCTAGTGTCAGATTAAATTAGGACCTCTCTGTTCTACACAGACTGGGAAATGGTCACACACCTCAGTTACCAAAACATTGGTGGGAACATTATGGGTGTCAAACACTAGTAGTGATATTTTTGAAACAGCAGTGCAGAGATGAGAGACAAGTGCCTCCACTTTCTTGCAGTTCTTCACTATAAAATTAGTCAAGAATGCAACCAATGTTTTTCATGCCATAGAGATTTTTGTTGATTTGTGGGTGACAGGGAGATAGGAAAAAAAGTTTACCATTAATGCAGTAATGGAGAAGAACTAAATATATTAACTCAAACACCACCATCCCCACACAAAGTCACCTGCCTGTAAAAAGCAGTGATTGTATATGAAACACTGTAAAAAAAACAGTGATTGTATATGAAACACTGTAAAAAAATCTGTGTTCAACAGTATCTGTGTTCAACTACTGTGTTCAACAGCTGAACACAGCATTATTTCAGTAGTCTTTGAATTATAAAATAATATTTAAAGTTTAATGAAAAAAATATTTAAGTAATTTGCTAAAAAATTACATTTTCAAGCTGTTTTCTTCAAAAATTTAAATTGGCACAGATCAAACCTTAAATGTAAACAAAAGTCGAGAATCAGCATCATGTACCAAAGTGAAATCACATTTTTATAGACATATAATTGTTAAATTCAAGTTCAACAAAAAAACCATTTGTATCTTATCTTACAGAAAATTACTAGCATCCTATTAAAATCAGGTCAAGGGAAAAATGGAATGGAATTCCTAGATAAACCTTCTTTTCTTAATCCCTGCAATGTAATTTGGAGACCTGATGGTAAGTATTTGAAGATGGAATGTTGATACAATTTTTTTACTTTATTATAGTTGCTTCATTTCTTGTGGTGCCTTGCAGTGACCTGATACGAGTGAGGTCTGAATGTGGAGCAATCTAGATAGAAAATACCACTTCAGCAGGGAAAAAATAATGACTTAGCTTTTGGAAGGCATTATAGTGAAGGGCTGAAGCTGATGCACGTTGCTCCGTGCTGCTTATCTGATGTATATTTTCTACTTTGTTCGCAAATTCATAACCTTAAAGAAAGGCTTGTGTAAAGTTATGAAAGCCTGTTTCCACTTTATGTAGTTACTGCCAAGACTCAATTTATTTTATGGTGAAGGTCTATTTTAAAACATATTTTCTCAACTTTCTCAACAGATCAGGATAATTGAGTCACTTGGAAACTTAAGCTTTCAAACAGTTCCCTTCTTTATGCTGAATGTCCTGATCTTACCTTCAGCTAAGAAAGATTATCTGGACTTGGAATACTGGCAATCTGCTCCTGTACAGCAGAAGATTATTTCTTAGATTTCTCTGCTCTTATTTAAACAATAACAGATGCAGATAAGTGGAGGTCATCCACTGCTTATAGGAACAATGTAGAATTTATCTATTTTCCGTAGCTAATCTAGACACTAAACAGAGTTAGTATTTTCTTTTTCTGTTTTTTTTTTTGTTTTTTTTTTTCCTTTAATACTGCACCACTGTTATAAGGAAATTCCTTTCCCAGCTACTTAATTTCTCCACCACAAAATGGATGGTTAATGGACCAGATGATTCTGCCAGGTTTGGAACTGGAGGCGGTTCAGCTATTACAAAACTAAGTAATATTATCCTACTCCATTCCCCCTTGAAAAAATCAGTAAGTATAGTAAGTATAAAAACAGTGTAATACTCTAATATTAAAATTGATAGTGCGGGTGTTTAAAATATTTTAGAAAAAATGTGTCTAGACATTATTTATGGTAACAACCTATTGCTTCACATGTAGTCTCATCATTCCACATGCATTAGGCAAATAATCCTGAAGTGCAGAGAAGGTCTGTAAACCACCAGAGAAAACGGTGTATAAAATATTTTGAGGCAATTATAGTGCAAATTTCCAGTTGCAGATTGTAATGTGCATTCAGGCTATGGTTATATTTAATACATCACAGGCATAAAATTTGTGTTTTGCTAAGTCTTACATGCAAAGAGGTTTTCATCTAGTTTTAGTTTATAAATAATGAATGAAGGTGAGATAATGATGTCCTACCACGATTAGGTGTGCTGGCAAAGGTGACTCATCAATCCTAACTCACCCCTGTGGAAAATAGCTTCTTGGATAACTTCACAGTCAAAGAGAAACATTACACTATGTACAGTATTTCAGCACACTTCCAATTCAATGTTGCTTTCAATTCAATTTAGAAAATGAGAACTTTTTGGCAAATGAACAGTTTTTCCTTATTAATGCTGAGTGGAAAAGAGAGGAAAAACAGCTATTGACAAGTGAAGATACATATCCCACCATATGGATTCTAACACTTTAATTATATTGTTCTCTTTCTTTTTATGGCAACTTTTAGTGATAATAATTTTTCAACTAATTAAAGACCAGCTGCTACTTAGCAAGCTAGGCACCCAATTAGGAATCCAAAACCTGGTAAACAACCTTTACTGCCAGACAGCTAGCTGAATCACCTCCTGTCATGGGCATGGAAGTATTTTTGTAGTTTTTATAAATGCACATTTTGGTTGTATTGACTGACTCTGCTGAATGCTCTTCCTTGAGACTAGCAAAAGAATCCAACATCATGTTCACTTATTTTTTTTTCAGGACAGCCTGCAATACTATGTGGTTTTCGATTTTTTTTTTTTTTTTTTAATGTTTACTAAAAATTAAAAACTTTTTTTTTTTTAGAAAAAGGTTTACTGAGCAGAAAACCAGATCTATTTTCTGGATGCAGACAGCAGTTTGCCTGTAGCTGCTTCTAGCTACTTAAAGGCATTTAGAGAAATGATCTTATTTCAGGTAAAGTCTAGTTTTCCCATGTAGGGTACCATCCATATGAATGCAGCCCATGTTTTTCCTGCCTAGTGCTGTGGAGTTAAGAAAATGATCCATATATATATATCTTGCTTTGACTTTGTTTATAAAATATTATCACTCTAAAATTCTCTAGGACCAGCAGTCATGGAAAAGAAGTCTTTGAAAATTGTCCTGACTTTCTT
The DNA here is from genome assembly GCF_024509145.1 of Vidua macroura. Classification (NCBI taxonomy): domain Eukaryota; kingdom Metazoa; phylum Chordata; class Aves; order Passeriformes; family Viduidae; genus Vidua; species Vidua macroura. The sequence goes on from NC_071574.1 coordinate 52,167,017, forward strand.
CACTGATCACTCTAATATATATGTTAACTTCTGAATTTAGCTGCAGAGGCTATGGGAAAAGGGAAGGAATTCTGCAGATAACAGAATATGAATGCAAGTTTAGGTGCACAGTTTTGGAAAAATATAAGATGAATCATATGGAAATTGAATTATTGATATGTATTCCTGCAAACCATCTCTGGTGTTGTAGTTAGGATAATAAACTTCTATTTTATATACATCCTTGCTCAAAAATACAAAAATATTAGTATATATCAACATAAAATGAAAAAGGTAGTAGCTACAAAATATAGTTGTGAACTTTTCCATGAATCTAATGCTTACTTAACTAGCCATGGGGAAAAAAAAGCATCATGAACAGATCTAACAAGACTTTTAAAAGCATGAGTGAAAAAATTGAGAAGTCTTGGGTTAGTAGGTTACAAAGGAAATGAAAGAATTTGTAAAGGAACAATAAAAAAATTGTAAACTTGATATGTGAAGATTTATATTTCATCGTTTTAGTGATGAGAAATCAGTCATATTTTCACAGCAGACTGACAGCTTCAGATGAGAGAGAGTTTCCTATACAAATGATAGCCAGTTCCTGTGGCAGCTGTTGCTTTATTGCCTTTGCTCTGGCTTTGGAGGTCTGTCAGCACAGAAGGTAAACTTCACAGAATGAAAAGTAGATCTCTCAATAGAAATACAGTAAACCTTGAAATTATAAAAGGAAAAAAAAAAGTTCTCAAAACAGCATGATAACTTTGTCAAGAGGAACGGACTCAGATGAAGATATTAGAAGAAATAGATGCTTTCATGAACTATGCAAACTTTTTTTTTTTTTTTTCCAAAAGAGAGAAAATTGAGTTACTTTGGAAAAAAATATAGTTACTCTTTTGTCTTTTTACTGGAAAATGTATTTTCTAGTGTCAAGATTAAGAAATGTTACAGATTTTCAGTCACAAGTGTGAGATCGGGTAAGTTTCCCAGGCTCAGATTTTCAGCTAAATGCCTTTCTTGCCATCATGCTGCCCTCTGCATTCTGACTCTGCTCAAGAAGAACCAAGACCATCTGCTGTAATATTTTTTCCCTGTTCCTGCCACATGTAAATGGCTATTTTTCCATGGTTCTGCCCACCTCTTCTGCTAGTCTTGACTAAAGTGACAGAATTGCAAGCAGAATAACTCCATTTGTCCTTCCCAGAAGCGACCTGGAACTAAGGACTCTCTTTTGCTACATACAGGTATTTGGTTATCAGCACCCTGCAACAACCAGTTCCCTGCTCTCTGCACTGTTGAGCTGGTAAGTATTTTAGCCTTTAGCTCTGCTGAAAGCTCAAGGTTTTGTTATGCTGCTGAGGCTTTTTAAAAATCTTGTCCCGTAACAACAGACTGAAGGAAAACAAAAAGGACAAAACACACACAGGCAAAAGTGGTAGAAAACTGATATTGGGATTATAGTTTTCTCTCTGTGCATGAAGTTGTTTTCATGGATCTGGGACAACACACATGGTGGTATTAACAGTGCAGTATACTTCAAGCAATACACTAACTTCATGAAGTTGCACTGAAAATTAGCTGGTAAACAAATTTCTCTTATTTAGGATTAGATTAAAACTGAAATCGAGGTATAGCCATCAGAGCTGGGTTGAAACTTCTCGAAGATGTTTTGAACAGCTTTCTTTTCTGAACTGCTTTTGCAAATTAATTTCTTTTAACCCAAATAGAAGTATTCTGAGCTTTTGTGAGACATTCATAGTATTAGTGTTTCTGAGTATTGTGAATGCTGAGCAGCTGTTCTGCAAAGTTAAATAACTTGGCCGTTTCCCAGTATTTTTTTGTGAAGAATTTATGAGCTTAGTGTACTTTATGGATTTCTACTTGTTATATTTAATTTTGTCCCTTTTCCTTCTCTTAAGCCCAATAAAAATAAATGTAAAACTGTATCCAAGTAGTATGCTTTGACTTGGTAGAGGTTGTAAAAAGAAAACCTAAGCATTAGATATTTCAATGTAGTGTTGACTTATTTGATTAGAATTAGAATTTGGTTATATTCTCCCATCTATTCAAATTGACCATATGTAACAATCAGATAGTCAAGTGACTAACTAATCAGTTAGTGAGAGCTGTCTCTGTTTGAATTAATGTGCAAATGAAACCATATGCTGAAATCAATAGTATGGATTTTATTTAAAGTTCTTTTGAGTCATCACCTTTGTACAATCCAGGTTCCAAGTATCCACAGTGTAGTTGCAGATAATCCTATAATTTGGGGTAGCATGTGTATAAGCAGTTACTTCTTTTTCCATAGTTTACCACAGTGGAAATTTTTGTCCAGATGCATTAACCAGGGTGTTTTAACCAGAACTTACCTCTGCTAGGCCTTCAATTAGCACCTTCCTCTTATTCTTATTTCAACTACTCACTGTGGTGGCTTAATTATAGCAAGTTCCTTCTCTAGCTTTGATAGTGTTTTGAGACAGACAACTATGCTCTCTAAGGCCTTTCACCTTATGAAATGGGGAGTATACACTCAGTGTTTAACTTTATAACTTTATCTATGGGTAGCCTTTATATTTAGAAGTGGGGTTTTCTTTGTGTGGGTGGGTTTTTTGTTTGTTTGTTTGTTTTTAGAATTTATTTCATGGTGGCTTTACCTAGAAATTTCAGTCTTAGTGTTCTAGAATATGCAGAGATGCATGGCATGGAGGTGGGGGTGATGATGGTGGCAGGAAAATCAGTAATGATGTATATTGAAAGGTGAATTCAGCAGTACAGTAATGCTAAAGTTGCTCTCTAGTAGGAGTGCTATTCAAGTCAAATGCAATCATTTAACTGTTCTTAAACCAGTTAAATCTTAAGGATTTTTAAGTACCTCAGCACAGGGCTGTAGAACTGGAAGGGGCCTGCTGCAACTGTGTCCAGCCTCCTAAAATTACTTGTGCAAAGAACTCTACAAAACAAACTAAACCCCCAATCCAAAAGAGAACCTTTATCTTCCCTGACACTCACAGTAGAGGTCCCACACTGGCCACACTAAGTGGTAAAGCTGCTTAACCTAAAGTAGCACAATAATGGGAACAGGGAAGAGAAAGAAAATTAAATGGGTTACCAGTGGATCACATACTGAGGTGACTGTGGGAGGTATAGTGTGCCATGTTTGGCCAAGAGAGATTTTAAAATCTGTTTTTTCTGAGAGGAAAAAAAAAAAAAATCCAGCCTAAAATTTTAAATGATCAAGACATTTCAGTAATGACCTAGAGATTCAAAAGCCCCCAGCATAACCATCCCTTGTGACCTGCCTTTAGATATAGGCAATCTCCAGAGTTTCATAAGAAGTTTTTTCTTGAAGGAGAGCAAGAAGAGGAGGGGAATCCTCTTGCAATGCAATCAGCTAGCTTCTGGCATTACACAGAAATGAGATTAATCCTCATGCTGCAAAAAACAAATGAGACAGCACAACTTTCCTCGGGTGATTTCAGCCTTCCTCCATTATTTCACATATGCATGGACAGGGATTTATGTCTGTGTGCAGATTAGTGTGGAAACAGAGGTTTGAGGTCACATAGCAAGTACAGCTTGCCCAGCTTTGGTTTTGTTTTCATGGGTCTGACAGAAGTCATTATACCAATTATTGGAACTGTATTTCATTGGTGGAATAGAAGAAAATAATACATTACCGTATTTGTCCAGAGATTTGCAATAATTTCCTGTTCAATGTCTTTTCATTTTTTTTTCTGTAGGTGGCAAGTAAGACTGGGATACTTTTCTTTTTCCCTGTTTTTAAAATTTATTATTATTTTGATTTTTTTATGGCTATAAGCAGATAGAAGGTCTGGTTACCCAGACTGGGAATGAAGAGGCTGCAGTTTCATTTGGGGACCCAATTGCTAATTATTCACCAACATTGTTAATATTTTCTTTGTTCTTTTAGACAGATCTTGATAAAATACACAGGTACCTTTGTTTCTTACTTTTCCAGAAGAGAATAGGGACTATCAGCCTGCAGCAGGTGAGGAAGACAGCCTGTGCAAGATTGTGGAACACTGGAAATGTGTTACCACTGCTTGATTTTTAGTTGAAGATAGCAGGATATGAGATTGATTGTGACCCTCAAAGGGAATGTTTAAAAATATCAGTTATTTTAATGCACTTTTTTGACTAACTGAATGCTTCACTAGGAAGTGGCTTGTTCAGCACTCCTAATTGAAGGATGTCTTAACCTCAGCTGCAGTTTGTTTATAACAGCTCTGGCTGATAAGCTCCCTTTCTTTCTACCAGAATTCTGAAGAGTGCTTGCAAAATGTACAATATTGTTTCTTTGCTCAAGCAAAACTACTATTATTATTTTCAGGATTTAAATACCTTCACATATTTTGGGCATCTTAGTTTGGATGATGTAGTTTTCATTCTTACTCTATTTCAATAGAAACAAAGCCAAGTCAGGATTCAGCATTGCATGGTGCTCCTCCCAGAATTAGAATAGCCTGCAGGTGATTTAAGGTAAAATAATAGAATTAAAGAATCATTTATATGTGGGAATTCAAGGATAATTCTTCAATATTTTTATAGTTTTTATATTGTCACATTATTTTTGTCACTTGTGTTATTTTTCCACAGGATGAAAATATATTTAATTTCTTTATGATAATAGTGATAATCTACTAATCTTTATTTTTTAGTAATCAAATGGAAAATAATATTTTTATTTTTTAAGAAAGTTTTCCATTTCACTTTTCTTAAAAATGCAACAGCAATGACAACAAAACCTCTAAAGACTGTTAAATCTTTAGGAAAATGAAAGAAGCATGGTTTATCAAGAAAATTGTTCTCTTGTTGCAAAGTATGTCCATTCCAGAAAAATTAAAGGGAATTGAGTTCTAACTTAAGGTTTGGTGGAACCTCAGCATTTGCACTTTATTAGGAATATTTTACCATGTGTTTTTCCATTCTGGGGTCATAAACTCTCTGCATTTTGATAGAAGGATAGAGTAAAGGTGTAACAGCAACTAAAGGTTCCTGGAGTTCAAAAAGGTGTAGCAACACATTAGTCATTCTTCTTCCATATATGAGTAGTGCTAGAAGTTCACAACTGCTGTAAAGCAATCAAACCACACAAAGAAATTACTGAACAAAAAAAGAAATTCTTCTGCTTTGACATGTATTAGGCACAATTATCTCTTTATAGTTGTTCATTTAGCATATGCAAGTGACAAGTGTTTAGTACATCTGTTCAACTGACAAAAGATCTTTACATTTTAGTACTTCTGACTTGTCTTTACAAGACAGATGAATTAGAAATAATAATTCCTTCTGAGGCCACCACTGTAGAATAAGGTAAAAAATTCCTCTCATTGAAGTGTGTATCATATATCTGACAGGTAAACCCAAAGAAACTTCCTTCTGTTATTAACTAAATCCACAGGAGACAGCAGGGTTTGTAAGATGTATGACCATAGTACATTGCTGCAGTACAGGAAATCTACCATGCTGTTGAGTGCAATACCTTCACTTTTTTTCTTTTTATTTCCTGATATGCTATGGTACATTTAGCAGTGGAAGGGTTGATGTTGTGATCAGTGTAAGATTCTTCCAGATTTCAGGTCTCTAGAATTATATGAGGCTTTAATTTGGATTTTTTACGAAGTACAGTAAACAGTGTCATAGTGATTCACTTGTTTTCTTAATCATTGACACATTGACTGCTTTATAGTCTGGATTTTACGTAGTATCATACTTATGCAAAATTAACTGCTACACAAGTTCCGTGGTAACCTGAATGTCTGATGGATCATTTCCTAAGCACTCAGATATTATTGCGGCCTGGGGTCTCGGGGTTCCGTCTGGCCCCCGGGGCAGCAGCCACCGTAGGTGTCCCGGATAGCGCTGTGCTGATGAGGCGCAGCCTGCCTGGGCCCCCCGGCTCACTCCGAGCCACTGGCAACTTTAGCGAGCACTTGTGGAGTGATTTCAGCTCTCAGTGATTTCAGCTCTGCACTCGCAAAGTGCCTCAGCAGACGCAGGGATAGAGAGAGGTGAAGGATGTGTGGAGTTCTGTGGAGATGTCTTTATTGGCAGCTTCTGCAAAGGGTTCCAGTGACAGCTCTTCCACTGAACTGGGCAGAGGTGAGGGTTTAAGTAGGCTTCTGGTGGATTGGAAATCCTCCAATGGCTAGGGTCGAGGAGAATACAACCTATAGCCTTACAGAGAGATAACAGGTGTCTGAGTGCGGAAGAGGGGCAGCTCTAGTCCACTCATCATGACTCTGCATTTCTTATCTTAGGCTAGTGACCACCATGGAGGCCTTGCAGGGCCTCTGACTGCTACAAGATATCACTAAAAAGATTATCATGACAACCAAAAAGTGAATTATAGAACGCAGGATCTGAAGACAAAGGAGGAAAAAATGTATTTCAGAAGCATGAAGTCATCTCTGAAACAAAATTATGGCAAAGGTCTGTGGAAATAAACCTGGCAGTTTTCAACTGTACTGAAAACTGTGAAATATCCCCTTGAACTCTCCAAAGATGCTCAAATGAGACAGAACAACTAAAATGGAATCAGGAATTTTCATCTGCTGGCCTTACTCACTGTCAAATTCTATCTGCAGAAACCCACACACTTATCAGGCATTAAGACAGTCTAAAAATGGCACACTATCTAAAGAAAAACAAAATCAGAGATTCAAGAAATGATAGTTTTCATTGTTGTTTAAAACCCCAACCAAACAAAAAATCCCAAGTCCACTAAGATCAATTAGCCTCAGCAACAGAAATACAACAAATTCCTATTTCCAGTTCTCTGACATGTGCATACTTTTCTCAAATAGCAGCACTTTTATCAAATAGCAGCATTTTTGCCAAATAGCATTTTTTATCTGTTACTGCAATGCAGTTGGTCTTTCAATGATATGCAAAAATTGCACATCTCTCTGTCCAAATTGTCATGCTTGGTAGAATATGCAAGCATCATAACCTTGGTTGTGTTCACGTTGTGGTACTGCCTGCACAAGCACTGCATGCAGAAAAAGCCTCCAGAGGGTTCCTGAGCTATTTAGGGAATTATGACCCTAGTACTTTTCCTTAAAGGTTATTTTTCACTAACAATGTGTTTCTTCTGAGCTTTGTCTTTCCTTTCCTTTACTTTTTATTCTTGATTTTTGTCTCTCACTAATTGTTTTCATGCCTATTCGTGTACTTTCCATTAAAATTTCATCCTTTTTTGTTGCTTCCTTTCTGACTCCTTTTGAATATACATCTAAACTTCAGTCTCTTCTGTCATTTTCTAAAAAGCAAAATCTGAGACCTTTCTGCTCCTTTGTGAAGATCAGTGGGGATGTCTTGCTCCATGACAGAGTTTTAAACTGTGAATTCAAGGTTTACCTTGAGCCCTAAATCATCAACATCAAGAAAGGCAGTATTTCACACATATGCCTATCCTTTGTATGTGTTGCTCTTTGCTGGCAGTTTTAGTTTCTTTATAATGTCTGGTGAGTTAAATTATGATCCTTACTGGAACTACTTTCTTAGGTTTCCAAAATCATTGCTTTCAAGCCCAGTCTTGCTCTTTCCTAGCACTGAGTCTCCCTGTTGTCAGTGGACCAGTGAGCTGGTCCTTCAAATTACAGCTTCAAAGAAATTGCTGCCATGCAAGTGCATTGGTGTTTGTGGGAAGGAAGAAAGGTTGAGAATCAGTGATTTGATGCAAACTAGGAGTATTTTTCATTTTCCTGCAAGGTGTAACCTGTATATTTGTAGTAACCAATGTTGTATCAACCATACAGGCAGAACACCTCACTGAGAAAATATAGGTGTTGTCTGCACTCCTCTCAAGAAACAGTTAAATAAAAATAATTATTTACTTTTTTTTTGGTACTTGCATGTTTTCAGAGATGAAAGGCAACTGAAGTCTGAATGTGGTCCTTTGGGATGAAACCCTGGTTTCCCTGAAGGTGGCTGAAGTATACACCTTGGCCTAACCAGGGACTTGATTTTGACTTCTACTTTGTATGTGTCCAGGAGGAGTACGGTGAGAGTAAAAGAAATGGTTTCAGTTTAATCCGTTTAAACCAGGAGGTGTGCTCTATTTTCTACAGTTAGAATAAGCCACAAGTAGAAAGAACTGTGTGTGGACAAAGTGTGAAAGGACTAATCAGTAATATAAGAATGAATGCAGGATATGGCATGGCACAATATGAAGATATAATTTACATGAATGTGTGGAGCTCTGCTGAAGCCTCTTCAATATCCACATGAACAGTGTGGCAAAGGAGTTGGCCAGCAGCATTGAATGTTGATAATGAGAAAATGGAATTAAACTCAAAGTTTATTAGCAAAATTATACATTTGCAATTATTTACCCTATGTAATATATATGTATATGTATACATATATACATATTTATATATGTATGCATACATATGTATACACACACTGCTAAAAAACAATCAACCAACAACAACACAAACAAACAAATCAAAACCAAGAAGAAAGCCAAAGCCACCTCTGTAAAGCAAAGCACATGGTTATGTTGGCATGGTAAAACCTGCTTATTTTGTCATTCTTAAATTAATATTAAAGTGGGATAGTCTTAATCTGATGGAAATATAGGGTTTTTTTAATCTTCAGGTTTTGAAAGCAAGGCAATTGTTTTGAGCATATACACTTGCCATAAGAGATGAAAATGCATATTGCATTGACCAAGAAAGCAAAGGGAAAGAAATTTACAATTATTCTTTCAGGTGAGTAATGTGAAGAGTAGAAGCAAGGACTGTACATCTCAGTATGGTGTTTCCCTCTTTTACAGGCCACTACATTGTCACAATGTGACACTGACATATTAAGCTTATGATCCAATGTAATTCCCCCATCATTTTCTTTGGCATGTTTTTTTGGCTTGTCATTTCCCATTTTGGTGAGAAAGATTTTAAAATACAAGCACTATTTAATTTCAGGAGAGCAGGTCACTAACTGTCTCAAAATGCCAACACAGCTACTGAAAAGTAATAAAAAAGCTCTATTATTTTCATTTATGACTGAGCAAGAAAAAAATGGGCTGAATTGAAGTACCTATTATTGAGTTCAGATGCCAGGAAATTTACCAGATGCCTGTGAGGCACTGCATGTTGTCTAAGGAGTTAAAGGAGCCTCTGAGCACATGACTAACATGATCTGTCAGGAATGAAATAGCTGAGAGTGATCCTGCATTGGAGAGGCACTAGGTTATCTTTCCAGCTCCATTCTGGTGCCATGTATGGAGATAATGTTGATATAATATGCCATGGCCTAAAGATGAACAGAGGACTTCAGTGGTGCTCAAATCCATGCAGCAAAAAAACAGGTGCCTATATACTCGGACTTTTGGCTGCTTTAAATCTTATTTTTAACACTGTAAAAGAATGGGGTAAAGAAAGAGAATTGACAAAGCAAATTATTAGCTTTAAGTATAGAACACAAGCAAAACCAGATGCAAAATAAAAAAATTGATAAAACCAATATATTTTTGATAAAAAGAATTGTATTATTTTCCCTGTATTTAAAATGACTCCTTTAATAAATTTTACACATAATTAATGAGATAAAATTTGTGAGCATTTTTCTAGTGTTCAAAATTCCAGAGCTTCTGGCTTTCTTTCCTGGGGTATGTAGGTCATATATTTTCTTTTATCTAGAATTTGAATCATATTGCTTAACTTTAAGAATCAGCATGATTTTCATGCCATCCATGGTATGATTAATGAAATAATCAACATAATGTTAATGGCAAAGCTTTTTTCAATGACTATTTTATTTATGTGTAAAATTACCTGTCCTTAACTAATACTGTTGTGAACTTGATTATATGGGCCAAGAGTACCAATATAAGGAAATTTTTTATTTAATTTAAAAAAATGCATATGATTTTTTTTCCACATTTATTTAGGTGCTTTAAAAATATAATTTCTTTTTTTCACTAAAACTTGCTGCACTTGAAACAATTAAAGTTTCCAGTTAAAAAGCTTCCAGTTAAAAGAAAGTAACTTTATTGCTTTCTTGGTAATTTTTGGTCATGATCTTCTCATGACCAAAATGAGAAGAACTGCAAAGCTGCTAGAAAACATGATAATTTGAAATAAAGGTAATTCAGGATTTCAGTGGGCTAACCTGCTTTTAGAAATTTTATTGTTATGAGCAAGGAGAGGTTTATTTTCATGTGTCATATATTCCTGCAGAGTGGCAAAACGGAAAATGGAAAAGGAAATGTCAAAGTAAGCACAGGTTTATACTGAGACACTAAAATAAACTTTCCCTGCTACTCGTTTTGCTTCATGCTGTTCCCTTGCTCCAGTGTGGGGTTCATCCCACAGGCTGCAGTCTTCCACTAACTGTGCCAGTGTCCTTCCCATGGGCTGCTGTTCTTCACAGACTGCTCAGGCATGGGTCACGTCCATGAGATGCAGCCCGTGTGCTCCACTGGTGGATCCTCCGGGGCTGGAGAAGGATATCTGCTCCACTGTGGTTCTCCATGGGCTGAGAACCACATGGGCTGCTCCAGTGCCTTGAGAACCTCTTGCCCCTCCTTCTTCATGGACTCCACCTAGGTGTCTGCAGGGCTGTTTCTGATTCCTCTCACCCCTCTCTCTCAGAGCTGCCATGCAGCATTTTTGCCCTTTCTCAAATATGATTTCCCAGAGGTGCAGCCATCTTGGCTGAGGAACTCCCCCATACCCTGTGGTGGGTCACTTGGAACTGCCTGGACCCAGCAGTTTCCAGCAATCCCACAGCTCCTCCTGCCAGTGCCTGGACACCAGCACTGGGCAAGTATGGCTGAATTCACCCAGGCTGATGGACACCTGTGGTCTAGGCAGAGGTACCACCACCAGCAAGAATGTCCTTCCTTGGAAGGAATCAGAGTGTATCCCACTGATCTTACATGCTAAGATGACAAATCTCTAGTTCTTTGATGCCCCTATGTTGAACAGGTAAACATACAGATAAGTTTATTAATAGGGTTTATTCTTCTGTTGTCTCTTTTTTTCGTTGTGCAATATTCATTGCTTGAATATTTAATGTTAAAATACATTTATTTTGCCAGCTTGGGCACCGTAATTTTTTCTCCCGTTGCTCAACGCCATATGATGCCAGGAGCAGCTGGAGGGCTGCCATGGCCCTCATGTGGTTCGTCCTGCACTTACACTTTGTTCCCTGTTCAAACCTTAGCTAGATGCTAAAATACCAAGTTGCAAACATGGCTGAGTGGAGGTAGGCTCTGAGAAAGGAGAGGTTGTGGAGCCCTTTTCCAACACCGGAGGTTATTCTGTTCCCACTGATTTGAGATTTTACTCAGTATTTTATTGTTTCATTATAATTTCATATTGAATGGTTTACAGGTTCAGTACAGCATTACCAGGACATGCTGAAAACTGGTGCTTCCAATTCATAATTAGAAAAAAATGGGACCTACAGTCAGAGATTTAAATAAATTATTTGGAAACTGCTGCATTGCAATGTCTGTGAAATTGCTTCCAGGCTTTTAAAAAGCAGCTTTTTCACTTGAGTTTCTGTTTGGATTTCATGCAAAGCATGTTCATTTATCTACAAATGAATCCTAATGAGGAGCCTTTCAGGTTTCATGATGTGCAAAAGATTTCTGCAGAAACTGAAGCCACTCGCATACAAATTCTTTCTTACCTTGTTTCAGTGGTGGATCCTCTGATACCAGAAAGGAATTTTTCACATCTGACTCCTCAAAGCAGTTGGTAGCTTAGTAATAACATTTCAGCACCTGCAAATGCCATATTAGAAACACTTTCATGATTCCCCCGCACCCCTGCACCAGGATTCACTTGCTGCAAAAATCTTCAGGATTTTCTCTGCAGTCAATTTTACACTTTGTAACCCAATCTATCAAGAATATTCCCATTTGTATGGCAATATAGCCCTGGACTTTCTGTAAATTTTAAAGTATCTATAGGGATTAAAGTAAATTTATATTTTCGCTGTGACAGAAAATAATATTCCCAAGTGTATTTAACCAACAGAACCATGTCTTTCAACAGCAGTGAGCATATTTATTTTGATTGTTGCTGTATTTGCACCTACTATTGTGTTTTTGAAAAGGTTATGTGTGTTTTATTTAATGGTTCAGTGGCAATATAAAAATTAAGATGAATAGGAAAATAGATTGCACATCTATAGATTTAATGGATATTTTAACTTAAGTTTAATAATTTATTATTGTTTATATCAGATTTATTTCCATCATAGTCCAAGCATTTGCATGATTCTTTATGTATTTTTCATATGTTGATTCCACTTTGAGAAATTTGACTCATATTTCCTTAAATGCAAGACAAACAATGTCTCCTGGTTTCTATCAAGTAAAACAACAAAGAGAAATGAATAAAAGATGCACAACCCAAACAAAAAAACATTTTCATGGATGTTCTTCCCTTTCCCTACAGACACAATCCAACAATCTAAGTGCTAAAATAATGTAATATAAATCCTGGTGTAGGTATGCAATACCTGCTGAAGAAGTTTCATGTTCTAAACAGCAGTCTCAAAACAGAATGTTGTAAAAGCACATGTCCCAAAACAGAATTTTATGATGGGTTAAACTAACTTGAAAAAAAAAAAGACATGAAGTTTTGTGTGAGGTACAGATAAAGAATGTTTTATTCTGTGCTGTTCAGGTACATTTTTTCTGTATCTGTAATTATGTCAGTACTTGTGTAATTCAGAACACACAAAGTCCACTTTCATTTTAAAATCTTTACTCAAATGCTTTTCAGTATTGAGTTATAATTACCTCTGCACTTTTGTTATTGCTGTCAGTGTTGTTTACCTTTAGGTAGAAGGTTTGACTCCCTCTAGGATGAAGAGTAATTTGGATTATCGTCTTTTCAGGCAAAAACAAGTGGTAAATAAAATTATTTGTATGATCACTCTTCCAGACCTCAATTGAGATACCTTTGTACTGCTTTCCTTGAGGTGCTGCAGTTACACACAACATTAGAATTTCTGATGAAATTCTAATTGTTTCTAACATTTTAAATTTGGCCAGTAAGAAGTACTATTTATCAGTGTATAGGTCACTTCAGATTCCAATTGTGGCATCCAAGGTTTTGCAGAATTTTGCTATAGAAAGACTCATTCCTCATCTCCTAATCCCAGGTGCAGCCAGTCTCATAGCTTCATTATATTTCTTTGTCAAGAGACCTCAGCATGTTTATGCTGCCTGCTTCTTTACTTCTACTATGCATCTCAGGGATTTGATCCTAGAATTCTCCTAGAGATGGACTGCTGGTAGTACCCTGCACTGACTAGTTTTCTGGCATTCATGTTATTTCAGGCATCTAATTCTCCACCATTTGAGTGTATCAAAGATTATGACAGTTAGGAATGTTAACTGAAATTTTGAGAATAACTAGAATCTCTACAAATATCCACTTTGTGTGTGCTATTTTTGCATTTATGGCAGGTGTTCCATCTCCCCTAATGATATAGCTGTCTCTCTCTAGACCCACAATATATTTAACTTCCTTACTGATTCCCTCTGCTGTTATCTCCAGATCCTGCTCCTATTTTTTGGCCCATCCCACTGAATCACCAGTCACTTGCTGCTCTTTGCAGTGCAGGACACAGGAGTTTTCCTTCACCCTTGGGGAGGAGGATGGTGTGCAGCTGTATCCCCTGTGGCCACTGAGTGGCCAGCTGGGCTGTGCTCACGTATGTAGGTCCTCAATTTTAGACAAAGCCTTTGAGACTCCCTTCTCAACAGAGTCAGACCTGGAAAACAAGATAAAAAATATGTTCAGATGTGAGGGAAAAGAAAGAAACAATGATATCACAGGAAGTTAATTTCCTGAAGATACAAGGTTAATATGTAGACGGAACATCACCTTTGTATTAGATTTGCTTGATGTTGATAAGATTTATTTTCAAGAAAAGGGTCAAGAAAGAAAAATAGAGCTGAAAAGTTTCTTTGTGAGAGCATTTTGAAAGACTATTCCTTAAACATTTATGAAGAGAAACCAGGAGACTCCACAGAAAATTGAAACTGTGAAATTTTACATCAACAGACTATTTTTGGAAAAGTCTCAATTATTCGCATTTCAGAATATGACCTCCTTTTCATAATCACTGTCAGAGTCCCCCATAATAGTTATTTCAGGCTTTTTCTGAAGAATATCACAAGGCACATAGCAAAGAAGAGCATTTATATGTAATGAATTACTTGATAAGATATCCCTTTGGGCAGTGATCCAAAAGGAATTGTGAGATGCTACAGTAAGTAGACAACTTAGTAATAACTACAGTAAGTAGAAAAGTTAGCTTTTACTATCCACAGGTCTTCAGGTACTTTAACCCTCCCCGCCCACCTTTTTTTTTAGAGTGGGGAATAAACAAGACATGTTCATTTTCATATTTACAAGACTAGATAATGTCCTCTGTATCTGTACAATAGTAGTTGATTTGCAATTAAAATTTCCTTAGTCTATATGGTAGAAAGTAATTTACCAATATCAACTTGAGGTTTCAATAACAGATATTAAAAACACAGACATAGCACAATAGCATTTTATTTTATGTATTAAACCATTCCTATCTGATAAATAATGTATTTCTTCTTAATTATTCAATATTATTTAGTGAAAATTTTATGCCTACTGGAATATTAATATGATATAATAACTGTAAATACAACCATTTAAATTAAAATACTTTAGCAAAACTTTTGAAGCATTGATAGTCATGACAAAGCAAAGTAATCTATTGAAGTGCAAAACAAAGAGAAGGAATAATAAAATTCCTAAAGAATTACAAGAAAATTATCTTTATAAATAATATAATTGATTTTTTTACTTTCAAATACTATTGTATACATAAATCATATGTCTAAAATATTCATAAATATTCTGGGTTTCTATTTATTTTTCATGACCTATGTATAACTTTTCTGTTTCTCAGAGCTTTTAGGAACAAAAGATGCTCCTATTTAATGCTATAGGATGTCAATCTCAGATCTCCAGGATTTTAAATTTTCTTTTAACTGAAAAGCTCATTCTAAATTGAGAATATACCAGACAATATATTCCTGTGAGAACCATGAAAGTACAACTAAACTTCTGGTAGTACATTAATGTAAGGGTGATAACATCACCAAGCAGACAACCTCCACAGTAAAGAGCTGCTTCAGATCCATTGTAGATGTCAGGTTGGATTCACTGATATTGATAACAGAAGTCTTCTGATGGGGCATCATTTCACAGTGGTGCAGGGAAAAAGTCTCATTGCATGTCCCCCCTGCTGAAGGTGTCTAACCACAGTTGTCCATGATACCTGGGCAAACTTGGTGCAAGGAAATGTGGAAACAGATGGCAAAGAAATTCTGCAGAAGGAGCAACGAAAATGTTCACAGAACTTCATGCTAATACCATTATGTACTTGTTTGGAAAATTTAAAAAAGCTATATTTCTAAGCTATATTAGTTATATTCCTAAACAGGAATATAGCAAGCTCTCTCTCCCCAAAAAACTAAGTAAATAATGTTGCAGAATAGGAGATAAAGGAAGTTTATGAGGTTCAAAGGTCTGAGATTTATGAATACTTTAAGCATGTGAACTTGTACAGTCCTTGGAGTCATAATCTCAGACAAACTGGAAATGTGTCTGTTCAAGTGATCCTTTCATTAGGGTATGTAGCTACCTAAACCATACAGAATCTGCAGCTCCCAAGACTGAGGCTGCCTCTATGAGGACTACCTCAGGATGTGCCACATCACATCTAGCCATTCCTCACTCATGTTGCTGCTTTATGTTCTCAGGGTCAATGCACATGCTTGAGTTACTTTGCTCAATGGCACCTACAGCACTGTGAAATTATGAAAAGAGTAAGAAGGAATTAATTAGAAAGGAGATAACATTCACAGAAGCAAAAGGGGCAAAAATGGATTGTACTACTTTTCCCCTTTCACTATCAAATATATTGCTGTTCCTTTGGTAGAAATGGCTATGTTCACTACAGCAGCACCTTATTGTCACAGCTACATGTTTCAAACTGTCAAAATGTAATAGGCCTTACTGAACTGCTGCTGGTGGATAAGACATGATACTTAAAACAAAGCCAACAGGACAAAAAATAAAGCCAAGAGAAGATGAATATTCCTGTCTCACAGACGCAATATTAAAAATAAAGCAAAAGCCTAGACAACTTAAAATAACAGAGGTTATGAAAAATGTTGTAAACTGCTCACAGACATTCTAATTAAAGTAGGCTGAGCTATCTCTAACATGGGATGCCCTCTGAAAGGCCACATAACTTGCATATGCCCATGCTTAGATAGGGATCTGATAGATAGGATCTGAACCAGATCTGGACTTTAATTTGTTGTACATACACAACTTCATACAATTGCTTTCTAATTTTTACCTCACATATTTTCTGTTCTTCAGTAAATGCATAAACCCAAAGTACTGGAAAAACACAATCACCTATAAGAGGACAGAGAGTTGTATAGACACCAGATTATTAAGGCAGACCAATGACCCCTCTAGCCTGCATGTTTCAGCTCGTTAGACAACCAAGACAGTACCCAAAGTCATCTCCATGGGACATCACCTGTGGTTCTTCTCTATCCTAGACACAAACTATTAAGACTTAACCCTTTGTTTTCCATCGTTATATCAGCTTTCATCTCATAAAATGTTGCCCATCTTCCAAGACTATGTTTGTGGTAGATTTGTTCCTGTCTAAGCTTTTAGTGTTGAATCTTCTCAAACATTTCTGAAAGATGCAAGTACTTTATGTCAACTGAATCCTCTTCATGCATTTAATTACATGCTCACAAAGTGCTAGGAAATCAGTCAGACAGTCTTGTTCTTCACAAATTCCTAGCCCTTCTTGGTTATAGATTCTTCTCCTTTAGCAGAGATAGTGGTCAATCACCAGTTTCCTCAAACCTCATTCAGATCTTGAGACAGGAAAATTTGTTGCAAGCAATTCCTTTTAATTTATTAATTTATTTTCAGGGAAGATTTAACAAATATTTAAGGGTTTGCATCAGTGTTTCTGTGTGTTGCATGGAAGTCTCTCCAAAAACCCCAGTACCTTAGCTGAAATGAGAAAAATGGAGGGAAGGAAGGGGGAAAAATTCTCTCTTTTACCCTCTGAATGTTCCCCCATTTTTAATATACCATTTGAGGAAGAACTAAAAGTGACATCTCAAGTACAAAAGTAGTGGAGCTACTGCATTTGTTGTCATTAAGATTTAAATTCATAAATGCTATAATTATATTTAGCAGTAAGCGATATGAGCAGTAAGCATATCCACATGTTCAAATCCTGCAGTGTTTGCCTGTGTGGGAAACCCTGAGAATTCTAATTTAAGGCTTTGGGTCACCTCAAAATAAGATAGGGAAGTAGAGTTGTTTGTTATAAAGGGAGGCACAGTACTGTAATTACTTTTTACGCCACTGTCAGCATCTTTAATAAGTATCTGTGCTCTCCTCAGCCTGTGTACTAAACCTTGATGCAGTGGGTATAGAAAAAATTGGCACTTCTTTGTCCTGCTTTGTCCTTTCTATTAAAGTTGTACAGCTAAAACTGAGATTAAGATACTGCTTTCTAAATAATGAATAGAAAATATGCTTATTTTCTTTATTTGTGGCATTATTGCACACTTAGAACACATCAGGAACAGATTTTGGGGCTTGCAGGGTGGTCATCATGCACAACAAGGGAAATATAACCTTTGGCATAATTTTCTTTGCTGTTTTTCTCATCTTATCTGTTTTACAGGTACTGATTTCCTTTTTCCTTTCAAACATAATAAATATGATAATAAAAATGAATAACATGATAAATTAAGCACAGAATGACTATTCCTAACTTCAGTCTCAGAATGTATAGTATCTGTTTCAATCTGTAGAATCATTTATGTTGCCCTAATCTTGTCTTCTTAGTCCTGTTTCCCCTTTTCACTTAACCTTTTCAGAAAAATCTCATCTCCTTTTAAGTCTTGCTTTCTCTTGGGTTTTAAGCTTGACAATTTCAGTAGCATTATGATTTCAATAGCTGTGGTAGTTAGCAAATGGCAAAGCCAGTATCTGTTTGAAGGACTTTCTGAATAAGTGATCAGATGCATTCAGTGTGATGATTTCATTTCACAATATAGGCCATAGGACATCCTCAATTTTTCACCTGCAATGAAAGAAAATACTGTCTTGATTTTTAAGGTGCCAAGAGGAACCTGTGTAACCTGTTCTAATTACTTCCCCTCACAGGTAAAAATGTGTACCTGATTAAAAGGCTGTATTTGTCTAACTTCAGCTGCCAGCCATAGCCCTTGTCATGTTGCCAGCTGCTAGGCTGAAAGCTCATTATCAATACCATTATTAGTTTCATTCATATTTTGTTGCTGCTTTAAGATTAAACTCTTAACAGGTATTTCTAACTATGCTGTAAAGTCATGTGAAACATCACTCACTGCAGCCACTCATTTGGGGCATGGCTCAGCAAAGAACATGCAGTGGATAATCAGAGCAACTGAATTTTTTTGTTGAGATGCTAGAAAGCATAAATTTAAATTCTGAACAGCTGTCATGTTTCACCATATTCCTGCCCCTTTTTTATTTGCTATTTACAAATCTTCATGTGAATGCCTTATTGTTCCAATGGATTTTTGGAGGATAGGTACTCTACTTAGAGAGACATATATTTGCATGCAAATAAGTATTTCTGCAATAAAAAGATTAATATATTTTTCCATTTAAAAGCACTTAACCAACCAATCAAGGAAGAGAAACAAACTCTAAGTATTAGATGACCACTGACATGCCCTGAATAGAAAGTAGCAAACAAATAAATCCACAAAACGTTTCAGGACTTTTTTTGTCTATCTGTCTAGTAGGTGTAAATAATAAGCATTTCTTACATAAATAAATCTTTGTTTATTGAACAGAACTCAATACAGATTTGTTTACAATGAATAACTTCCTGTTGTTCTGAAAGCAAAAATTATTTTCATCTACTTTTCATACAGAAACAATGCTATCAATGATCAAAAGCTGGTCTTTAGAACAGTCTTGGCTTTCATAATTTCAAAATGTGCTTGCTTGCTTTTGGTGCTCCTGCAGTGTGAAATGTTATCTCGTTAGGTCACTGCTTTCATTCACTGAAGTGCTGGAAGTGGAGCAGGTGATAGTGCCTGCATAGATAAAACACATTCTCAATATCTCTGTTAAAATATTAGAACTGCTGGTCAGGCGTGCTCAGACTTGTTCAGGAATTTTAGGTTCACAGTGTTCACAGATGAAAGTACAAACTGTTTGATCTCAATGCATACAGTGACATCTTGGATGGGTACAATGAAATCTTTCTGCTATGCTTGTGAGTAGCTGCGGGAATGTATTTACAGCTCAGTGACTGAATTTGCAAATCTTTTTCTCTTTTGACTCAGAGCATGAAAAGTGGTAAAATATTTGTTTCTGTTTCAAGAAGTCAATGGTCTAATAAACATCTCTTTTCTTTCAAGTGGGAATGGAGAGATCAGAATATGTTCCCTAAATATCTGTTTCAGAGAAAACTAAATTACATCTGATTAGCTTTTTATCTAATTAATAGGAGGCCATCATTTGTGAAGTAGACAAGTTTATAGGCATGTAAAATGTGACAAGTTATTTCTCTAATTTGCCCTTTAGCTATTCTTTTGTGGAAATCTATTTTTCATTGCCTGGAGATTTTAAACATTTCCCAGATCTATTTTAGAAACTGGAGAGGCCTCATTGTCTTTCTCTTGAATTTTCTACTCTGAAACTAGCTCTGGTGATGAACAAATGTACTTTGTATGCTCTTGGCACTGGCACTAACAGCTTCAAACTGGAAATTAATTTTTAAACACCAGGCTTCTGTGACCACTGCACTGCTATTAAGCTCTCTGGCATGATCTTTAGTTTCACTCAGTCACAGTTGATAACAGCTTGTTTTTTGTTTTTCCCTTTTTTTTTTTTTTTCTTTTCTTTTTAATCTCTGTTTTATGGTGCAGATACCTTTTCCTGATAATTAATATTTAACTCAAAGTATATTGGGAAGCAAAAAACCCCCTAAGTGTAGGACAGGTACATCCTGGTTGTCTCACAGTTTTCACTTTATCTGCAAATAATAGAATTTCATTTTGGCTCAGCTGTTTGCACCTTAGTGAAAAAACACGGTATTGACAGTTTTCTGTTCCTTTCAATGGCTGTCCTGCTGTAAAAAAAAAAAAAAAAAATCTGCAGCATCAGCAGGCCCGGCAATCGAAATCTTTTAAAGGAAATACTGGAAAAGGAAAAGTCAGCTCTCTCTTCCTAAGTTTTGTCCTTGCTGTCTGAAGGAAAGAGAATAGCTGGAACACCCATTGCCAGCCTGGCTATTTTAGCTGCCTTCTAAAATGGTCCTTGGAATCATGACTCTCTTGATTGATATCAAAATAGATGAAGATCTCTGATATGTAGTAGTAGAAGAAGTATGAAGCCGAAAAAGCTCAGATGAGAATTGGGAAGCATACACTTCAAATATACATCTCTCCACTCCTCTGGGACCAGTGCTGAATAGGTTTCAGAACACTTGAGAATGAAGATGTTGTTATGGGAGCTCAAATATTTCTATTTTTTTGCCATCCTTCTGAATACGGGCCATTAGTTGAAGCAAGAACTTTACTACTGGTAAAGCCAGGTACTTCCTATATGTTTTTGTTTCTACTGAAGTATAAGTAAGCCACAGTGTGACATTGTATAGCAGTTGGGATATGCTCTAAATATTTCATATTTATTCTAATTTTTCCAAAAGCACCCTTTTTATATCAGTGTGCCAATTAAAATATTCATTTGGTGTGATAGTAAAATAAAGATTTTACCTTTATGTTGCTGATATAGACTGTCACAGTAATTTTTTGTTTTGGTAAGGAATTTATATGAAATATATATGAATACTTATATATTGTAATAATAGACAAGCATCATTTATCTTATGGTATGTGTTGATACTACCTTTAATGCTAAAGCAGGTTCCAGAGTTTCAGAGGGCAGATTTTATAGTTTTGAATTTTTTATCCCAACACTAACAGTGAGTAAGGTTTAGTTCACACACATCAATGGTTTTAATGCAGGAACCTATTCAACTGGATCTAAGACATAAAAATTCTTTAGCTTGCTTGGAAGGCTTATTCAACACTGTGAACTTGAGCTTAGCTGAATCACAATGTGGCAATGCAAAGGAGCCTACAGAAAACTAAATTAAAGATATAAATTAAAAATTCAGAGCAGAAGCTATTGTGGAAAGTTTGCTTTATGTAGAAACAAAATGTTGGAATGCTTGAATAAGTTATTGTTCCATGTAGAATATCAAATTTCTCTCTTCCAATTTATTCTGAAATGTAATGAAAGCTGAAAAATATTGAGCCTACTGGTTTTCTGGGATAAGAGTAAAAGAATGCAGTTATGAGTTATCATTGATTTGCCAGGTGGTCATTCAGTCTCCTGAGTTTGTTGTTTTGTGACCAGGGCATGAGGACTACTATATATGAGCAGCAATTCATTATTCTGTGTGTGTTGCTTTTTCTATTTCACCTATAATTTAATGATAATTACAACACCTTCCAAACATTGAATGCTTCTTTAAAATCATGCATGTCATAACAATATTTACAATATTTAAGTCTTCATTTCCAGCCATTTTTTTTTTCAATAGAATAAGCTACAATACATGGATTAACTTGGCTGGAGGGCTGCAGAAAAATTATGATTCACCAAAAGGCCAGCAGAGGATATACTCTAAAGTATACATAGTTATTACTGGAGTTCTGAAATGTTCTCCGTAGTCACCTTTTTGATGCCTGCTTCCCTTGTTGCAGAAGAAGGGTTTAGTGTACAACCCTGGGTTTTGTAGTGATGCAAATACCGGGCTGGTGGGATCTGCTACATGGCTGACAGGCAAAGGGAGAAATGGTCACAGGGAAAAGGGCCCACCACTGGATAACAGCAATGTGTCTGCTCCCAGGGATACCACCTGAAAGGCAGACATCAAATAATGTTTTGTGAAGGACTCACAAAACAGTCATCTGGCAAAAAAAAATCAACAGGATCTGAGACTTCTTGGTGAGGACTATAAGTTGCCTTTACCATGTGCAAAGGTAGTGGACAAAGAACATGTAAACTTAAGTTGAAAACTGAAAGAGGATATGAGGTTAAGGTCCATGTAACTTTTCAATTAAAAACTGCATGTTTTTACTTAATGCGTGCCATTCTGAGGTTAATTCTGGTATAAAATTTGCTCACCTGTATCAAACTGGAATGGTTAAATATACTTAATAGTAGTGGTAAAATATCTGAACTGTGAGTAATAAGATTAGTCAAGAGGGGGATGGGAAATCCAAGACCTCTCAGTATATAAGAATGCCTCCCTAAAAGATGCATGAACTGATAGCTATTGTTAAATGAAACTGTGAAATGCAATTCCTTGGTCTGTCAGTGAGTTTCTCCCATGTAGCTGGTATGGAACAGTGTTAATTGCAATAATATGTCAGTTCATTAAAAATATGCCTGTAATGGACATAGCTCAAATAATAGTGTGCATTAAAATGCCCATGTCCTTGTTGTAAATAAACATAGTTTCCAAAGGGAGTAAAATAATTTCTCCTGATCCTCAAGTATTCTCTGATGGCCTTCATTTGCTGAAACACAGCAAGCATAATATAAGGTCCTGTCATCCTGAACTATCCTGTTGTGATTGTTTATTACTTTTACATCTTTATTTCTTCTAAAAGCTAATAATGAGCCCCGTTCATTTTTTGTCATTTATATTTGTACAAAGTATAATTTTTCTAATGTAAGTGGCTATGAGCTGAAATGTAAACTTCTCCTTTCTAGTTTGCAGAGGAAATTTGCTGTGGGCAAGTGTTTTATTTATATAAAATACCACCTAGCTGCTTGATTTTTATTTGCCAGTGATAAGTGGGACGACAGTGTTTCTGGGGTGACTGAATATAGCTGTCAAATATTCTTTTGGAAGAAGTGATCACATTTCTCAGCCATGGAAAACTCTAATATAAGGTCAAGGAGGTTTCAAAAGGTCATGGATGCTGTTTCACTAAGCTACAAAGGAGCTGATAAAGCAGAGTGTTGGTCTAGCAGAAAAGATTCCCAGAGGGAAGTGTTAATCAGACTGTCTTTGGCAGGTAGAAGGGCAGTGCAGAGAATGCTTGGAGGAGAATGTCTCCTTGGAATGGTAACACCATAAAGCCTTTTGTTTCTTAAGGTTTTAAGTATGAAAGCAACTAGCCTTTTTGTAGAAAGTATTTTGTTTTATATATATATATATATGTATATGTATATGTATATGTATATGTATATGTATATGCAGATTTTTAGAAGTTTTTATTGACAAATCATGTAGAATTTAGTCTTATATTCATGCCATAGGATTCTGTCCTTATCATCTGTCAAGCACTAATGGATTTTGAGCTCTTGCAGGTGATTTTTGGTTGGAAGAATTTGTTTGTTGGAGATTTTGTTAGGCTACCTATTTATATTTGTGTTCCTACTTCTGAAAAGAAGAATACAAAGTACACAGGCAACTCTACTTTTTAGAATTCTCAGCCAGAGCACTGGAATCTGCTTCACAGAAAGCAGAGGTACCTCCAAAACTGGCTGTTTTGGAGAGAGACAAGGTATAGATTACAAGAGGCAGTCTTCTTGAAATACCAGCATTTTCCTGGTATTTCAAAACAATGTTGTCTTAACTAGTGAACACTTCATTTAGAACAGGGTACTATACCATTTTCTGAAAAAAAAAGACCAACCAAACAAAAAAACCCCAAAAAAACCAACTGTGTGGCTGAATTTGAAAATATAACTGGAAGTGAATCTTCGTAGGAAAATGTTAGAAAACCTATTGAAAAGCTTTCCTTAGTATCAGCTTATTAACAAATATATAGTTAGAAGGGAAAAAAAAGTGGGGTTGTTTATTGGCTGGGGTTTTTTTTTTCAGATGTTTAAATGCACCCATATTTTTTAGGAAACCAAATTTATCTGAAGATTAGGCCACCTGATCTGCAGTTTGTATCTTCCAGGAACAGTCTTATATGTTTTTTCACCTTAACTTCTAAGTTTGTGTCCTGGTTTTCAACCCTGCAGATTTTCAGTTACTATTTTTACCCTTTACCATCAGTGTAACACTACCTAATTGCATATGAGGGCACTAATACAACAAATGCTGTTCAGCAGTCTGAGCAGGATAGTGTTTATCTTATTTGGATTATAAATGACCCAGGGAGAATAAGACATGTTTATCTATGTAGTTATATAGTGATTTGTGTGTGTGTGTGTGTGTGTGTGTGTATGTATATCTCACTAGTTCTGTGGTGAAGAAGTGATTAACCATCTACAATGAAATAAATAGGCTGTGTTGTCACATAGCAAGTAACACTCCTATCCACAGCATCAGGCAGGAAAAAATCCTCGTAATGATTACTTTGAAAGACGAGTAATTTTGATATTATTTATTCCTTCAAAACAGTAAGGGAACAGCCTTTAGTTAACCTTTATTTACCTTAGCACTTTGAAAGAAAAGCACAAAATTTAAATATAGATCCTTTTTCTTTTCCTTCTATTTCAGTTAATCCTGCCTACAAATCTTAAAACACAGTTTGTGTCTGGAAGAATTTGCAGTCTTTTGTTGATTCACTGGTATGATAAGGGCTTAAAAAGAAGCAATGTGAGTATAACCATATAGGTAATTCCTTACAGAAATAATGTGTGTACTTACTTTTAGAAAATGGAATCTTACTGCATTATTAATATGACGATAATAGTATATTATTAATTAAAATTAGTATAAAATTGTGTTACATGTAAGCACTGCTTAAACTTATAGGCTTTCACGGTATTATGCCAAGATGCCATTTTGTTTTTATTAATTGCCAAATTTTTCTCTCACATTGACTTTGTCATTCTTCTTTCACGTTGGCTGCATGCTATTTTTAGCCCTAACTAGTAAAAGTCTGCCTAAAACCTATATAAAACTGGTATTTGAAAACATCATGCATTACATGCTGTTCGGAATATTAAAAGACTTTAGTAAAAGATAAAAACCTACCAAACAATATTTGGCTTAATCCTATTAAGCCACACTGGCTTAAGGGTTATTCCTTCCACATAGAAAGCACAATAGACAGAAGGTCAGGGGAGTGCAGCTTTTGGAACTGCATTGCTGTGGCAAAGCATCAGCCACTGGGTGCCACTCTTGATCCACGAGGCTTTATGCAAAATACTTCCTTTGGCTGAACAAATGCTTCTCCCCCCATGAACAGCAGGTGCTCTCTTAACTGTTTGAACATCCCTACAGAGAAGAAGAGGGCCTGATTAAGGAAAAAGACTTTCTTCTTTCTCTTTTTTTTTTTTTCTCCTTATTTTTCTGACAAAGATTCTCTCTATCCACCACCTCTGTTATTAGTTAGCCTCACTGCAGATGTGTACAAGAATAAAACTGGAACTAAGTTGAAACTGGGGTTACTTGGTGCTTTGTGTAAGGGTTGCATGGATTGTGATCTGCTGAATTTCAAATCTAGTAGAGTCAAAGCTAAAAGGAAACAGACTTCTATGCTAAGAGTGTTTGCTAAGTTTTACCAGGATTTTTTTGGAAATGTTTATTGTTTGTGTATTATATTTTTCTTCAAGTAAAGGTTTTCTGTTTGTGTCCTCAGAATAGTCAAAAACATTAATGATTTTTATATTCCTGTGAACTGGAAGGTTGCTTTTCAGTGCTCTGTTATAGAATTCAAATGTCATAAATTCATAAAAGGACACACAGCAAACAACTGAATATTCAGTGGCATTCACTCTATGTAGGGCTTTCCATTTCAAATCCTTATCAAGGCAAAATGCAATATTTTCCAGATAAGCCCAGAATTCATGGCAAATAGAAGAAAGACAAATGTTTAGAAAGTCAATAAATCAAAGCTATAACTATAGAAAAAAATTGACTTTTAGGAGCAATTCAAGCAAATTATATCCTTACCTTTGTTGCACCTCAATCTGTTGCTTGCTCAAACAGATAAAAAAGACAATATAAGCATATGGAAAGAGGGGACTAATTTTTATTAAATAACTGTTAAATACCTTGAAAATGGTAAAGGCAGAAACCTGTATACATCGACTCTTTGAAGAAACAATTTGTTTATACAATTTCTGTTCCTTTCAGTACTATAAAATGCACTAAATGTCCACTAAACTGGACAAGGCATTTATGAAACCTGATATTTTATTTACAGCATTCTTAATGCTAAGAAGAAATAATAATACAACTCACATTTTCCCAGTCTAACAGAACTCTTTTTCTTTTCCCTTTTCCTAGTTTGGATCTACATGCCAGATTATTACTTTACATTGTGTCATTTTTAAAAGACATGAATTCAATTCAGAATGTGACTTTTACCCCAAAGCATGTCTTTCTTTTGGTCTTTCGCTTTCTCTCTTTCATTATCCTCCTATCTCTTTCTTTTCCTTCAATAATATTTTGAGCACTGCATAATCAAATACAAATCTACTTCAAATGAATAATGATAGACAGACCTTTACAAGAGACTGGGAGCTCTTATATAGCTAAGGCAGACCACTTCTATGTGATCCTCCCTTTAGTGAGCTAATTTTCAGAGAAATAGTCCAACAAAGTGACATAGCCATGCAAACGCCACCTTTCCCCAGTGCTTTCACTGAAGGTTTGTCTGTTCAGTAATGTTCGTGTGTAGAGTATTGCCAAGAGGGATTTCTAAGGTATAATGAGGGTGTAGCCAAAATGTTCTTTCAATTCAAAACTTGACTTCAGTGTTTTCTTTCCTTTTCATTCATCTTTTTTTTCTGTCTTTTGAATATTTTGAGGTATGTAGAGGTATTTGTGAAGTGTCAGAAAGACATGTACTTATTTTTGTGTACACAGCACAGCTTCTTCTGTTTGGATGAACAATAGATCCTCTCTGAAAATGCAGTGTATCAAATCAGGGTCAACAGTAAACAACAAACATGGTAAATAAAAAAAAGTTCAAGCAGCATATTTGTTTAACAGTGTTTCAAAAGAAGACTAATTTACTGGTGAGAAAGTTGAAAGAGGTATGAAGATTAAAAAGAAAAAGAAATCCTAAAATTACTGGGAAGGTGTGAATGAATTTTTGTCACAGAAAAAGCCTGAAATAATACAGTGATTTGAAATCAGTATGAAAGTGCTAAAAGAAAGATTAATATGAGCTGATAACTTTTACTGAAGCTATCCTTTTTATATCTTGTCTGTGACTAAGCAGATTTTTGGGAATTATTAAAAAAATAATATTGAAGCTATGTAATTTTTTTATTGATAAGTCAAAGAGACATCGTATTTATGATAATGTAGTGCTCAAAAAAAGGAGCTCACATTTCCAGGAAATGGGTTATGATTTCAGATTTAGTTGTGATTTAACAGAAGTGTAGTGCTACTGGTGAGACCTGAGTCAATACGAGATATTTCTGATATTTCTGAAATTACAGATCTTAAAAAAACATATGGTATCTCAATTTTGCTCATTAATACCTCAGTTTCTAAATATGTTGTGTAGTTTTCTTTTGAAATAGAGGAAACCAAACAGAATTATGAAAGAATATCTAGAAAGGGAAAAGTTTATTACAGAGTAATTTTATTATTTTGGGAATTCCAAGTCCTATACCACAACATTGTGAGACAACTGGAGCAATTATCATCTTTGGTATGTTTCAGTGTCTCTAGCTGCAAAATTCACAAGGTACCTCAGTGATGAGGGCAATATACACACAGGTGTGTCTTTTCAGATAAGAAGAAATTTTGTGGAGTAATGAATAACACAGAGCAATTAAGATATAGTTTTATCTTTTAGCCATATGTTGTACAATAACAGAAAGTAGAATATATTACACTTTAAATTATTTTCCTGCAGGATATAATAATTCATAATTTGTACTGAGTCGTGCAGTATTGTTTGTCTGAAGACAAAGAATATATTTAAACCAATAGAGATTGAGAAAATTACCAGAGACAGGTGAACTTGCATTTTTAAACTCATTAAAAAAAATCTGAAATTCAATAAATTCTTTTAATGAACAAATTACCAAGTATTGATGGCTTGTTCTTAACTTGTAGAAATTCATATACATTTATAAGTGTGAGGATAACAGAAACATTGTCAGTAGCTATTAAAAATATAGAAGATACACAAGATTTAACAGAAAGTGTTAAACAATATTCTTCTATCTTGAAATATGTGATCAGGGAAAACCTCCTTGAATGAGATGATTGTATATTAGACTATGTGTCATAGTTTTATATTCTTTTCTAAATAACTGGTCTTGACATCTGCCAGAGCAAGTTAATAAGGGCTAAAATGGCAATTCCACTATAGACAAAGGACAGGAGAGGAACCAAAGGAGTGGCTTGATTCACCCAGGTCATGAACTCCAAACGACAACCTGTCATTGTTTTTATGAGAGATGAAGTTGCTAAGCCACTATCCATCACATTTAAGAAGTCATGACAGACTGGTGAACTTCTCAGTGACTGGAAAAGAAAACATAACCCCAGTTAAAAAGGGAAAAAAGGAACATCCAGGGAAATACAGGCTAGTCAGTCCCACCTCTGTTCTTGCAAGATCATGGGGAAGATCCTCCTGGAAATTATGCTAAGGCACGTGGAAAAGTGACAAGGGATTGTTGACAGCCAACATGGCTTCACTAAGGGCAAATGATGCCTGGCAACCTTGGTGGAGTTTTACAGCAGGGTTACAGCATTGGTGGATAATAGACTTGTGCACAGCGCTTGACACTGTCCTGTATGACATCCTCGCCTCTAAACTGGGGAGATGTGGATATGATGCATGAACCACTTGGTGGATAAGGAATTGGCTGAGTGGTCACACTCAAAGTGTTGTGGTCAGTGGCTCCATGTCCAGGCAGAGAGCAGTGACAAACATCTCCCATAAGTCAGCGTTGGGACCAGTGTTATTTATCACCTTTGTCAGGGATATAGACAGTGGGATTGAGTGCACTTGCAGCTGGTTTATAGAGATTGGATGCCATCCACAGGGACATTGACAGGTGAGAGAGGTGAGCCCATACAAACCTCATAAAGTTCAACTCAGGCAAGGTCCTGTGCCTGGGTCAGGGCAAGCTCAAGCATGGATAGAGGCTGTTCAGTGAGTGGATTGAAAGCAACCCCGCAGAAAGGACTTGGGGATGTTGGTAGATAATAACCTAAAAATGACCTGGAAATGTGCACAATATGCAGTAGCAGCCAGAAAGCTGGTCCAGTTCTGGACTGCATCAGAAGTGTGGTGGGCAGTTTGAGAGAGGTGATTCTTCCCCTCTCCCCACCTTTTGTGTGATCCCCATGGAATACTTCACCCAGTTCTGTGGATTCCA
Source organism: Vidua macroura (assembly GCF_024509145.1). Lineage (NCBI taxonomy): Eukaryota > Metazoa > Chordata > Aves > Passeriformes > Viduidae > Vidua > Vidua macroura. The sequence goes on from NC_071574.1 coordinate 52,196,431, forward strand.
CCTGAGAAGGACATGGATCTGTTCAAGCAAGCCCAGAAGAGGGTCATGAGGATGATTGGAGGGATGGAGCACTTTGAGGACTGGCTGAGAGAGCTGGGGCTGAAGAAGAGAGGGGCTGAAGAAGAGAAGGCTCTGGAGACACTTTCTAGAAGCCTTCCAGTACCTAAAGGGGGCCTACTGAAAGGATACAGAGGGACTTTTTTTCAGGTATTGTTAAGGGTAATGCTTTTAAACTGAAAGAGGGTAGGTTTAGATTAGATATTAGGAAGAAATTCTTTACTTTGATTGTGGTCGAGCACTGAGAGAGGTTGCCCAAAGTAGTGGATGCCCCACCCCTTGATGTGTTCGAGTTCAGGTTGGATGGAGATTTGAACAACCTGGTAAGGTGGAAGGTGTTCCTGCCCATGGCAAGTGGGTTGAAACTAGATGATCATTAAAGTTCCCTTCAAAACCAAACTGTTCTATTTTCCTTATCTTAGGTCTAAGAAATTAAACAACCTGTAAAATGGGCAAAAAGTTGTTTCATTCTCCTTGGAAAATTCATATATCAGAGAGATAACAACAGATAACTAGAAATATGATTCCTATTTCATATGAAACCAATTTACCAGGGTTTGAACCGTAGATTGGAATTTGGCAATGAGATTGTAAGATTCTAATTAGTTTGTGGTTTCCTAGTTTATGCTTCATGCACATGAACAAGATCTTAGGGGATATATTAAATTGATTAGGGTTTTGGAAATAGGAAAAATCAAATCTTAATACTAAAAAATTACCAAGATTACAAGCAGACTATCCTGTTCAAAGATATTATTGGGTTATCTTCTTTTCAAATGATAAATGATACTCTTCTTTTTCTCTAATAGACAACTAAAACTCTTCTATTTGTCTCTCTGTTCTTGCATTGCAGGATAAGGTCTAGAATATAGAAAAATACATGAGGCAAACAAAAATTAAGAAAAAGATAGAAACTTTAGAACCCTTGAAATTGATAACTGGAAATATGTTTTGTCTGAGTACCTACAGATTACTTGGAAGGTGAAAGAAATTAGATTTAAAATGATGTGAGATTTTAGCATTTTACCACTGCAACTAGATTGATACTGGGGGGAGAGGAAATCTCTGGGATAAGTAAATGCTGCAGTTTCAATCCGAGCACTCCCAGAAGTTATCTGTTAATGAAAAATAAGGACTGTACCTCACCTGATGTGAAGCAAAGGAGGTTTTATAGAATCTGAAAAAAATAATACATAGAAACACACACTAGAAACATATTTTTCTCACCATTTTCTCACCATCATGTTTCTGCAAGTTAAAACTGCAACAATTGTCAAGTTACTGATGGTTAGAAAATTTCCAGTAGTCTCTTTTTTTAGAAAAAAACTTTTAAAAGACTACTTTTCTCTGTGTTTTTATTATGCACAGATATGGATTTTTCTGATTGGAAAGAAAATATGCACATGGAACAAATAAGTGGACAATTGAATAATAATCTGTGCACTGTTGGTCTCTTGATATTCACTTTAAAATCCACTCCAGATAAAAGTAAACATTCTGTTCTGGTCTGCTCTGCTATTAGTAATCAGCCAACTCAATAATTTTTCTGCAAGCCTTCTTAAAACAGTATTTGAAATAGAATTGATATATAACAACTGAAATTTTGTAGGAAGCTTTTATTTGCCCTGGTGAATTATATAAAATTGCTATTTAACTGTGTTGTCACCTTAAAATTCTGCAAATTTCACATTTTTAAAATACAATGAATACCTTACAAATATATTGATCCAGCTTGATAAACTGAGGTGGTTAAAAGCCTATGCCACTAAATATTCATGGTACAGAGATTAATCATGGTTGAAGATAAGAACCTATAGGCTTGTAGTGGAAAGTCTCGATGATTTTATTTTTGTCTCCAATGAGACTAAAATCAAACTAAAATCTTTGCTAAAATAGTGACACATCAAGAAAAGTTTTAAAAGCATTCAACACTTGAGGATAATGGATAAGCAAAAAGGAAGTTTTTTGGAGATCTCTCTCTCTCTCTTTCATTTATGCAGAAATAAGTTTATAATTTTCTAAATCAAGGAAAACTACATGAGATTTTTGCAGGACATCCATCCATCCACTTTAGATATTTTAGGCTCATTTTATAGTTTTGGTTGTGTACTTGGTTGACTGTTTCTTTCTGTGTTGTTGGTATAAAGTCTGTTTTCTCCTTATGTTTTTGTCCTAAATAAATAATTTAAGCAATATTCATTGTTCCATGTTATGACTCTAAGTCAAGAATGCTTCAGTGAAAACCAGTGTGTTGCATTTCAGTGTAGAACTGCACAATGTCATTTCAAACTAGATTTTCTAGTTAGAGTTGTTAATGCCTGAAGGTTGTCAGAGGGATGGGGGGTCATTCTGAATTCTGTCACAGGTAGAAATTTCAAGTACTCTGCAAAATTAGAACTGCTCTATATTTTTTTTTTTTTCAGGCCAGGAGAAAAATGACATTTTTAATGTGAGTTTCACATTAAAAGGAACATTCAATGTGCCATAGGGCTTCAGTTTATTAGAGTGAACATTGTGAAAATTCCAGATTCCTTGTCATTCTTAGAAAATTATTTTTCTTTAACTATAGGTGAAACAAATGAAGGCCCAAAGCATGAGGGTTCTTAGACCACTGCTGAAAGTGAAAGTTGTAATTATTATCCCACAATAGAGGTTGTGCTAAAATGTTCCCTCCTTCAAAATTTTCAAATTAATAGTTTATTTTGTCTAAAATCTAATTCTGCTTTCAAGAAAAGTGTCAGAAAACCTTCACTTACCTTAAGTAGTAAAACTTTTAAAGTAGCTATTCTGAATATTAGAGTAAAATAGTATTGAACTGAGGTATCTAAAACTCAATAATTGACATATTTTTGTCCATCTTTCTTAATAAACTCAAGCAAATGCTAAAGTATCAAATTACCTCATCTCAATATTAAAGTTTATTTGGAGAAATAAAAATGAACCATTTTTTTACTGATTTCTGAAACAAGGCAATGCCCTCAATCTTAGAGAATGAGTCTTAGTCTCCCTACCCTGTAGTACTCACCAGGGATTTCTGCAGTTACTGTGGAAACACCTTATTTTAGCCGTAATTCCTATTGTTCACATAGGAACACACAAACACACAGGAACACTCACCCAGGTCAAAACTTTTCCTTTCATAACTATATCAACAGTGTTTAGATGTGCTTCTGTCAAATAAGCATTGGATATGATTTAATCACTGGGAATTTTTTTTGGTATATCTCTTGAGGCTACTTTTCTGCAATCTAAGTGCTTAATTCCCCTATGGCTTCTCCTCAGCCTAAACTGTCAGAGAGACCATACACCTTAGCTCTGCCTGCAGTGTCTATTAGCTTCAGTCAAAAAACTGTTAGGCCAATGCTTTGAAAATCTCTTTTGAAGGGAATTTCATTCCACCTGATACATCCAGCTTTATGACAAAGAAGCAACTTCAAACACTGTATTTAGCCTTTTTCAGTTGTACATATGACCACTGAAACAACAAGAAGCATGAAACATTTATTATACTTTGATGTAGAGGAAGCATTTGACTCAACTGAATGGTCCTACAATTTTTTTTCTTAATTTAAAAAGTTCTGTTTTGGAGTGAATAAGATTAAATGGATAAAGGTGCTGTGTATTTGAAAGCATGGTTAGGATCAGCTATACTTTTTATAACAAAACTAGTTACCCTGCTTTGCTTCAGCTGCTTTAGAATCTGTCAGAACAGAAGAGCCAAACAGCCTCAGTTTGCTGCAATCCTGAACCTCTCACCTTTTACAAATACACCTAATTGGTCGGGAAAATGATATGTTAACTGATATAATATGCAAAATCTGCAAAATCCACTTAATGCCTTCTTTTCTCCTAAATTCTCTTTTCTCCTAAATTAAGCCTTCTTTTCTCCTAAATTAAGTTCTCATTTCTCCTAAATTAAGCCTTCTTTTCTCCTAAATTAGGTTTTGTGGGTAGGAGATATTAATAGCAATATTAATGGGGTTTCTTTGCAAAAACTGTCATTAGAGAGCAAATTCTGCCACTACCATTTTTTTGTAATGCTCCTCTAAGTCTTTATTTACCTAAAAAGAGAGGCAGAGAAGAGAATTTTGTCTGATTTGGAGGGAGTGGTAGAGATTATGGAGGACGAAAAGAAGTGATAAACATGAGGAGAAAAGGGAAAGCATAGAAAGGTCAGCCAAAAAAAAAAAAATCATAAAGTTTGATACTGCCTGAATACCACTGACATATAAGATTGAATTGACACAGAAAGTAAGTGGTTTATGCTAGCAGAGCTACAGCAGCAATTAGCAAAACTCAAGTGTTTTGGAGGAAAAAATACCTTCTAGCCTCTTGGTAAAATCATGACGACTGAAATGTCTTTGAGTGCTATTGAGAAGCACTTTTTATTTTTCAAATTTGTGGGAAAAATTTTTGGTGACTGCTACTGTAATTTGCTGTTCTAACACCATGTAATGGCCAGGGTAGAGGGCCATTAATCTTGTTCACTGAAAAAAAAATATTTTTCCTGGTGGCTATATGAGTCATTATTTTTTCTTTTTTTACAGCATTAATGGTAATATTTTTTTTCTGAAGGAGTTGGCAGCAACTTTTGCCATATAAGAATAAAACAAAGTTATATAAAAAAACCCTCTTGAAAGAAACAATCTCCTCATGAGTTAAAACTGCAATTTATTTAAAATTTAATGAAATGTTTTTTTAATGTATTTGTTGTATTTTGTCACAGCAGCAAGGGTATACATAATTTATATCTTGTTTATAAGCCTAACAAATGTGTTTTCCAGAGATAAGGGGTCTGTTTCTAATACCAGTTATTCTTTGCATAGTAGAACTTTCCTAAAAGGTTTATGAACATTACTTATGATTATATGTCGATGCTGCTGCTTTTTTTAATTGTAACTCCTGCTTTGCATGCCAGAAATCCTGATGCTTATTCCTTTCACTTGATGATCAGCAAAGATCAGCTTCTGTTCATATCAGCAGGGAATTGAACACCCTGACCTTGGCCTGTAGATGTACAACTCTGTTAAGTAAGAAACTCTAATGCTTTATTACTGTTTACAGAAATTAGATATTAAGACCTTGGGTACAAGATAGCTGTCACTGAATTTACCCTGACATTTTTAGCTCCTGAACCCTGTAGTTTGCAATCTGATCTAACATATTGCAAATCCAAATACCAGAAGGCTTTTATCAATTTGAACTTTGTAGTCATTTTAACTATATTTTCTAAAGGGCTGATTTCTCCTTAAGCATTGCAGCAAAGTGCCATATTTTAAGAAAGAAACAGCACTGCAAACTGAGCCCTTGAAAATACACATACTAGTGCTCATTGTCACAATTAAACAATCATGGATGAAATCTTAGCCCCACTGAATTCAGCAGCAAGAACACTCATGGTTGCAAGAGAAGTTGGGATTTCACTCAGTAGAATGGAAGCATTATTAAAAACTCTGCTTGAAGTTCACTCTCAGCCTCTTATGGGAAGAAGCAAGTTGCAGATTATTGTAGTGTTATCATCCTTTTTTCTGTGATTCTACAGTCAGCAGAGAAATAACACTCACTGGTGGCAAAATAGGTTTTAGAATTATCACTCAGGGAGATGAATGCAGGGCTTGTGTACTTCACTCCTAGATCTACTTCTGCTGCCAGCTGAACTGTCAGCTCTCACAGGCATGATGGTCTGCATTTCTCTTTGCAGTGTTTTCTTCACCTTGATAGATTATTAAGCATAGATTTTTCTTCCAAATGAGAGCTGTATTGTGGTGCATAGACAGGATCTGATTTACCACACTGCTGGGAGCTAAGTTGAAGTGACCCCAGCTTGCAAGACGTCCTCTTGTCAGCCTGCAAAATGAAGTCTCTAAAGAACCAAGTGGCCTTGAGAACAGATATGATGTCTGTGTCTCTCTTATCTTTCAGGTTTCTGTGTACAGAGCTGGGTTAGTGATCTGCCTTCTAGTCCCTGATGATTATAAACAAGCCTCTGTGTATGCCTCCAGGTGTTTTTTCCTTGAACAGATCTGATACCATTTTAACAAGTTATGCTTTGTGGCTGAGAGTGGGGTATTGGATTTAGATGCATAAGGGGAGAGAAAATTTGTTTTTTCCTCTTCAGTCACTGAGATCCTTTGTGAACTTGAGAAAATTAATTCACCTCAATAATTTCTCCAACATGTAGAAGGGAAATAATATTTCTTTATATAAATAACTGCTAGTTCTTAGGTTACCTCAGGTAGACCTGTGACAGAACATGTTCTGCCTGAAACACTGAGGTGTATAGGAGAAGTGACAGATCTTGGAGACAGCAGTAACAGGAGATGTAGAGGTAGCAGTTCCTGTCCTTGTCACCGACTCTGCAAACAACCTTGAAAAAGTAGCACATTCTTTTTGTGTGGTACTTTCCAGGGGCATTCCTCTCTCAAACAATGGTTTTCTGAGGTCAAATTAATTAACTTTTGTTAAGCATTCATCTACTTGAAATTGAAAGTAGTTTTCTCTTTCACAAAGCAGAGGTACTTCATGGGAGAATCTGGCCTGTGAAGTAAGGTACAGTACAAGTGAGAAGCAGGGCAAGGGCTCTCTTCTCATCAGCGCTCTTTTACAGATTTATCCAAAGTATTCTAAAGCTCATTCAGAAGTTATAGGTTGAAATGAACTGCCTCAGTAAATATGAAGATAACCTCTCTCTGAGAAATGGGGCTTTGTTTATAAAGTAATCATGAGTTGCTCAAACTCTGATTTACATCAGAGATCTGCATTTAAAAATGGAAATGATGGAAAATATTTATGGAAAATAAAGGCATATTTCCAATGGAAAGCAAATTAGAAAGTTGGAGAGGGTCTTTTTACAAGGACAAGTAGTGACAGGGCAAGAGGCAATGGCTTCAAACTGCAATTAGTGTAGGTTTAGATTAGATGCTAGGAAAAAATTGTTTACTGTAAATATAGTGAGGCTCTGGAACAGGTTTCCCAGAGAAGCTGTGGATGTGCCATCCCTGGCAGTGTTCAAGGCCAGGGTGGATGGGGGTCTGAGCAGTGTGTTCTAATGAAAGGTGTCCATGCCCATGGCAGGGAGGTTGAAACTAGAGGATATTTCAGGTCCTGTCCAACTCAACCAAATTATCAACAGAGATACAATAAAAATTCATGGAAATAATGGGAACATCTAGATCTCATAGATTAACTACAGACCTAATATTAACAAGATGTGATTATGTTTTTGAGTCATTACCAAAATTCGTAGTGTGTTAGTTATTTCATGTAAGAGAATAAAATCATGTTGCAAAGCTCTACATGTACAATGAAAATGTACATGTTTTTGATTTTCTGTAGACAGCAAGAATCAAAAAACAGCAGCAGAAATTTATTTTCTTTAAAATTTCAAATGGCTTTAATCTATTCAGGCCATTGTTTCACAAGCTTGATTTATCTGTCTCTGACACTCACTGTCTGTCAACTGTTTTGTCTTCTGCTGTTTTTCTCAGTATTGTAAAAGCGAATTTCAGTTAATTACCCACCTAAGGTCTTATTATTGACATATATTATTAGAGTGCTAGGAAACCCACTGTCCAAGGCTGCACAGGATCTGGTTGTCTGCCCTGTGGTGTGCTAGTGGATGATGCAATATGAAAGGATCTGGATCCCATGAGCTGTGTTTTCCATGAGTAATTCTTGTAGGCTGCTCTAATTCAAAGCACAGGGCAGTTCCCAGATAAAGCCTGCCTCCAGGTCAGGGGTGGATGGTATATTGGCATGAGTATTTGTTTGATGTATCCAGCCTCCATGAGCCAGTGATCCTACTCCAGCATGCTCCAGCCCATGAGTGACACACATCTGAATATGTGGTGGTGTATTAGCATTGTTTATGATGGGTAAATTTAGACTAGAAAATGGATCTGGACAGCTGTTTAAATGGAGATTTAAACTAACCTTGTCCTGTCACAAATCCTATTGCTTGGATGCTTGTGTTGCAGCAAAGAAGTGGTTTGTGCAGGGAGGCTGTTTGCCAGCAGAAGGGGACTGGTGCCAGGTTACCTTGTTCTCTGGGAGCTGGTCAGGGCTGCGGTGTCTGCAGCCAGCCCTCCTTGCCCAGGCAGCCTCAGCACACGTGGGGGCTGGGCAGGGCCGTGTGCCTGGTGCCAGGTGTCTCTAGTCAGCCCTGGTGACCCTGCCACATCCTCATTTTTGCCAGTTATCACTGCAAGAAGAAGCAAGAAGGTATCTACCTACTCCCTTATTTAACCGAGCAGAATCCTCATATTCAAAAGCTCCTGTAAATACCATAGCAACACTGAACAAAAATACTTCAAGGCTGCAATAGCATGATATAAAAAATTATTTACCCATTTATTTTCCCTGAAAGTTTATGACAAAAGTTGTGTGGCTGCAGCAGTTTCTCCAATGACTCTTGATTTGGGAAGAGTAAATTACTGATTGTTTAGCTCAAAGGATTAAAAAACAATGGAGGATTTTAGATATTCTGTTATTTTTTATTATTATTATTACAGTCACCAACATAAATCTTCTGTTCAGATTGCCTGTGCTTTCCCCTGGCTGCAGAAAGTTGCTTAGCAACCTGCTTGGTTTAGTCATGTGATAAAAATACCAAGATGCCAAAAAATTCCACATTAAAATTATTTTTAAAGGGTAATATGCTTTTCAAAATTACTAAATAAGGTAAAAAGAAAAGTATTTGTATAACCTGAAAATTTGGTTTTACCTTGTTACTTGAGGAGTAAACATTCACTGAATCCTAAATTCCAAGCAATTAGTTTTGAATTTTTACAGGCCAATCTAGTCCATATTTCCAGTGCTCAGCAAAACACACCACTGGTTGCTCAACAGTGTGGTCCCCCTTGATAACAGAAAAAATATTGCATGTCTCTGTGAAGAGAATTAATGGCATTATGACATTTACTGAACACATAAAGTACTTAAACACATCAGAAAATATGTGACTTTGTAAAGGAGTTCAATTTTTAAATGTCAAACTCTCTTTAAAGCAGAGAGATTTTAGAAAGCCTATTTGAATTCCTAGTACAATCACTACCTTTTTTTAAAACAGTATATTTTCTTCAGAGAGTTGGTGCAGCCTCCAGCACAGAAATTTCAGCCAGTGTTATTGCCTGTCAGTTGTAATCTCTCAGAATTTCAGCCAGCAAGGGTATAATAAGGTAAGTTTTGTCTTTTCAAACTCACATCAGATAAAGAATTATTGAAGTTTATTCTTTTGCTCACTATGTTAAATATTTGGGGTTTTTTTCCACAGAAAGTTAAATTCACATGTTTATTAAGCACTCAAAAAATTCTCATGTTAGTTTAGATACCAATATTTTAGTGTAGAGACAGAGAAAGGAAAACACATTAATATAAAATGGCTCTGACTCAAACACCTTTGCTGAGAAAACCTAGATTCGAATGCCGATTTTGAGAAAGAAAATTATATTTGGATTTGAAGAGGATTAAACACAGAGTTTCATACATCAGATTAGTATTAAAGAGAGCTATTTTTTTTCTTTTTGTATTGTATTTTGGCTAGGTCCAGCCACATTGTGACTTCTTCCTGTTTTCAGGAAGATTCCTTTCTCATTTAAATTTATCAATAAAATAAAAATTATCTTATGGATATATTGATGGGCTATTACAGCTATATGTACTTTGACAATAGAAGTTCATGCTGCTAGACAGGTGGCTCCACTACCTTGTACAATTTCATTATTAATTTAGAGATATTCTCATATTCTCTTCCATTTCCTAACTCCACTCACTGAGCTGCTGATCACCGGTTTTGACTTGTGCTGATACTGGCTCTGTTGGAGCAGAGTGCAACCACTTCCTTCTTTTGCATGATGGGAATATGATTCCTTTCGTTACCTCCACTGCTCTCTGTTAGTCAGCTGGTTCCCTTTGTCCTTGTTTCTCCCACCTTTCTGTTGGAACGCGAATGCATTTTCCTGGCTGGCGAAAGGATATCAATTGCTGTCCAAAGCAATGAGTTGCACTTGCCTGCTGAGTGTACTCTGCATTTCTAGACAGAGATTTCTTATTCTGATATATATAATCAATCCCTTATTTAATGGCATAGTGCAGCATCACAATTTCCCTTTGGATATACCTGCAAATGTACTTTTATGTTTTTAAAAATATAACATCGAGTGTTCGTTTTGCAAAAAATCTAATCTCTGAAATCTGTGAGAGGCAACTCTGCTAAACAGGAAGATGAAATGAAACCTGATAACCTAGTTTTAAAAACATATGCATTTATTCATTATTTGAGGCAAGGAAGACTAGACACAAGCCAGGAATATTCCACCAGCTTTATGAGATACTGTTCTCTTTCTGCTTTTCATGGTTAAGAACAACAGTCCACTTAGATGAGTAACAGTCAAAATTGTCAGAAAAAAGTACTGTTGAAAGACACCTAAATTGCTCTGCAGGATCAAATATGATGATAACTGAAGAGAGAAAGTCCCCTGGCTTCTTATTCCTTTCTCATACTTTAAAAAGGCAAGGTATGGAATGGTTTGTAAGATGATTATCTGTGATTTAGGAACACTGAGAAATATATATATTTCCTATAGGTTTTATGCCACCTGAGAGTCACCTTTATCTTTCACAAACATTCAGGAGAACTGAATGAGACTTTAAAAGGGCAGTACTTGTTTGTTGTCTCACAAGCCAATGAAGGCATACCTGTGAGGAAATCATGTTAGAGCAGACCTAGCTTTTCAATTTATGAAGTTAAATAAAGCTTTGTAAGAGCAGTATAAAATTTCATAACACTCCATTGAGTGTACTGTAAGGGGCTGAAGGGGAGGAGGGGGAAGGCTGAAGGGGAGGAAGAGAATATACATCACCAACGTACTTCATCACTTCACACACAGACATCACATTCAATTAAGTACAGAGCTCTCTGTCAACAAACTTGACACATACATCTAGGGAATGTCACCAACCCCCCAAAATCAATATTCAAGTTATGACAGACTGACAGCTTACCAGCTGAATGAGTCTCCTGATTTTACCTATTACTGCTTCAGAACCCTGCAAAGTCCTTGTAACATGAACAAACAAAGTTAACTAAGGGATATGACTGAGAAGAAACCAAGAGTCAACAATATATACAGAGTTTAAGAAAATGATTAATGAAATTCAGGTCATCAAGGAACTAGAATACAATGCTGTTAAGGAATCTGAAAATACAACTTCTTAATATTCTAGAAAACTAAAATTGTATTTTTATGTAATTTATCCAGATGAATATAACATTCTCTCTAGAAATAAATCACTATGAACCTAGGGAAGAGTTTACCAGTGCTGAATATTATTACCATTTTTCTTTTTTTGATATGTAAGACCATAAAAGCAGACCAAGCAGAAAAGACCAATGAGGTAAACTTTCTACCTCTGAAACATTACTTTTGCAAGTGTAACTCAATTGGTATACAGCATACCAGCATATCTGTAAAAGGAGGAGAATATTAGTTCTGTCACAGTTTTATGTTTTAGGGGATAACAGCCTTATTATGCTAAGGACCCACAATGTGTGAATAGTATAATAGAAGGATATACATAGTGGTCTTATTTATGCTAAATAGAACAAATTGGCCTCTTAAAACTGATTTTTTTTTTTGGTGAAGAGAAGCTCCAGAATGAGTTTGTCCTTATGGATCCTTATTCTGGCAACTTGATCTTCAAAATAAACTTCAGTAAAAATAAACATCAGCAATTATTTTGACCCATTTAACAAGAGTTTTGGTATTGAAATACAATTTAGAAGAGTTTATGGGAGGTACACAAAAGACCACAAAAGCACCCTTATGCATTAGCACAGAAAGGTCTGATACATGTATTTGGAATCTTTACACTACAAATTATAGAATTATAGAAAGGCTTGGGTTGGAAGGCACCTTAAATATCATCTTGCAACCCACCCTAGCCATGGACAGGGACACTACCTCCTAGACTAAGTTGCTCAGAGCCCCATCCAACCTGGTCTTGAACACTTCTGGGCATAGGGCAGTCTGTTCCAGTTCCTCACCACCCTCTGCATATATAGCTTCCTCCTAGCATCTATTTTTTTTTTTTTAATTTCAGTTTAAAACCATTCTCTTTTGTCTATTACCATGCCTATGTACAAAGTCCCTCCCTTGTTTTTATAGTCCCCTTTATGTACTGAAACGTGACAATGTGATCTCCCTGCAACCTTTTCTTCTCCAGGTTGAACCACCTCAAATTTCCCAGTCTGTCTTTGTTGGAGAGTTGCTGCATACCTCTGACCATCTTTGTGACCCTCCTCTGGACTTGCTTCAACAGTTCTGTCTTTCTTGTGCTGAGGACCCCAGCAATATCTCGAATTATGAACTCACTTGTTCCTCTCCTTTCTTTTTTCTTTCTCTGTGCTACTGGGGATGGGGTTGGGGGAAGTGGACAATAAAGGGGGAGGGGTGTGTTTGACCAAGGCTAATCCACCACAGCCATCTGATTCTTCCCCTTTTTGTACCACCTGCAATCTTGTTGAGGGTATACAGTGTCCCATCGTCCAGGTCATTAATGAAGCTGAACATTATTGGCCCCAGTATCAACCCCTGGGGTACACTGCTACTAGTTTTCTTCCAACTGGATTTTGTGCCACTGGTTAAAATGTAGTGGGCTTAACCATTCAGCCCAAATGTCAATTACTCCACTGTGCACTCACATAACCTGTGCTTCATCACCTTGTCCAAGAGAATGTTAGGTGAGACAGCGTTAAAAATCCTAGTAAAGACAAAGGAAATGACACTCACTACTCATTCACAAAGTTAGTCACCTCATTGTAGAAGGCTAATGTCTCAGTCAAGCATGGTTTGCCTTCATAACTCTATGAAGACTACTCCTGCTCACTTTGTCCTTCATGTATGCTGCAGAAGGATTATGTCCATCATCTTCTCAGCTAGAGAGGTGAGGCTGACCAGTCTGTAGTTCTCCAGTTCTTCCTCCTTGCCATTCTTGAAGATAGAAATGGCATTTGCTCTTCGCAAGATCCTTCCCACTCATAAGTGTTCAAAAAAATCACGATTGACTTCGCAATTTAATCAGCCAGCTTCCTCAGCACTCAGATCCTAGGAACATATTTATATATTTAAACTTAGTTTTGTCCTAATGTACTTTCTGGAGAAATAAAAGACTTCATTAAAATGACAGGATTTCAGGAGAGACTTTAAGACCAAGATAATAATGTCTTTATGAAAGTGATTGTAACTATTGGATAAGTAAAAGAAGAATCCTTCAAAATATATTCACAACCTTCTGCAAATAACACACTACTTAAAGATCTAACTTTTAAAGATCTCTCCCATATGTTCTATGCATGAAGTAAATGTGATGTCAAGTTCTAGAGTTAATGAACTAAGCCCATTCAGACAGAATTTTGAATGGAGGGAGGAAGGTAATCAGAGATTATAATACTTGCTTTCTGATCAGATATTTACTTTAAACCCCTTAGAAACCACAAAAACCTAGAGAATATACAAAATTACAAAGGGCACAGGAACAATAAAGGGTAATGAAGAGACAATTTTGTGATATACTGGCATTTGGTTATCAAGAGGTAACTATTTCAAATATTGTTTTCAATAATATGGCCTGTAAAATAGTTTGTTATTTTACAGTATATTACAAAGTTTTATTATTTCTATTTAATCATTGAAATTTCTTGTATCTGCCATAAATTGGCTAATCTTTATGTTTCATCTTTTTTTATGCACTAAGTAGAATTTTGCTGTTGCTTTCTGCTGCATTGTTGAAGTGAGATTTCACCTTCTTTCATTAATGCACTGCATAGCCTTTGTTGTTTACTTTGACTCATGATGAAGATCCAAATGTCTATATGTATATACAAGATGATATATAGAAAATACCCGTATTTGTTTCCTAATGCAGAATTTAATGAGAAAACAGCACAAAGAAACATCTATTTCCCATACATATTATTCCACCTGTTAATAAGCTGGCATTCGTTAAATTTGCCACCTACAGAGGAATAAAATGTATATTTGATTAACTCCAGGTAAGTCTTTGAAAGAAAATATTTTTCTGTACTCTTCTAGGGTTCTGCTAATTTAGCAGCCAGAAGGAGTTTTATGGTCTGAAAAGATGTAAGCATATTTACTAAAGAGACTCCAGGAACACAAATTTGCAAACATTTTGTAATCACTTAAGCTTAGAAAGAACAAAACGTACTCTAAAAAATACAGCTTTTAGAATGTTCACTGAACACAGCTCCTTCAAATTTTCAGAAAGACTGCTACTTCCATATAATATTCAAACAAATACAATAAGTCAGATTTTCTGAGTGTGTGTTTTAAATTGAAAGCAAAGAGGAAATGTTGGTCTTCTTATCATGAAGTTAAAGACAGGAAAGTTAAAGATGTGAAATAACTTTTCAAGGTCAAACACCAAGTGAATTGCTAATGGGGCACAGAGTCCAGATTTTTTGCTGTGCAGCCTCGTGTATCATCTAATAAATCACAGTAAACATTTTCACAAAGCTGAGCTCATTAGTTGGGAATTATTATTGCTGTACCTTTTCCCTAATAAAACATACTTCTCTTTTGGGTCAAGATATGAATGTTGATATTGTGCTGAAAGTTTGTTTCAGGCCACTTGATCAAGATGAAAAATCAGATGAAGTCTTTAAACAACTCAGAAATTGTTTACTCTTGGGGAATGGGAGGTGGAGGAATGGGGGATACAGGGGACACTGCTCATTCTGATGTCTTATGGAAGGGCAACAGAACAAGATATAAGGAACCCAGAAGATTTCTGGTGAATGCCAGTTTCTCAGCACAGGTACTGCATAGTCTAAGGGGCAATGCACAGATTGATCTGCTATTCACAGGCAGGGAAGAAAGGATAAGAGAGAGAATAAATAATAGAAACATTGGCTGTAGTAATCATGAAATAGTGGAGTTAAAAATCCTGAGGTGAATGAAGAAATAAGTAGCAGAGAACTAATCCTGCAATTTAGGAGACCAACTTTCAGATTACTCATGGAATCTGAGGCTGCATAGGATCCCTTCCAGAGACTTTTTAGCATCTGCTTCTTCTAGCACTATATTTAGCTTAATTGCATTTGATGTTTTTGTCTGATGAAATGGAGTTTGTCTGTATTAATTTATACTGGAGACTTCTGCAGGCACTTCAAGGCACAGTTCATTTGACTAATACAGGCTAGAGACTTTTATGCCCCAAGTGTGCCTACTTTCATCATTGCCTAAAGGAAGGCTAATATAATAAACTATAATACAGACACCTATCAGTAGATGAGATAAATCCCATCATTTTGACATAAAAGTAGGCTTGGCTTGGGAAAAATTTTTTAAAGTCACTTAATGCTACTGTTTTTACACTTAAAGATTAGATTCTCCAACATCGTGTTAATAAATTCTGTATTTAGATGACGATAGCTTCTAGAAATCCAAACTCTCAGTAGGTCCTGAGGCTGCTCCATTTTAATGGTACATGGTGTGCCTAGTATTTCTTTGCTGCAATCCCATGTCAATCATGCATCATAAGGAATATGTTCCTTCTCACACCAAAGCATCCTTGTAGGAAGGGGTAACACATCATTTTCTACCATACAGATGGAAAAAAGAGATAAGGTAAGAAAATAATACGAACTCTGTCATGGAGTGAGTTATCAAATCCAAATTAATCTTGCTTAAACGTCAAAGTAGAAGCAAATGCATGTGTCTTGTATTCTGCTCTGTCTCCAAATATAACTTGTAGAAGAAAGCTACAGGCTGTTGAGAGCTGCATAGAATGCATCTGGAATAGACAATTGTTGTTTTTAACTTTTGGTTTTTTTAATGGAGACTTCTAGATTTTTAAAATCCTTATGTTGAAGTAAAACAACCTTTTTCTTCCTTGTGTACCCACATGAAAATGTGCATAATCAAAACCAGGAGTGGCTTTTCTCTATTCTGTAGTTGTCAATTTGCATAACAGCAGTGGTTGTATGGATGTCCTGACATACACAAACAAATCCATTTATTAACATTCAGAACACATCTGCGCACTGCTTGCGTTTTTTTTTCTCACTAATGCTGCACCTGTGCATACACTATTTTATTTTTCACTGGTGGCTTTTTGGCATTAGCAAAGTAATGGAAATGTTGCCTTTGTCATAGAAAATGAGTGAACACTGTATATTTTGTCAAAGCCAGAAAATACTGGCCCTGTGGTAGAAGACAAGAAAAAACGAAGTACAAAATGGTGAAACAGTAGGTTCCAACTCATTGGAACTCGCTGTTATGTACTTTAAAGGCTTTCAGTGTAGTAAAAGAAATAAACAGAACTATGTTCAGGAAACTCAGAATAAGAACGACTAATATCCTTATCACCTCTCATTATATCCCCAGAGGCACTACTATTTCATTTTTTTGTCAATAAGTTGTTTATTTCAAGGTTTTTTATATTTATCTTTTTTTCTTCCAAATATAAATATTTGTAAACAAATATCACTGGTGGTTAGTGAATGGGTCCCAAAGCAATGAGTTTTCAATGCTTGCTCTTTCATAATATTTTGTTTAACTAGAGAAACTTAAACTCATTTTCCTGCTGTTAACAAATATTTCTGCTCATATTGCTCGAATTTTGTCAGTGATCTTATGAAACACTGGACAGAGGTCAAATGCAGAAATGATGAAAGAAGCTCTTAGGCTGTCTTTAATGGTCTGGCTTAAAAGCAGTAACCTCATATATTCCTTGCCAGTTCCTAAACATGGAAGTTAGAACAAATGGCACTCCCTTGAATTTGACTTCAATTTCTGCAAATGCCTCATTTACATGAAGATCTAGCTATGAGGGTTATTGCACCATTTACTGTATTTTTCACCTCTTCAGTACTGTGACTTTAAAATTTAAATTTGATGCCAAAAAAACATTGCCCTTCCATCTAAAAAAAACCAGAAACTTCAGTAAAAAGTGACAGTTTATATATAGAGAGACAGAATCTAAGTTCTTGTTACTTTAAAAAACCAGAGAGTAGTTGATGCACTTGAGTCATATATGGTAATAAACTATGCATGGGGTATGCAAAACTTAATACAATATGTGAGTAGTATATAGAGAAGTGGGGAATATATGGGTACAGGAAAGGTTTAAAGAGGCTGACTCATTTGGAAGCAATCAAAAACCTCTTCACAGCAGCAACACCAGAAGTACAAAATCATGTAATGTATTTAATTCAACATTGAACTACAATCTCAGGTAGAGAAGCAGGTGGCAGTTTCAATGCATTAAGCATATTTTCCCCCCAAGAAATAACAGTGAGGTTCCACTTGAGTCACTAATAACTTAGTTTATATTTATTTTACCTGTCTTGGACAGTAACTTGACAGAATTGAGCACATCCATTGACCTAGATGGTTGGCTGCATGTAGTTTTATTAGCTTATATTTGTCAGTGAAGCTCATTGTTCATTTGCAGAGATCTTCATTGTCTGCCAAGAAAGGCCACAATCAGGGTGCTGGGTGCCTGCGTGGGTGGTGGGATGTAGTTATGGTAGTAGACTGCAGTGAAGCTGCTGGTATTGGCTTGGTGATGAAACATCACTGGTGAAAGCAGTCCCAGAGTGAGCATTTCACTACATAATCAGATGAAGTTATGTAATCAAACAGGGATTTTTTTGAGACTTGAGGAATGTGTGGCTAAAACTCCTGTCAATTCCAACTCTATTAGAAAATATTCACTGGGAACTACTGCTGCCATTATTGGTGAAAGTAATACAAGAAAGACTGCTTAGCTGGGATAAAGCTGGGATAAAGAGGATTAAAGAATAAAAATTTGTGCAGGCAATTTGGCAGTTTATGTCCCATATGAACAGTCAAGATGAAGAATGATTTCACCAGGTTGAAAGAATTTAATGGTAAACTAACAAACTTGATTTTATAGCTTGAAAAGAAAGGCGTGATAATTGTATTCCTTTTGGCTGAT
Organism: Vidua macroura; assembly: GCF_024509145.1. NCBI lineage: Eukaryota > Metazoa > Chordata > Aves > Passeriformes > Viduidae > Vidua > Vidua macroura. The sequence goes on from NC_071574.1 coordinate 52,214,467, forward strand.
TATCTTTTAAAATTTGCTAGCTTGCTATAGGAAATAGCACCTTCAAAATTATTTCCTTCCTCCTTCCAAGAAATTTGCGACATGACCAAAAGAAGGTGCTTGATTTGTATTACATCTTTACAATGCACTTTTTCTAGCAGTGATCTTGGGAGTAATTCAGCTTGCATACAAGCAGCTGCCCAAGTAGCTAGGAAGAGAGATTCTGTGAGTATGTGGGGACCTCGTCTTACAAGGCTGTTTTTAGTACTAAAGCAGTCAAGCATATTCTGTCTGTTGCAAGGTCATGCAATGACATTGAATTTCTTTTCTGTGATAAGGGAAGACATTTACTGAGCTTTAGAAGTGCATGAAGGGTAAGGGGATAGTTTGACAGACACTTGCAGGCTACTAGCAAACACCTGCGATAGCTGGATGATACAGCTAGAGAGTATCCATTGAGAAACTAATCAACTTACAATCAGCAGTGACCATGTCCCCAGTGTCAAAACATTGGGCAAGACTTCTTTGATCCTTGCATGAATTTTAATTTTAGATGTTAATAGAAACATCAAAATAACATAACTCCAGAAATAAGCTTAACTTAGGCAGAGTACAGGCTTATTAAGCATTGTTTATTTTTAAAGTCACTGTTATACTGGATTTATAAAAATGTACTAAGGATATTGCTCTTGCTCTGCAGAGGTATCAGCACTCTCTTTGACACTACAGAAGAATTCTGATAAGTACCTTTTATCTCTACAGGATATATTAAAAGAGTTGAAAGGGAAGGGGGATGTCATTGCTTTTGTCATGCCTCTGTTGACATGATCAGGTTGTAAAGCTGCTGATTTTGAGATTACTAAGTGGCCTTTCATTATTATTTTCTCCTTAAGGCAAAGAAGGAATTTGGCCACCATTTGATTGTGTTGCTGTTCTGTCAGCTGTGACATATTTAAGGCATTACTACAAAAATTGCAACTGTTTTTCTCAGATATTTTTACTGTTTGGTTGTTGTCTACAGCTAAAGCAAAACAGAGGAATTGCTTCTCACTGTAACTAGGGATAGTCTGAACTGGGTCAGTCCAAATGCTGCAGGGCTACACAGGCTACTGAACAGTGTAAAACACTGCTAAATCTGCTTGGGAAGGACAGAATAAATGGGTTATGTGTTTTTTTCACATACAGGCTGCAAGTGTATACATAAGCCTAAATATAATCAATGAAATCATAATAAAGTCTCTTTACATCAACTTTCTATGTAGCCTAGTGATATTTCATTGTGTATCCGAATTACCTTTATGTCATTGTTTTGAAATTTGTTTGAAACAAGGATAGGGAGACAAAAGCAAAACTGGTAGAATATTTGTATTCATAAAATGATCAAATTGCAATGATGCTAGTTCATAAGAAATCTCAAAAATAAAATGTTTTGAGTCTCCTACAGAATGTGTGAATAGAGAGGTAAGTGCCTAAGATTGGGATCAAACCAGAGAGTCTTCATAAAGCAGAAGAAAGAAGCTAAGTAGGTTGTCTAATGATGGCCAATAGAAAATACTTGGATAATAGCTGGGTCTGCCTTCTCCAATATTCAGACATTTTGCAGAGTTAGGATGGAGTCCATGGCTTTTCCTCTCCAGGCAAATAAACAAAATTCCAAAAGCCAGTCAGAAAATCATTCTTTTGAGTTTATTGTTAATACTTGGCTAACTTTGCAAGAAACGGGACTGGATTTGTTTGTGCATTTCAATACAAGTCCTTTATAGTTTGGTTGGCTTTATCTTCCAAGAAACTGCTCTAGACATTCAGTTGTGCTTCTTCTCAATCTCATCTCTGTCAATTAATTCAGAATTCTTTTGTGTGTAGTAGAAGAGATTGAAACTATGTTTTCCTTTCTTTCCAGAAGCAGCATATTTCTTTCTTGCTAAGGGATTTGATCTTCCTTGTGAAAGCAGATAGATCTTTGTCTCCCACAACACACATGATTCTACAAAACATAGGACTACGGAAGAAGACCCATAAACCATACTGTCAGGCTGCTTTCAGGGAGGATAACAGTTTCTTATCATGTTCTAGGAATTTCCTTCCGAGGTATCAGAACTGGCAGGCATACTTTGATACTTTGAGAACCTTTGCTAGATTACTTTCCTCAGGATTCAGCTGGAAGATTGTTTCATTTCAGTGTTTTGTTCTACCAGTAACAAAATGTATCTGCATATGTAGGTACATTTTATTATTGGTAAAACAAATATTTCAGTTTCAGGTATCATCAGATCAGCTTCAAGAAAAAGGTTGAACAGTACACGGTCTTAAGCTGCAGCTCAGTTAGAAATCAGTAAGTGAGAAACGGGTTATGATTCTGAAATTTTTGTCAGGGTCATGATTGCTATTTGTCTGACTAACAGAAAAAAATATTACCCACTACCTTTTCATTCACAATTTTATTTCTTTCAGGATAACTACATTTTGGTGAGTTTATCCCTTTTGACAGCCTTAATGTTAGTTCAGGTAAAGACAGCATTAAAATAATTTTTTAAAATTATTTTTCTTTAATGCTTATCTAGTACTAATGAGATGCTGAATCCAGGAAAGTGTTGGCTTTCATGACATTGAATACAAAGGGTCGTCTTCCTTGTTACTATTGAGCCTGCTGTGAATATTGCCCAAAGTTTGAAGTCAGTCCTCTGAATCAGGTATTTAGAGCTGTGACATCCACTTAAAGGATATTGCAAGCATTAAGAAAGTATTTCAGATGTAAGAAAAAGAAAGTATTTCAGATTTATTGTGCTATCATATCAATATCAAATTAATATAGGTTGACTAATTAACAGTCTTCAGAAGCTATTGCTAAAGCAAAGGGGATCTAAATGCCACACACACTCCATAATAACAAAAAAGTGATGAAGTGTATTATCATACTCAAGCTCTTTCTTGGACTTATTTTAGGAAATACAAGTTAGATTAGAGCTCCTTTTGGTTGCAAGGCAGTATTTTAACAGTTTCTCAGACAAAGCAAAGGTTAAGTAAGAGGAGGGTACCTCATTGATAGAAATTGCCAGGGGCCAGGTCTGATCCTGGGATCACTAAGGTATTGGCTAAAAGTGGCTAAAAAATGTGGCATGACTTTCTAAAGCTAAAATATCTCCCTTTTCTGTCTGTTTTGAGTCTTGAAGATCCTTCATTAACTTAAACTTTAAAAATAATTTATTCTTCTATGTAATTATGCAATCTCTCCTTCTGTAATAGAAACAGTCTGAGAAGTATGCCAAATCCCTTAAAAAAAAAAAAAAAGGAAGTGGATGGAGGGTTGGGGGTATGAAGTGAAGATGAACAAATAAACCTACCAGATTTTCCATTTGGAAATATTTTCAGTAAGTTATACATTGCTGCTGTTTCCCATATTAAGCCACTTTATATTTTTCTATGTGTTGATCTGGATCTCTCATAATAGAAGATTAGAAATCTGTAGGGGAGTGTGAGCTCACTCTTTTATAATTGTATCTCTAGCAAAGTGTGTTTATCTCCAACACAGGATTCTAATCACTACCATACCTTAATTAATCTTTGATACTTGAAATATTGGCAGACTGCAACAGAATTTCTATGTAAATATGCTCTCTTCTCCACAGAAGCCTGTGAATTAAAACACAATAGATCAGATTCCAAGCAGGAAGCTACCAAGAGTAATCTGCCATCAAGATTGATTAAAATTGTCATTTAGTCTGAAATGCCTTGTTCCATGTTACTATAGTCTGAATTCTTAGAAGAATGTGAATTTTAACTGAGTGTAATTGTTTACCTTCAGGTGAATTAAGCTAATCTGGAAAATGGAATATTGGTAATGTTTATAGTATTCTTATTAGATGGCAGCAGGAAAAAATGCTAGAAGACATTTTATAATTTAAAAATCCCCTTTACAATTTTATCAGATTTCAAAAGAACATGGATATTTTGGATCCCATTATTAGGGCTTTCAACAAGGAATGCAGTAATTAAAGACCCATATAATTCTATCTTCAGTATACAACAATTGAACCATAAAACCTGGAGAATCTTCCATTACTTCCTCTCACGGAAGACATGACACTACTGTTAGCAATTATAGGTCTTTAAATTCTGTGTATCAGAGTAAGTTCAGCAACGGTGGTACTGAAAACCAGTATTTACAATTCCTTGGCAATTATTTTCCTTTCTGATGCTCACATGGCAGCATCAACATACACCATCTGAAACTAAGAAGTTGCTAACTTTTCTAGTAGCTGGACTCCTCCACATTTATTCATTGACAGTTCTCAAAAGCAGGGGTAGGATACAGCAAATAGTACCCATTAATTGCTTGTAGGCATTTTTCATTGCTTAAGTTTTTCAAACAGAGCTACAGAAAATTCTGATATTTCTGTTAATTATTTGTGCTTCTTCTGCAACATTATTTCAGGAATTTAAAATCAAAATTGCATGCAATTTACATGTTTAAATGAAAGGATAAAACCGGAAGTCATGTGTACAATATTTCAGACAAATACTGTGTAAGTTATTCTAGGTTTGTATGTTTCTCTCTGCTTTTTTTAAAATTTTTGTTTGTCTGTCTGTTTGTTTTACTTTGGAACTTTAATGATAAATTAAGTCTCTAAGTGGTGTACAGGGCAGAGAATTTATTTACTATGTAATGTGCTGCATAGCCACTCTGAATTACGATCCACACTAAATCTGACTAATGCTATTTATTATTTGACTCATGTTCTGCTTATGAGCTTGGTTTTTAAAAGTTTAAAATATTGGGTTTAAAGTGAAGTATGTAATTTTTACGGCTGAACTATCTTTGAAACCCTTCAAACAATATGATTTTTCCATTTTAAAAAATAAGCCAATGTATGATAATGATTTGCAAAAATTCTGCAGAAATGTGTAGTCTGCTGGATTGTAGTTGCACAATGAGCAACAAATGCATACTGACAATATAGTCTCACAATTACCTTGAATTTATATAAAAATTTATTTCGACATTATTTACTTGTACAAGTGGCAAAAGGGAGGAATTAAGCTTTATAGGTTCATACTAGGAATCTTATACTGTCTCTTTCCATCTGTCTTCTACAAGAAAATAACCTCCTCGATTCCAACATGCCATCTTTGAAAAGATGTTTCAGATCAACAGCTGCACTCACCACACAAGTTAAAACATTCTGCACACTAGGAACTGACTGGACCTAGGAAATGGTAATCTTTTCTAGGAGAGCATTTAAATTTCCCTAAAGAATAGGGAACCTTCTCATCCATGAGAAGAAGCTCCCTGAGGTTCTGGTTGAGGTATGAGTTCATATGCTTTAACAAGGCTTTTATGCCTCTATCTATTCAAAGGAGGTTACCTTTTCCACTGCCTCTTGTTACAAAGGCTGATGGATTTTAGGCTATATATATATATATTTTTATGATTCAGAGAAGTATCAGAGCAAAGTTATAATTCACCTATATGCATACAAATTATTTCAATGATCCTTCAAAGCTAAACAACAAACAAAACACAACAAAAAAGCCAAATCCACAAACCCAAACCTAACACCTTTGGAAATGCATTTTCCTTCCCGTCTTCACTTGCTTTTCCTCTCAAACGCTCTCTTTTAACCATGACTGCTTTTTCCATTTGCTCTGTCCTTCAACCTCAGGTGGCTGAAATAGTCCTTTTAATGTTCCTCCTTGATGATTTCTTTTTTCTACTGATCCCAGGCTGCTTCTTGACTCACCCAACAACTCTTCTCACCAAACATCTCTGTAACTACAGTTCTTCTTTATAGATTCCAGGATGTTGCTTTCATTAGACTCTTTCTAACATGACTGTTGAAGTAAGATCTATCCTGTGATTCTGGTATCAGGCTTTTTGGCACAGCCTTGCTATGTCTTGACACAAACTGGCTCCAGAGTCTCTCCATTTAGAGGAAGTTCCAAAGGATGACTCGAGGAAGAACAGTTATTAAATGAAAATAAAAAGCTACTTCTCATTGCCATACAATTCTGAAAAATTGGCTAAGGCATTGATTTACTGGGACAGTGGTAGACTTGCGAAAATCAGAACTATTTGCAACATGAAAGAATGAGTGTCTGGAAGGAATTATTGGGGACAGAAAGTGGAACAGATGGGAATGTAATACTGCAAGAGGAGTTTGTTAAAACATGTAATGGTCTTTCTGAAAGGATTTCTTGCTTGAGCCCAGAACAATAAACTCTGGACATAAGAACATCAAAGGAAAAATGGGGTTGGATTTACTGTTATTAATTTCACCCAACAGGTGTTGTCTCCCTTTAGTTATATGGATTTACATGGAAAATAAAGTTTTCTGCTTCTTTAGGCCTCAGTTCAGCAAAACACTTGAGCATATCCTTAACTCAAAAAGAATTCCAATTGTACACAATGAGTCTTAGACATGTTTAAGCATATAAGTTATAAGCTCAGGATATAGATAAGTGTTTCAGAATAGACATGCTGCGGCGTTAGCTTTCGTTCTCCCCGGCTGCATGCAGCTCTTGGGAGCCCGGCTGTGGCGTAGCTTCCACGTGCTGCCAGGGTTTTCTGCCGTGGGTTCCCGGACACGGCTCCGTGTCTCGGGCGCGTGGGCTGGCCAGCCTCTGTTACTGTGGAACCGTTTATTGGTCACACGTGGCGCGGTTCGATGGAAAGATGCAACCGCTCCCGGCACTCGCATGGGAGAAAATGGCGCCTGGGTGCCGGCGGGATAGGGCTTTATAGAGGGGCGGGGCGAGAGGATCCACAGCCTGCCAGCCAACAGGGGCGGCTGCCGTGGTGGTGACGCCAGCAACAGCGACCAACCAGAGAACCCCGCAGGGGCGGGCACCGAGCCTCGGGCTGAGCGGGATCGTGTGGCTTGGGGTGGCCAGCACGGGGTTTCCCGGGGCCGGACGGGCGGGTGGTTACAGGAGCGGCAGAGGGGGAAGATCCGGCAGCAGGCAGCATGGGGTCAGAAACCGTGGGGGCGGGAAACGACACGGGGGAAGCGTGGGGGTACACAGGACTCAGCTAGCTAACACAAATAAGAACCCCTAAAACCCAATCCCAGGATGCAACAACATGCCATTGGGTGTGGCAGGAGCACACCAACCTGTCCCCTCTCTCCTTTGTGTGGTCATCTTCAGAGCAGTGGGTCTGTGACAGGAAGCCTCTGCTTGGGTCTGGGATGGCACTCAGAGGCTTCTCAAGACTAATTGCCCCTCTCCCTCCCTGGTTGAGCAACTGTTTTCTGCTGGGCATCTGTTACTGATCTATTGGCCCTTTGTGTGGACTGAAACTCTTTGTACCCTTGAATGAGAGGGCTCCCAAGTGTGTGTGTACGTGTGTGTGCTTTGGGTCACCATTCTTGGCCATGTAGTGACAATATACCTGATGGGGGTTAATGGTTATTGAAGTGTCTCTTACCCCCACTCTTTGTTATTTTTAGCCACTGGTCTTCATAGGAGAATACATTTTGTTTGTATTTGTTATCTGAAAATGAGTTTGTTTTTGTATACTCCCATGACATTGTGTCTCAACAGTTCTTTTTAGTTCAGTGTATTCAAGGCAATTTATTTCTGTTTCTTTTTATGTTACCAGCTCCATTTTAATACTGACACTTGTTTGTGTGCTTTGTCATTTCAGACCTCTTAACAGTCCCAAACCAGCCAGGGTCATCCACAAACCAAAAATTAAAAAAAAATGAAAAAGAAAAAGAACAATTTTCTCAGGAAATGGAACTTTCTGTGAATCTTCTAGGCCTGTGTGTCTGCAGAGGGCAGCATCAACTTTTTCTGTATTCTGATTCATTCCTCTAATTTGAGAAACTCACATTTTACATATGCTTTATAAGCACTTATGATTTTAAAAAAGAAAAATCATCTGGTCAAAGCAGACAATAGCATTCTCAGGAATAACAAAAAACTTTTAGACTTCCACCCTATCTAGTTAGAAACTGATCCTTCTGGAGACATGAGTTGTATTTGACCACATCAACATTTCCATTTTCTTGAAAAAAATCTCATTTCTATTTTCCTATGAAGTATATTGGTTCTAGATTCATTACAAAACTCTGTAATTCTTCCTTTTAAGCTGAAAGAGATTTTCTCTGGTTTTTTGTTTGTTTGTGTTTTTTTTTTTTTTTTTTGTTTTTTTTTTTTTTTTTGTGTGTGTTTTTTTTTTTTCTAATATTGAATCTTCTGGAGTTCTTATTTCTTTATAATGCTAAATTAAATTAATAACATGAATTAGAAATAAGCATTGTGCAATTATGCAATAGAAATTCTGATATTTCTTGTGGGTGATGTTTTACTTCCTTTGAGAATTTTTGTTTGCTTTGCCCTGAAACACTGCATTTGGATTGTCCTCTGAATGTCCCAGAAATTACAGTCTTGGCAGGATATGTTTAAAAGATTTAAAAAGAACAGATATCTGTGATCTGACCCAATCTCCTTCAGAGGCATTATTAAATACTATGCCTTAAGCTTGTTAAAAGTTGTTGGGAATTGTCCTATAATTATACTTTGCCATTATCAAGGAATAGACCATGATGAGTACAAGAGTCATATCAAATTCTTCCATTCTTATGGTCCTAATTCTGATATCTCCCAATTTCTTTGAGTTGGAATGGTCAGTTTATTTCTTCTTTTAAAAGCTGGAGGAACTCAAGTTGATTCATATTTGGCAGACTCCCACACTCATTATTCATAAAAAACTTAAATTTTGGTAGAAATAATTTTCTCTACAGACAGCAGGAAAACTATTGCATTTTGATGTATATAAAATTATTTAATTGGCTGTCATTTCCTGAAACTCTTATGCTTTGAATAAATCTTACTATATTCTGGTTTAACAAATTATTAGAAAATTCTCCCCTATGGATAATTCAATTTTAGTACAGTATGTGAAGATTAAGCTACTGTTAATGCTCATTTATAAATTAGTATATTATTTTAGGGAGATATGGTTCAGGCAAAAAAGGTACACCGATTTTCCAGGAAAACTTAAAATTAATACTTGAATGGTACACATAGTAACATTGTCAAAGCTGCCTTTAAGAATTTAATAAATATGTTCATGTTGTCTAAAAATAATCTATAAATATAAATAAATATATTATAAAAAGGTCAAATATTAAAAGTTTTGCATTAGACAGTACTACTAAATAACTTAGACAGTCTAATATCAGAAGATTCACCAAAACAATAGTAGGCTTTATTATGTGTGTCCTAGACCAACATAAAAGGCTTGGCCCCTGAAAAACTCTAGTCTTTAATCCAGGATACACTAGGATTCATCTACTAGGTCAGATAATGGCACAGAATCAATATCTGAAATTACATACAAGCATCATATGCACAAAAGTATGTGAAGTGTTTGAAGATACAAGGTGATATCCTTCAAGGATAAGATAGAGCAGTGTGTTTCCCAGCCACATTTTTTTTCAAACCTAATTATAATTTGTTCTTTTGCTAAAATACTCATCGGAAGGTAAAAATCAAATCCAGCTATATAGATACCTAAAAGAAATAGATAGATTGAGGATTTTTTAAATTTGCTTTTGTTTTTCTGGCTCAAGCGCCCGGAAATAGCGACAAGCGCCGGCCCCAACAAGAAGCCGAGGCACCCAAGCCAGGCACTTGGGAGCTGACCAGGGCCGAGAAAAATAACGCACTGTCACCCGGAACCATTAAAGGACACTATCAGGAACAGGTTTACCTTAAGATAATCCTGAGAGACCTGAAAGCAGTGTAATAAAGATTCATTTTACAGGTGGTAAGGAGTTTACAGACCAATTTGTGAACAATGAATGACAAATTTGCTGAAAAATATTAACTGACCATGAAGAACAGTTCAGCGATCCTCTCATATAAATTAGAATGACATGATTATTTTACTAGTCTCAGAAAACAGATATTTAAAAATGAACGGATACTGTTTCACAAATCAAATTGGATTTATGGATTAAGTTTTTTAGAAGCACTTGGTAAAAAGAGGCATATGATGGATGGATATGGGGGTGTACCTGATGGTACAAGGGGTACTGGAAGTGTGCATTTAAAGAAATTAGTGAGTCTTCAAATAGCAATCTTTTATATTCTTTTGGGGTTTTTCTGGCCTTTTTTTCTTTTTTTTTTTTTTTTTTTTTGGTTTGGTTTAGTTTGGTTTTTTTTTTAAATAATTGCAATATTTGGAATTTGATTACTTTTATTGCATTTGCAGTCACTATCTGTACTAAATGTTCATTTTTGCTTTTAGGAGATAGACTAGTAAATGCATTTGTTATACCTGATAATTGGAGCCTAAATATCATACTAATTCCAAAATATGATTTCTTCATTACTTCTTTTTCTGTTGTTCCTTTAATCAGAATAACTTTTTTATAAGACCTTGGCCACAATTAAATAAAAGTTGAGGCCTTGTTTTTTTGCCAGGAATAATTTCCCTTTGCATTATTATACTTTGCTTTACGCTCCATGATGTTAGAGTGATTACAGCTGTCTGAAACATGTATACATTTTAATGGATTTTGCCCCAAACTATCTGCTGCATGTGTACTTTTACCTGCCCACCCCAGATCCACTTTAAAAATGTGTAGATATAAACTAACTGGAGCTCAATAATCTATAATTGAATTTGATGGGCCTAGGATTGCTAAGAGGATGTTGACTATGAAACGAAAGCTACTTAGGTAAAATACTAACCATTAACTGTAACAGTTCACTCAGGGAATCCATCCTCAGTTTCTTCATTTATACTTTAGGATATGACTACAATTTTAAACTCTTTGTATATTCTCCAAATTGGGTATTTATTTCATCAGGAATACTACTTGGTCCTGTCATACAAGAATCACTATATTGAAGAGAATTCCAGAATAATCTGAGAGACAGAAACACTGCATTATTTGAAATTATATTTTCATTTCAAAAAATCGTCCAAAATATCAAAATTGAATGATGAATAGAGTTAGTTTTGTTAACTTTACATTACTTAAAAACCTCTACTATGCCCAAAGAGTGTTGAATGTACTATTTTCTCTCAATAGAAAGTAAGGTAGAGATTTTTAGAGTTTTAAAATATGGATAATTTTCAGATCAATGTTGTACATTGATGAATATTTTCATACTATTTAGCAGTCACTGTGTGAAAGATTGTCCATTTAGACCAAAACTCTGTTTCACACATTCATATATATGTGTGTGCGTGTATGTTCCTCTCCATATCCATATTTATTTGCTATATATAGTTTCTTGGTATCAAGAAACACAATTTAATCACTACAATGTGCACATACATATATCATAAAATATAGTAAAGTTTATATATATATATATATATATATATATATATATATATATATATAAAGTTTTAAATTTTTTTTGTTAAAGGTTTTCTAGTGAAGTTTTATGATAATGACTTTGAGAGAATCTTCTGCTGACAGTCAAGCATCAAATCTTCTGATCCAAAACGGCATCAAAGCTACTTTTGAATGTTGCACTGAACATTCTGAAACTCTTAAGTTCAGCCAAGCATTGATGAAGCACAAAACAGAAGCCATCACTCAAGACTCCTAATCATATGGAATAAATAAACTTTTAGAACATTTCTAAAGCTACCAAAACAGACCATCAATTCCACAATTATACTTTACTGTAGCAACTTGTTGTTGAATTTCTTCTGCACCTAGATATTACAAGACTTTAATCTTCTATAAATAGAGAATGACTATGTTTTCACAGAATATAGAATCCAGGTAAAACTAAAAATTAGTATTACAAAGAAACAGACGAAGCATAAATCTGTCAGTGGAATCCCTACATATTTTACAGAGGTTTCTGGGTTTTTATTTCCAGTGTAAGTAGCTTGGTCTCTTATAGAATTTTTACAGAATTATTTTACAGAACTATTTACATTAGCTACTGCCATATGTGAGAACAAAGTGATCTTCTGTAAAAGGCATAATATGAAACTCCAAGTCAGTCTTACCTCTCTGCATGGTAAAATCATGGAACGGATCTTCTGAAAGACATGTTGAGTCATATGAAAAACAGTGAGGTGATTATGGACAGCAGATCTTATAGCAGTCTTTCAATAAATAAAAGGAACTTAAAGGAAAGAGGAAGACTTTTTCCATGGCCTGTAGTGAGAGAGCAAGAGGTAATGGTTTTAAACTAAAAGAGGGTAGATTTTTGCTGGATATAGGAACATATTGAGTGTGGTGAGACAATGGAACGAGTTGCCCAGAGAATTTGTAGATGCCAACATTCCTGGAAGAATGGACAAGATGGACAGACCTTTGAGCAACCTTGTCTTGCAGAAGATGTCTGTGTTCATGGCCCAGGGATTGGACATTTAAAAATGTCTTCCGACCTACACTATTCTATGATTCTAATATCCTATCTAGATCTGAAACTTTCCATTGCCAACATTTATATATTTTCAGGAGTTTGTGGTAATATCCACATACCCTAATCAGTGACACAGGGCTCTACATCTCTGTCCATCATTTCTAAAAGGATAGTATTGTTTAATTTACAGCAAACACATTCTCAGAAGGTGGCAACTCATTTTTATCTGAGCTCTTTCACAATGCTGTAATCTTAAATATGCATCAGAGTTATGCTTTGCTCCTTTTCAAATCTGCCCTTCTCTTTGATGTTTTTATCCACACACTGGTTAAGGAGATTGGTGTTCTGTCACTATCTATGTTGTGTTTAAAACACAACTCTTACAACTAATGTGCAGGAAATTACATTCTACTGTCAAATGTTATCTTGATGGTTATGCCATATCTGGTGAAAATGGATTCAACAGCACAGATTACCCACAAATCTTACTATTTTATAGAAAGGCTAGTTTAGGAAAGTGAACTTTCTAGTCTAGGCTTTATCAATTGTTTTTTTCCCAGCCAAGATGAACAATTTTTTTGTCTCTGAGGTCTGTTCTCTAAGGTACAATGTTCCCTCTTCCATGTGTGTTTTTTGTGCTTCATTTGGTCTGCATTTCTGACATGTGTGATAAACTGTGTTGCAGATTTCAAAGTGATAACTGTCCACTTTGGGTAAGGATTTAAAATCTCTGTGTTGTTCTTTTTATTTTATTTCATAAATTAAATACTACTTTAAAAACATACTTTTGTAAATCTTTATCACCATCTAATTTATTTAAACTATACTTGGTTTGATGACATTTGTATTAAGTCTGCACAGAATAGTTCTACTAGGGCACTACTAGCCTTGTCTAGTTTTACTTTTCAGTATCTTTCTAATACTAATACAATATTAAATCTAATTTACCTGAAAATACTTCTGCTAGTAATAGCCTATATTTCCTGTCTAGTTAGAATTTTAGAAATAGTTATTTATATATATATATAGATATCTATATCTTATATCTCATTTTGTTCTGGACTTCACCTTGCTGATTTTTGTTTAATGTTTAAGGGTTTGTATCTGTAACAAGAGGTAATAGGTACTAACTAAACTGTGGAGGTTCTGTCTGACCATCAGGGAAAAAGTTTTAACTCTGAGGTTGACCAAGAACTAACAAAGTTGCCCAATGAATTTTTGGTCTCCATCCTTAGAGATAAATCTGTCTGGACATGATCTATGATCCTGGGCAACTGAATCTCCGAGACCCTGCATGAGCAGGGTGGGGTTGGACCTCCAGGGATGCCTTCCACCAGCAGTTGTTCTGTGAAGTTCTGTTATAGTCTCGATGTTTCTCAATAGAGCAAAATCACTTCTCTATAGCACGGTCTTTGTCAGTTGTTTGCAAACTTTGTCAGTGGTTTTGAGGGGAACAATTACAAGGAATAAAATTTACCATGCATTCAGTTCCGTAAGTCTAATGGCCAAAGAAATGTGAGGACCTGCTTTATACCCTTCAAGAAGTTTTGACATTTTTTCACCACAGGATCAAAACAAATTTATATTCTTCTATTTTTATTGGAATTACTGAGTACAGCACAATAAACACACTGATATTACAAATGTGCAAAAAATCTGCTCCATTTTTCTAAGAATGTTGATATTTACAAATATATTGAACACAGATTTTTTTTTTCTGTGTTTCAATCACCTAAATATGGTCCCTTTTTAAGACTTAAAAAAAGTTGGTTTTGTTGACGTAATTTGGATACTTTCCATGTAAGCTGAAAATCAGACTTTTCTATTTTAGACCAACTACTGTAGGCATCCTGGATTTTCCTCAACTGGGTATAAATTTATTTAGCTTACACTTTCACCACAGAAGATGTTCTTACCATATTGTTAAGAATTACTCCATCACATAGAAAGCATTTTTTGTTTCCTTCCTCAATTATTTTGATTATTTTCTCCTCAAGAGACCACTCAGGAATAGAAGACTCTGCATAACACAATGTAGTATAAATTGCCTTTTTTCCCCCAAGTTACATCAAAATTATTTTAACAAATACAGTCCTTGACTGATTATGGATCTCCTTATTTTAGGCAGACAATCATGATGATGAAATTAGGAGCTCACTTGCCCAAGGCTGTTTCTATTTCCATTGCAAAGAAATGGAACTTTCCATTGCAAGGAAATAGAACTTTCCTTTCTGAAAGTTAAATCTCAGGAGTTTCTAAGTGCTCTCTAAAGACATTTACATCTCCTCAGCAGCCACAGAGAATATTTGGACAGCTGTATATCTAACTTAAGTGCCTTAGTAGAGTGTTTAACGCTAGCTTAGATGTATCCAGACACGCTCTGTCTTTGAATACAGATTCACTGACTGTAGTCAGATCTGTGTTTTAATTGTCTACCTTCCAAACCCTGGCCTTGTATTATTTTGTACTATTCAGTAGAAATATTGGTACAACAGCATTACTCCAGTGAAAATTAAGTTATGTTCCATTTGCATTTAGGCTAACAGATCTTTCATCACCTTTTGCAAAATTTTCCCATTAAAAATCCCTCTTTGCTGTGATGTAATTGCCATTGACTTTACCCAAGTGCTACATTACATTTACAAAATGTAAATTGTAGAAAGCCATTTATTGTTCTCCTCCAACTGAAATACTGTTGGCTTCTTTGTAACTCTGGGCTTTGACTTTCTATAAAATTTAAAGTATCATGATAGTGGGATCAGAACAGTGTCTATCATCAATCTTTTTCTGTCTAAACTATGTTTACAGAATCTGAGATTGTCTGGAAAGGGTGGTGGATGCTGTTTTCAAACTAGGAAAGCTGCACCTGGGGTGAGCATCTAACTTCAATTGATTGTTGATTGTTGAGTGAGGCAGCCCAGGATCCTCTCCTTCTCTGTTCCCATTCTCACAACTGCTTGTCTGCTTCCCTCAGTTTCTACCATCCTGACTAGGATCCAAAGGCCAATTGGTTGCCCATTCATTAATCACAATTGGCCTTCAATGTCATAAACCATAACTGCAATTCCTTCCTGATTTTAGCTAAAAAAAGCTCAAGGGTCACTTGTGAAAAAAAGATTCTCTCATGAGTGGTTCACTGTTGTAGATGTGCTTACCACAGTTCACAAGCAGCATGAAATGTACATTTTTCGTAAAGGAAATTAAAAATTAGGAAAAAATATACAGCTGATCTAGTGGGAACAACTAAAAACTTTTCCCATTCTTCAACTGATTTGAAATGCCTTTATTAGATACTTGGCTAAGCAGAGAAAATTATATTTTTATTGCTATCTATGACTGAAAATCCCAATTCCTGATTTTGCAAAATTAAGACTACGAAAACGAAATATATTTGAGTTTGTTAGGGACATGGTCATTCATCTTTGTGCACCATTGATTAAGGTAGTTATTCTCTCAATTTCTGATATATAAAAAATTACAGTTTTGAAAATATATTCTAATAACAATCTAATGATCACTTTAAGTAAAGTAAAAGAGACAGCATGGTTTCAAATTCTGAAATAAATGCATTTCCCGTTGATGTAAAACATAAGAAAAAATACTGATTTAGCAGAACACCATCAGTAGAGAAGCTAAAATAGTTGTGCGATGTTTGTCCAAAGCTTATCAGCTGAAGACCTAAATTTCTTCTACTCTTTCTCTCTTTCAGCAGAAAACACTTTAAAGTATGTGGTGGGAGAGTAAAGCTACAAAAGAACTCAAAAGACATAAGCTCCTACAAGAAAAAGCAAATGGTTCTTCATGAAACGTGAAACTCAAATCAGTGACAATGTAGTAGAAAAATGAGAGAGTTCAAAATAAGTTGGGGGACAAATTGCTTTGAGGTATAGAAATCTCACAGGGAAACAGAAGGACCAGTAAATTGTTACAGTAAATTGACATAGCAAGCTCTACTCCAGAAAAATCATAACCATGTTAAAAGTAGATCAAAGACACAGCTGAGTTCAGGGAAGACTAGAGGCTAAGGATTCTATAACCTCTTTGGAAAATTATTAAAAAATTGCAATGAATGCATTTTTTCTAATAGATATTATGTGCTCTGTGAAGATGAATATCTGCTAATTTTCCAAGAAGTTTTGGTTGGTTGTTTTTCTTTGGTTTTGTTTTTTTGGAGGTTTTTTTTTGGTTTGTTTTTTTTTTTTTTTGTTTGTTTGCTTTTTGGTTTTTTTGGGTTGTTTTGGGGTTTTGTTGTTGTTGTTTTGTTTTGTTTTTAAATTCTGATAGGACTAGTTCAGGAATTCTAACTAAGAATCACAAACCAAGACTTCTGAGTCAGAACTTATTAGGCATACTGTGAGTTATCATGCTTCATTTTAGGTAACTAACATTTCAAAACTATCTGACCATAGCATGGTTTTATAACAGTGATGCAGGGATATTCAGTTAGCTTGTACTTCTGGATATACATTCTCTGTTTAGTTATTCTCATAGCTAGTCTGAGGCAGTAAAGCAACCAGGGTAGATTAACAGATCTACACCTCAAGGAATGTATTATATTGGAATTGTATTCAGACTCATAATCAAGGACTGAGACCTCCTGCACTCTCATTTGAGTTAATTGTTTTGCCATGGCTTTCAAGAACAGAAGAATCAAGTCAATGAAAGATATTGCTTATGCTTCATGCAACAGTTTATCTAAATTATGGTACGTGGTTGGCAAAGCAGTGTTATTACAATTAAGGAGACTTAAGATGGTTGGTCAAGTATGGATTAAAGCTTAATGTCATGTGGTTGGTTATGTGTCACGCAAAAAGTAGCTACTGCCATTTGAACTGATTTGGACTTATTGTAGTTTGAATAATGTTAAATTGTGGATGAATATATATGAGTTTATCATGCCCTCAGTAGATCAGTTAGCTATTATCAGGACCATTACAAAAACCTGACAAATGCTTTCTTAAAAGGACTCTCAAATTATTGCCCCCTCCCTTAATATATGTTTTTAAAATATGAGTATATTGATATATTTTAAAAGTACCTGGTTTGATTAAACAGGAACAGGGTGCAAAGAGTTTTCAGGATAATTTTAGATTTGGAAAACTTTGAGTTTAATGAATGAATACAGTCTCCTTGGAATATAACACAAGGACAGTCCCTTCATAATATTATTTTTTCTCCTTTGTATAAGAAGAGGTGTTCTAAAATCTGATGGATTATGCTCATTACCATTATAAATCTGCAGAACAATGATTATCTCTGTTGTTTCATTTATACTTTTAAAAACTTGGGGTTTACTTTGTGTGTATTTGGAGAGCAGATGGCTTCTTTGGTATTTAAAATGACAATAGGAGTATTTCTGCTGCTAGTAGAAACTGGAAAAAAAAAGAAACTGAGCTTTTGTACTTAATTGAAATGTCAATCTCAGATTTTGCTTCTTGTTTGGTTTTTTAGCTGTTTTTAAAGACGATAAAAACAAAGCAACATCTCCCCCAAAAGGTGCTATAAGCAATAAATAAACAAATGTTTATTCATTGTAAATATTTAACTTTATCATCTAAATGTCTTTGGCTTGGTCAGAAAGGGAATAAGGCACCTCAGCTCAGACTGCAGGAAGCTGAGTTGAAGCAACTTATGGAGTGTACCCTCATCAAGTTTGCAGGTGACACCAAAGTGGAAGGACCACTTGATACTGGCTATTCGGAAGGGTGTAGGAGGCTGGGTAAATGGGCCAACAGGAACCTCCTGAAATTCAGCAAGGATAAATACCAAATCTTTCACTTTTGAAGGAAGGGACTCCTACAATGGTATAGGCTTAGGCTTTTGAGCAGCACTGCTGAGAAGAACTTGAGGAGATGCTGGTAGATGGAAAGCTGAGAATCAGCCTGCAGTGTGCCCTGGCAAAAAGGACCAAGAACATCCAGGTCAGCACCAGGAGATTCAGGAAAGCAGTTATCCTCCTCTGCACTGTACCCGTCAGATCACTTCTGGAGGCCTGTAACAAGTTTTGGGTGCAATGAAGATGTTGATCATCTGGTTTCCAGACATGGAATAGCATAGCTATTTGATAAAAATATTTCTATTGGTTTCAGTAACATTTGTTGTGACAGTAGCTAAGGAAATAGTGAATTTTGGCATAAATGTGAAACCTCTATGCCTGCTTTTGATCCTGATCATGTGCCAGTGCCACCAGTATTTTGTTAAACCAATAACTAAACTGAGAATTAATTTTTTTTTTAATTATTATTTCTTAGCTACCTAGGTGCCTTAGTAAGCACTCTGAACTATGGCCACTGTTTCTTTATTCTTTTTGTAATTTGGAAACCATCTTGGTCAAGAAGACCTGATTTCTATCTAGCAGACACTTGTTAAAGGCCATTTTTCCTAAAAAAAAAATTAAATTGTCTTTCAACATTTCTGCTATGATAGCCTACAGTATATAGCCTTTTCCTATACTGAATTTTAGTTCCTCACTCTCCCAGCATGAATTCAAACCTTTAATCCTGGACTTGTGAGTGAATAGGGAAGACAGAAATATGTTCTCAGAGTTAAACTATGATTTAGTAAGGACTGGTTTGGGGGATTATATTCAGCGTCATCTATTGAGGCTTTTCCCCTAATACAATATAATTCCAGAAACATTGGCAAGTAAACAGAGCTAATGTGATTAGTTCAAAAATTTATCAAGGGAAAATGCTATTTTAGCCACAAAGGTAGCAGTGTTTAAGTAGGATTGCTTCCAAATAAGAAGACAAACAATAGGAAAAATAAGACTACACATCCAGAAACCCAGAGTGTCTCTGTTTAAATGATATTCTGTGTCCTTGGTCTTTCTTATTTCAAAATTGAACATCATTATTTGAGTGGTAGGATTTACTGCACAAAACTAAATCTTAGTACTAATGCAGCATTGAGAAATTGCACTTTTTATTTATTTTAATTGCAATATTTAAAAACTGGCTTATCAAGTAGTCTTTAGTAGATTTGTAATATTTATCTGATGACTGAGATGTTGTTCCATGTGAATAAATTGTGCAAGTTTAATAGGAAGCTGTCAGAAAACAATGTTCTAAACCGAAAAATAACCATTCAGAAGGCACTTGTGATTTAAGAGTAAGTAAGGATAGGAGAAGGTTCTTGAACATAGGAGGTTAAAGGACCACTCAGAATAATAGTATCAGAAGTGAAAGGAGTGTATTGCTGAAGAGAAACAGAATGAGATCTGCTGTTTCAATATCAGTATCAGCAGAGATTAAGCCTTGAGGTAAGATAGAGATGTATTGAATGCTTTATAGTTTTAAAACCTGTAGCAAGTATGCTGTTCTTACTGTTAAAATCACTTCAAGAGGATTGTTTCATCTGGTCACAGACTTGCCAGATATCTCCAAAGGCAGTCAGTTTTACAGGATCACCTTAATGAATATATTGAGAACTCTACCCTTAGGTCTGGCTTGCACAATTGGTTTGGGGACTTAAGAAGGTCTAAGATTTGTAAATGAAGAGTAAATGAAGAGTAAACTGTGTAACTGTGGCAAAGCTGAGCATTTTTAAACATTTTTTCATTTTCAAATTGGATTTGTGAATCCTCTAAAATCCACCTCACTGTATCCATTCCAATGAAAGAAGAAAGCCATTCAAGTTAATTGCTAATGACTAATCAGTTGTAAAGTCAAAATATTAAAACAAATGAGAAAGCAGTAATTTTATTTCATATACTATTATTATTATTATTATTTTATTTCATATATTAGTGGCTTCTAATTGAATAATTCTTTTCCAAAAGTTTTAAGAGGTTATATTAATTAATCTCTTAGTTGATTTACTTAATTTAGCAGCCAGAATTTCTCACAGGAGTTACTTTTAAAGTACATGACTGTCGCTTTTCGTTCTTTTCTCCTCTCTCCGACTTCCTTGATTTTGCCTGCACACTCTTTCCCGGAGCACTGGCCAGGCGCTTCCGGGAGCCACCGGAGAGAGAGAGAAGCGACAAACACCTTTGCAGGTTCGTTTGATACGGACACAGCTGTTTAGAGAGCGCGAGCAAGACCGAGATAAAGAGACTCGAGAGAGTGGACACTTGTCGTGCAGTCCAAAGTAGGTTGTATTTGCCTGATCGCTGCACGTAGAAGTGACCCCGATCTCGGGTACAGACAAAGGTTTTATAGGGAAAAATAAGAGACAAGGTGAGACTAATAGAACAATGCCCAGTGTGAATACATTATAGGTAAAATCCAATGGGAGTAACTCCAGGGGGAAGGATGAATACACGTAAAAATGCAGAATAGAAACTCCAGCTTTAGGTTTAGGAAATAGAAACTCCCATCTCAAATTCACAAAGCCCTTTTGCTCCGTTTGCGTAGCTGCACACTGCAACACATGACGAAAAATATTAATGAAAAAAAGTGATTGTGCTGTATCCCTGCAGTAGCACTTTATATAAAGTGACATTAATTGCATCATAATTGCAATATATGTTGCAGTAGGAGTATAAAGACACAGCAGTATTCCCATTTCTCATAATTCTCAATAAATACAGTCAGTTTACAACTTCTATATTTCTGACTAATACCCCAAATGTCCCATGTTATTGAGTGTGTCCAGTTGATTTATCTCTAGTAACATCAAATAACATCATTTTTAAACCCATAATATAGAAGGTCCAACCAGCTCTGCTAGCCTTAAATATGCCAGGATGTCCATGTTAAAAACCCCTTTTATAGAAATTCATAACTAATCTGTAAAGCTGCTTCAGCTTGAAACCTGGCATGTGTTAGGGAGAAATGCTTTTTCACAGAGTTTCAGTCAACATGGTTTACCTATTTCATTGAAAAAAAAAAAATTAACTCAAGAATTTGTACTTACTATTGCTGTAAAGAGTGTAGAATCCTAAATGCAGTCTGGCATAACTAATTTTTGTCCCTATGTCTTCACAGTTTTTTAATGACTGAGCATACCTAGTTCTATATATAGGGCAAAATTTAAAATAGGAATCTGGTATATTGTCTTTATAAATCCCTTACAAGGGTGAGGCTAGTAAATGAGATAAAGTCATTACTAAATAGAAAGCAGCACTTGGAAACTGAGAATTAGGAAGAGCTGTTTTGTTTAGCAATTTCACTTTGAGAAGATCAGGTAATAAAATTTTAGACCAAAAAGCTTTGCGGAAGCTCTGTGCTTCTGGTACCTCCACAACCTCTTTATTCTTCTACACATGCAATAATAAACATTTGGTTCAAAAGGCCAGTTCTACAGTGAGTAAGATAAGAGGAATAAACAAAATCACAGGTCTTTGCATGGATGCTGTTGCATATAACCTTTTGATAACCATACAGTGGTCCAACCTTGTATCTGAAGGGTCCAAACAGTGAAGAAATTATCTTTGTTTGGCATCATAGTTCAACATAATTAAAAATATGTACAGAAATAGTTTGATAAGATCAGGTAATAAAGGCTTAATTAAAATGACACATGGGTCTCACTGTTTTCCTGTAGAAGAAAAATATACTTAAAACCACACCCTGGTAGCTGTGGTATTTTGAGGTACAAATTTTGATTCTATGTCACCATTGTAGTAAGAGGTATTTGAAATCACCTGGGGAATTTCAACTCTTATTCAGATAAGTAAAAAATGTGCCACAGAGTCACTGAACCCAAGAGAAAGCAAATAAATGTGATATTATAATTCAAAGATAAGGCTGCATGCAAGTTTTTTATTACAATCCCTGTTATTGTGTGTAGGTGCTGTCTTTCTTATACTCTTCTTCTTTTTCCAAGTTCTCTTTATCGCTGAGTCTGTATTTGTTGTACATCTGCACTGCTGGAAAACTGCTGATTATTCCTTTAAAGAATTTCAGAAAATGTTTTTTTTCTGCCTTGGTGAACCTGCAATGCTTTTGTGCTGCTCTAAGTGTAACACAGGTCTCCGTCACAGCTGTCTGGTAGCATTCCTAATCTGTGCTCCAACCAGTATAAAAGCTAACCTCTAAAATTATCATAGATGCCATTAGCATTTTTTCCATTTTCTTATTTATTTTTCTATCTTATGAATCATTGCTTTTCTTGATAATCAAATCCAAGCTCTTTTTTCTTCTCTTTTTCCTGTGCTGTCCTTCATATTTCCAGATCTTCTCACCACTGACTTCCCTTATGTAGCTGTCATTCTCCTGTCTTAGCCATGGAACTCCTTTTCTATGCCATTTGGAACAGAATTCCAGCTATATTATGAAACCTAATCTTCATTTTTTCTTTTGCATCCCAGTACTACTGTATTTCTCTTTTCATTTCTCACCTAGCTGCCAGGCTTTGGGCACTTGCTTAATTGTAGTTCTCCCAACCGCACTCACTGTATCTGAGTTCAAATATTTTGGGTTTCTCTTACCAGGATTCCTTAGCTGCTAGTATGGAGTAAAGCCCAGATGTCTTAGGATGAAAATGCATTTTACTTTTGCAATAGTCACATAAAGTTTTGCCAGCCCATCACTTCCTATATAGTGCTATGTCCAAAATATCCACCCTCTCCTCCCATGCATATGCTGTTAAAAGCCTTATGGGCCCTTTAACTATTGAATATCAGGAAGACTTTGATCAGTCTTTTAACAGCATTGAAAGAAATTCAAGTTGCCATCTAGTCCAGTCCTTTGTCCTGAATTAAAATTGTCAGCTGACATACTGTTGTAGTTGTGTTGTTCTGACCAATGTAATAATTTGTTTCTCTGTTACACATCACTGTTGCATGTTGCTTGCAACTTGTTCATAACATTACTAAGACTTGTGAGTTTTAGTTTAGTGTGTGTACAACAGCACATGTGCCTTCTCCATGGTGTATCTAGTCCATATAGATGTTTTAAGTTCATAGAATCATGGAGTCATTTAGGCTGGAAAAGACCTTCAAGGTCATCATGTCCATCTGTTAACCTGGCACTGTCAAATCCACCACTAAACCATTTCCCTAAGCACCACATCTGCACATCTTTTAAACTTTTTAAGCTGCCCATTTTCCCTGGGCAGCCTGTTCCAATAATTGTCTGTGCTTTCAGTATAGAATTTTTTCCCAATATACAATCTCAGCATCTCCTGCTGCAACTTGAGGTTGTTCCCTCACATTGTGTTTCTTGTTACTTAGGAGAAGAGATTGATTCCCACCTGTCTACAGTCTCCTTTCAGGTAGTTGTAGAGAGGGATAAGGTTCTCAGCTCAGTCTCCTTTTCTCCAGATTAAACAACTTTAGGCTCCTCAGCCACTCCTCATAAGACTTGTGCTCCAGACCTTCACCAGCTTTGTTACAAGAAGACTATTTGTCACTTAACAGACATTAAAAATTTTCTAAGAAGTAGTTCTCTCACATGACTCTTTTTTCCATGTGTATTTTTCCATAGAGTTTTATTCTGACTAGCTCAATAATTTGCGCAACAAGCGTCTCACAGACAAAATTACACATCAGCTCTCCATCCATCACAGGCTCACTCAGTGTTTCAGCTCAATTTTCATCTACTTGCACTTAAAAAAAAAGAAAAAGTTATTAGTTAGGATGACATTTTCCCTAAATGTTTGAATAGGAATTTTATTTTCACAGCTTTTTAAAACTTAGCTTTTATCAAAAGACAAAAGACATATACAAAGACATAATTCTCAACACTCATGTCTGTAAAACTATCTTTCTTTTACAACACCTCAATAGACAAATGACTATTTATTTCTAATTTATTTTCCTTTTACAATGGCCTGTGTAGATCTTCTTTCTCTTTTTACTTCCTTTGAAGTAGTTTGATTTTATAATCCTAAGAAGAAAATAATAACATTTCTGATAATTTCTGTTGGTAGAAAAATTTTAGGCATGGATGTTTTTTCTTTCCATTGGGATTCTAGAGTTGTAGTTATGCGGATCTTTGAAAGCATGAATCAACATTTTAGGTTTCAAACCTGTTCCTCTAGTTCCCATGTTCTTTAACTTTCATCATTTAAGCTTTAAACCTCAAAAGAAGTGATGTGAAATAAGACAGCAAGTGCATAGGGAAAAGAAGTGTAGTATACAGTCAGATAGAGAAGTTTACCCTGAGAAATTTTGTAACAAACTATTGTATTGAATTTAACTCCTAATAGAGTAGTGCTATAGAATACAATCAAAAGGATAAGCGACTGCGTGTTACATTTCCTGGACCTGGTCGGCTCCCGAGCTCGCGGCTTGGGCACCTTGGCTTCTCATTGGGGTCAGTGCTGGCCGCTACTTCCGGGTGCTTCTGCGGCTGCGCCCTGGGGTGGGCTGGCCGCGCGTTGCTGTCAGTGCAAGGGAAGGAAACGAAGAGGCAGGGAATTGTCCAAATCCGTCCGCGTGGCGATGGATGCTTTATTGGTCACGGGAGCCGCAATGGAGAAGCCGTGGCCGCTCCCAACCTCGTGTGGACAAATCTGGCCCTGAGGCTGGGGAGCTGCAGAAGGATATGGGGTGGGACAGGGGAGGACGGGAGCTCTCCACCCAATGAGCGCAGATACCGTGGTGGTGACTTGGCCACAGTGGCCAATAGGAACATGATGGGGGCGGACACAGGGCTTTGGGGCGAGTGGGATCATGGGAATGAGGTGATGAGCACGGAACTGCTGGGACTGGACGGGGGAGTGTTCACAGGAGTGGCAGGGGAGAAAACCCAATGGCCAGCAGCCTGGGGCTAACTTCCGTGGAGGGGGGTGGGGAATACGGGGGATGCACGAAGATACATGGAACCGGTAAGCTAACAAAGACCAGAACCCCAAATCTGAACCTAAAACCCAGAATGCAACAAGGATATACAATTTCTATTGTCTGTATTTTTACCAGAATAATCAAAAATGTGAAAACAACCTCAAAATCACTTTTTTTGTGGCATAACTACTATAAACTTGATTTTAAAATATTTTTTAAGTATTTTGATAAGATGTATAAGTACTAAGTAAATTTTGAGTTTGATGTTAAAAATAGCTCTAACAATTCAATTAGCAATGGTGAGATTTGCAAGTTAAACATTGGACAACGTGAACTTGTAATAATTTGGTTAACTTTTCACTTTGTAATGAATCGTATTTAATTTCATTTTATATATATATAATTCATAATGTAAGTGGTACTATATAAAGTACTATGATACAGGTATGTAGTACTGTGGTACTACGTATTGTTGCTACTAATAAAGCAGGTAGGATTGAATTCTATGTTTTAAACTAAATTATATTCATGAGTCTATTAAGGAATATAGTTTACATAAAAGAAACAACCCTAAAGCAAGGATGATTTTGGAATTATTTCTTTCTTCCTTAGGAATTCTGCAATTCATATCACAAGCCAGTAACTTAAGCAATTCTTATCTGTTCATGGAATTTATTGGGCTGAGGCAAAGATGCTGATGTTAATAGAAGATTTTCTTTAATGCGCTTTTAGGTGAACTTTGAATTTCCAGCACATTTGTTTTGTGAAATATTGCGTGTTTCTACTTTAAATGTATTTGCACATGTTCCATTTTGTGTTTACAAATACTATTCTGTGTTAGAGAAGTTCTAACTTAATAGTTCAAACTAGATGTTGCATTATGTTTTATATTCTGAAGTTAAAATTGTTGCTCAACTGTTTTTTGTAGTCTTCATGTTCAAACTTGCCAATATTTTAAATTATTTGAGTGAGGAAAGAGGGCTTTTGAAATGTTTCATTCATCTTTCTCACGTGCTGTATTTCCCTTAGAAGTCCTTTTGTCTGCATATGAAAACACAGATGGATAAATATCGGTATTTGGTATTATCTACTAAAAGGGAATTGAGCAAAAAAAAATCTTATATCCATTTCTTTCCTTTTTCTTACTAATTATTTATATTTATTCAATAAGAAAATTTATCTGAACTTCAAAGAGACTTTGCTACATAGAATTCGCTACAGCTCTCCTCATAACTGATGACATTGATTGATTGATTGAGAAAAGAAACAGAGTATAAATTTATGTTACACAATTTAAGAAAAAAATTACACCACAAGTGAAACTAAGAACTCTATGTTTCATTTAACAAGAAAGTCTCTGAAAGGAAGATTGCATGCGAAGCACACCTCAAGGCTTTTTGATCATACAGTCAGGAAAATAAAATGTTTTAGTACAGGAAGGTTAGTTTGGTAGTATGACAGATCATAGGATTCAAGGTTTTTTAGCATTCAGAATAAGCACAGATCAAATCTTCTACAAAATGCCTAGAATTAATAAAAAAAGAATATTCATGTATCAATATCTTTCCAGTTTTCATCAATATAAATAACTCAAAGGGCAATGCTGATACATGAAGGAATGGATATAAGGTGGTTATGAATACTAAAATTGAATATTAAAATAATTTTTCTTATAATTCAGATAAAGTATTTTATCTCTAATCAGAGAAGTCAGATACTACCACAGTGATACTGTAGGAAGAAAGATTCTTAATTGTTTCAGTATGAAAAAAATTATGTTACTATTTTTGCTAGCAAGATGTTGTGTTGCTTGGTTCTTTCAGTCTTAAATGTTGAAGGCATTAAAAGTTCATACAGATTTCTATGACTGTTTAGCAAGGCCAGGGTTTGAGATGGCTTTTTTAAACATCATCACCACTGATTTAGAAGGAAATTTTCAGGTGTCCAAGTGGACTGCTTTCTTCATCTTATGAAGAGCTAAGAATAGTTTCACCCCCTGTATGGTACTCTGAAATACCTTATTGTTTCTGGACTAGAATGATTTCTGGAAATTCTTTGAAAGACCCATTAATGAATTCCTTTTTTGGGACACTGAGATTATACTAGAATTTTTCATGACACTCAATTTCTTTGGATAGTAGTGTTGGAGACAAGAACAAGACAGATTCTGTGTTGAATTGTTGAAAGACATTGTACTGGACAACAGATGGTGTGACAGGTCTCTGTCAGATTCTCTTTTGCCAGTTGGATATTATAAGTAATCCAACTCCACTTACTTAATCTTTGCCAATTTCTCAAAATGTTTGAAATCATTATCTTCCTTGATATCACCTTTGATAGGCTTTAACATGAACCTTGATTTAATTTATAATGTAGGAAAGTAGTGATGCATTGCTTGGGCTTTCGCTTTATGAAATACACACCATGACTTCTTTCTTGATCTTCTGGAACTTTCACTATTCAATCATTTCAACTGATACTATTTTCCTAGATTCAGGGAATCTAGCAGTTGGAAGATCTGGCAGTTTGCCACTGCAAATGGAAATAAATGTAGACAATTTCTCTCTTTTGTGCTTTTTGAGATGGCATAGTTTTATGACTTCATAGGTCTTATTTCTATATTGCAGCTAATAATGAGTCAGATGGTGATATTCAAGCTACTTTTAAATAAAGAATAATTTACCTTTAGTAAATGTTTTAGGATTCTCTTGGTGGTTTTTTTAGTACCCTTTTTTTACTATTCCTGATACTCTCCCTTTGAAGATTTTTCTGTCTGTAGCTACCAAGAAGAATCACAGAATCATTTAGTTTGTGAAAGATATCTGACACAAGTCCAACTTTTGACTGATCACCACCTTGGCAACTAGACCTTGGCACTAAGTCCCACATCCAGTTGTTTCTTGAGCACCTCTATGGATGGCAACTGCGTCACCTCCCTAAGCAGTCCATTATAGTGTTTAACAAAACTTTCCATGAGGAAATCAGAGAAGTTTAACCTGAATCTCCCGGGGTACAGCTTGAGGCTATGTTTTCTTGCTCTCTCCTGTGTCTGGGAGGAGAGGTGACTCCCACCTGGCTGCAGCCTCCTTTCACATATTTGTAGGGAGTGATCAGGCAGTCTCTGAGCCTCCTTCTCCCCACTAAACAACCCCAGATCTCTCAGATGCTCCTCATATGCTAAAAATTTTCTCTTTTTTATCTCCTTTTCCTGTTAGATATCTTTAATTGGAAATTTGTATGATCCTTCAAGACAGAGCTGGTTCTACCTGATTATTTAAGTTACATGACTATGAAAGTTGTAAAAACACAAGAAGGCTTTCAAAGTATCACATAACTTTTAGACATGTGATCTCTTGAGGAAATTTTTAAAAGTACAAAATGATAAAAGTAAATATTGACTCAGCTGCTCTCTAACTTTTTAATTTTCAGACTATGACTATGACTTCAAAATACAGTGGCAGTAGTAACAGATAGTATGTCTTTTCCTTTTGTCTAAAACTGTCTACATTGTATAAAAGAATTGTGTTAAAAAAAGAAGTACCAAAATCGCCTTCTGTATTGAACTGTGCTGCCTGCCTATTTTACACAGTGAAAAATAGACAATTGACACTAAGTACATCCATTCCATAACTATTTTTTTTTTTTTTTACTTTCAGGGGCATACACATTTGACCTGTACCCTTTTCATCTGATCATACAGAAAGGACATTTCTGTGAACCATTCTGGCAAATGAAGTTGACCTTAATCTTATCCTGCGTTTCTTTACCTTTAATATCTTATCCTTGTGACAACCTTCTTCTGCTTCAGATACCTTTTCAATTACTAAATGCAGAAAATTCAGCCAAATAACTTACATGCACAAAATGCACTGTGTCATTGGTACTGAGCAATGCTAGGTCATTTTTTTATTGTCTTGTACATCAAGATATTATGGAAATGCTTAATTACTATAATTTTAATTCAGTTCATTCCAAATAAAAATTATTGAGTTTCTGTATTGGTCTAAATCTATCTTGTTCTGATAGCAATTCCAGGTTTAATGAATTAACATGTTTTAATGTAAAAAATATGTAGTAAACAACCTCCACTCGTTTCTGCTTCTGGTTTATCTCATTATGTCTGTTGTCATATCTTTTTCTACTTTCTCCTAACCTGCATCTTCAGGACTTCTAATATTTTTTTCCTGTGACAAAATTTGGAAGGCAGCTTTTTAGTATCTTTGTGCATTACCTGCAATAATGGGCCTTACAATATTTAGATTATTTAAGTATTTCAGCAATAAAAAAAGGGCAGGCAAATACCAAGGTATGTGACATAAAATAACCCAAAAGAGATTTCAGAGCCTAAAACAATTCAATGAACCAAAAACAGTCATCACAATTTTAGGTATAATCTTGAAAAAAGGCAATAAAATTTATCTTTCCTAACAGGATAGGATGACTGCCAGCTTGATAAATGAGCTTAAGAGTAAGATAGCTATCATCCATTTTACTTGTTTTTCTCATAAGGACAGATCAGCTGAAATCATCTGCTCACCACTGCAGTCACCTTCTGCAGACACTTTTGTACACGGTGCTAAATGTATAAAAAGATTCAGGTAGGATGTCTGTTTGCACATTGAATTTTTAAGAAGCTGTTCTGTAAAACTTGGATCAGATCTGAACAACCTGTCTAGGTTTTGTAGATATTTGGCGACGATATGTTAATTTAGGATTAGGACACGGGAATGCAGACTTTATGAACGGGTCCTGCTATTAAATCCTCCCCTCTAGGTTTATATAGCAAAGAGAAAACCAGAAAGCTACTGATGATGAGCTACTACATGTTTTATAAATTTATTAATAAATATTTCAGAATATGACAAAAGTATTTTATTCCAGTTTAAATAATACCTTACAAATCAGTCATTGCCAGCTGTGAGAAGTGATTCGTGAAAATAATGGCTTGCAAAATAAAGAAAATTAACATACCTAAATCATTGGGCTAAGAAATAGATTAGATGCTAGTTTTGTTAGTAATGTGTTTGCAGCAAATTGATTGCTAGTGATTTAGATAATTGTGGGAATTTTTGAAAAGAGAAAAGGAATCACCAGTGTTGCTGTTCCAGGGATACTATGAATGGCACTTTATTTGGTCACAAGACGGATTCCTGTTGCTGTATCTCTGAAAGTGCTTATGAGCATGGCAAAATTCTTACAAGCCATCTATTTTTCTGAATTGTAGCCATTGTTCTCCACTTCTACTGCAGTTCAATTTTAAACACTTACTATCTCAATAGCTGCAACATCAAGGTTGTTATTTTACTTATGATTGGATTATTCTGAGCTGATAATTGTAATGAAAAACATATGAAACACATTATCCTCAATCATAAGGAAAATTACTTTTTGGTAATCAAAACAACAACAACAAAAAAATTGATTCTTTTATATGGTGAGAAAGGCAACAGCTCACACTTAAATGGTTTTACCATATGAACATTTTCTTTATACTGAATGCTATATGTGTTGTGTCAGTATACGTAATGGGTAGTGACAATCTCATAACACATACTTTATGCTCTTGCTCAAATTTAAACTCCTGCCACATGCCTTATGTTAGATGATTACCTTCAAAAATGAACTTTTCATTCATAGTGTATGTGTTCTTTTCTCTGCACAGATGCCTTAATTTCCCTTGTTGTTTCCTTGGACATTCTTTCCCTCAGTTGCCCTTTAGTTTATTCTTCTTTGCCTCATTGCTGAGGTTAATGTTCTCAACTATTTTGTGTCTCACCATGTAAAAAAGAAAGGATAATACACAGATGCCTTAGTACAGTACTTGTGTAATTGTTCACATGAGTATAAGCAAAGTTTTATTCTACCCTAAGAAGCCTCTTGATGACATTGAATGGCACAGAAAAAATAATCCAAAAGCAAAATAATTCCTAATAGCATTCCTAATAGCATCCACACAACTTTGAACTGGTTTTAGAAGCCTCAGATGTCTTTTCCCCCCTGCCCCCCCTTTTTTATAGAAATCTAGAGAAGACCACATATTAGCATGATTAATTGAAAAATCAGGGATAAATTGACAGCTCACAGTAAAAATTCTGTATTTTTGTAAACTGGAGATTAATTCAAACTGTTCATTTAGAAAGTGAACAATGCTTAGAACTTCTAGGTGGCATTTATATCATTAATAATAATTGTTTCTATTCCATCTGCCTCTTCTTGTGCCTAATGGGCTTTTATCACTGCAGATGTGTCCCATTGGTACATGCTGTCAGCCAAATGAAGGCGAAACAGGACATAATGAAAGAATGCACATTTTACAGCTAGAAGAGAGGCTACTGAAGTTATGGGCCAAATGTTTTTTCTCTAAAAATCTCAATATGGATAATTATGTCTCAAATCTGAGGAGTATATTGTTATGTCTCAGATCTACAGAAAGCAAGTTAAGTTCTATTTACACATTTTTTATTGTTTTCTTAATTTTGTACACATGTATTTTAAACTACTGGCTAGAATTTTTATTGCATTAAATTTTCACTGTTTCAGTCAAAACTTGGTTAATGCCTAGCAAAGCATGGCTAATTTCTTATTTGGAAGTCAATTAGTATAGAGAGAACACTGAAAATCTATTTAAGTTGTCACTTAAGTTATTGTT
This sequence comes from Vidua macroura, assembly GCF_024509145.1. Lineage (NCBI taxonomy): Eukaryota > Metazoa > Chordata > Aves > Passeriformes > Viduidae > Vidua > Vidua macroura. Next base: position 52,246,116 of record NC_071574.1, read on the forward strand.
ATGAAAATATTTTTAGTATTTGTGTTAATTTTTTTGTACCACATAATAAGACACAGATATGATTTCAAAACTCTGCAAAGTTAAAAGTAAGTTATAATGTCAGAATATGTGGAAGGTTGACCTGGTTTGACATGAGATAATGGTATGGCATAATTTCATTCAAGTGACTCTAAATAATGATGTAAAATAGCTCTGCTTTGTCCAACTCAACAACTGCCTACCATACACACAGTTACTGGATTTTTAGTGTAGGCCCAGCTTGAGAGCTTCCGTAATGAAAACTACCCATTTCTTGCGGTGGTTTCCTGCTACGACCTCAAGCAGTCGAGAAGCGCCGGCTAGCGCTGCCTTTATGAGACCGTAGCCGCCACGTGAGCGGGCGCTCCAGGGTTATGGCGTCTGCCTCCCTGATGGTGCTGAGCGCTGCGGCGTGGGTAACACAGCTTTGGTAGCTTCACGCTGAGAGGAAGCGAAGGGACGAGAAAAGGACACTTGTTTGCTGGTCCAAAGAACTTTTATTCCCCCAAGCGTGGAGGGATGCTCTCTGGACAGAGTGCAGTGACAAATGCCAGAGAACAAAGAACTTGTAACAGATTAAGTAGGGGGTGGGTGGACAGGGATGAAAACCTGGCTCGCCCTATAGGGACAAACGATGAAGAAGTGACATAGATGATAACAACCAATGTTAACATAACAGAGGTGGGTACAGCGTTCTGGGAAGAATAGAAGGGCTAAGGCGCGGTGATTGATACAGAACTTTCATGAAGAAGCAGGGAGTGGTTACAAGATTGACACTCGTCAGGGAGTGACAACCCCTGCCTGACAGAACCATGTAAGGAGAAAACTGGGAGAAGTGAGAAGATTGACAGGTCTGAGTGGCAGGAAATCTCGTGGTAAACAACTTGGAGCAAACCACTGTGAGGGAAAAATAGAGGAATACAAGGAACCAACCAAACTAACATTAATAAAATCCCTGACTAAATCAACCCAACCTACAACAATTTCTATGGGATTTGCTTATGATAAAAATATGTAAAAACTGAGAAATTGGTTATGTGGCATTATGAATTCCAAAATTGAAGGTGACTTAAATGTCCAATTTCACTGATTTAAATAAGATATCTATATCTCTAAAAATTTGAAAGCACCTAGCATATTTTCCAGCTTCATTTTGTAGAACTGTGGACTAGAAAAAAAATTTGGTAAAACAGGAGTAATTGTGTTTCTGGGGTGGTGTTTTTGTGTGTAATTAATTAAGTATAAATTAAATACAGTATTTTTTCTTAATCTGCATGAGCATAACCACATGAGAATTTCTAAAGAGACTAAAATAAAATGCTCCTTTCTTGAAATAGTTATGCTATAATTTTACTATAATAAAGTGAAATATATTAATCCAGGTTTTAGTTCAATAGTAATGGTAGCAATTCAGTGATAGCATCTAAAGAAGTAATAAGTGTTAATCAAAATAAATTATAGAGGAATTCTTAGATCCTTTTTAAAAGGATTTTCAGTGATTCTTAAAACACTGCAGCATCTTTCAGAATTTAAATTTCTCGAAGTAATAACTCAAGAATTTACAATCCATTGCACTCTTACTTCTTCTTCTCCATGGAGTCTGAGTTTCACTGAACTTCAGTTTGATTCCTCTCTTCTACTGAATTGTCAACATTTTTCTAAAAGGTATAATACTGCCTCATGTACAATAGAGTATCTATTAGGAAAGAGAGAGCAAGATAGCAATAAACCAAGGTACTGAAGAGGTTCAATCATTCATGTAGAATCATAGAAGATGACTTGCTTTGGTGGATTTGGACTATCTAGAGGAATAGATGTTTATCCACAGTCCCGAAACATGTGCCATGAGAAGCAGGGACAAGTAAAGTCCCTGTGTTTTGGGGAGCGATGGTTGAACTATAAATATGGAGAGGCCTGGCAGATTGATTGCATCACACTGTTGCAAACCTGCAAACCTGCAAAGGCTAGTGGTATTTGCTTATAATGGTGGAAACAAGCACTGGATGATTTGAGTTGTACCCTGTGCCTCACATACACCTCTATGTCTATGTCTATGTCTATGTCTATGTCTATGTCTATGTCTATGTCTATGTCTATGTCTATGTCTATGTCTATGTAAGTAGTTGAAAGGTATAAGATCTGGGCATGACATAAATAGTAAAATATAAGAGCTGGCTAATGTCCTCGTTGAAGGAAGGGGCAGAGCTTAATTTACCTGGAGTTTAATTAATAGTTGTTGCTAAACCAGCACAAATATTCACAAAGTTAAATTTAATCTAACAATAGTAATTTTAGTACCTTGTTATTGTATACAAATTGTCAAAGTAATATTGGCTGCTGTATGTAATTCTGCTTTTTCACCTTTAATCACAGGTAGAAGTAAGAAATAAGGGACAATAAAGTTACTCTTTTGAAGCAAATATTTTTAATAGCTTTTCCTAAGTACTGGTGGTTCAGTTTTAACTCAAAGTAATTTTCCATTTTATACCTTGAACATTTTCTGTAAAATCCTGGTGCTCCTCCTTCACAGTAAGTTCCATTGAGTCTCAAAACTTTCAGCATCTTGTTCAGCACAAGGTAAAAGCTGAAGCAGAGTCTAGTGTAGCTGCTGTATGTGAGAGATAAAGAGATTATCTGAAAAAATGTAAGACCCAGCTTAGCTGATTGTTAAGTGTCATCCCATAAGTGTTTTGCTTCCCTTCTCTATCCCAAATAAGAACATATAAAGCTAATGGAAACATAAAAGTAGCTGAAAGATAAAGGAGAAGTGTGTTGAAAGTTTTAAGTGAATCTAATGCAAATGATGAAGCATGATTTTGTCAAACAAAATGCTGAAGCAAATGCATGTATCTCTAGTGAGTATCTCTAAGTCTGTGAGGATGAAGGCTTTGTTCTTATACTAAAGAAAGCTTATTCTTTTGAACTTAATATATTCTTCCTATTGAAATGACTGACTTTTGCAAACATTAATAAAATACTCCCCTAGTATATAGGAATATAGATTGATAAAGAACTTGGATAAAAATGCATTTTTTTCACTGAAAATATTGAATATGGGCTTTAAGGAAAATTCAATCCTATTTATCCCAAATAAAAATGACATTGATTGTCTCAGTCAATATTTATAGGTAGTAACATGTCATTTAACTCTTTCATGGTGTGAGGGGTTGCGTTTGTTTTCTCTTAAACATGGAATATTGTAAATATACTTGCTTATTTTCTGCAAAATCACCTACTGGTGAATTGTTCATCTTTCAGTAAAATGGTCACTTCACTTTTTTCTTCAGATATTTTAGACTCTAAGGGTGTTAAAAGTCTCAGCCAAAAGGACTTAATTATTTGTTAAGTGGTTAATGCAGCATTTAACTTCTGGATGTCTCAACCCTAAAGCAGAATTCAGATTCTTATGGCAGAAATTGTATTCCTTGTAATGTGTGAGTAGAGTGAGCTCTTCTAGTGAGCAGAGCAGAAAACTATGAAGAACTAAACACCAGGAACCCTAAAAAAGAAGTCTGCCTGAAATTTCAAGCCCTATTAAGTTTAGATAAACAATTCTCATCTAGATGAAATTATCTGGCCAGCCTGAGATAAATGTCCTGAAATTATCTTCTCAGAGTAGATGGGACTATCTCTTATTTCAAACAGAGGAGAAAATTCTCTTGGCCTTTGTAATGTGTTCAGTGATAGTGGTGGCAGTGAGAGCATACTATCTTTGATTCCTACATTAATTAGTTTAGTATGTGGAGACATGAGCAAATTGTTTCATCTTCAGCTTAGTGGGTATAAATGTAGACAAATCTCTCATACTTCAAGATATGGATTTGAAGCATATGGGAATAGGCTGAGAGAGCTGGATTTGTTTATACTGGAAAAGAGAAGGCTGAGGAGAATTTTTCAATGTGTTTAAATACCTGATGGGTGGTAGTAAAGAAATTCCAGTAAATTGCATAAAATTCCAATTAAAGAAAAAAAATTACTGCTAGGACAGTAAAGCACAGAAGCAGATTGTTCAGTAAGGTTATGGAGTCTCCATCTTTGAAGGTGTTCAAAAGCCATCTGGATTTGGTGTTGAGCAACTAGCTCTACATGGCTTGTGCAGGCCAGCTGGGCAAGGTGACCTACATAAGTGCCTACCTTAGCAATTCTGTGATTCTGTTACTCTATAATTAAATAAAACAGAACACTGAGTGCAGTAAACACTCTCACTTTGGGCTTCCTCTGGAGTATTGGTGCTTTCTTTGTTATAAAGAAATAACAGCATGCTCTTTTAGCATGCTAAACTTGCAAAGCTACATTGATATAAAACAAAAATTGACTCCAAAACAGACCAGTCTCCATTCCCAGAACAGTGAGTTCACAAAATAAATGCTTATGATTTCTTAAGAAAATGGCTAATGTTTCATCTAAAGGCTGGTTTGATGTCTGATCCAAACCACAAAAATCTGAGTCTTGTAAATTTGCAAAATATCATGCTATGAGCATATTGAGCATTCTTGGCATTTGGGAAACAGAAAAAAATGTATGACTGGAAAAATCTGTCAGAGTGAGTACCATCCTTTTGTTGTCTGTGGACAGAACTAAGGTTTGATCTTTCCTCTGAAATTATGAACTTGATTATATCTATGAATTTTTAGTTGTCATTTCAATCAGACTTACCTGAAAAATTGCAAATGTTTGGATATTTTTCATCCCAATACGGCACCTTTTTATTAAATACAAGATATAACAGTCTTACACATTCATAAGATGTATATACATTTTTGTCTGAAAAATAAATCTGTATATTTTTGTAATTTCTCTCACTTTTATTTGGTTTGCATGGGTAAGTGTTATGTAATCTTTTTTCTCTAAGGAAGAAAAAAATAGCTCAGCATTATCATCACAGTTCATCCCCTATGTTGTTGACTTTCTTTCAAGATTTATTATGTGGTGTCAGATGGCCTAATTTGTTATTTCTGTTCTATAGGAACCAAAATAGTATCTAAATTGTAGTACATATCCCACCGGTAAAATCATTAGAAAGAAAAAAAAACAACTAATCAAGGGTTTGTTAATATTTTCATTCTAGATACTTGGATTTTGTGTGTGTGTGTTTTAATTAAATTTCTTAAGTACTGATTTTCTTTTACTAATAGATTGTAGTTTTAGATTCACAGAATAGTTGAGTTTGGAAGGGATCTCTGGAGACTGTTTAGACCAAAACTGCTCAGATCAAGGTATGCTCATGTCTATGTCTGTTTGGTTTTTGAATATGTGTGGGGATCGAGATTTTACAACAACTTTGAACAACCTCTTCCAAAATTTGACCATGCTCACAGTAAAAACAATGCTCTCCTATGTTCAGAAGCCATTTGCTTTGTTTCAAAATTTGACCATTTCCTCTTGTTCTGTAGTGGAGCCACTGAGAAAACTCTGGGTCCATCTTCTTTGCTCCTTCCATTAGTAAGGTCTTCCTGTGTTTTCTCTTCTCTAGGCTAAACATTCCTAGCACTCACAGCCTCTCTTCATATAACATATTTGGTAGTTCCTTAATCATGGCACTTTGCTGAGCTTATTCTAATAAATCCATGTTTCACTTTCTTGGGGACCCCAGGTCTGGACCCAGTACTCCAAATGTGTCTCACCAGGGCTCAGTAGAGATGAAGAGTCACCTTCTTTAAACTGCTGACAATGCTCTACCTAATACATCCAGAATGCTTTTTGTCCTCTGCTACACCACACAGCTGGTTTGTGTTCATCCTGTGGTCCTCTAGAATACCCAGGGTCTTTTTTTTCTACTTGGGAGCACAACACAAGCTTTACTGAACAGCAGTGCTACTGAATATTTTTGTGACATCTGAAGTCTTCTACAACTCTGTGTTCTGATATTTTTACAAGAATTCTGAACTTTCCCCTAGAAACTGAATGTTACAACTAGGACTTTCCAAAAAGTCACTTCTATGTTAAACTAAAAATTTACTGGTGTGAGGATGCTATTATCGTTAGAGGTGGGGACTGTAACCATTTCTTAGCAATATGACTTGGTGTTCTAGTTTTCTTGTAGGTTTAGTAACCTTCAATGAATTTCCCATCCACTAGTCTTGCTTTGAATATATCTGAATTTGTATCATCCACAGTATGCTATGAGTGGTAGCATAAGCATAGAGCTAGAAGCTGTATGAGTCACTTTACTTTTTGGTTGTTTTTGTTTTGAGTCTGTCATATTTCATTCAAGATATCTTTTTAAACTGATGAGACAGCAAATGAGTCAGGTTTTAACAGTTTATATTTTAGAGATGTTTCTCACTCTCTCCTAAAGCCCCAGTTATCTCTTTAGACTAAAGAATCTTACATTATTACTCAGCCTTCCCCTGTATGGAATATAAAACACTCAGCCTTCCCCTGTATGGAATATATGCATTATAAAGACATATAATAATATGAGTTAGAAAGAACTTTTTAAAGATCACCTATTCCAACTCCCTGGTCCTGAAGAGGCATCTTCAACTTGATCAGATTGCTCAGAGCATTATTCAAGTCCAGAATACATAAATAATACATTTAGGAAATCTTCATTCATGGCTTGTTTCTTCAAGAAACAGTGCTATTTTTGAGTTTTAAACCAAGTTCTTGGACATAAAAATGTCTGTTTCTTCTCAGTGAAGAATATGTTCATTAGCGCATCTTTTTGAAACTGATTTGAAACAAGAATTATACCATTTTACTTTGGTACATGTTATTTTGTTAGTCTTGAGGAGGATTGGGTTTCCCTATGTGGTACTTACTGTGGATTTAGTGTATTTGCAGAGAATGTTAATGTACACTGAGAAATGGGGGACATGATATTCTGGAAAAAGATACAGATTCTGAAATATTTTTACTATGTTTCATAAGAGTTGTCACAAGATGCGAGGATTCATCTGAATTCTAGAGAACTGGATGGTATTTGAAAATGTATGTTGTTTCTTCAAATCCTATCAATAACTTTTTTCCCCATTTTTATCCTTAATCCACCTCAGTGAAAATATCCTAAAAGTCCTTCAATGAGAAAGTTATTATCCATCTAGAACTTGACTTCTAAATACCAAATATAGATCTCTATTTTCAACACAGGAGAGAAAAATTACCTGAAACAGCCTTTGGTATACTTCCATATGGCACAACCCCCTAGTATTTCTTCTGGCTTTTTTCAGTATATAGAGCATGTCTGAGCTTCATGCTCCAGGAAAAACAGGCTGTGTAATAGTTTAATTTAGGCTAGCATAATTTAGAGCACTGTCAAGACCAAAATGAACACAGAATTTATTAGGTTGAAAGGGATGGAATCTTTGTCTTCATTAATGATGTACCTTCCTTGAACAAAGCTTAGACAGGCTTTTATCTTCAGTTTTAACTTCAGTGTTTTCTTCACTAAAGTATTTAGAAAATGACATATATATGTATATAATAAGGACTGATATATATAGAGATCTCAAATTATTTCTACCAGCTCACACAGAATCACACACAGAATCACTAGGTTGGAAGAGACCTTCAAGATCATCAGTCCAACCCATGCCCTAACACCTCAACTAAACCATGGAACTGAGTCCCACATCCAGTCTTTTTTAAACACATCCAGGAATGGTGACTCCACCACCTCCCTGGGCAGGCTGTTCCAGTACTTGATCACTCTTTCTGTAAAAACTTTTTCCTAACATCCAACCTATATTTCCCTTGGTGCAGCTTAAGACTGTTAAGACTGTTAAGACTGTTCTTAACTGGTTCTGTCAGTTGCTGCCTGGAGAAAGAGACCAACCCCACCTGACTACAACGACCTTTCAGGGAGTTGTAGAGAGTGATAAGGTCACCTCTGAGTCTCCTTTTCTCCAGGCTAGACAACCCCAGTTCCATCAGTTGTTCCTCACAGGGCTTGTGTTCCAAGCCTCTCACCAGCCTCATTGCCTCTTCTGGATGTGCTTGAGCATCTCAACGTCCTTCCCAAACTGAGGGACCAGAACTGGACATAGCACTCAAGGTGTGGCCTCACCAGTGCTAGAAATATAGGGAAAGAATGACCTCAATGGTTCTGCTGGCCATACCATTCCTGATACAGGCCAGGATGTTGTTGGACTTCTTGGCCACCAGGGCACACGGCTGGCTCATGTTCAGCCGGCTGTTGACTGGTACCCCCAGGTCCCTTTCTGCCTGGGCACTGTCCAGCCACACTGTCCCCAGCCTGCAGGGACATAACGCTGCAGGGGGTTATTGTGGCCAAAATGCAGGATGTGGCACCTGGACTTATTAAACTTCATCTTATTGGACTCAGCCCTTCCATCGAACCATTCCAGGTCTCTCTGCAGAGCCCTCCTACCTTCCAACAGAACGACACACTTAGTGTCGATCTGCCAGCTTAGTGTCATCTGCAAATTTACAATGAAAGACTCAATCCCCTCATCCATGTCATCAATAAAAATACTGAACAGAACTGGCCCCAGCACAGACCCCTGAGGGACACCACTGGTGACTGTCCCCAGCTGGATGCAGCACCGTTCACCACCACTCTCTGGGCCCGGCCATCCAGCCAGTTTCTAACCCAGCAAAGAGTGCTCCTGTCCAAGCTGTGAGCTGCCAGCTTTTCCAGGAGAGTGCTGTGGGAGACAGTGTCAAAGGCCTTGCTGAAGTCAAAACAGACACACCAACAGCCTTTCCTGCATCCACCACATGGATCACCTGGTCATAAAAGGAGACCAGGTTGGTCAAACATGACCTACCCCTCCTAAACCCCTGCTGGCTGGGTCTGATACCCTGGCCATCCTGGAAGTGCTGTGTGATGTCACTCAATATAAACTGTTCCATTACCTTACCATGTACTGAGGTCAGACTAACTGGCCTATAATTACCAGGATCCTCCTTCCCAACCCTTTTTGTGAACGGGTGTCACATTGGCCAGCTTCCAGTCATCTGGAACCTCACCAGTGAGCCAGGACTGTTGGTAAATGATGGAGAGCAGCTTTGTAAGGTCGTCTGCCATCTCCCTCATCACCCTGGGGTGGATCCCATCTGGTCCCATAGATTTATGAACATCCAAGCAGCTCAGCAGTTCTCTGACTGCCTCCTCCTTGATAACAGGGGGACCATTCTGTTCTCTGACACCATCAACCAGCTCAGAAGGATCCTGAGGAGAAGGCGTCTTTCCACTAAAGACTGAGGCAAATAAGGTGTTTAGCACTTCTCCCTTCTCATCTGCAGTTACTGAGTTCCCTCCCTCATCCAACAAAAAACAAAGGTTGGTTTTACCCTTCCTTTTGCTGCTAATATATTTGTAAAAATATTTTTTATTATCCTTAACAAAAGTTGCCAAATTAAGTTTGAACCGAGCTTTGGCCTCCCTAATTTTTTTCCTACATGCCCTAGCAAACCCCTTGAATACTTCCTGAAAGACCTGACCCTCCTTCCAAAGATGATACATCTTCTTTCTATTCCTAAATTTCTTCAAAACCTTGTTCCCCATCCAGGCTGGATGTTTGCCTTGCTGACTCATCTTTCAGCACACAAGGACAGCCTGTTCCTGTGCCCTGAAGATCTCTGTTTTGAAGCACACCCACCTTTCCTGGACTCCTTTGTTTCTAAGGGCTGCTTTGAAAGGAACTCTCTGAATAAGTCTCCTAAATAGGCTGAAGTCTGCCCTCCAGAAGTCCAATGTAAAAGTCTTATTGATGTTTCTCCTCATTTCCCCAAATATCAAGAATGCTGTAATTTCATGATCACTCTGCCCCAAGCAGCCTCCAACCACCACATCTCCCACCAGCCCACCTCTATTTGCAAACAGCAGGTCTAATATAGTCCCTCCCCTGGTGGGCTCACTCACCAGCTGTGACAAACAGCTGTCCTCCACAAACTCTGTAAACTTCCTGGACTGCCTCTTTTCTGCTGTATTAAGTTCCCAGCAGATGTCTGGTAGGTTGAAGTCACCTACAAGAACAATGGCTGGTGATCCTGAAACGTTCTCCAGCTGCTTATAGAATAAATTGTCCCCCTCTTCTTCCTGGTTGGGTGGATAACAGACTCCCAGTAGGATGTCAGCCTTGTTGGCCTTCCCCTTAATTCTTACCCATAGGCATTCCACTTCATCATCCTTAGTTTCAATGCCCATGGCGTCAAAAGCCTCCCTAATATAAAGGGCCACCCCTCCACCTCTTCTCCCTTTCTTGTCTCTTCTGAAGAGCTTGTAGCCATCCAGTGCAGCACTCCAGCCATGTGAGTGATCCCACCACATTTCCATGATAGCAATTACATCATAGTTCTGCTGTTGCACCATGGCTTCCAGCTCTTCATGTTTGTTACCCATGCTGCGTGCATTAGTGCACATGCACCTCAGCTGGGCTGCTGATTTCACCCCTAAGTCAGGCTTACCACCCTTGGCCCTGCTTCCAGAGAGCCCAGCTGCATCCCCTTGTAGTTCACATATAGTAGCTACTACAATTGTACTCTTTGAAACTGAAATATGACGAAGATGTGCATTTAAGAGATCCTAGGACAAGGTATGGGAGTTTTTTTTGGTGGTAAGTCAATTAAGTGATTTGGTTTTGTAGCATTGGGAATTTGGTTTTGTAGCATTGGGACAACCTTTAACACTGGTATGTGAAGAAAGTGAAATATAGGATATTGAGGTTATCAGAAATAAAGAGTTTTTTATGTCATCAAAGACTAGTTGATGGCACACATCTAACAAATTCATAGTTTCTTTTTTTTAAGAACTATGTGGTTCTTAAAAAAACTGGGTTTGAACTTGAAAGTAAATTAATATGCCATAATCATATAATGATTAGAATAGGATATGCTGCTCCTTTTCATTCTTCCTGAGCATTACCTTTCCAGAACAGCTTTCGCATATTCTGAAATATCAAACATGAAAAACAAAAAAGTTATCTTTGTTTTTGTCTTCCTGCCTGACCATACCACAGGAAACCTACTAAGGCAGTTGAAGATACAACTTATGTGGGCTTCCTGATGCCTGCAGACATCTCTGTGTTCTCACTGTTGTTCAGAATCAGGAACAAATGTAGGCACAAAACATGGGCAAGATGTTTTATTGGCACACACAAAAGTGCATTACTTACTACTACACTATTTTGTGACTCATTTACTCCCCTTCTTTTGGGAAGAACAGAAAAGGAAAGCAGCAGCAGAGTTTCCCAGTGTGGTTGAGGGCTGACTGAAGATTGAAAGCCTAGAAATGTATCATAAGGTTAATTAACTCTCTGCTTGCTCCCAAAGCCCTAGGTCTGTTTTTTTTTGTCTGTGTTTGGAAAATTGCAAATACAAAATTACTTTTTTTAAAAATTATTATTATTTTTTAACATAGGGGGAAAGGGTCTCTTTTCCCTTATTCTATTTCTCAGAAGTTGTTGAAAGAAATGTGGCCAGAAAGCTACTTTGTTCTGTGACTGAACAAATTATGTCTAGAATGGAAATCAAATATAAAATATTCCTCTTCTAACCAACAAAATATTTGATAAAATTGTATAACTGTGATAAAGCAAAGCTAGAAATGGAAACTATTCTAAAGCATTAGATCATTATCCATAATGCAAAAGATGCATCTTAAACTTTGAAAGAGAATATATGTAGAAATAAGAGTCTTTGGAAAAAAGAGGACAAGTATTGTAGGGCCATAAGGCTGTTTTATTTAAATTATTTATCCAATGAGAGTAGAAGAGAGATGGTATTTAACAGTAAAAAAAAAAAAAAAAAAAAAAAAAAAAAGCCCAAGAACATCACAGTATTTTAAAGGGCAGACAAACTTAAGGTTTAATTTATATGTAATAGTACAAAAATGAATTTTGTCTTCACTGCAGATATTGGGTCAATAGGAAAGCATATTCTTTTGCCCACGCCTGAGTATTATTAAATACATTTCAACTTACAGGATTTTAGCTTCTTCATAGTAAAATATTTTACCATTTAGTTTAATTAAAATTGGTTTAAGAAATAAGCTGTCAGTTCAAAGTTGCTTATTCAAAGCAACTGAGCAAAAATGTCCTTTCCAAGAAAGGAAATGAAAGTGACTTTTTTCCCCCTAATACATATATGAGTCCACTATTTAACTGTTCCAGTAATACGAAGGGAAAATTGGACTTAGCTTCTCTCAGAGGAACTGCAGTCAGCAAAAGCCTCTTAGTCCTCTTAGCCTGAGGAATGTGTGTCTCTAACAGATTGCAAGAAAAGATTAACTGCTGCAGGTAGCACAGCTGCTGGTTCAAACAATTTTAATCTTTTTATATCTTGTGCTCATTCTGTTTCCACATGGAATTGGTCGGCTTGTTATGGAGAGCCGCAGGTAGCACAGCTGCTGGTTCAAAAGATTCCAGTCCCCTTATATCTTCTGTGCATTGTTTCTGCATAGAACTGGCCCAGTTGTTTTGGAGAGCCCCAAGGAAACCACTTTATGAAATAGTTTGCTAACCTTTTCAAGGAGTGAAATATGGTCCTACTTTTTTTGTCTTTGTAGTGGAAAAGCTTGTTCATCAAAACCAGTATTTACCATAGTTTCTTTGCATAGTTGTTCCTAGGAGAGTAAAAAGAGATACCATTCAAAAAGCCTAGTTTAAGAAAAAAAATAAGTGTAGATATCACCATGCTTAACTATTTCCCAGTATGTACAGTCTGTGTGATACTTTTTAGGTTTTAAATAGGGTTTATGAAATCTTATGATGGTGGGATGATGCATTTATCCTAACCAGCCATTTACAAGGTAAATGACTAGAGTAAATTGTCATCTAGTGACATGTCAAGAGAAATAGGCAGCTATGTAATCACCCATCTTGAAAAAGATTGATAAATGGAATCAATTTACATTGTGACATGCCTATCTCCTGCTGATGACGTTTTGCATCTCTAAATGAAAGGTCTTACTTTTAAATAGCTAAAGGTACATGATATAAATCCCCCATTAGTGATTCAGAAATCAAAGTCATGTTCTCATAGCTGAGCTCTGTACTGAAAAGCCTAGATATTACTGAACGTTCTATGGTTTGCATAAACATATATAAGCTGTGGGTGCAGGAACAACCATAATTTCTGTGTATGAAATACTAATATTGAATAAACTTGGCTATATGCTTAAGGTAATAAGATCATACACTGCTAAGTGATCTTGCCAGTTCAGTTCTATGTTTTTTTTGGCCACTTCTGGACCTTGTTCAGTTCTGCTGCATCAAATTTGCTTTGACCAAAATGCTTGCATCATTCCTCAAGGTGCAGTTTAAATTTCCTCTTAATTTTTTTTTTTTTAAATAAGGCAAAATACTGAAAAGAAGCCAGTGGTATAAATAGCTTTTAGTTTCTTAATAGTACACCAACATGATGGACTAAGGATTTTTTTCACTACTTTACCTATGTCCCCCTAAACATAAGGCAGATTGCTAAATGATTTTATCATTTAGTAATGATAAAGGCATGCCTCTCTTCCTTCTTTGAAGAGAAGCAGTTTTGAGAGGTTGAGAAAAATTAAAGATAATCAAGATGATGACCACATGTTTTCTGACCAGCATAATTACCTGGATGTGTAAAGAATATATTTCAGTCTTCTGCACTATTATGAAATATCTAAGGTATTCTGAAGTCTAGATGTATAATTCTGAAAAAGGATTGCACGTTGAATTTGTACCATTTTATACTACATATCTTCACTGACAGACTGAAAGCACATTTTACTTTTGTAGTACAAGAAAATCTTTGTGTAATGACTAAGGTTACTTGATTTAGGAAGAGATTAAAAAGTTGTCAACCTGTATTCTCACTTAATTGTAATATTTATAATATTGTCTTAATATCTTTGATGAAGGAACATATGGACTGAGAAATGAACAAAAGTATTTAGCTCAATATATGTGCTCAGCATCATTCCATTCTTTTGCAAATCCCTGCTGAGATTTGGGTTTAAGAGTGCCAGAAGACCTACACAAGAACATTGTATTCATACTCCCTGTTATTGATACCTAAAGGTTGATCTATCCTTCCTCAGATAAAATCTAGGAGACTGCAGTAAGTCTGTATTAGTTTTGGGTAGTGGATGCCCATAAAAAACAGGGAGGAAGAGAGGATACTGCTGTGCATGGTTCCCTTTTCGTTACAAGATTCATTGTAGAATGTGGTGTCTCCTAGGATATGTGTTACACTAAGCATTAGGAGAATGAAACATCTCATTACTTGGTTAAGTTGGTCAATAAAATTGTTATAAATACAATTAGATTTTTTTCAGGAACTAGATTAGGGAAAAGTAATTTCCAAGGACTGAAAATGACCCAGGAGGGAAAGTCTTGCCCTATAATTATAGTTATTCAAACTGCAGGTGAGTTTTGGTATATTCAATAGTATTATTAGTGAGACCTTTTTATTTACTGAGCAGCAGGTGTGCAGTTTCACAGATACCATTCCCATAGGTTAATAATCACTATGGGCATGTTACTATTGTTTAGTATTTGATAAGTATAAACACAAAAGAATCAGGTATAAAATAAACTTCAAAGAATAGGCTATTTTTCCACAATAAAAAGAAAGTGGCTGATGACGAAAGTGTGCCAGTGATGCCTTCTGAGCTGAAAGAAATAGTACATTCTTTCTCTTCAGGGCAGTTTGTGTGTCTTTTCTAATCTTCACTAGCTGTGCAGATGTTAATGACCACTTTTTCCCAGACCTCTTTTCCTAATGTTTTTCATCCACAATTCTTCAAATGTTTCAAGAGTGTGAAATGTCAGCAAAATATTTCACATACAGACAGAGTAATAGTGAAGACAAAAGAGAAACTATAATAAGCATCTGCTGCAGACCCTGAGGACTGAAGAGAGCAACAGGAAAGCAAACAAAACCACTATTGGGCAAGTATTAAAACTCAGGACAACAAGATAATTTGCTCAAGGGTGACTACAATGAGCTGGACATCTGTTGGGTAACAAATACAGGAAACTGCAAAACATCAAAGATATTCTGCAATTAGCTAAAGGATAACTTCATGATCTCTAAAGTAGAGGATGCAACCATGAAGGCAGCAAGTCTGTATTAACTTCTTCCAAGCTGGTGTGATTGGAAATCACTTACATATCAGATAACCTGTTGATAAAAGGCCACTTTCATTAAAAAAAAAAAAATCATAGAACAGAATGATAAATATAAATTTGTGGCTTTAATGATAAATATAAATTTGCAGTTTTAAAAGCAAGTGTTTCGATCGCTACATATTATATGAACTAACACAAGATTACTTTCTACATCTTAGTTGAAAATTCAGATGTTATCATGTGTTTTTAGTGTATTCATAGTTTCTCTTCCTTTTTCCAGGCATTCTTAAACAGGTCTTGTGCTGATCTATGTCTGGACTTGGTGCTTTTCTTAGCTTGTGCTCTTTGTCCCAGCAGCTCATAATTCATTTTTCTTGTCCAACATGTCCCCATTTGTTTCCCTAATCCTGTCTCCTTGCTTTAACAGATCCTGTTTCTCATTCTCACATTCTCTCTTAGCTGATGCATTCCAAAATTTTGTCCTCATGTCTGTCTGACTCCTCTGTATCACTATGAAATTTCTTTTGCTTCATTAAGAAGATAAGTTAATTAGGTATCAGACTCAGACCTTGTGTCAGACTCAGACCTTGTGCCAAGCCAGGGCATTTAAAGTTCTCTTAAACAAATTCATATTTTTAGTACTTTCAGTTTAGGGCTGGAGCATGTCCAGTGGCTCTTTGAAGAAAGTATAGTAAATGACATTTTAGTAAGTGCTGTGACCTGTGAGAAGCTTGGACATATTAAATGATCATATAGTCACAACAGCAGAAAAATTCAATGAAATAACTCACAACTGTGAAGTCTTTAGTTGTTTGGCTTCTTATAGTTTGGCCATAGTTTGGTCAAGTTCATGAAGACAAAAGAAGAAAGATAAATAATATAAAAACTACCATGCCAAATGTCAGCTTCTGCTCCAAAGATTGGAGGAATTGAAGTTTTACAAGGAAAAGATTGCCAACTTTATTACATTGACCAAACAATGCCTTTTTCCTTAACTCACATGTCAAAGATAGTTGAACAATTTCTGCTGAAGCTTTCACGAAACACACACCCTAGGCCAACACCAGTCATGAAAAATTCCAGCACAAATGCTAAAAGTTGGCAATGTTTGAAGCAGCTTTAAAAGAATTCTAAATAAGTTTGACTACTAGTTTCCTTCCAGATGTTATTGATGGGAATTCTGCTTTTCAGAAACTTTATTGTTTATATTTATGTTTATATTTTTATTATTATAATTCCGAAATTTTTTAGTTTAAAAATTCCATTCACTCTACCTATGAAGATATTAAGCAAGGTTTCATAAACCAGCTGCTTTCATTTGAAAGTGTATGTATGTGTATTTTAAAAGAACTTTAAAATGTTTGACGTACATCTATAATGACTGAACCTATAGTGTAGAAAAATCTCTATTAGATTTAAAGTCTATTAGCTGAAGGACTAATCATTAGCTGAAATTGAAGGACCAGCAGCAAAGCAAGCATAGGACCAGACAGACCTTGAGAATTTCTGACCATTTAGATATGCAGCTTTTCAGAGTTTTGCCAGGCTTATTTACAGCCAAGGAATATCTTATTTTTTGAGTTGTTTCTAAAAGATAATTGGAATCACTGCTCATGTAGGTAAATAAGCAGAAAAGTAAGGATGACAGAATCTGACCTTGCCAGTTGATAGTATAAGACCAAAACCATAATTTAGTGAAAGCTATTCTTTTAAGTAGTGCTACTTTAACCAAGACTGTATTGTTGATGTTATTAACCTTTCTTAAGACCTTTGAGAAAAGAAGAAAATCTGAAGATGCACAGTAATTTGAAGAGTATGTTATGAACCTTATAAAAGAGATCAATTTCAACAACAACCTGTCATCTACTGGCATAAAAGTAATGACATTGGAATAGCCCACTGGAGAGGCTGCTGATGTTCCAGTTAGTCTTCATGTAATTGAAAGAATTTGGCCGTGATTGAAGCATAAATTGTATGGATATTTTTGTTAGGAAGCTTGGCAGACTCCTTTAGGGAATTAATTATCCTCTGATGGATACAATGACAAAGTTCCGTACTATTTTTCAGGAATTTTATTTCTGAGGTTCTTCTGTCTTACTGCAAAGAAGGAGCAATATACAGTATAACTGCCGTCTATCACTGCAATTTCTTTCCTAGGTATCTGCTGTACAAAATATGATGACATAGCTCAAATTATCTATTTCTTTCACAAAAATAAATTTGTCTTTTTAATTCTTAGGGTGTTTAAAAATATTTTTAATTATAATATTTCAGATTTTAGGATCTACCAGTCACCCCTGTGCCCTGAGGAGTCATAAAAACTTTTAGAGAATTATAGTGATGTCTCTGTAGAGTCTTGTGAAAAGGTCATGTATGTTAAACATGAAAAAGAAAGCCTTTGGTCCTCTAAAATCTGTAGTTTTGTCAAATGAAGTGACCTTACTGAAAGGCCAGAATTGAAAGTTTCAAGTTTGGCTAGATAATTCTGCAAGGGTGGGTTTATTGAAACTTTCTACTTGTTTTTAAGAAAAAAGTGCTTAATCACATGGGAATTTAATAATTCCCCATTTGAATTCTGTCCTACAAAGTATGTATTCTCATCCTTAATTTTCACTTGATGTTTAATCCCACACTGAATTCAGTTAGGTTAACAACTACACTAAAACTGATGGAGACAACCTGTTTTAAACATAATCTCATTGAAAACCGCAATAGATAGGAGACAAAGATCTACTGCTCTTTTAGATATTCTAGAAGTGAAGACTTCCTTTTTATCCCTTTAAAAATTTAGTATAATTCAGTTCAACTTAATTGAAGTGACATTAGATTTATTCTAACATGAATAAAAGTAAGTCACCATCAGAGGATTTATTTAATAGGGTTAAACTGTACAAAAAAAAAAGAAGAAAGAGAGAAAGAGCTTTTTTTTTTTTTTTTTTTTTTGCTTAGAGGCACCTTCCAAAGCTTCCCTTACTTTTGGAGAATGAGAATGCAAGAAGTCCCTTTTGATGTTTTTTTGAAATATAAGTTTGAACTGAAATGGCAGTTATCATTTCAAGGGTGGAATTAGGATAAAAATTCCTATTTTTAATTGTATGCAGGTATAAGAATGGATAAAAAGGTACCTGTTTAAGAGATTTTTAAATATCTAAATATAACTTGAGACAGTAAGAATTTTTCTGCTTAATGATGAGTTATAATACCAGATTTCTAAAAGAGAAGACAAGATAGCAATGATGCAGCTATTATGCAAAGTAGTCCATACATTGCAACTATTTGAACTATTTTTTCTGATTGTTAATATGAGCAGACAGTATAACTATGGTGCTGTAAATATATATGTGCTGGGTATCTGGCAGTACATAACATGTTGATGGTGGTTCCTTGTCTATCACATTAACAACAAAAGTTTATTACTTGGTCAGATGTTTCTAGTGCAGTACTCACTGAATAAATGGACACAAACAGCTGGATATATGCACAATTAAACAGGTATAGCAGTCAATCAATTATACATATCAGAATATAAAATAATTTCCTGTTTTCTAGAAACACAAAAGGTGAAAGATATGAAAGCTAAGAATCACATATTTAGTGCTTTTATAAAATTATATGATGGCATATTTTAATTCCAGCACTTAGATATATTTACAGCTAACCTATCTGGATTAAGTAGATGCTTAAACATCAAGTGGATATTAAGGCTGTGAATACATGCTTGGTAGCATGAAATTCTTTCAGTAGTTCCCAGATATGCTGAGTAAATCTATTATGTGGCAATATCTGCAAGAGGAATGAATATGTTTCCACATAAAACTAAATTTTTGCCCTGTTGGAAAATACTGAGCATTTTCATACCACTGTAGTGAAAACATTTGGGAGTTATGCACATTATATAATTTATAATATATTTTCTCTATTTATAGATGTCTCGTGTATTTAAAAACAGGCCAGATTTTGCAGGTCAGATATTACACATGCATTAGCACTGAACCACATTGGTAACTTTATTCAAAAATCCCTATGATTATGAAGTTCTGAGAAACTTTAATAGCCTAAATTTCCATCAGGTATCAATAATAGAAATACTGGAGTAGCAACAGAGTAGGTTCTATATGTCTTAATCTATAAATATTATAAAGAAAGTGGTAAATCATGCCTGAGTCAACATTTTCCAGCATAGGATATGAATTTGGGAACACTTATTGTGCAGAAATGCCACAATTCAATCTACTACATACTTATATATGAAGCAGTCCAAAGGCACTTTCCCAGTTTTTACCAACATGAAGGTTTAATAAAAAAGCAATAATATATACCATGCAGCAATAATAAATACCATGCAGCAATAATATATACCATGCATTTTTGCATTTTATTAATTGCTATTTAAAATACTCTGTGATGACAAAAATACAATGATGACAAATCATTTTGTTTGCCTTCTCTTATTTCTTCTCTGTAAATTTCAGCTTTTGTTTTTGGTACATTTCTTCTAGTTTGAGAACCTGATTTCTACTGAAATACAGTTTTGATTACTTTTTAATTTGCATGCTTTAATTCTCTGACATGTAGCAAAATAAGTTGTTACAGGAATGTAGTTTGCTAGTATCTCTTTTTAGAAGCACTTCTTCTCCTATAGTAAGATTAAAACCTATTAAAAATAGCTGCATTAGGTATCTGATAGTCCAACTATGGAGAAAAAAAAATTAAAGGCTAAAAGGCTATTGTAATTTTTCCTTTTCTATCCCAAGGGTTTTTGAACAGGGAAAGATACCAAGGATAGATAAACGCTGAATTTAGATGATTAAATATATGAACCTTTTCTCTCATTTGTGTGACTTGATTTTTTTTTCTTCTTGTTTATAGACATTAGAAAACATGTATTTTGAAAAAGAAGGAAGAAATAACTTTAATCTAGAGTCAATCCATTGAGCCTAGATTCCATTTCTGTTTGAATGTGTAGGTGTAACTTCATGAAAGACTGACTGAGCCATTATCTTTAAGATTCTCTCACGAGGAAAAACCCTGTTGTTTTTGAAGATATAAATATTGTTATTTTGCTTCACTGATTTAACTATATGAAATATTTTGAGTACAAGTGATCCCAGACCATAGACTTTATGGCTTCTATCTTTGATTTTGTGCTGACCTAAACTAAAAGTTTTCCTGTGAGTCTAAATTAAAATCAAATCCATTTAAATATGAGTTTGTCAACATTTTGATTTACAAACTTATGAACCTTTGTGAAGCTTTTTGAGTTGAACTCAGCTGCACACACATTTCAGTACAATGTTGAAAATACTATTATTACTTAATAGTGATTTGAATCAAGAACAATAAATAAAAGTATTCTTAAAAGGTAGTTAGTATTATGATTCCATAGTCTTCTGAAATAAATATATTCTCACTGTTATGTGTTCTTTAGAAAGCTTGGTTTCTCATAAAATCTTGCTTCAAGACATTGGAAAAAACCTGCTTTAAATACCCATCTACTTGTATCTAGAACACTGAAAAGTAAAACTGCAATTTCAGCCTCTCTGACTTGCTGCTGTTATTGTATTTTTAAATTTCTTTTGATGGCATTGCTTCTTGCTCTGCAGTGAAGTATTTCATACAATAAATGGACCATGTGCTTTTCTACATGAGTCATTATTAAAAGGCCATAAATTAAAAAGAGGAAAAGGTATAAAATTCATACTGGGTACTCATGATTAAGCACTTCTGACTTTGTCACTAAAATATTATAGAATGGGTGAAAATAAATGTTTGGTTTAGTACTTACAGAAAAGTTAATTTTAGTAAATTTACTATTGAAAATTAGTTCCACTGAGATTTTGTAAGAAAAGATTTATCAAGATTATTATTTTTCAAATGTTTCATATATGCACTCAACAACTTCAATACTTCCTGGCAGTAGAGTATAAAGTGTGTTTTTTCCACTAGATTTTAAGTAAATATTTGTTCTGAAAAGTGGTAGCAACATGATACCCTAAAACTATTTCCTGAGGAATACTCTTGAAAGAGAATAGCTTACTGCAACTTGTTATCTTAAGTTCCTTTTTTGTGCCTAAATATGTATTTTTGACTATTATACCATGTTATACTATGTTATTGATGAAGTTCTGAATACTATTTAATGAAACTTTACATATTTTTATCCCCTGTAGATCACTTCAGGTCATGACCTTAAATTAGTTGAAACAAATCTTCCTTGACTTTAATTTAACTTTCATCCTAATAATTTTTTTAGGATCCAAAGATTACAGCTATCTTCAGATATGGGATATATTATCTGATATGTTTATTGCTTTTCTTTTCAAAACAGGTCTATACTGAGAAGAAATGTGAACACACTATTTTTCCTTAATTTTTCTTAATTTTCTCAGATCTGTTTACCACTTTCATAACAGTCTCATCCCAACAATGTAAATTATTTATTTAGCATCTTGTTTTCTCAGTATCTGTGTTGAATTCCTCAGAAATCAAAGTTTCCTGGTGTGACTAACATTGTTTCCAGAACAAAGTCTCAAATTTATCTATCTTAAAGAATATGCATGATTTTATCAAAGTATTTCTGAATACCTCTGAAGGTGCATTGGCTGATAGATTCTTAGCTTAGGCATTTAATTTTGGTCTAAATCTCTCTACAGTCACTTTTCTCTGGAATTACGTTAATTTTTTTTTTTGTCCCTGCGACAATATTTCAAGCATTACTTCTTATCACAATGGCTAATTTATTTTAACTTTTTTTCCTAGTGAGATAGTGAAAATTTGTATCTTCGTTAACTTACATTTATGTTTCAGACTCTGATTATGTGTATGTGTTTTTCAGTGTTTTCCTGCAGTTTTAAGTCCCTTCTGATGGAGAGTTCAGTTTTTCCATTGAGACCCTTTGTTTTGCTCAGTTTTATGGTTGTTGATGATGTTTTGCTTGCCTGTAATTGCACACATTTCTGTGAGGTGCATTTTCCAAAATGAAGTACTATCTCACATTTCAAGTCACTGATGGTATGTAAAACTGTGCTGTTACTTAATGGAATTAGATCTTCCTACTTAGAAAGGAATTTGCAATTTATGCTTCACTGAGGCCTCCTTCCTAATTCCCCCACATCCCTTCAGTCAGTTTCAGAATTTTTTACAAAATGATTAAACAGACAGAAGGTTTAGGGATTCTTTGGTGAAAGTCTCCAAGCATTGTGCTGTTGCAATGTTTTGGTAAGAACCTCTGTCACTTTGTTTTTCCCTCAGGAAAACTGCTATGTAACTTAAGTTTCATTTTTCACTGTCTTTTAAGTCTTGATTTTCTACAGAATTGGCATAATTTTATTTTTTTAATGTAAACTTCTTAATTCAATTAGAAAGAGGCATTTACTTTCATAGGAAATATTAGTTTGCAGTGAAAGCCACATCAAAGCAATGTGCAGTGAGATTTCTGGTGGTGAAAATCCTGCTGGGGCTATGTGAACCACAGATAGACTGTACTCTGTTTTACAGTGAATGTTTTTGTCACACAGTTTTCCTTTCAAGTAAAGAGAAGCAAAGATCAGAGAATCTGTATTTAGACCCTAAAACCTGGGCAAAAGAAAAATTTCACCTAAGAAAATAATCACATAGCAAAATAACCTGTACAAGGGCAAGACACATAGGGAATGACTCTTCTAGGAAACTTGGGGGTAAGGGGGGCTGCCTGCTGCTGCTGCACAAGGGAAGATACAACAGGTTTTACTTCTCTGGGTTTGAATGACAACTTTCAGCTACTCCTGAAAAAAGGGTGCTTCAAAAGTTTGCTTTCAGCTGACGCCTGGTAGTGGCTGGGAGCTGGTGGTAGGGCGCAGGTTAGACAGGCGCAGGCCTGGAGAACAGGTGCCTGGAGAGGGTTGGAAACCCTCATGAAGGCAGTGTGCTCAGCCATGAAAGTGATATGGCACAGGGCAGGGCTCCTGGCACTGACCACTGCAGATACAGACAAAAATTATTATCTACTGTTCAAATTCCAGCATGTTCTCAGCTCCTACAAAATCCAAAACAATTGGCCATGACCACGTGTGTGTCTTTGTGCAACTGCTTTTATCTGCTTTGGTCTCCCAGGTCTTCCCCTCCAGGTGGGGTTCCAGGTGTGCCAGTGACTGACAGCCATTCTGGGCTGCACTCCAGGGGATGGGGGGTAAAGCCCATCCCACTTTTCACAGAACTTGCACTGCCTTCCCTCACCACCCCTCACCCTCACTTCTATTGTTTTGAGCCAGTAATCATTTTCTCCAGTCTCTCACACCTGGGAAACAAACAGGAAGAATTAGAGGTCTGCATGTGGTCACAGCACTGAAACATTTCTAATAATGACACAGACTGGTCCCTGACTGGCAGGGGGGTGTCTCTGCTGAGAAGAACTGAGGGTTGTTGGTAGATGGCAAGCTGGGCATAAGACAGCATCTTGTCATGGCAGCAAAACAGGCCAAGAACCTCCTGATGTGTAAAAACAGGAGCACATGTAGGAGGTCCAGAGAAATGAATGTTCCTTGCCTTCAGTAAAACTTCATCTGGTGACGGGGATCCAATTTAGGTCCTCTGACAGATGGCAAATTCTTATGAACTACAGCAAGTTCAGGCAAGGAACTTTATAGTGGTGAATGTTGTCAGGGTGAAACACAACAGGCATAAACTGAAACAAGAAGTCAACAAGAGGAGCAATACTGATCTAAGGAAACAGTGCTTGCACTGAATGAACTGATGCTCAGCAAGGGATATTTGAGAGAGTGAAACTTACATGAGATCTGAGCTGCCTTTCTTTCTGTCAGACAAAACACAAAGGCACTGACACTGAATGTTAGACTACTGAGAAATGTGGTGTATTTATGATTTTGGCACTTTTATCATATCTGTTGTTATAAAGAGAAATTCAGTACTTCCATTTTGCAGTAGTTTTTGAATCATGTTTCCAACTGAGTTAAAAAGGAAAAAAAATATAACAAGGCATTTCAAAAGAAAAATACAACCTTAAAGATTAAAATTGGGCCTGCTCAGTCTCAGGAAGGTATGACAGAGACTTCATCAATGTCTGTCACTATCTGAAGGGAAGGTGTCAAGAGGATTGAGCCAGGCTCTGCTCAGTGGCACCAAAGCAGTAGGATAAGAGGCAACGGGCAGAAACTGATGCGCAGGAAGTGCTACCTAAATGTGCAGGTGACCAAGCACTGGAACAGATTGGCCAGAGAGGCTGTGGAGTCTCCCTCACCAGAGATATTTGAGAACCATCTGGGCATAATCCTGCGCCATGTGCTCTGGAACGACCCTGGCTGAGCAGGGAGGTTGGACCAGATGACCCACTGTGGTCCCTTCCAACCTGAGCCATTGTGTTATTCTGTGATGCTATGATATTTATCAGGTCCCTTTGCTACTATGAGTATTAATGGGAATATGTAAGATTTGATGAGAGTCTTTTAATTAGAGAAGTTCTAAAGGATCTGATCAATTAAATTGTTTGTTTCAAAGGTAATCAGAAGTTTTAAACATCTGGATGGTTTTGTTAACTTTAGGGTAGTTTATCTTAATTATCTTACTCTTTGTGTATATTACTTTTACTGAAATAGAAGTTGTCTAAGTTAACAACAAAGGCTGATTTCACTTTATTTCTTTTTGTGAAAGAACTGCAATAATGCAAGTAAACTAGGCTGTTCCTTAGAGACTAGCTGTACCATAATTTGGCTTTTTTCTTAAATAGGAGTTGAATATCAGTTAGAGGTATTTTTGTTTCTTTTGAATTTATCACTAACTTAAGAGAGCCTAGCTATTTCTATTAACATTTTTTTCTTCATTCTTATGTTTTAACATTACTTTGCTAGAAATAATATTTTAGAATATTTAGACTGCTGAGAAACACTGAACCACTCATCCAATTTTTATAATGATAAAAAATTTTACTTTAACCTTCAAAATTAATTTGAAAGTGTAACAAGACAGTCCCAAAAGCAATGTAGCAGAAATACTTTTTAAAAAATTATTTAAATTTGTAGTAATAAAGCATAATTTAAGTAATTATTTTTAATTATTAACTAGATGAACTTTAGTGAATTATGGTTTTTAGAAGACTTTGTATGTTTTTGATAAAAAAAAAAATCTAAAGTGAATTGCAAATGAGAAACAAAGAGTAGTAGTAAGTATGGGGTAATATTCACCATAAAATTTTCACGCCTGTGGAGAATTAATCTTTCTATTATTGTGACATTTGTATTAAAAGCAGGAATGTGACAATAAATCTGTTGATGATGCAAAAATGTGTGGCGTCCTACAAATGTGCAAGGATATTATATAGAAATAAGTGAAAGCATATATTATTAGTATAAGAAATAAAGTATTACATTATAACAAAAATAATATAAATGTCTGCTCTAAATCAGGTGATGATTTGGAAAGAACAGAAGAAAATATTTTGATCAGTGTGTGGCTGAGACACCATTATAACTCATCACTAATGGCATTCTAATTCATAATTTGTGAAAGACAAATTCAGTTAATATCTTTGCAAAAATTACTGAGAAGTATTACATATTTGAGGACTAAAAACATAATTTATCTTAAGAGTTTATAATTTTAACAAAGCATTTTGGAAAAGGAGTTGAGATTCAACTACGGCATTATATTACTGTGGATTATGTGAGACCCTGTGTCAGATAACCAGCTTTAGTAGCTATTCTTTGGTTCCTAAATATTTTTGAATAAAATGTAAGGTCGGTGTGAATTTCTTCCTAAGGCTGCTGGAAATCACACAGCTTGCTCTGCAAATGTTTCCGTATTTTAGCAAGGACTTTGTAGAGAATAGTGCTGAAAGCTGACCTTTGAAATGCACTAAATTCTTCCATGCTGTCTTTTATGTGCAATTTATCACTGCCCTGTGGATCATGGTGCAGAGCACTTTCTTTTTGAGCTAGTCATGTGGTCTTCCATAGGACTATTCAGTGTTTGAGACATTATCCAATGCATTATCCTATGTAAATTTAGTATCGCATTACATTCCTCAGTTTGCATTAGCATCCTTTGCTTTTAAGCTGCTTGTTTCTTAAGGAGTGAATTTTTATATATATCTTAATTCTCTCAGCAATTACTTTATATAATTTCTCTTGCCTTTCTTTTCTCTTCTGCTTTTCTGAAGACTCTCTCATTTTTTTTTTTTTCTTTTTTCTTTCCTTATGATACCAAACTAGGTATTTTCATCTATGACCACTATGTTCTTCTGTATTCACATACAGGAATATAGGCCTAAATATCAAAATACTTTTCATCTTTCATCTTTGATACTTCTTGCATTTCATAGTTTCCTTTATGTGTTCTATATACCCTGACTAATACTACATTCAATAACTATGAAAGATTAAATTGCAAATATGAATAAAAGCAGAATTAATTTTAATATTTCTTTTCTAAATCTGAATATATGTTACAGTTGCTCCCTCATTTTATATTGTATTGTTATAAAGACACAGACTGCTATTCAGAAATTCGGTATGTCTCAGAAATAGATATTTGATATATTAATAGATATTAAATATATATTTGAAGAATTGGAATAATGGAAAAAGATATTTTTCCAGATTGATTAAAAAAGTTAACATGGAACTTTAAAAAAATGTAGTGATGGGAAGCAGAGGTGGTTTCAGAGTACTCATCTCCCATTAATTTTTTTACTTATTTTTAAAAAGCTTTCAGAAGAAGAATGATGCAGAGGGAGGAAAACAAAAAAACAAACAAAACAAAGAATAAAATAAAAAAAACAAACTAAAAACCAACCTTTTTTATGTTCCCAGAGAAGGAGCTATAACTATTGAGAATACCCCAAAATGTTTCTTATGCTAAAAAAGTAACAGATGGTATCTTCATAACTTTCTTCTCCACCTTTCATCCATTTTTTCTGTGTCAACAACATCCTTTCTCTTTCACACACTTGGTTACCGTCCTGCCCTTGTTGACTTCTTTGTCACTTTTGCATGAGACGCTTGACTTTATAAAATTTCTGTGAAAAGAAAAAACAGACAATTATGTCCTAATGGCTTACTCTTTCCTGCAGTGTAGGATAGGTTTAGCTCCTTCTGTGCTTACTTTTAAACATTTTTTTTGGAAACGGAATACTTAAGAAATTCCTTTCTGCATGAGTTTATACTTACTTGATGGAGCATGCTGGGTGAAACAATGGAGTTTTTTTTCCTTGGTGATTTGTGGAAACCATCTTTTATCCATCACCCTAACACGAGGTTGGCAAGTAGATATGCACACATGAACTGCAAAGCTCTCCAGTGTCTGACAGCACCAGCTTAACCTGAAGACTCTGCAGAAGCATGGGCTGTGATCCCAGTGAAAATGACAGTGATGTCTTTATATATATATATATATATATATATATATATATATAAAAAACATATAATACATAATATATAATATATAATACTATATTACTCTCTTCAAACAACTGATATGGAAGGACTACATATTTAGTTCATATATCATGAATACTTCTTAATAGAATTTCTCCTACATTCTTGTTTTCCATTTGACAGCAGTTTTTTCAGCCACTGCTTAGACTCACTACAGAGTAAGTTTGGTATTAAAAAACCAAAAGTTTCACTCACTCTGTCCTATTTCTGAGCAAAATAAGTCAAGAAAATAGTGGTTTTACTGTAAAAAAGAGTTTCAGAAAGCTCAGAAAATCTTGTTTTCAGAGGAAGTAGTTTACCAGAGAAAGTAAGAATACTTTACCACACAAGCTGTTTGTCACTGTATTTATGAGTAATTCTTATGCAGTAATGCATGCAGATATTGTTTTTTACAATCAATCTTTTTTTTTCAAAGTAAAATGCAGGCAGTTATTCTATGTACTAGCTGTGGCTGGAGTGGAATTAATCATCTTCCCAGCAGCCCTATATGGTGCTGTGCTTTGGACTTGTGGCTAAACAGTGTTGATAACATTAATGTGTGTCATTTTCCCCCTCTGCACCCTACTTTCCCCACTGAGAGTAGTTAAGAAGCTGGGAGCGCACACAGCTGGGACAGCTGACTCCTGCTGAATGAAGTAATATAACACAACCTATGATGTCATGTTCAGGAATAAGAATGGACAGAAGAAAAAGGAGAGAGAGAGGAGAGGAGAGGAGCTTTGACTTCCAAGGTGGCCCTTTTTCAGAGATTGGCAGGGTATCAGTCTGCATGAGGTGGTGAGTGCTTGCCTTTGCATCACTTGTTTTTTTTCCTCTTTCCTTCACTTATTAATCTGTTTTTGTCTCAACTAAACTTTTCTCATTACTACTCTT
Source organism: Vidua macroura (assembly GCF_024509145.1). Lineage (NCBI taxonomy): Eukaryota > Metazoa > Chordata > Aves > Passeriformes > Viduidae > Vidua > Vidua macroura. The sequence continues at coordinate 52,274,452 of NC_071574.1, forward strand.
CTTGTTTTGTCCCCCATCTCATGGGGTTGTGGTGGTTAAGTGAGAAGCAGTGTGGGTGCTTAGCTAAGGGCTAACTCACAATGCTTTACCTACATTTTTGTAATATGAAGCTTCAGTTTTATGAAGTGGTAGGTTTTATGAAGGCTTGGTTCTCTCTATGCAAGAATCTAGAAATGCACCAAGTCTGATCTTGAGGATGTTATTCCAGATGTGTGATGGGAAATGAAAGTGATTATTTAGATGTTTAGATTGTTTAGATGTTTAAAGCCAGGAATGTATAAGTATATTTCTGAATTTTGCCCTTACCAAATGTATTTCCAGGACAATGCTGAAAGTGGGATGCTTGTTACAGAATCTTTTGTTAACTGGCTTAATGAGTTCCAAAATACACATGCATACATAAATATGCATGAGGAAAATAATTTAATTCTTTACAAATGTGCTGCATATTTGCATGGTCATTAACAAATGAGCTCTAGGCCATGCATTGAAACAGCCACATAAACAACAGCAGCAATATGATCATTCTTTCCCCTCTTATCTGGAAAAGGTGCACACTCCAAGATCATTAATTTTCCTCTGTGAATAAGGGACATGGTGATCATACTGATTTCCATATAGTTTAGTAGAAGTATGAGATATCTTCCTCCCATGTATCTGTATATAAATACACACATAAACACATTATTTTCAATTTAAAATGAAAAGGGTTTTAGCTGAATAGATGTTGTTTAAAATGTTAGTATTTACAGGAAACAGAAGAAAACCAACATCTCCCTATGAGAAAAATAAATTATCTCATAGCATAAGAATAAATTATTAATCTCCTCTATTACTCCCCAACACCTCACCAAAATTACTTCTTGAGCAAATTTCTTTAAATGATACATCTATCTGTGTTCTCTGATGATTTCAGAGCTCATGCACAAAAGGCTTAGATAGGTACATTAGAACAGGAGCAGTAGATATGTAAAAAATAAAACTACTTCTTATTATAGCTTATATTTATATTGGGAAAAATAAGATAAAGATGACAATGTTGATATCACAAATAAAATAGTCTCTCTTGCATTTTTTGAATTTAAAATTGTTGCCGTATTTTAAATCGCAGATTAATAACACAAAGTAAAATAAAAGCAGTAACTTACATTCTGCAGATCTTGACCCTGCCAACAAGACTTGAAAAAACTGGCAAAAAGGTTGTCCTCTTGTTGAATTGTTTGGCTCATGTTTTATGCACAAGCATGCTTTGCTTCCAGATTTGGCATGAATGTCTTCCTGTTTCCCTCAGGGACAAATGCATCCAGGGCAACAAATAAAAAGGACAAAGTCCCACTTTCTGTTACAGTTTAAGATAATCTCCATGATACAAGCTGCTACCACAGATCAGAATCTTTCTTTAAACCTGTCTGTGTCTTTTTTGTTTCAGATGTTCATCAAAAATCCTTTTGTAATAATATGGAATAGTCAGTTGATTTCAGGAGTGGTTAACTGTGATCTGCACTCTGTTTGGGAACTAATTATAGATTATTTTTCCTGGCCCTTTTCTGCATAGCTGATGTTTGGCTCTGTGTTCTGGCATGTGGCTTTTGGATCCACAGTGACTCGGTGGAAATGGCTTTCTCAATGTGCTTCTCCCTGAGTAAACTTAATCTGCTTTCTGCCTTTGTCCGTTACTTTCTCTTGGGAAGCACTGATTTCGTGTCACAAACTTCAAACATTTCTGATTTTGATGGAGATTTTGAACAACTTCACTGCAGACGTATTTCAATCCTCTTCTACAATGTGCTCTGCTGCAAGCTTGCTCTTGACAGTCAAGCTCCCATGTGAAGGAAACATTAATCCTAAAATATTCATTCAGTGGTGTAGATACAAAACAAAGTATGCATGCTTTTTTATATGTGTTTTCTATGTGTTTTCAGCCTGATCCTTGATAAATGGATTATTAAAAAGAAAAAAAAAGACTTTTTGAATGCTGGACAGTTCTGTCAGAGGTGAACTGCAGGAAAAGCAGAGGTGAACTGCAGTGGTTTGCTTCCAGGTAGATCAATACTTTTTTGTTCACTGAAGCAGAATGGAATAATTCTGACTGCTGTATACTGCCATATCACTACAGATAAAATGTTCCCCTTCTTTAGTACAACAAAGCCCATGGACCTAAGCTCTAAACTCTTTCTAATCTTCTGCACATGTATTATAAATGTATGAACAGCTTTGAGGGTTTGGGTATGAATCTGTAGAAGCCATTTAAAATAAATTATATGTAATCCATGATTTGAATAATTAAAAAAAAAAAAAACCAAAATATCTATTCTACAACCTAAGTTATACATGCAGCATAGCTCAATCTTTAATTTTTCCAGTGTGAGATAGAATTTTCATGTTGCTTAAATACAATTCTTCCAAATCTTCTTTCACAGGCAATATGTAAATCTTCAGTGGCATGCTTTCAGATGCATGCAATATACCTGAGATGTTGGAATATTTTAATGTTAGAACATTTTTAATGTTATTCAAATCTCTTTGGAAAATATGTATCAACACACTTTGTTAAATGAATATTAAATTACAAATCCCAAAGACCTGTTGTCATACACATTAAAAAAACTCAAAACAAAAAAAACCCCAAAAACTTATTAAGTTGCAGCTTTCACCTTGAAGAGACCAAAAATGTACACCCATGTAAACACATAAAATGGAGACTATAGGATAAATGTCTAGCAAGTATCAACTGTATTAGAAATTTGACTGATGGGCTTCTACCAAGTAGAAATTGTGCGAATATTGGTTTTGAAATTAATTCAATATTGTTCCTGAGTATTCCTTTTTTTGTCAACATAAATCTAAGTTTCATTAATTTATTAGCAATTTATTAGTAGCTATGATGGTGTATAAAAACAATACACTGATGATAATGAAATTATCTTTTTTTAATACACAAAATGTCTTATAGTATAAGCTACTTGGTCTTCAGAGTAGGTATCCAAACCTTAAGAAGAACCTGTAAATTATTTCATGTCACCACCCTGGTCCAGTCTCAGACTGCAGGTTTCAACAGGCCAGTGTTGGGCCCAATGATAAAAGATGATAAAATAAAACAAAGCATACACATGCACAAGACAGGATTAATCTGCTACTAGCTTAAAAATAGAGAGAAAGAGAAAGCCTAAATAAAGAAGCTTAGTCCACTTTTAATAAGAGTTCCCCTGTTTAGGAAGTCTGAACTTCTTCTGCGTTTGGGGTTGCTTATATTCTTCTGCAATCAGAGAAGTTGAGCAGTGTTCCTTTAAAGAAATTTCCCCTATACCTTTCTATTTTAGAGTAAGATTTAGATAATTTTTTCTCCAGAAATCCTTAATGTTTTTAGTTTCCAGAAGAGTAGATTAAATAGACCTAGATTAAATAGATTAGATTAATAGATTAATAGATTAAAAAGAGTAGATTAAATACACAGGGTCTTCTCTAAAAACAGCAAAATAAGAAATCTCATGGCATTAGTCCACTATTTCGTTCTTCAGTGCAAGTATGCAGCATACCACTGATGTTAATGGATTACTACTATTTTGCAGAATACAAAGGTCTATCTCAGAAAACTGTACTGCAGACATTGCTTTAGAGCACACATAATGCATTATCTTGAAGAATTCCCCCAACAAAAACCCTACTGGGATGTCAGACAAATAAATTATGATGTTGATCTTGAACTTTGCAAGCAAAAAGTAAAATTCGTCTGTGGTGTCTTAGTGACCTGCTCTGCCTTAAAAATATGTTATTTAATTTGCTTTTCTTTTGAATGTGAAGTTCAATGGTACTAACATTATCTGACTGCCCATTTGTTTTGTACACAGGAGGTCTGGTGACAAATAACACTGCTAATATTTTGTTTTCTACTCATCCAGTTGCATATCTATAATTACATACACACACACACACACACACACACATACACATATATGCAATTAATATATTTTATATCTCTTGGGAAATATAATCAAAGAATTCTGTGATGTCCACTATCATCTCACTGTATACAGAAAACTTGAAAGTCCTCATTATAATGCAATTGCAAATACATTTTTAACTCACAACTGTATTTGGAAAATAGCATCTATACAATGGTTGAGTTTGGGGGGATCCCTTGAATATCACTTAGTCCAACTTCCCTCTTTGAAGTCACATCAAGTAGGACAGCTTGCTCAGTTTTTTATACACAAGGAGAAGATCCTCCTGAGCCTTTTGTCTAGATGAAACAATTCTAGCTCTCTCAGCTTATTCTTGTGTCTCCTCTTCTAGAGGGAAGGCACACCTTTCTGTCAGGAACACTTGCTGGCATTACTTTTCCTAATGTAGTCTGGGAGACTGTTGGTGTGCTTTGCAATGAGGCAATATACTTAAAAAAAAGTCTTTATAGTTAAAAAAATCTATAACTGTGAATGAAGACTATTTTTTTAACTTTGAAGACAGTTAATTTTAATTTTAGTTTCATGAAATTACTTGTCTCTAAACATTACATCCATATTTTTCAGTTTGGATTTTCTGTGAATAATTGAGCTACAGAGAATGAGTGTACAAGCTTCATTATTTTTTTAATATAATTGAGTGTGTGTGTCTGTCCAGTCCTCACTTGGTCTTTAAGTCAAAAACTCTGAATGATGCATCCCTTGCCTTTTTTCTTTCTCTTAGGTTTGGTTTTTAACAAAAACATTTATAGTTTGTTGGGTTTGTCCTGGTAGACTCATGGACTTTTGTCCAGCTCAACTCTTCCTATCAAATAGACATTGAGAATAGCTATTAAAAGCTTAAACTGTCAAACATCCTTCAGCATCTCTTCTTTCCTTGAAACATTCATGTGGAAATACTCTGCCCCTTCAAATCATGTTCAATGTTAGTTCAGCGCTTATATGCAAGTACAGAAGAGAACTGACATGGCTGCATATAGTTCAGTGTCAATATAATATTAAAACAGAGAAGAAAAAAACCCAACCAATAATAAAATAGCTAAATGTCCAGTGTAATTGCTTGCACTGAAATCATTCTGCTTGTGACCTTCTTTAAAGCTGGGGTTGTCGTAACTGTCATGTTTGATGCAACTGTACTGTAAAATAAATGTTAACCCTGATAAGCTGTAAAATCTACCAGAAAAGGTGTATAAGGACATTCAAAAGTACAGAATTGCTATGCTAGGTGTTCCAATATTTGGTTAAGACACAGGTCTAATGGTAGGTCATTTTACAACAGAATTTTAATTTCCTAGTTTTCACAAGTAATAATAAAATTAACTGACCAATTAAAAACAAAAACAAAAAAAAAAAAACAAAAAACAAAAAAAAAAAAACAAAAAAAAAAAAATATTTTGCTAAGCCAGTATATTGAAAAGGTAGGGTAGAAAGTAAAGATAACATTGCTCTTCTTGCCCCATGCACCCTCCCCTCCATCTTTTCCAATCTGATGATTGTAGAAGTGACACATATTTTATGCTTGATGGATGAAAAGAGACAGTAAAAGGCAAGATGAGCTAATAACAGTAAAGTCTGTATTGAATCAGAAATGTGTTGAGGTACTGAGAGGAATCAAGATATGTGCTTCAATCATTAGAGTTTGTCACAAGTGAGATTTGTTGGTTGATGTGCTGTCAAAGTACTGAAAGACAAAGGTTTTATAACAAGCAGCTAGACATGCAGAAAAAGAAGTTTAGGACCCAAAGGACTCAGTATAAATAGAAGTTATAAAGTGAAAAAGAGTAATAAAGTTGGCATCAAGAGAAGGGCAGTATTGATCCCAACTTTAAAAAAGTCAAAACTTTTCCAGACACCTTGAAAAATATCTTTTTAGTTTTTATTTTCTTAAAAAATCATTCCTCTTAACAATTAAGCATGTCTTCACCTCAGAAGAGAAAATCTCAAAAATGGTCAACTGTGAACACTATTCTTATCCCATCTATCTGCCTTTAAAGCATAATACATTATCTTAAAAATATGGATGTAATCCAGTTCTGGATTGGTCTGAGTGTACATTTTCTTAAAAATACATCTCATTGCACTGAAAAATTTACCTAATTTATAGCTACTGGTAAATCTTTTAGCACTTGTGAAAGTATTTCACTTCATTGTAATAAGAGATTAGTGTTAACGATACTACTTTAAAGAAATTATTGATGTTTTCTGAGAAAATTTAACAAACTGATTTTCTGATTTGAGAGTTCATTCTTCCAGCAGTTTTGGAATGTGCAGTGTTCTTCACAAATTCCTGCATGTTCCTTTCATCCACATAATGTAAACTGTTATCTTTTACTTTACAGTGTTTACAAAATTCTTTATACTTTGATTTGATTTGGTTTTGTTTCCAAATGCTAGTGATTGACACAGTGTGCCCTTCTCTACAGCTGGAGCTTTATTTCCTATAACCCTGCTCAAGGAATAGCCACTAGTGGAGGTAGTATGGATGTGTCTTGTCCTGATGGCTGCAGCTATTTCAGTAGACTCAATCAATGCATTATGAGGGTGTGATGCAGAGATTAAAAAATCATACTCAATAAATGATTACTGCAACAACAAGTCTTAGAGCTCACAGAAGAAGAGACTATCTGGAATTTTTTATCTGAGAGATGCAAAGAGCCAAGCAGAATCAGAGGGAGAGCTGGTCTCTAATAAAGCCACAGTGCAATTATTTTTAAGAGTGCAGTGGGAGAAATAAATCCCACAAATTGATACTTGATTTCAACAAATGGAACTGTAAAGAATGAGAAATTTTCAAAGACAGAATGAAGTTGTTCAAAAAGCCTGCATGTAGCATGAAGGCTGTTATAAATACTCTGTTAGAAGACCAGTTAGACTGTGTGCCATAATTCAAAAAGAAACCAAAGTGGTCCAAAACTTCCTCACACATCTTCCTGGGAAAGTTAGGAGGCTGTTGCAGCTAACAGTTTGACCTCTAGAAAGTTGGAGAGCTTGGTCAAGGAGGGAAAAGAGAAATACATATAAAAACAACAGGTCAAATGTAAAGAGATAAATTAGAGACCTAATCCAGAAAGGCCAGAACTAAAACTTTGCAAAGCATTGTCAAATTGACAGCAAAACAGTACTTTAAATACATCAAAAGCAGGAAACTACATAGGGAATTGGTAAAGATGCTTGGTGTAAAGTCTACATGCCAGTTGATAAGGCCATAATTAAAACTATCAATAAATTCTTTATTTCAGACTTAATCTTGGCTGAAGGTGTGGATCAAGACCAACAACTGACCTTTACTTTCTCTGAAGCAGAGAGGTCAGAGAAGCTGGATCAGATTGAAGTAAATATACAGGAAATATTATGTCATCTAGACATAAGTCAGATGTCAAGAAATCAACAAAAACAGATGGCATTCAGTCAAGAGCTCTGAAATATCTCAAATATGAAGCAGCTGGTCGACTAGACAAAGTGTATGACCTAGCATTGCAAACAGCCACCACCAGAGGACTTTGACATTGACATCATTATCTCTACAAAAGCTGCCAAGGATGGGATTCTGTAAAGTGGAGATCAGGAACTGACTTTTGTCACTGGTTTGACAGAAGAATCTATAATAAACTAAAGCTTGAGAATCAGTATGGCTTCTCTAGAGTTGTGGAGCCAAAGTTTATGAAGGGGATTCAGTGGGCATAAATTATTTTAGAAGCAGTTCAGAAGATCCCATATCAAAAGTTACAAAAGGGAAAAATGTGTCAGGGGATTGGAGAAAGATCCTTCAGTGGATTCAAGGTGATTAAAGGATGAGATGCAAATGGTTAGGACATAATTATGTCTCTCTAGGATGGTACCTTCAGGAGAACTGTCAGTATGAACTTTGTTTAGTGACTTCACCAGCAACCTGGAGAGCAGTCATGGATGCTCCTTTAAGCTTTTTTAGGTTTTCATAAGTATCAGGGTCAAAGAACTGCAGATGAACATCACAAAACTGAGACAGAAGGTAGAAAGGTGGCAGATCACCTTCATAAAAGTGAACATAAGGAATTGTTAAGGAAAGACATCTCAACCTCAACCATACTGAACTTGGAACTGGCAGATATGAAGCAGATCTTACCCTCATTCCTCATTCCCAGATCTTACCCTCAAACCCTCATTCCCAGCTCTCTGAAATCACTGATTTGATTTGTCCATTTGGTAAGAAAAAGGCTGCCAGGATGTGCCTGCATTTGCAAAACCATGCAGTCAGATCCTTCACTAAAGGTTCACTAAATACTACAATATCAAAACCAGGGGCATGCAATGAACTTTACAGGAGAATAGTTCAAAACAGCCTCAATGATATACTCAGCAGGTACTGATCTTCTGAAAGGTGCTGCCACAGCAGGCTGTGGAGACAGAAAATATTAGCAGGCTTAAAAAGAGATTAGACATATTCTGGGACAAAGGGTTCAGATATGGGAACTAAAAGGATGACTGGGAATGTACCCTTATGAGCACTAATTTTAGCTGCTGTAAAAGCAAGAATACGAAGAACTAGTGACACAAAACCACAAGAAAAGTAGTAGAACTAGTAACACTAATGTTGTATATAAAAAATATGAACATTAGTAATTATTCTCCCAGATTTGGTCTGAAATTCTTTAGTAGAGTGGTGGGCTAAAAGGATCCCCAGCAGGGTACCTAGTCTATTTTCTTTGACTAATACAAGGAAATATACCTTCACCTGTACTGGCAATTGTTTCTTTGATGCTGCATGTACTACATTCGCTTCCAATTTATTCTCATGATAAATCATCTTAACAGTTGCAATTCTGTTTTCCTGTTATTTAGTCAAAGTGTGCCCTTCCCTATTGGTTCAACCTGTTTGGACATAGAAATAATTTATTTTCCATTATGTCTTCATTAAGTATGTAATTGATGAATATATTAATGAGAATATTCCAAACATCATTTGGTGCAAATGAAAATGTATTAAATGATAATGGTTATTTGCATGTGACTGATCAATTAGTCTTATATTATCTTGCAATATCATGATCATGTTTTTGTGCATCAGATGGTAAACTCATAAGAAGCACATTTTATTTTCTTTTAGTCAAGATCTATCTTTTGGCTGCTTCCTTCAATCCTAAATCTGCTTTAAGAGAGGAGGTTAGTTTGACACTTCAGTGCTTCCAAGGTGCTGATATTTGCCCAGTTTTTTATCATACATGTACTTGTAAGTTTTTTTTATTTTTCTGTTTTTGAGCTAAAACTTAATTAAGGGAATTAAGGATGTAATTCCAGGGATCTTGGCCTTAATACAAAGCTTTGGGGGCTTGCAAGCATTTTTGATTATATTATTTGCCAATGGCTTTTCAGTAAAATATCACACAGTTTATTGAAGTCTTTCATTAATTTGATATGTTTAATATATTGTCTATATCACATCTTTTATTAGAATGATCTGAAAGAAACTAATCTACTTACAAAGTTTAAAACATTTTTATATGTTATTACTTCTCAGTTTCTTAGAAATAAAATCTATGAGACTGGAGCTGGAAAATACATACCCAAGATTCAGTTATTACTTGCCAAAGATAAATTTTTGCTACTTGTGAGATGTTAAGTATTTTATTATAGGTGCACATTCAAGCAGATGAGAGAAATTGGCTAATTGATAAGGATCTGAAAGTGAACCATCCTTACCATCGAATATATAGGTCAATTTCTTTATTGAGAGATTATGGTATTCTCAATAACAAATTGAAATACAGCAAATATGTCTGTATTTAGAGTGACTTTCTTTATGGGAAAAATACTGTATTTAATAGTATTTTTAAGGAAAATATCTAGTCCAGCACATAGCACACTATTTTTATGGTTTTAAAAATGTTATAAATAGAACATTATTATCAAGATAAATATTCTAATTACAGTTCTTCACAGTTAGATAATCACAGTTGAGGCCTGTGTAAATAACCAGTCCAAACCTCTAAGAATATATAATATATTTGCAGTCAATAAATTAAGGGCTTTGATAGGGCATGACCTTATTTCTACCCAAGTTGTGCACTCACATTTTCTTTTCAAAGGGTATTGTGCCAGATACCCTGCTCTTAGTCTGATATTGAGTTGGCATAAACTAGGGCACATTTTCTAGATAAAGAAATATATAAAGTTGTCTGAGTTTTGTTTTTTAGACCAAGAAATGGTATTCTCTGTTAACAGGAAGAGAGATGAAAGTACAGAGGTAAACCAAGATTAAAAGGGAGTAAAAATATCCATGAAGACAAATTTGGAAAAAAAGTTAATGTTATATGGTGTCTAACAGTCAATAAAACTTAAGATAAAATGCATTTTTGATAGCAAATTAGGTTAAAGAGTACAACCACTCTATGTCTATTTGCAGGATCATTTCCAGGGCTAAAACAGACTCCTGTTTCTAATCTTGTTGCCTTCAGACAAGAACTGAAAGTTCTTGTCAATAATCATATGATGTAGTCCATAATTTACTAAAATTAGGCTGAAACCACCAACTTTTTTCAAACAATGTCCTCCAGTTGTTGGGTTCTGGCTGTTAAAATGGATCCAGATTGTCCAGATCCATCAGCCATCAGACACACCTGCTTTTTTGTTAAAATGAGTATTTTCAAATAATTTGATAGATCTAACAAAAAATTTATACTTCAGAAGAAAGAACTTCTGTTATTTTAATTATAAAGTAGTTAGACAACTCTCAAATAAAGAATTGGTCATTACAGTTCAATACATTTGTGAAAAGGTTTATTGAAATCTTCATTAAGGAAAAGCTTGTTGTAAAAACAAATCAGATGGATCTCTCTTTATCTGTTTAGTTCTGTGATGATTATAAATCTGCAATTGCTAATAAATTTGAAACTTCATGCAGCAATAGAAGAATAAATATTCCCTACATATTTTGGTGCACTTAATTTATGCAATCACATGTGGTGATTTTCATTTTGTGTCCTCTAATGGGGAAAAAAAAAACAACAAAAAACTTTCAACAGACTACAGTGTTACACAGAAAGGATTTTTGTCTTGTTTATTTGGAATAAATATGAATTTAAAGTGATCAGCCAGTACAAATTTTGTTAATAGAACTCCTCAATTTTCTTTCACTGTGGAATTATTCAATGATCGTGCTTGAAAGTGGGGGGCAAACAGGAGATTTATCTCAATAATAGTTTATTTCATCTTTTCCAACAGAACTCGCAATCTAAAATATCAGAGATTCAATCCATTTTTTTATACCTTGCAGCTGATGTCAATTCAGATTCTGACTTGTTTTGTGCCACTCCACTTGGTTACTTTCTGAAACAATTATTTTATGAAGATGTTGATTTTATCTGTAGAAAAACATCTTTGGTCACAGAAGTCAAGGGAATGAAATCTAAACAAATCTAAGTATAAGAAACTAGCTACAAAAGCAATGTCCTAAACTGTCATTACCTTAAGTGGCCTTATTTATGCAATCATTTTGGAGTATGATATATTCCCTTACTTTCTCTTTAGGAGGGAGAAGAGAAATGTGTGACTTCTACACAGCTAATTACAGATATTGTTCTAAAGGTACTTTTTCAAATCTTCATTGGATATGATTTTAGGGAATGACTTTTAGAAATAGAACCAATATTAAGAAACAAGTATTTAAGGAGTGTTTCCAATAAACTGAAATTATTTTGAGTGGAACAAAAAAAATCTTTTAGAATAGGGTTTTAATCTTCTCTTTTTTAAAATAATGAAAAAAATTGTGAGAAAAAGTCAGAAATTAAGAAAAATCTTAATCACATTAACATTTCTGCAGGACTCTCAGAATGTACTCCTATGCTACAGTAGGAGGAGAGTAACATATGGATCAGATAGAACAAATAGAAATATGAGTCTGGAGAGAACATTTTGAACTTCCCAGTACCCACCCTAAATCCACTTCTGTGGCAGATTACTTTTATCTGAATAAGTTTTTGATCTAAAATAGTCCAAATTTTCTCAGAGCCTGTGATAATGTCACAAATATATCTTTTCATTAATATGTTCATTAAAAAAATACTAACTTGGGTGGAGGAAAAAGGCAGTTAAAGGCACTGAAAGACAGAGAAGACACATTTTCTGAAAGATAGAGAAAATTACTGAATTAAATTTCATACCTGCATTGCTACTCTGTAGGACAATTTTAAAAAAAAACTACATTGTTTATATTTGGATGACAGATCAGGAGAATAAATTTCAAGTCATATTTTTAGATTAAATTGCCTCATTTGATTTCTTTGCCTCTTTACCATGTTCCATCATATCAAAACAGTCATATAGACTTCAAGAGAGCTGTCAGTGTTCACAGTTCATCATTGGATCAGACTTCTAGAGCTATTGTTTTACTATGTTTTCCACCTCATTTTCTGCTTTCATATCAATATCACAAATCCAAAGAATTCCTCAGTGAGCTTTATCTGTGAAATAATAGTAAGAATGAGAAACAGGATCGTCACTCATATGTTTATGGTATATACAGCCCTAGGTATAATTGTAGAGATACTCTGTTTTGACTTATGGACTACTGAGAATAAAAAACACAGTGAAAATCACCTTAAAAACTCCTTCAGGGAAAGAAAAAGTTTTCATAATTGACCATTTTGTAAAGAATCCTCTTGTATTGCAGATTCTAAACATTATCACTATGGAACAAATACCCATGAGAATCATTAGAAAAGGTCAGGGCTGGAACACCCCAGAATAAAGACATTTGTGGTTAATTTTTTTGACTTCTTTTATTTGCAAGAATGGTGCCAATCTAATTCACTTACTATCTCCCACCTGTCAACTCTCTTCACAAAATTTTGCCCACCGTACTTTTCTCTCATAAAGGAGGGATTTCTCCCTTTCTCCTTTGAAAAAATAATGTCAGCTCATTTACTTGTGAAGAATTAGTTTGGGCATACACTACCCATTTGGAGTCTATAAAATCAGTGTTTGCAAGAGTCCTGAGCCCCCTTCAGAGAAATACTTCAAGGGCTGCTATGAATGTAGATGTCAGTATGTGCAGAGCTATTTCTTTTTAGCATCATGCAATTGTCTGAGACACTCTGCCCATCACTATTCTAGTAGGCTTATTTAGTTCCTACATTTATGGTATGGATGAATACTATGCATTCACCATCATTTTCCACAAACCTTCCTTTTTATTTTGCCTTGCTGGCTGAATCTAAAATTTCAACTCAGCTAAGTTCAGCTGAGTTCTTTTTCCTGCCATGTCTGACTCATTTTATTACTTACCTAGTGGATCTTTCTTCTCTTATCCTGGGTCATTGCTTCCACTTTTTTTGCCTCACTGCTACATCATTGTTTTCCTGGTGATCTCTTCCTATTCTTGCTGGACCTTTGCATTATTTCATTACTTCTGTTCAAATCTACCCTCTCCAGGGACTCTAAGACATCATTTCACTTCATCCTACTGCTACAAATGTACCACTCCCTCAGCTCTCTTTTACAGCATACATGGAGATCCAAGAATAATAGTACTCTATTAGTACATATATAATCACACTTATCCTAGTGAATCAATCAAATGGAATGGTTTCCTCAGAAATTATGAAAAGTAGGGACTACTGATTTAGCTTAAAACATTTCTTCCTCATTTTTTTCCTTTTTGTCTGTGAAAGAATTACATAAACCGTGGGGGAGAGGAAATTTGATTGCATGACAAAAATCAGAGAAACAAACTCCAACAGGGTGCTGCCAGATGAATGACAAAAGAAAGCTGAAAAGCATTGAATTTTTTTCTTATTTGTAGTAATCTGTGCTTTTGTATCTGAGAATGTTAGGTAAACAATGGAAGTAAATGTGATTTGCAAGCAGATGATATTAGTTTTTTGGTGTCAATGGTATGACTTCTACCCTGGGTAGACTTGCTTTTATAACAAAATTAATTGCACACTGAAGACTAGGAGTCCATACTTCTCATTTATGCTTTTATTACTATTTTCATTTAAATTGAGCATTATTATTGAAATATATGCCCTTACTTTTACCCCATATTTAACCTTATATGAACAATTAGTGCTTAAAAAGCCCATATTTTTGTTCATTCTGAAACTTGAAGACAAAAAAACCCTGAGATACAAACTAAACTCCTCTGCTTGTCTCTCTGAAGTATTTTGAGAGACTTTTAGCTGCTGTAGTGAAGTACTCTCTAGCCTCTAGTGCCTGTGCTCATCTTGTTCTTTAAGAGAAGAAGTCCATATGTAATGGCTTTAATAGGATAACATGAGTATACTAGAGAAGCTGATAAAATTTGTCAAGGATTATGACATTGCAGGTTTTGTTTTCAAATATTCAAAAGGATTTGCTACAAGGTGACCTGCAAATATATATTTTCATATTAGAAAACCCTTTCATAAACAGGTTTTCGCATGCCTGTATCAATAATTAAGAGTTAGAACCCACATAATTCCTATTAGTACACTAGAGAGGATAGCATCTCATGAGAATTGAAATGCACACCTCCATATCTTCACTATTTTTTCCCTTAAACTATTCAAACACATTGTCAAATTTAGTTTGTCTTCATGTACTGTATTGTATGAGCTTCATCAAGAAAACAGTGTAAGCTCTTCATTATATAAATAAAATGTTCATTGAATGCTGAAGTATCTTTAAAAGTTCTATGAATAATGCTTTAGTGGTACAGAAACAGTAGTGATGCTTTCAATTATGATTGTAGACTGTCCATTTCGGAAGCTGGGAGTGCATCAGCAGGAGGTAATAGCAGACGTGATAATCCAGAAGAAAAATTGCAACAATCCAGATGTGCATTTTAACTTTTATATAAAAGCTGAAGTAAGGGAAAATAGATAAACCCATTATGGGGCTTTTTTTTCTTTCTTTTGTGCATGTGAGTGTAGCAGAGGAAAATTTAAATGACATATTATCTACCTTCTCTTTCAAAAATTTTTGTATCCTATATGAGGCCAAGTGAGAGAAAAATGTATTTTTCAGAAGATACTCACTTATTTGGGAATTGATTTTAAAAATACTTTTTTCCCCTAAAACTAAGATTCTTCTTGTATAAGTCACAGTCTTGTATAAGTCACTTTTTATACCAGTTGCATGTAAGGTGCTGTTGGCTCTTTTTGGAAAATATTTTTGTCATTCTCTTTCCTCTGCTCTTATCTGTACTGTAATGCAATTTTTCTCAGTCTTCTGACCCTTATCAGAGAGTCTCCATGATGGTGATCAATGTATTCAAAAATGTTGTCTTCAAGAATGGTGAACACTTGGTATTTAATAAAAAAACAGAAACTTTTAAATGATCTGCTGCCTCTTCTCCAAAACATGCTCTAGAAAAGGTCATAATTCCTCATGGATTCCTGAAAAAACCCTACTTTTGAGAGCTGAAATGTGAGATTTTTTGCCATTCTATAATTTATTTTTGTACTGATTATATAAATACCCTACAGCAAAGAATACCTGCATAACAAAGTAGTAATAATTTATACTGTCCAGCTATCTGAGAGAAAACAATCCATGTAATTCTACGCTAGATTTTTAGCTTTTCTTTTTAATGAAACAGAGGGAGGAATAGTATACCAAACTGATAGGAAGTCTGGATTTTTTTAAAATTATGTGTAATCTAAACAGATGTCTTTACCAGGATGGTTCAGCTCCTGTGCTAATTAAGTGAAGTTCTGTAAGTCTTCAGATTATATATCCAATTCTTTAAGGCAGAATATTCACAGATATCCATGAGTCATCCTTGTGCACACTGTGGGCCATCTTTCTTCACTGCCAGTCTATAAAGCCCAGAAAGCACATATGACGCATAGTGGTATTAGTAAACTAGAATTTGTCTCAAATTTTTTTGTAAGAAAAGAGAACCTGGTAGAAAAGTGGGTAAAAAATTACATGATAAATATACTCAAAAAGGAATTTTAACAGGCAAAGCTAATTACATAGGATAAAGAATTTACCAAAAGTTTGTAAATGGAAAATTATTTTATCCTTCCAGGTTCCCACTGATTGTAAATCGTGTTTATCTATCTCTGATAGAAAGACAAATATGTGATGTGTGTTTTTTAAAAACCCAGACTTCCATGCTTGTATCAAGTCTTCCTTTCAAAGCTGCTGTACTGAAAACTGGAACACTAAAACAACCTCTAGATTTTAATCAAAGTCAGAATACTGTATGTTAACTCCAAAAACAGATTTGCAAAACTAGCAGCCAAAACCAAATTAAAGTAAGCTATTTTCTTTTAAAATTGTAAGCTTAAGAAGTCTTTGTTTCTGTTTTCAACTTGTGCTACATCTTAACATCTGGGCAATTATGCAAACCTGTAAATTATATTTTTCCCCTCTGAGTTAATTGGCATAAAATTATAATGAAAAGAATTCAAAACCTCAGTGCAAAATTGTAGACTCATAAAATGAAATTGTAAACACACTGATTAGCATGTGAAATTTTAATGAGATTGTGTTTTGATAGAAAAATCTTCAAACTGAGAGAGGTGTGCAGCAACTTTCAGAAATATTTTGCTTAATTAATGAATTTCAATAATTGATAGTTTTACCCCAGAATTAAGTACCATTACTGAAACCACCTCTCTTTTCTTCTTTTTTAATGAGACTGCTGTAAAGAAATGTGAAGTTGTTTAAAACATAATCCATTTCTTCTGAAAAGATTTGGTACAAGAAAGTTGATGTCCAAGTGAAAAATGGAAGTGCAATTAGTGCTTTTTATGTTTATTCTAAGGCCTACTGCTCTGATACTGGAGGTGGGGAAAACCTCAGACTTATGGTCTCTGAAAAATCCAGAGAAATTGCCACTTTGCTTGACCCCAGCAGAACTTCCATATTATAGTAAAGCTGTTGTTCACTTTCACAGGATTATAGGTGAGTATTCTTGCCTATGCTCAGAGAAAATAGTTTTGCTCTTACATATGTCCAAAAAAATTATAAATAGAAGAAAATTCTGATGGCTTTCCTCTCACACACAGAAAATGCCTAAACTACTTGTTATTAGGGATATGTGTAAAGGTTTGGCTAAAAACAAGCAGAAAGTTAGCCTTACACATTTTGTTCTCAACGTGAATTGAATGTAGAAGGTTTTAAAGCATCAATGAATTAGGGTTTTTTTTTCTTTCCTTGTAGCAGTTGGCATTTCCACTACCACCAAAGGTATCAGGGCTATGCTAGAAGCCCTTCTGGGATGTGAGTCCCATGTCACAGACTCTGACTCACAGAGCAGCTGAGGTTGGCAGGGACCTCTGGAGACTGTCTAGGCCAGGCCCCCTGCACAAGATGGTTGTTCAAGATCGTGGCCATCTATCTTTTTAAAATGTCCACTGATGGAAACTCTGCAATGCTCTAAGCAACCTCTTCCACTGTGGCTGAATCACCCTTAAGAAAAAAAAAAAAAAATTCTTGTGTTTCATACTCATACCTGCACTGTGTCCATTGAATCTAAGAAAAAGATTTTCAGAATAACTGTCATAATATTTTGACATAAAGAAAATGGGAATAATGGCCACTACTTCAAGAAAAGCTTTTTTTTCTGAAATTCTTGGTAACTTTTACAGGCCAGAAGAGTAGAAATACTTACCTTACCTAAAGACTGAATTAGTAAACTTGGTCTTCATCATTCAATTAATTTACTGGTGTCACATTTCTTCCCTCAGAATTCAACCATAGAACTTAGGCACTCTATACGTCACTCACTGGGGGGGTGGTTTGGTTTTTTTCTGTTAAATTAGTATATATATATGTATATACACATACTGAGAAACCTGTAAGTGGATACTTATGCAACTTCTGTGAAGAACTCAAAATCCTTCAGAATCACCACACTTAATCATAAATTCGAATGAACAGATACTGTCAACTTTTTTATCACATTTAAATGAAAACATTTCAAAACTTTGAAAAATTATATTGCATATTGGTTTGGAATATATTCAGTCACTACATTAATCTAAATATAAATCCTTGACTGTGCCTAGTTCACCTTAAATGAAAAAAAATTAGGTTGGTTTAGTAAACGCAGCTCCATAGAGCCCTCTTTAAATTCAATCAATTCATTCTTCATATCACTCCCAACTACCATATCCTACTGCTCAAAAGGCTGTGTGAAGCACAGACCACCTAGCAGAAACTGACTGACCCAAGAGAAGGTGGAATACATAATGATGTGTACCTCTTCTGACTTGTGGACAACAGAAAAATGCCTGAAATAGTTTCTAGCTAATTCAAATTCATTTCTACCCCAGGATAGGTACATACAGAGATATTTTCCACTTTAGTGCAGTGCATCTTTCCATTCACACCATTGCAGGCTCTTGAGAACAGACATATAAGTAGTTTGGTTTAGGTCTTCAAATTATGTTTATAGGTAGGAATCACTTGACTGAAACACTTTCCTATTAGTTCCCTCCTGTTTCACAGTTTCACAGTAATGCTTATGTGAAAAGGAAAAAGTACAGTTATGCAGCTGTGTGAGTTGCACATCCTAAACTTGAACAGGTTGTAGCATTTTGTGCCATATGGTGTGCATGTCAGTGAAGTGAAGGGCATGCCTTGTCACATCGTATACCATAATGACTTTTTGGGAGTGAAATATCATTTCCAGCTGAGGTGAGCCTTTCACTTCACTGATCTGCAAGTTACACGTCTCAAGTAACACAGCTGTTTTTGGAAACTAACCTCCTGTTAAGGGAAAGTGTGACTTGACAGAAAATCTAGCCTTTGATTTATGAGACCTAAGAACTTAACAAGATACAGAACTTCCTAATAGAAATTGTTCAAGATGAAAGTAGTTTTATAATGGTCCAGTTGTCCTGATATCACGTAAGTTACAGCAGCTTCCCTTCAGAAGGGTGATTTCATATAGGTAAGATAGATGAGTTTATTATTACAGGAAAAATCAGGCTAGGCTTTTGTCCAGAGCTTACCATCAGTTTACCAAAGTAAGAAGAAATAATCTGTTTGGTTTTTTTGACTCATTCCAGAAAAAAACAAACAAACAAACAAAAACAACAACCAAAAATCTGGTTATTTGTAAGCTTTTGAAAGATGCTAGCTGGTAAATCTCAAACATCATCTAGATCTTCCACTTTTTCATATGAATTATCTAGATCACTGGCTAGCTAAGGACTAGGTAGACCAAACTAGGGAGCCATCAAAACAACCTTGTTGGGTTCTAGTGCCCAGCCACTCTCTGGGTAAAGAAACTTTTTCTAATATCCAACCTAGACCTTCCCCAACACAGCTTCAGGCCATTACCTTGGGTCCTGTCACTCATTGTCACTGAGAAGGGATCAGTGTCTGCCCCTCCTCTTCCCTTCATGAGGAAACTGTAATGAGGTCTCTACTCAGTCTCCTCCAGGCTGAACAGACCGAGTGACTTCAGCCTCTCCTTATATGGCTTCCCCTCCAGGCCCTTCACCATCTTGGTAGACCTCTTTTGAACACTCTTTAATAGTTTAATCTTTCTTACACTGTGGTGCTCAAAACTGCCCCCAGCACTTGAGTTGAAGCTGCACCAGTGCAGAGCAGAGCAGGACAATCCCCTCCCTTGCCTGGCTGGTGATGCTGCACCTGATGCCCTTCTGGACAGTGTTGACCCTCCTGGCTGCCAAGACATTGCTGGCTCATGTTCAACTCTTCTTTACTAGTTACATGGCAGTAGTAAGTTCTTCAGAATCATAACTTAGACTATCAGATTTCATCTAATTAAATGTAAGATCAGAAAATGTTCATTGATTCAGTTTATAAAATATTTTTTTTTTTTGTGATTTTCTGTGTTCCATTTTTTCTTTTTTAAAATTACTTTTCTCAAGATATTTAAAAGTCTCCAGTTTTTGACACCTAGAGTTCTGGATGCTGGAGATTGACAACAACCTTATTAAGAACATATTTTAGTCTTTAATTTAAGCAAAAGCCCTGTAATACCTCTTTACATCATTAGAGCTTTTGTCTGATTAAACTTGAAGTTTAACATTCTTTTGTTGTTCTAAAATGTCTATAAAATATGTTGTCTTAATATAGACACTACCTATTTCCTTATAGATCTCACATATATGTAAAATACATTTTATTTTTGTATAGCCTTACATATTTGTCATCAAATTGGGTAACATTGTAGATATTTTAAGTAAAATCTTTTATTGAGTTCATATAGAAGAAAGCTCTAAAACTGGATAATGTGAACCCATTCAGTCTTAATAAACAAGTAACTTTAATTAATCAGAGTCACTTTAGCAATTATGTTATAGACAAAATTGTTTACTAATTTGTGAAGTCAGATGAGCTTTGAAAAGTGCACATGAAGCAAATAATTTTATTAATATAAGGTCTTGGTTAATTTTTAGAAACTGCTTAGGATAATAAATAAATTAGCTCAACTCCTATAAAAACTTAAAATATATGAAGGTAGCAATAGATTTTATACAAGTTATCATTGTCTGTTTTGATGTACAGTATCTAAAAGACCTCCTGTCATGAAGGCTATTTCTTTTTGTAAAGGATTTCTTGCATGTGAATGGAGTTCTATGCAAATTTTAGTAGAATTGTTACCATATATTGAAAAAAAGTTTTGTTTCCCTTGATAGGGGAACAACTTCTCCCCTTCTAAGAGGAATTGGAAGATATATTTATTCTGCATTGACTCCATGGTTTTCAGAATTTCCTCACAAGTCCATTAAATTGAAAAGCTTTACTTGAATTAATATAGAATGATTTAAAAGAGAAAACCAGAAACTAACTGTAACTAAGGGATCCCTGATGTGAAGACCAGATGCACAGTTTTCTTCAGAGATATTGACAAGATGCCCTGAGATGCTCTGGTGGTGTCCCTCAGAGACCTGACATGGAGCAGCAGTGTGTGCAGAGGCCCTCTTCAGATTCTGGTGGGGATGTTTCCATAACTAACGCACCATGAAAAGTGAACCTATTGCAACTTTGAAAAGTGATGACATGTTTTTGAGGAAGTAGTAGTAGTACCACTACACTAAACTGATATTCAGAAGAAAATCCAATTGTCTGCCTGAGAGCAAATAAAGGCAGATGATAATTTTTCATCATTCAAATAGTAGCCAATCAAGGGTACTACTAGTAGAACTAAGCAGTCTGCACAGCTGCTCTCACTTTTTATATAGAAGCTGTAAATTTGGTACACAACCAAAGGGAAATCCAAATTTTTACCTTCTAAATAGAGACAAATATTATAAGCTGTGATTGAAGGCAATTATGTAAATGAAATGGAGGGTTTTATTAAAAAAAAAAAAAGTGTGTACAAGACCAGTTAAATACTATGCCAAATTTGATTAGTTGCCCTGTTTATATCCCTGACAAAAAGTGAAAAGTATTGTTATATGGAAACCATATAAGGAACAAAAGTGTCATGAGTGTTTAACTGCATACAGATAATGTTCATCATTTTTGCCAACCTTGAAATGAAGTATAGCCAGTTTTCAAGATCTAATAAGATCTGACATATTAATTACAGGGTTGTTTTTGTTTTCCAGTTTCAATTTCGGAGCAACTGTAGTTCAAGCATAGATTTAACTATCAGCACTATTTTGGCAAATACTATTGCTCCTGGCACATCAATATAATAAAACTATATCTTAATGAAACAGAAGACAACTTGAACAGCAGCTCTGCACTTGATTTAGAGATTATTTGAAAGTGAATGTAACAAAAACTGTTTTACTAGAGAAATGTAAATTTACCCATTTCTATTATTCTATGTTTTTAACTCTCTATAACACTACTGTGATCCTTGATGTGGTGCTATGATGAAGATTATACATAATTCCCTCCATGCCAGGAAAAATGAAGAACTTCTCACTGCTACTTCAAGGTATATGACATTGGCTCATAGTGACAATCACATGGTTTAAAGCAGAGCAGAAAGGAATAAATGGCCATCATTGTGTGACCCAAAGGAAAAGCCTGCTGCAGCATAATTCAAGGGGGATCTTTGGCTCTTCCATTAGTGTCAAAGTTGTATCTACTATTGTCTAAGGGTCATTAAAAAAATAAAGCTACTGAACACAGTGGAACCCACATACCAGTGATATCTCCCTACAACTAGATTTACATCCATCTCAATTAATATTTTTTTCAAAGTAAGTGAAAATTTATTTTTACTAAAAACAAACAAACAAAAATGCAGATTTTGAGAAGATACATCTTCATTGTAGAGTGCAGCTTCAGTATGAAAACTGTTTCAGTTCCACAGTCACTCAATTTAAAGTAAAGCATCTGCTAGTAAGTTTTGAAATCTTACTAGGTTGCAGTGACTTGTCATCAAGAAATGAATATAAATATCAAATTTGTTGCTCAAAACTTTGGGAATAACTCACTTGGTTCTGCTATGATTAAAAACCCTGGGACTAAGACTTCCACATGGCCTGGTTATTTTCTACAGTTATGTGGGGTTTGCTTAGTCCTTTATTCAAATGCCCAATGGAATGTTTAGGGTTTTATTGAATACTACAACTTCTGTGGAATTTATGTGGCAGTTATGCACTTTTGCATTTAAACTCACCTGCAAGTGCACATTGTGCGTATCCTGTAATTCTGGTTATCAGTTAAAACAGACAGAAGGACACACTGTCACACTTCTGCTCTTACCTGGATCACATTTTTTGGTTTTCTTTCTGGTCAAAAAACCTAGAAGAGAGTGGCTCTGTTGTCAGATCAGGGCTTCACAGAGAGACTGAAGCTTATCAAAGCCATCAAGTAAACATGGAAATTTAAAGCTAATTTAGATTTTCTTCCTGTCCTTTGCATGATAAATCTCATGACATGACATCTCTTGCCTCAGTCCTGACATGACAAGAATAAAAGTGACATTCTTCAGGAGAGCTAGCAAAGGAAGATGATATTTCTTCTGTGTGGACCAGAAAGAAGACATAACATAGCATAATGGAATAATTTTGGAAGATCTGCTGGGCTTTGTACTCATAGTCTTTGGAACTAAGGAAGTTTTAACGAAATAATTGTAAGAAAATGTTAGTAACAATACATCTGAAATAATATCAAATTCTAAAGGAACCTTTATTTTCTGAAAGCTTTGAGTCTCGTAATCATGAATTTTTTCTCATGTTGATCATTTGTCATTGAAAATGTGTGAAAGAGTCCCTAAAAATACAACATGCAACTTCTTATCTCAGTTCTGTACTGAGCATAGAAAGATAAAGCAATTAAAAAACATGTTCCATCACTGAAAATTCATGGTTGGAATTTAAATTGGATTTCAAGATCAGGGGAAATAATTTCATAATGAGTGTTAGTATGCAAAAAGTCATAGAAAGTTAATGGACTTTAAAAACTGACACATTGCTCTAGAAGATTCATTAACACGTTCCTTGGCTTCATAAGAGAAATAAGTAATGATAGATGCATTGAATTAATTAGAAGAAGCTCCCAGCACAGAGATATATATGTAGGGAATGACAGTGATAAACTATAAATTAAAGGAAGAAAATAGAGTTAGTGTAAAAAAAAAAATTCTTGAATTAAATGTACCTTGATAAAACTCCTCTGTTTAGGTTCAGAAGATTTTGATAGTCATTTTTTAACTCCTTTGCAATTTTCACTTCTGAAACTGAATGAGACAGTATTGAAGCTTTAAAACTTTTTCAGTTATCCCTGAAACTCAATTTGAAGGAAAAGGTGGCACCATAGTAATGTATCTGCATATTTAATGACAGTGCTGCCCAAACTCAAGAGATTGCAATATTATACCTGAAAGAGAAAATTACTTTGCTGTAATTTTGCTCTTTAAAGGATGTCATTAATACAGGTTCTCATTAACCAAGTGCAAAACTCTACCATGGGAGCTGGAAGGATTATAGCTGTTCTATTAATTTAACAGGAATAAATGGGCACTGAAAATCAAAGGTGTCAGTACCACTCTGATAATCTTCTTGATTCAGGAGAATTAATTTTAAAATGTAGGATTCACAAGGCAACAATAAACAGAATATACAACATTTGGGAATGTTGTATCAATAAACTGTCAATATATAACCAACACACTTTAGATACTCCTTTCTCAAGATGATGGTTATTCTCCTAATTGTAGTAGGCCAGAAGAGAGGGAAATATAAACACATTTTTATCAGTAATCCTGCAAGTAACTTAGTGATCTCACAGTCTATTAAAAATCAAATTATTTTATACATATATTATTTATATCAGTAATCCTGCAAGTAACTTAGTGATCTCACAGTCTATTAAAAATCAAATTATTTTATTATTTTCTAGTAACAATCAAATTATGTCAGAGGTATAGAATTCTCTATCATCAATAAGTGGTATCTTCATAATGAATCCTAAAAATTGGTAAGAGCATGAAACGCAAGTCTGAATCAGAAAGAATAACACAAAAATTAAGCCACAAAAAACACCCATAAAATCTATTAATTATTATTAACACCTATAAAATCTATAGAAATAAAATTGAAAAAAAATTATATATTTCTATATATATATGTGCATTTTATTTAAATCAGGGAAAGCTGATTTCAGAAATCAAGTGCCCAAGCTTACCACAGTGCTCCTACAAAGTGCAGCTCTCTTCAGAATGTGAACTGATCTTAGCAGCTGAATACAGGAGGTGATTACTGCTGAAACTTATGTGAGATACTTAGAATTGATTAAATGAACACAATTGCATTATACCTCACAAAAGTATAGGGAAGGTTAGATCTTTCCTCCAGCTCTTCTAAAATTCCTTTCTAATTCTGACCTTAAGCTCCATGCAATTACAGTAAAACCTCCAACACTTGAGAGCCATTTCAATTCCATTCTGCAGCTCATAGCCATACTGAGAGGCAAGCAGGCCCCTCAGTTCTACTCAGGGATGTAAATGTCACATCCATGAGAAATAGGTACAGTCATGTTACCAGCACAAATAAAGATTTTTATGCAAAAAAGTATGAAACAGAGAGAAATGGATAATTGTATTGAATTTTATTTGTGACTTAATGATAGAATATAGGATAATTCAGATAGAACCTACTTGAAATTTGACATATTTTAAAAGCAAGATGAAAATAAAAAAAGTAAAGGGAAAGCACACACATGGTTTAAAACTGGAAAAGTAATGAAATAAAGATTCATAATTAAATGAAATAGAGAGGTCAGCTAAATAGTCGTGTCATAATTTACATTTAAATCTCCATTCTGTATGTCAAAATTACCTCCCACAAATGATGTTTCAGATATGTTACAGGAATTTAGTTTAAAATCAGATTAATCAGAGAAAACCTTTCTCACCAAATCCTGGTGCTGAATAATGGCAACAGAGCACTGATGTGAAATAAAAAAATGAGGGAATATGTCAAAGCTCAGAAACATATTTATTGTCCTAGACTGTGACATCATCCTGTACTATTTAAAATACATAGGTAATATGAGAGTGTCTCTTACTTACAAGTTTTAAAAGCAGATTTAGATCTGCGTATCCACCCCTCAAGCAATTAAGTTGCTGATCGTGCACCCTCCTTCCCTAGAAAACAGTTAACACTGCATTCATGAGAGATACATAGAGTCACACAAGCAGAGATGTGTTTATTACTTAATAAAATTATGCTGGTATTTTTTATTCTTTGCAAACTTGTTTTTCAGTCATCTGTCTTATTTCTACAGAAGGGTTCTATTTCTCACTTTAACTAAGGAATTATATAGCTCTAAGATGTATTTTTCCACTGTAAATAAAAGAAAAATATATGTGAATGAAAAAAAAAAAACAAACCAAATAAAAGTTCTTGGTTTTGTCATATATATAATTGTATGTTATAGGTTTGTAAAGTGAGTATAATTTGCCAAATTCAGTAATTCTTCTCAAGTTACCAGCATTTTGCAGCAATAATTGAGATGCACATAATTGAGAATATAATTTGCCATTCAGGAACACTCCACAAGTAAACTGTCACCATCATTCACTCTGCTAAGGAAGAAGCTGGAAGGTAGTCCTCCATTCTCTACAACCATCAACATTCAGGTCTTCTAGAAACAGAACTATGGTCTCTAGGGACTATAGCAAAGGAGTCATCACTGGAGAAATGCATAAAAGTGTGTCAATTCTTATTCAAATTGGTAGTTATGTTTGGAGGCTTATCTGCAATAAAATTTACCAAAAAGAAGTTTTTATTACCATCTCACAGAGAAAGAACTAGCTAGGTGTAAAAATTTCCTATAATGGACTCCAAGCAAATGTGTTTGTAATACAGCATTTTCATTGTCAGCTATATGTTTCACAGAAAAAAAACCCAAAAAACTAGAGGGAACTAATCAGTGCAATGACTATATATGGATTTTTGTCTGAAAAGCATAAAAACCTTCCCATAAATAGATTTGGCCAATTAAAGTTATTTGATGTCTACAATAATAGAATTAGCTAGGAAACCAAGTAATCAGTTGTAGGGGTTTTGAAATGGTGTGGTAATTTTAAAACAGATTATAGAATTCAGCATTGCTGCCCATAACTGCAAAAGCTTGGCTACTGTATCCATTGCTTGGAGTTGTGCTGGCAGACTATTCGCAATGGCCACATTCACATCTCGCAGCAGGATCCCACTAGAAGGTCAGTCATGCATAAAGAGATGAAGTATTCTCACAACGGGAGCACAATCTTTTGGAACAACGGGCAGATCAGCAGATTCTACTTGTTCAACCTTAATAAAGACTCACAGCAGTAACTGTGTATAACCAGCAGAGTTCAAAATCTGAAACCTTGTCCTCAACAGAAATCGTCCACAGATTGCTTCTGAAACTGGCCACACAATACAATAACCAATCACTTCCTGCCATGCTGCACTATTACCTTGATGACCCATTTAATACCTGGATATTATAAGGTCCTTTTTGGTGTTGTGACAGTCAAGAAGGTCAAACGGGACAGTAATTTCTACCCTTACAGTTTTGGAAACCCATCACTGGCTTTTGTAAATGTATGATATTTTTATGTAAATATAGCTATAACAGTAACTAAAGGGAACTAAAACTAGAAAAAATGATGCTGGAGAGATTGCAAACATCTTAAACTACTTTATTTGACATTACTCCATTTAAATATTAGAAGTGAATTAATATTTAAAAAATATTTTTGGTGAGGACATCACTGATCTTGTTTATGTTTGTGGGGTTTTTTTAATGTATGTCTAGCTTAAATGAAGCAGCAAGATTCTGTTTTTCTTTTCTCCTCTATTGAGGTATTTGAGGTTTGTGCAATCTGAAACTTTGATTTGAACCAGGTTCCATTCATAGCTGACCAGATACAGAAAGAAAAATTGGTTTCTCTGAAGTCCATTATCACTACCCAAAAGTGACTTACAGTAGCATAAATAATTCATTACATTCACTTTTAATTTCTAACAGAAAACTGCCTGTGTGACATAAAATCACATTTCAGAGACTGTAAAATACAGAAATGCAAACATTTGTTCATGGCTTTCATTAGCAATATTTACAATGGTTTCACCAAATGAAGTAATGTCTAAAGCATTCTCATTTTACTATGATGAGTAACTTAGTAAGTTGTATACGCCCTCAAAACCTCATCAACAACATAAAAAGAAAGAGAAATGGTAAATTAGCTGTGTCAGAGATGTAAATTGTAAAGCCTGGCACTCTGAAGGACTATAATGACTGAAGGAGAGAATGCAGATGGGGAGTGTACAGTTTCTCTTAGGAGGAGTTGAAACACATGGTGAGGCAAACTGGAAAAACAAGACAAGTAAAAGGCATTGTGAAGAATAAAATTTGTTGCCTACCACGGTGTCTTGGTAAAAAATTAAAGGAGAGAATATACCTGAACCTAGATGAAGCAGCTTTACACAAAATAAAATTATTAATTTTATGTTAAATGGGTACATAGAAGATAGGACCCACCTAGCTAATACTTCTTGGTATATATTAGAAGTGGTGGGTCTTTTTCCTTAATTATACTGTAGTGAACACTTATTTCTTGAAGAGTGACATGTATTCACAATGAAGGATCTGCCTTATTAAATATTTTTGGGGGAATGCTACAGAGGAACTCAATAATGCTACTGTTGATAAAGGATTCAGGCATGAACATTCCATCCACAGCTTGATGGGATATTGCTGCATACAGGAGCCACATTAAGTTATCAGAATCAATGCTGAGCAAAGATGATGGTTTTGCAAAGACAGCACTCTGCAGCAATATTTACTGCTGTCCTGAAAGCAACATCTCCAAGTCTGCAGCCAGGCTGTTACCATTTGTGCTTGTTTGAGACCAGGAGTATATCAATGGAAGCTTTTTCATTCTGGTGGCCTTCACCAGTTTTTGCTCTCTGCTTAATGCTCCATTGTGCATTGCAGGTAGGTCTCATTGATCCTGGATGAAGTGGACTAGTTAATGAAGTTGGGCAGACTTCAGAAATCTGAAGATTCCTTCATTTTTATTTTCTGACTATGTTATTGTAAAGTGCTTGATTCTGCTTTCAAGATTATTCTGCATTAGAACACAGCAACTAATACTGATAAAAAAATTATGTAAATATCTCAATGTTTAGGTAAGCATTTAAGTAAATATTTATATGTTGACTAAGTTGAAAACAAAGGGAATATTTGGAACCAACATGTAATATGTGCATAGCACTTCACAGTTTGTTGTTTCTATTATCCCCCTTTGACTTTAAAAAAAAACAACCAAACCAAACAAAAAAACCCAACCAAGCAAAACTCTACAGACATAATTGTGTTAATGAACAGAAATATATACTCAATAGTCATGCTTAAGCATCCTAATTATACAAAATGATTGAAAATCAAATATAAAGTCATAAAGTAATTAGAGCCGTGTACAGGTTCTTGAGGAAAAGAACATGAACAATTGCCCTGATCCTTTACATGGTTTAATCTGTTTATGTTCCCATATTTAGGTAATTTCTGCACCTCCATAAGCAGTTTTTACTAAACCATAAAGAATTCACATATTTTTTACACACATCAACCCAAATTTTTCATTAGCTGTCTCGACCAGAACACTGTACATTATATTAAAACCCAATATGTCTCACTTGTAGCTTGCAAGGCTAGTCTTGCACTAAAACAAAATAATATTAAGGGAGCTTAAATAATATTGTCTATATTTAGATTCAGAAAGTTTTAGCTGAATGTTAAGCAGACTCTTCTGAATTATGTAATGAATATCAAGTGAAAACTGATAGTGACTCTTTTGTTGAAAAAAACTGTCTTGCACAGAAATTTAATTCAAGGTCTGGAACTTGCAGAAATCAGCTAATATTGTTGATGATAATTATAAGTGTATACTATGCATGAAACATATGACAGGATAAACGCCATACAGATATTAAATTTTAGTGGTTTTTAAATAGGAATACTTGTTTTCGTTCAGACTATTTTTAAAGTACTTATAATCTTAGACATCCTTCTGTTGTGAAACAAACATCAATTTAAAATAACTAAAAGTGAATAGGTGATTGTAATGAAAATAATTCTCTGGTTTTCTATAACCAATAAATTTATGGAACTGAAGGTATGACTTCTAGCAATGCTCAATTATAACAGCATGAATTGATCATACTTTAGAGTGCTGCAAGATGCTTCCATGTTAACATCACAAAGTGATAGATAAATTCTTTTTTTATGGTAATGCTTGTTTTATAGAGTTGCTTGTTTTACACTTGTGTAAATCAAGAGTTATTCTACTGAAAAAAAAGTTCTAACACTGAAAACACATTCAAATTGAAGAAAACAGAAATAGACAAAAAATGCAACTGTTATTTTGTTTTCAATAACAGAAAATTGTAGGTAGGAAGAGTTCCAGGGGTAAATCCCCTCAGGAGGAAGAAAAAAAACCGTATAAATAAATATCCCAATCAATAGATTGCAAGCTGTTTGCTAGGAGTAGCAAGTAACAGCTAGGAGAACTAGCTGTTTTATTGCTCATACAGAATCTTTCTTAGAAATAGAAGTGCATCAGAAGGGGTTTCCTAAGTCCTGAGGAAAATTTAGAGACAACAAAATTGCTCTTCTTCTGAATTAAGGTAGACTGAAGATATTTTCAAGAAAAGGAGAGACTTTATTAGACCAAATATTCTGGTCTGAGGTATTCCTCCAGCACGTAGACAATATCCTAGATTTTCAAATTTCCTATCCCTGTTTTATATGATATAAACTTTAAATTGGTCTCAAACACCCAAAGAGAACACACAGCCAGGGTGTTGCTAAGTATGAGAGCTTTTATCTTTATAGCCTTTTTGACCCACTGAATGCTCTGCATAGTTTGGTAATGGCATACAACTAAGACAGTAAAACGCAGATTAATTTCCATTATCCAACACATAGTTACTACCTAAATTGTAAAAGGTTTTGCAGAACTCAGGCCTGCAGTAGTCAATTTTCTGACCCAGATACCCAGATGTGCTATCAAAACCAGAATCTGAACAGACCTCATACCAGGGCCTTTGTGGGCACCCTGGTGGGCATCCCCTGGGTTGGGGAAACACATGAAGCTTCCCTAAAAAAGCTGATAAAATCCTATTGGCTCCTTCCCCTGTTCCTGTGTGGGTTTCCGTGTCCCTGAGCCACTCCCTCCCTATTCCCTGATTGGCCCTTATCTTTGTACTGCCCCAAGACCAGGATCACCTCAGGCCCTTGGAGGGAGAGAAACCTGGACCCTCCATGTGTGTGTGCCTGGGACTCTGAACGTCTCACTGCATGGCTGAATTAAACATGTGTGGATACCATCCAAAGGCCCTTTTTGCTTCTTGACCCTGGACTTTACTAGCAGCAGTTCAGGCTACAACAAATGGCACCCAAACAGGGACTTGAACTGTGGCCCCTCAGATTAAAAATCTGATGCTCTACTACAACACGCCTTCTGCATGACTTTTGAATTATCTCAGAGCTACTTCTATTGTCTGTCATGAAATTCTATTCCCATTGTCTAGACTGACAGAGGTTCTATTATCAAGCTGAAAAAAAAAAAAAGCTTTCACAGGTAAGTGTTCTCAAGGCTCCTACACTAAAGTAGACTCACAAAAACCTCATTAACATCCTCATGTTTAACAGAAAATAAGGCTAGAGGTGGCTACATTATTTCTTCAAGAAAGTATTTAAAGTTGATATATAACTGAACAAGACATGGAAGGTGTCTAGACTAGAAACAAGTTCTCTGTTGTAGGCCTATATGAGCCAAAGAAATACAAATACTCATATTAAGCACTATGACAGTGTAGGTCTTATTTTAGTATAAGCAACTCTTTCATTATTTAACTTGGTCAGATATAATTCCTTAAAATATATCCAGAAAAAGTAATTCAACTAGTATACTCTATTTCTGAATATTAATTTCTTCTCAGCATTGCAGGTCTAGCCATAAATTTATTTTGAAGGCCACTAAGTCTTTTTGCAAGCTTTGCAAATAAAATTTTGTGTATAATGTGGTAACATATCCTCAGTTTGTTACAACAGAATTCAAAGGTTTTCTGGTATGTCTATATATTGTAAGTATAAAGTTTATATATTAGATGGGAGTGAAATAATTACTAATTCAAGAGATCTGTCAATCAAATTGTGACACTGCATGTCCATAACTGTAAAGCCCTTACTTGTAGCTATGCAAACCAAACAGCACAACCTCTCAGACACTTTATTTCTTTCTGCAGGACTTAAATATGTGAAGAAATGTTTTCAATTTCCTACTTATCCTTTAGGAAGAGTCTGTGTCAACTGCATTTGGCCATTGCTTTGCTTTAAAGTTAGCAAGCATTTTGAAATGCACAGTCTTTCCCTCTGTGAGAGGAAGGTCTGAGCATATATGCAGAGGTCTCTTAAATGTATGGCTTGTAAGTATTCAACTTTGTCTTGTCTACAGTTTTCAATGTTAGGGCAAATGCATTCAGTGCTCTATCCCACTGTACCTCTTACTTCATGTAGAGGTTTTGAGCACATCTATATTTGTTACAGAAATATGTTCATTATTACACGAGAAAGGGACTTTTTGAGCTTTTCTACACTCTGAAACAGAGCATGCAGTGGGAATGTTCTCCTTTTTAAAGTGTACTGTAATGATATTACTGTGCCAAATGGCTGCTGGAAGCAATACTCATCAGATTGGATGCAGTATTACTTTAATGCACATATACTGTCTTGTATGCCTGAGCTGGCTGTATATCACTTTTCTTGGATGTAGTGCAAAGATCTAACTTGTAAGGGCCAGATGTGCCAGATTATGTGTGTATGTTAACTTTGCAAACATGCTATTCTCTTTCAAATCAAGCTGTGAGTATTCTCAGTCCTGAATAATAGTGTATACATAAGTATACAAAAGTCTAGTATACTGGGCTAAGATTTTGAGTTTGGTTTGCTTGAGCTTTTTTTGCTGTTTCAGTCTATCTTAAAATTGTGAAGGAAAAAAAAGATTATTCTGGGAAAAAAATCATTTTTATGTTGATACTGAAAATAGCAAAATATATTAGGTTTTGCACTAGACTCAAATTTAGATAATACCAACACCACTAACTTGCTATTATCTGCTCTGAAATATGACTGGCTCCTATCTTGCCATCACTTATTTTTTGCTGGATTTAATAGAAAATTATGGCAGTTGCTGCATTTTATAGAGAACATCTATGGTTCATCAAACTCTGAAAATATCTACCTGTAGCACAGATAGAACTGGTGGAATGATGTCACTACTTAATACGAAGATTTGTCTGGAAAAAGAGACAATGACTTCTCCCCCCTCCTCTTCTCCAAGGATATTCAGAACCAGCGGTTAGTATGGAGTTCAGTCCTTAGTATTAGTGGAAACCAATGATTGACCCTTAAGTTCATCTACTGAAAATGTCCAAATTAAGTTATATAGCTCCAGGAATCTTGGACAGTGAAATTGTTTGGACATAGCCTTTGGTGAGCCTGAAATTCTGACTGGGAGAGTAAAATCACCCATGTAGATTCAGGAGTCCCTTCTGGCTATCTGGATCTGACCTTTGCTGTTTCTGATGCTATGGCTGTTATCCTTCAGCCAACATTAAGAAAAAGCAATCACAGGGTAGTTTAAATGCAGCAGAGAGATTTTACAAAAATTTCTCATTTGAGAAAATGTGAGAGGCAAACACTGTATATGTAATGGCAGAATAAAACTCTCAGCAATGCTGCAAAAGTACAGACTGTAACTGGCATAAACTCTGGAACAAATTGTGCAAAGGAAAGGTCAAAATGTTTTCCCAACAGAACAGTTAAGATGAAACATAGATGAAATATTTGAGGAAGCTGTGTTTATCTCTTCTGTCATTGCAAGGCAACTGAGACTGTGAGATTCTCTCTGTGAGACTCACTGAGATCAGTCTCAAGCACTAATAGTGTTACTGTTGCATACTGGTCTTGGCAAATTATCTGAAAATGAAAGAGTCCTGAAGTGTTTTCTTTTAATGGAAAAATATTGCTATACTCTCACTCTCAAGTTTCATTTTATTCACTTTCACATAAATTTGTAACAAACCGTCATTTCCCTCTTTCCCACTTTTACCTTCAAAGGGTTTTAAGGTCATGCTGTTTCAGCTGCCTATAATGAATCTGACTAGGTATGCCTGGTGTTTGTCACTGTCCTTTTTAAACATCAGCTGGCTTTTAAGGCGCCTTTTTTTTTTTTTTTTTTTTTTTTTTTTTTTTTTTTTTTTTATGTTGTAAATTGTAATAATATAACTTTACAGGGAAATTCAATTTTCTTTCTTTAAAGAAGATGGGGCTTTTTCAAATTCTTAAATAGCTGATATTGTCTATCTTGAACACTTTTTCATTATGTTCTCTACCAATAAATTGAAGTTTTCTGCCTTTATTCTTACTGTGACCTTTAACCTTGGAAGATTCTGCTCATATGTGAACTTTGATGTTGACTGCAGGATCTCAGAGTTTGTATCATGCTATAAGCACCATGGAGCTTGGATGTTCATTATATTACTTCAAAATTATAATAAGCTCAAACTAACAGTTCTGCAGTTATATCAGGGGAAACTTGTTCCACATGTCTGTTACAACATTCTGCGACTCAGAATATTTCCTTTTTTCTCTTAGATTTTTGTGGAGGCAGTTGATATATGAAGACAGGGATTTAAGAACTGCAGATCTTGATTAGGATAATGAGTGTTGGGATGGCTGCTGAAGGAGAAACTCATGGAAATTCTATTATGCAACATATTTTCCAAAAAATGTATTAATAAATGAAGACCCCTGTTTTTTTACTTTAAGACATAACAATTTCTAGCACATTTATATGACCTCAAGAACATACCTCTTACTTCATATGGAGTGAGACAAGAGTAAAACTACCACTGAGAAATATATGTCATAATACATTTTTCTCATGTTCACTGAAATAACTTTGATCACCAATGCCCCTCTCTTCTCTGAGATTCTTTTTTTTTTTTTTTGGCATACTCCCTCTGGTTTCTGGAAAGGATGTATGTGTGCCGTATGGGGCTGGATGGGATTCCCCTGAGGGTACTGTGGGGGCTGGCAGAAGAGTTCGCTAAGCAGATTTTCATCATTTATTGTCAGTCCTGGCTAATCAAGGAGGTCCCAGATGACTAGAGGTTGACTATTGTGATGCCCATTCACAAGAAGGGATGGAAGGGTCTGGGGAACTGTAGGCCTGTCAGCCTGACCGTGGTCCCAAGAGAAGGTTATGGAGAAGATCAACTTGAGTGCATTCACACAGCACATACAGGACAACCAGGGGATTAGCCCCAGACAGTGGGTTTAGGAAAGGCAGGTCCTGACTGTACCACCTGATCTTTTTCATGACCAGGTGACCCACCTAGTGGATGAGTCTACTTGAATTTCAGCAAAGCCTTTGACACCATCTCCCATGGCATTCTCCTGGAAAAGCTGGCAGCACATGGCTTCAACAGGTGCACTCTTTATAATTCTGTAATTTGCATGTATGATTGCACATGGAAATAAAATCTTGAATGCTGTGTCTCTTCATCAGCATGCGTTTGAGCTTCTTAAGAAATTTTTGTCCACGCGGCACTAGGGAGCGGACGCACTTCTCCATCTCAGCTCCATGTGACAATAAAAGCTTTCCAGCCAACCGCGCGGACAGACTGGACATTCCTTCCCTCTTCGTCTCGTCCCCGCGCTGGCTGCAGAGTGTGGCCAGCCCCACCCTGGTGTGCGGAACGCAGCAGCGCCCGGGAGCAAGCGGCAGGCCCGGTCCTGCTGAGAAGCAGCCACATTCCAGGCTCTCCGGAGCTGCCCGGGACCGGGGAAACATGTATATACAACGCACCACCGCAATGTATATATCTGTAAGCATTATTATTATCACACTAATCAGTTTATAATCAGGTAATGTTCCACCTGGTCCAAAACTTGAAGAGACATCCATCAGATTCTGAAACGCAAACAGGAAGGGAGAATACACTGTGAAAGCAAAATTGCTTTTTTTGCGAATTTGTGGCTGGCTGGAATTTCTAATCCTTTGCTGGTCTTTGAGATATGAAGCATGCTATATTTAGC
The DNA here is from genome assembly GCF_024509145.1 of Vidua macroura. Classification (NCBI taxonomy): domain Eukaryota; kingdom Metazoa; phylum Chordata; class Aves; order Passeriformes; family Viduidae; genus Vidua; species Vidua macroura. The sequence goes on from NC_071574.1 coordinate 52,309,917, forward strand.
AGTTAAAGTCTTTTCAGTTTAGGATGATGAATTTCTGAAAAATCTGACAAAAGTTAATGCAACTTTTCCAACTTACATTGTAGGACTGTTGATTTAAGTCATGGATATACCACCTGGAACATTTATTTCCTATACAAAGTGACTTATTTGCAGGCAAAACCAGTGCACAGGTGGGCATTCAAAGAGATATATGAAAGTTCAAACTCTCTGTTTACAGCTTAGCATGGCATAAATCTGACCTGCTGTAGTTTTGCTCCAGTCCTGACAGCTCTGCGTAATCTGTGCAGTGTAAAGGATGTGTGGATTAATACTGGAGAATTAGATGCTATCCTTACCTCAGAGCAGCTGTAATTCTACTGCTACTGGAAGATAATAGTTTTTAGATCAATTTCTTAGACTCTAGGCTACAGGTATGGTGATTTTAAGCTCATATTTTATGGTGGCCAGGAGACTTATCTGTAGTTTTAAAATGTCACATAATATGTCAGTGTTTTCTGTCATTTGATGGTTAGATAGGTAAAAGACAAAACAGCAAGGAATTAAAATATCACAAAAGAGTGTTTGATGTTATTTTTAATATATATTTGAGGAAGTTGTGCAGTGCTTGCACTCAAGTCACTTTTTGGTCATTTTCTCAACAGACGGTATTTCCCAGTGGATCCTGTATTTTTGACTAATGTTTGAGATAATTTTAACATGTGTATCTGGCAGTATACATGATGTGTATATATGCACTGATGCCAGTCAATTAAGTAGAAAAATGCAGAGGGAAAAAAATCATAAGAACAACTGATCTTGATCGTGTTACAATTTGTAATAGCATATAGTGATATTTCCCATGGAATTATTACAACCAACTGCTAGGAACAGCAATAAATTTCCTCAAAACTGAGAAGCCTACACTACACTGGAAATACACTCAAGCTTAACTGGTTCAATTGGATGTTTCATGGAAGAAGAAAATTTGAAGAGCACTTCTTTCCTGGTGTTGCTACCTGAAATTATGACCAGCCCTAGATCTCCTATGGAAGGTTGCACTGGAGCTACTATGAAAAGAAATATGCTTTCTGAATGGATTTTTTGTATGCAGGGGAAATATCTGCATACTGAGAACCACTCTTTGGTGCCTACCTACCTTAATAATGTTCTACAGAGATGTTATGAATTCTTTGAATCTAACATTGCGCACTTTTATCAGCCTCCTTTGTAGTTTACTGGAAGTTTATTTTAATGTGTTGTTTTAAATGTGTTAAATTAATTGTTTATCCACTTATGTAAGTAGTGTTCACAATGAACTTCTGGGAGAACTGCAAAACATTGCCTGGCTTGAGGTGACTGGTGACTTTTGTGTCCTGGTAAATCTCTGACATTCTAATTTTCATTAATCTAGCTGTTAATGTAGTGAATTCTTTTAATTTTATATCTGTATTCTAGTTACATAATGTTAGGCTCACCTACACATCCAGCTGGTAATTATAGCTAAGAGTGTTCAAGTTTACACAGAGATTTGCTATCTAGAAAATATACTGTCACCAAATACCATGACTGATATTGAAATTACCCACTGCACAACTAAAGGCCTCTTAATATCTTCTAAAAAGAAAATGAGCCTTTTTTTGACAAGACTTATTTTCTTTGTAGTAGTTGATTGTCAGCTGACAGAGAAACAGTACTTTGAATTGGTAGCAACATGCTACTTAGAACTAATGTCAGGATAATATACTTTTCTGTTTATTTGCATTTCTTCTGAACACTGGTACAATATTGAAGAAAAGCAACTGTTAATATTTGTATGATGTATGATTATGTATAATATTTGTATGATTTGTATGATGATAATATTTGTATGTGTCTGGGTTGGCTTGTTTCATACAAAGCATCGGCCTTTGCAGGTGTTGCTATGGTCAGCAATAGAACGGAAAATATATTCTTGTCTATACCCCTATCTTCTAATCCTTTGCCCTCTCCTTTTTCTTTGCATACATTGCCTGCAATTTCTGTATCCTTCCATTATTCCATAATTTCATTGCCATCTTTATTGTACTAAAAATTGACTCCCATGAGTTTAGCATTCAAATAAATTAGCATACTCTGACAGAGGTTTAAGTTGTAAAAGTCTGCTATAGGAAACAGCATGCCCTTTACAGTGTTTAATGTCTTATCTGCATGGTTTAGAAAAGGTAACAGCAATGTGACATAAATAAAAACATGTCCTGTAAACTATTTCTTCTCTATTAGCATGAATAATTTTAACATCTGTTTTTTTAAGAGCTATTTTTAGAATTTTTTTTTCATATGTATAAACTCCTTTGCAGAGTTCTAATGATGCCAGTCTTTTTTTTTTCAATTCCCAAAGTTATCTTTTCCATTCCCAGAAATTACATACAGTTAGGAACTTCCATTTTTTCACTTGGCACTAGCCACTTCCTTTCTTGTCTGTTAAAAATAGTTATTGTTTGTGGCAATTGTTGCTGTCATTTCATTTCTCCCTCAGACTGAGATTTTTGAGTTTTCTTCTTCCTTTATAATAAAAATGTTAAAACTCATGTCTATTCACATTCATATTTACTTTCCAACAAATTCATTAGCTTTATTCTCCAAAAATCATCTCTTTGAAATAACAGCACTGAGTGGGACCATCTTCTCTTTATCCATACTTAATGAAACCAGGAGAGGAATTTTGATTCTTGAGCAAAAGCTCATCAAATCTCTCTTCTACTTTATTTCTTAAAGAGTGACCACTTCGTTACATGGGTAATAACCCAAAACAAAGCGAAATAGGAAAATGTGATTAATTTATTAGAGTCCCTTATCAACTAAACTCGAGTCACAAAGTCAAGGACATTTTAAGATACATTTGGAGAATCAGGTGAAAATAATCTAATCGCTGGGCAGTTCAGTTTTTCATACATTGTGAAAAAACATTCTCCTGACCATAGTGATTCTGACGACAGAAAACATAGTCTGGAACATTTTCTTCAATCATTACCGCTGACCACTGAGGATACCTTTTCTATATTTCATATAGGAGAATATGCACCCCATGCTTCAGTTTTCCCTTTCTGTTTACAAATTCACATGTACACATATGCAAATGCAATGTGGACCTCCCGCACCTGATGTGAAAATTTGCAGAAGACATATTAATGTCCTATTAAAGAAGCAAGCAGAGGTGGATGATGCCATGGACAATGTTTTTATGGATCACCATGGCTTGGCTAGATTGGCTGGATTTTTTGAAGTAGCAAATTCATTAAGTTAATTTAGGAAATGTTATCTAGAAGTAATACAGGTAAATGCCAAATGTCAGTTATCTTATTAAGAGAAAGAGGTTTAAGATCATAGAATCATTAAAGTTGGAAAAGATCTTCAAGGTCATCAAAGTCCAGCCTTTGATCACCAGCATGTCAACAAAAACATAGCACTAACTGCCAGTTCCAGTTATTCCTTGAACTCTTCCAGAAATGGTGACTCCACTGCCTTCCTGGGCAGCTCATTCCAAAATTTGACAACCCTTTCAGTGAAGAAAGTCTTCCTGATATCCAGCCTGAACCTCCCTTGGCACAGCTTGAGGCCATTTCCTCTTGTCCTGTCACTGGTTGCCTAAGAGAAAAGGCCAATCCCCATCTGGCTACAATCTCCTCTCAGGCCGTCGTAGAGAGTGATAGGGTCCCCTCTCAGCCTCCTTTACCCTAGGCTAAACAACCCCAGCTCCCACAGCCACTCCTCATATGACTTTCTAGACACTTCACCAGCTCTGTTGTCCTTCTCTGGACTCATTCCACCACCTCAATGTCTTTTCTGAGTTGAGGGGCCCAGAATTGGACACAGTACTTGAGTAAGGCCTTACCAGTGCTGAGCCCTGGGAAGCAATCACTTCCCTATTCAATTTTTTTTTGAGTTTGTATCACACTACTTTGAATTCACAAAATCACAAAATCACAGAATAAGCTAAGCTGGAAGAGACCCCAAGGAGCCCAACTCCTGACCCTGCACAGGACCATCCATAAGAATTACAAGATGTGCCTGAGGGCATTGTCCAAACACTTCTAGAACTCTGTCAGACTTGGTGCTGTGACCACTTCTCTGGGGAGCCAGTTCCAGTCTCCAAACACCCTCAGATGAAGAGATTTTTTCTAATATCCAACCTAAACCTCCCCTGACACAACTTCAGGCCATTCCCTTGCATCCTGTCACTGGTCATCACAGTCTGACCCTCTTCCCCTCATGATGAAGTTGTCGACTGCAATGAAGTCTCCCCTCAGTCTTCTCCAGACTGAAGAGACCAAGTGATCCCAGCTGCTCCTCATATGGCCTCCCCTCAAGGCCCTTCACCATCTTCATTGCCCTCCTTTGGATGCTCTCTAAGAGATTTACTGTGGTACCTAAAACTGCACACAATATTCAAGGTGAGGCTGTACCAGTACAGAAGAGAGAGGGATAATCCCCTCCCTTGACTGGCTGTTATATTCAACTTTCCATTGACCAGGATCCCCAGGCCCCTTTCCATGGCAGTGCTTTTCCTGAAGCACATTTCTTAAATCCATTGTCTCTTAAAACTATGACCATGAGTGATAGAGCTTTTAAATTCCATCTTGAATTAGGCATACTTATAAGCACTGTCTGTAAGTACTGACCCATGGTCATAAGACCAGCAGTAGCCATGGTGGGTTACTTACCAGTTTGTGTTTATCCCAGCAATTCCTTCAGTACTGTAGAAACTATGGGATATTTTTTAACATTTGGGAGCAGATATAAACACTGAAGATAATGTGTGGAGAAGAAAAATTGTCAGTCAGAAAAGAATGATGTTTCTTTATTGCATGACTGTTATAATGAATTTTCATACTAGTGAAAATGCTTGCCCTCTTAGAACACCCTAGTGAATGTCCCTGCCAGCAGAAAGGTCAGGTTATAAGATGTGACTAATATTATTGTCAAAGAGCTCATATATTTCAATGCCATTTTTATTGTGCCTTTGTTTGGCACATATTAGGTGAGAGGAACATGATTTTTCATCCTTTTTAAAGAGTAGGTAATGGATAGCACCCATTTAGAGGCACAATACTTTCATTAAAAGCATTCTGTGCTAGATGGATCATACCTATCTGTTTCCTATTTTTTTTTTCCAGTGACAAGTTGCTTAGGGACACTATGCTGCTGACAAAGAAAAATTTCCCAAACAAGGTAATGTACAGGAGCCTGTGGGTAAGTCAAGTACTTCTTCCCTATTCATTCTGCTTTTGAGACAGTATATGTATTGCTTACTATCTTGACAGGCATCCTTACCCTGAAGGCAGTACATCAGCAAATGTCAGGTCATGCGGGCAGCCCCTTCAGTGTGCTAACTGAAGAGGGTTACTTCATAATGGTAATGTCACCATGATTGATATAAAGACATCTTCTATGTGAAGGCAAGTACTTGGAAGATGCCTATAGGTATCTACTGTAGATAAATCACAACCTTATTTCAAGCCGTTTTTATGGAAGAACAGACTAGAGAACAATTCACTATCTAGTCCAACTAGATAGAAGTGAATTGGGTGAGATCTGCATTCAATTACAGAAGACCTAAAAGTGAGAAGATTAACTATTCTATCCTAGAGAAGAACATGAAGCTTTTTTTGAATTTAGAGATGCCACAAGGAGTTTTGGATATACTTACTCCATACCAGCTAAAGAGAGAAACATGAAAGTCCGGAATGCAGCCTGAAGAACAAAGTTTAATTTGCAAACAGCCTTGCTTATACACACAAACATAATCTAAGAGAAAGATTTTTTTTTCCTTCCGGGAGAAACAAACTAACTTTTGTTACCTATTCTTTTGTGGTTTTTTTTTAAGGAGAAAGGAAATCTACAGGTATGAAGCTGAAAAAAATCCTCTCTCTTGCTTCCATCTTAGCAAAAATTTTCTATGCAGATATGTGTGTTCCTTATGTGCAATGTTTCCCTTCACTATTTTTTCTGCAAGTATCTATTACCTACAGCAATGCATATGTAGAGTATGAATTATACAAAGTAATACAACATTTTGTAATCATGATGCTTGCAAATGTTGTAGTTATCTACTATAATCCACTGCAATATGACAATTCCTTTTACTGTAGCTATAGTACAACATTGGCAACAATGGAACCCTGGACTTTGTAAAGATAATTATTTCTATTATTACTCAGGATTCAGCTACTAGTCCAGAGGAGTGGGCATTCAGGTACTTATTGTCTTAATTTCTCCCATTATATTTTTCCCTTCTTTTGATGGCTACAGATATTCAAACACTTTTGTCTGAAAGGGAGAGAGGTGTGGCAAAATAATCACAATTCAAAAATTGTCATTTATTTTTGAAGTGTTTTGACAACAAGGAAATTTAATATGCCCTTACATCTCTGCTCTGAGGAGACCTTGTTGACATTATTACAATGAAGTGGTCCTAATTATATGTTACTATGTACCTTTATTTCCCTAAAACCCAGTATATTCTGTTACCTAGGAATAATTAACAATAAAAATGGCCTTCTTAATCTAATTACAAAATTGAAAATTCTATATTACCCTTCTGTTAACTCAGTAAATATTTAACCTTGTATATTTAACTTATTTAAAAATTATAGAAATGGTCAGTAAATGAAGGGAATATAGGGGACTGGATTTCTCTTGGAAACTAAAGAAGAGCAATCATCTTTTATGCATTTTTCAAGCTAGGAACCCAACCATCCATTAACCTGGTCTTGTTCTGTTGAGACAAACTTGCATTACAATCAATATTTCAGGTTCATAGACCTTTTTGGTAAATCAGATCAGAGAAAAAGGACTGCAACATGTGTGAGTTCAGGGAACATGGGAAAAATTAAGAAAAAATAAGAAAAGGATACACTGGGGAAAGCTTGTAATTCAGACACAGCACTTCTGGGAGACAGGATTTGTGGCCAGAAAAACATCAGTCACAGTTAGGAGACAGAACTCAAGTGAAAATCTTATAGTGCTTATCTGACTGAGGAGCAGACTTACCTGAGCAAAACCCAAGAAAACAAAACCAAAGTACATTGTGCATTTGGCAGCAGCTGAGAAGGGCCTTTAGGGCAGACAGTAAAAGAGATCTGGTTTGAAAAAGAGAAGGGAGTCTGCCCATGGTCAAAGAAGACAATGAACAGCAAATTCAGACAAAGCCTTTCACTTTCTTATAATATATTCTGGGTCTATATTGGGGCTGTCCAGACAGATTGTGAGTCTCTTCTGGAATGAAGCCACAAAGCCAGCATGGATGATTTCAACACAGAAAATTTCTGAATAGGTTTAAACTCTTCTGTAATGAATCCTAATGATGGCTGGAGGGAGGTGTTAATGAGTGTGAAATGGAGCCTGGGGTAACAGAAAGTCTCTTGATAATGTGTTGAAGTGGAAGCTACTACAGAAATGGAAGTGGCTGTTATGCAATGTCAGCCTTGAGATGTGAACTAGTATTTAATTTTTTTCATTAATTCTAAACTTCTTTCTTGTTATTGATTCCTTGCTGGAAAGCATTGTGTACTTTGGGTCCATTGAATACTTTGGTTCCATTGAATACTTTGCGTACTTTTTTCAAGTTACATTGAATACTTTGGTTCCATTGAATACTTTGCGTACTTTTTTCAGTCCTTTCTAAAAGTGGTCCTGCAAATCAAGATTATAGGTGGCTACAAGTGAAAAATAAATTCAAATCTTTTACTCTGTGGAATCTGTTATATTATACTGAATATAAATGGTCTAATTAAATATTACTCAATATGATGTGCTGCGGATCACTGTTAAAAAAAAAAAAAAAAGAAGAGATTTCTAGAAAAGAATCCTTTTATCTAAATCTAAATTGTTCAAAGGGAAAATCAGATTCCATAATAATAAAGCTGAAAACAGAAATGTAAAGTCTGCATTACTTGTTAAGATAAAAAAGACTCTCCTCTCATAAATGTGGAAGCCAGGCCATCATGGTCATTTATCTTTTGTTGAAAGCAGCAGTTTATCAGCTTTACTTTGCCCTCTCTGCTTTTTTTCATTCTATGCAACCAGTTGACTTCCCTAAGGTTTTGCCCAGACAGTGAAAAAAATAGCTTTCCTTCTGCTATTTATCTTTAGGCAAGCATTTTTCCATATCAACTTTACTCAGTTCTTATCCTGCTCTGCTCATTTCTGGGCATTTTATTTTGCTGTTACAGCATAAAGCACTGAAAAATCTGAACAGTTCATTCCACAAGAGTTTGTGGGGACAGCTCTGTGGCTTTCATGAGAGTGACTGTCCTTCAGCCCCCTTCAGTTACATTTAGTTTGAACATACTTGCACTGTCAGAACAAAACAGATGTTATAAAGAAAGATATTGATTATTATTATTATTCTTATTTCACAAAATTTTAATGAAAAAGAAATAAAGATGAGTACAAATATCAATTGGCCCAAGCCTATCTAGATATTATTAGCTAGAGTTGGATTCAAATTGCAAATATTTGCAAAGAGGATCTGTGTTTGATTTTAAAAAGCATTAGTTCTGCAAAGCAAAGATTTTAAGGAAAAAAAATTCCAATATTGTAGAATCACGTAGAAAATAGAAATCTTCAGAGAGAGGATACCAGAGAGACAAAAAAAGCACAAAGTTGTCCCAGACATATTATATCTACATATTTAAGCCCAGATTACAGTTTCTGCTGCCATCTCAAAGGTCCAATTACAGTTTTTCTGCAACATCTCAAAAGGATTCAATTACCTTTGAGTAGCAGGGCTACTTTAACATGATGCTGCTACTGAAATTAGTTTTCCCAGGTAAGACAATGTATTGATGAAATTTGATTACTTGTGGAGGGTAAAAATGGAGTGCTTAGTCATATATCAGTGCCAGAATTTAGTGACAATAGAACATTTTTGCGGTTCTTCATTCTCACCCCTGAAATACATGGTCATAGCTGCATCAGTAAGAACTGACAATCAGACATATTTAACCAAAGAATGGCTTTTCACTTCAGAAATAAGATTTTTTTTTCCTTCTTCTAGGCCGATCCTTCTGTCTTTTAAGTTAATTTAGAATTTTACTTTTTTACTTCACTATAGAAATTTGTGGGTTTTTGCAGTGAGCATATTTTGTGTCTAAGTCTCTTCCATTACTTTTTTGCTGTATCACAAGGTTCTTATCTCAGCTTCTCTGTTATTCAATACTGGTATAATGTATTATGCCATTTAGAAAGATCATTCAGTCTTTTTATGACTTTTATGCATATGATGAATCACTCTGGATGGCAGTTTTTCCCAGTTCAGAGCAATGCTCTCTTCCATCTCTGCCTAGTTTATTGATAACTATCACTGGGTGAAGAGCTGGCAGAATCTCAATCTGAAATAGTACAAATGAATACTTCAAAATATAAACTCAACACTGAAAATACTTTTAAATCTAATTTTCTGTTGAATAATTTCTAATTTCTAATTTTCTAATTTTCAGTTGAATAACTGAAGAAACATTTATATCTTTCAATTAATAGACAATCTGGACTATAATATTATTTTATTTCACTACTATTTTGGAGTAACAATTTTAAGACGATAAAGCTTGCAGAGCTCCCACAAGATGGCTTTGCAGCAATGGTATTTTAAATATTTAGAGGGATAAGATTTAAACATATGTTGGATAAAACAGGCTTTTACTGATGTGAGAAGGTGATCATTCTCACAAACTGGAAAGAAAAAAAATGCAGGAAATTTTTTCATGTAAAACATTTAAAAACCAGTTTCAGAAGGCTGGATGGTCAGTTCTGCAGTGACTAGAGGAAGAGTGAGCCATAAAATATTTGTGTAACTTTGCTGCATGTGAAGTTAATTGTACTTGTTTGCTTCATTGCTACCAAGTGCTATTGAAATATCACCACAAAATTTCCATATTGTATAAAAATATCCTTTAATTTCAGCTCAGTAGAAGTTTAAAAAATGCATCATATGGTGAGAAACATTGAATGAAATAACATTTTCATAATCTTCAGAATTTTAAAATACTTTTGTCTGATAGAGGCAAAAGTATGTTTAATTTACCCTTTTTCTCCCATTTTGTGGCATATTTGTTCTAATATGAAAAAGCAATAAGAAATGTGAGAAGGGTGAACTGGAGAGGATTAAGTTGAAAGTATTTAAGATCGTCTCTTTGATTTTGCCTCTTTTTTTCACCTAGTTCAAATACCAGGAAGAGATGCCTCTTTTCAGTGTACTTCAGTTTATATCTAAGTCTTTTCCCTTCTTTCATACACCAGAATCAGGCAGTGACACTGAAAATGCAATTACACCTCCAACCAGGGAGAGGTTCTTTACCTTTCCCCATCTGTTGCATCCCCTGTCCCCTGTGTTTGTCACCATAACTTTGTTGAATGTCTGAGCTGGAGGAGGAGACAATGCAGAGTTAGGGAGGGCACTGGCTGGGCATGTTAATTACCAGCCTGCCTCCTGCCCAGACATCAATACCCCCTTCCCTGTGCAGGCACCAGAGAGGAATCAAATACCAGAGAACTGAATTGTTCTAGATTTAGTCAAGAAGTATAAATGGTTAAGCAGACCTGCTTGGGAGCCAAAAGAGTGACCAAAATATTATTGTTATTTTTAATCAGTGGCAGCAGTAAGTGCCACTCACATTTATCACAAAACAGTGATGTCTTCCCACAAAGGTTAAAATAGTTTCTGCCACAGTGTCCACTGTATTAATATGCTTACAGTCAGGAGGGAAATCTCTGGTGTGCCAGAGACAAGTCAGAAATACAAGACTATCAACCAAAAAGAAAAGCCTTGTGAGAAAGCAGTGGGAGATGACTGCATTTCTTGGAAGGAGAATATTTGAGAAAACAAAAAGTGATGCTGTGATACAAGTGTTGTGGTCATCCATAAATTTACTATAATCTGCAGGCTTATCAGCCACTAGATATTTGCATGTAATATGGTTAATGTCTTATCAAATGCTGCAGTTAAGCTGTTGGGATGCACATCCTTATCCAAAGGATGCATTTCAATCAGGACCACAGCAGTCTACTTCTTTCTTGTGACAACAAAGGCCTTAAAATCTGGTTATAAACTAATGTTTTGATCTAAGGAAACTGTAACTGTCTTCCTGGGAAGTGCAAGTACTAGCTAAACTGAGCCACCTGGAGAGGAGGTCAGCTTTTAGTGTAAGGGCAGGCTAGAGAAAGAGTAGCTACTCAACTGGGAATGGTGATGCTGATCAGGGAACAAGGCGTGCTTTTGTAAGTCATTAAATCCTATTCCCTCTCAAGTCTAGAGGGCATTAGGTTAAGAAAGTAATCAGAAATACTTGACCCACCATGATTATGTGATGTATAGATACAGTAGGCAATTACTTGGGTGAGCCACTGAGCTTTCATTGTTTTCTTGTCCTAAGCTCCCCAAAGCCATTTCCCCCTTGTTATCAGATTTCTGTTCTGTGCAAATGTGCAGAAAAAGGGTAATAGCTGAGCAGAGATAGTACACCAATCTTATTATAATCCCTGTTTAATACTGTCTTTTAACCTATCTTTCTGATTTCAGAAGGTCCAGACCTATCAACAAAACCTTAGCATATAGCAGGGTATCTTGGTTAACATGCTTCAGGTTACCTGTCTCTTTTAGAAACTGTAGTGAAAATGATTTTAGTTCGAACACCAAACCTAGAAGTTTCTATATGCCATTTTAAACATTTATAGCATTTCAATCATTTGCAACATTATTATTAAACTAATAAATGTTTTAGCAGCTTGAAATATCTCCAGACATAAAACAAAGTGTTAGGTACATATATTACAAAAAACAACAACAACAAAGGAGTTGACAAGTAGTGAGTTAAATAGAATTAATTTCCTTTCATTTTTGCAGTAAAATCATAAACCAATCAGACTTTTGGTCTTGTATTATATGATACTACCAACCCAAGGTCCCTCAGTGAAATTATTTCCTTGTAAATCATTGCAGTTGATCCATTATGCTCAAGAAATATGATTTTTTTTTTAAAGTGGGTAATATAAAGTAGAAAAAATATGTGCTGCTTCCAGTCTCCTGATATCTGCAGGAAACCCAGGGCTGATCTAAGCCTCACAGCTTCTAAACATTCGATTACTTTTAAAAGCTGATGTACAACAGAATATGAAAAACTAATCAGAAAAAAAAGGCGACAGAACAAAGCAGAGAGACATAAAGATTCTCTTTCTCTAGATATACACTTACATATTTTACCATTAATTAAAGCATACTTATATTTATAAGTAGTCGCTAAATAAAACTATATTAATTTGCCTCACTTAATATTACAGTGTAAATGTTCCTGTTCCTAATCAGAAACATCCAAATTAAGTATGGTAAGAAACATCCTGATCATTCAATCTGGCAAGTGGACCTGCAGAGATTACTACAATTGATATTTCCTTTGTGGATGTACTCAATGGCCAGTGAAATATATTCCTGTCCTCCTGACTCAAAATAGGAAAATTCTTATAATTGATATTTTTATTTAACTTTTCTATTTTATCAAATCAAAGAAAACATTGGAGAAGAAGATACAGGAAGGAAGGAAGAATGGAAGTTAGCTTTCAGTGTAGCTGAAAGTTGATTCAGCTACATTTCCTTCAACAAACTTTGATAAATTTTACTGTAGGTGACAATTATCTCTGCACATCCTGATGGTCAGCTGGACTCAGGGAACAACTAAGTCATCATGTCAGAACCTCTTCCTGGTTTAAGGTTGAAATGTGACAGGGATGTAGCAGACTATAGTTCTTGTCCTCTGAAGAAATTTTTGTGAGATTTTTCTCACCCAACATAGCTAAGACTCGCCAGAATGAAAAGTCTGTCATTCTTATATCCATGTATAACATCTGTGAGTTCTTTGATTTGATTGATACATGCAGCAGCACTTTTTAAATAAGAGGCTAGGGATTCTTAACTGGCAATCTAAGGTGATTGTTGCCCAATCAAAAAAAGCTTCCTGGTTATAAACAATAAGTTTTGGTTTGTGCAATGACATATATACAGCACCTCATAATAAATTTAATATTCTTTTAGCACTTGACAAGAATTATTGGAAGGTAAAGGTTCTCTTATCTTCTTTAGATGCTTTATTAAATTAATGAGAGATAATATTGTTTTTTTGATAACTTATGTTTACGTTTGTTCCAAAGTTTAATTTCCTAATAATTTGTGAGAACATGAAGAAAAGTCTGAACAACAAGAATCATTTCCCTTTCTTCTATTGTCACCTTATTGTCATTATTTCACTTGGAGCTACACTTTGACAATTTTGTTGTTGCCCTCTGGGGAGGCAACCTATCTTTTCCCACAGAGGAATACTATTATAATTGTGCCTGAGAAAGAGATGGTCTTTCTGGAGATGTTATGAGGAGAAAGATCCACAAGGAAAAAAAAATCTTCAGCTATTGTGCTGGAATTGAGCATTTTCTGCAGAACTGTCTCTTCTATCTGAATTGATGGAAAGGTATTTTCTGAACAACTGACTCACACATGTATATGAAATCCTTTTTCCCAGGCACTACAGAAAGTGATGTTCTAAACAGGTGGAGCACAAAGAGAAAGACTTCTGGTTTGTATGCTGGACATCTTATTTTAATTTTTAAGGAGATTTGTGTATTCCACTCAGGCTTTTTGGTATTTCAGAATTTTGGAAATTGAGCATTGTGGTTCTCTCATGTAAGGATTTGAAGTCTCTGCTCACCAAAGTCTAAAGAAATGCTTCTAGATTTCTAATGCAGAACACAAAAGAGAAAAACTAATATTTCCAAGTTATCTGTGGACCATCACACTTGTCTAGATGTGATATCAAGTGGTAAGACAAAGATTAAGTTGGATTAGTGAATCCAAAAGTCTTCATATTACAATTTCATAAACTATCAAACATCACTGAAAACAGGCTTCTTCATTGCTGAGTGAGGAATTTGGACATTATTTTTAAGCCCTAATAGAATGGAAATACATTTACTAAGATTTCTTTTCCGAGGAGTCTGCTTTGTGAATTTCCATTCTCTTTTGATTGTCAAACTTCTCACAACCTCATAAATTATTTGCAAGGTGCCTGGAGGTGCAGTTAAAGAGGGCAAACTTATGCTTCTACTAATGAATTGGTTTCCCTGTAGGGTACAGGAGACAGTACTTCAGTCTAATGAATGGAAAAAATTAAACTTCAAGAATCTTTTTACTAAGAATGACACCACTTTTTACACAAGAAGAATAAGAAAGCTGGAGAAAGGTTCTGTCCCTGTATTGCTCTATTTGCTTGAGTAACCCCCTCCTTGAAAATGAAACAGTGTGAACACTTTTAGCCTGTAAATGTAAATGGAAGTAGGCATTGTTTGTTTTATATATGGAAGCACTGACAAGTCAGTGATGTCTGTTGTTCTCAGTGATCCTGAGGTTCTCTGGCTGTTGATTTCATTTCAAGCTGTGCTGCTACTGTGGCTGCTGGTAACTGAAAGAGGAGCTGCTGGGGGAGAAAGAGAGAAAAAAAATCCACAATAAAATCATAGGGGAGGGTATGAAAAGCTTTCTCAGAATTTTATGTAGGATTTCCTTCAGTTGGTGGGTTGTGCTAATTAAGGATAAATTTTCCATGTTTGGATTTAGAGGTAAGACTAGCATCTAGTGTCATACTCCCAAATGAAAAGCAGTATCATTGATAAATGCCTGCTGCCATGATATAGCATTCAGAACAATTTTACACACACAGTTTTCCACTGAGGATTCAATAGCTTTGATATTTATGTCCCAACTGGCTCTTATTCAAGCCTTTTTTTTCTTCCAATGAGTGACTAACTATGTCTGCTTTGGCAATTCTGCTTTATGAATATTTTGAAGAAGTCAGTCCCTTAGAATTCATGTTTATCAGCTAGTTGAGGTATTTTGTTTGAACAACATTCTTGGTGTGACATGTGGTAAATAACTGAATTTGTATAGATACATATCACATAAAAAAAAAAAAAAAAAAAACAACCCAAAACCAACAAACAAAAACCCCAATATCAGAATTCTGACTCATTTTTCCCCATCTCCTTCGCAGACATAAACATGTCAAAGAAACTTGGCCATGCCCAAACAACTACATATTTTTTTTCTTTTTTTCCCCCTTGGATTCATCAGCCAATGAATCTTAAGTTTCCTCTTCTTGTTTAGCATTTTTTCCTATACAAATTAGTTTTCTGTTCTTCCATTTGTTTGAATATTTTCTGAGAAACAGCTTGATGCAGAACAGTTGCTACTAGTCAAAACTTTGATACTGGTGCAAAGCAAAATGACTTTACATTTATTAGAGAAAAAGTAAGCACAGGATGCAGTTTAAAAAGTTGCTAAGCAAAGTGTGAGCACAACCACAGAAAATACTTTGTTTTAGAGGCAGAAATCTTGAGGAGTAGCTTGCTTATTGGAAAGAAGACTCCAAGTCAGAAAGAGGCCTTTGTGAAAATGGCTAGTAAAAAGTGCAGGAAAAGGGAAGTAGAAAGCAACAGTTGTCATGGGGTATGCAGAATTCATTCCTCATTAGTTAGTTAATGAGACAGTTTATTCTGCATATGTAATGCTGTTTCTTTTTTTTTTTTTTTTTTTGCTTATGCGCAAGAAAACTTGTGATTTGTTCTAATAACTCCATGAACCTAATATAAGAAAATGTGATAAGTCACTGTCGTGTGTAATATCATTATCTATTCAGCAGGGAGGGATAGAAAGCTACTGAATAAGAACTCCATTATTCTGAGTCAGTCTGAGATTATCTCTTTATTTCAAATTTGCAGATTACTCAAATTGCCACCCCTCCTTTGGAAATTGGGTGGACTAGATACAAACTAAAAGACTTAATGAATATCTCTCATCTTCACAAAGAAAAAGGATACAAACTAAGGGAAGAGGACATGATGTAAGTTCATAATATTACTTCAGAAAATCTTTGAAGTGTAATATTTAATTACATGATATTAGTGTCAGATAGAATGCAGGTAATAGCTCTAATAAATGTATTTATTTTTAAATAGATTTTACAATGTGAAAAATTCTAACTCAAAAATTTCAAGGCCAGCAAGGCAAACACATTAGACATCATTTCAGTATGGCCATGTGCTATTTCTTTCTCTTTTTGGTCATCTTTTCTTTGAGGAAGAGGAAAAGCAGAATGCAGGGCAGTTTAGAGACAGAAATCCTAGAGCAGCTGAAAGGCACCAAGCAATAGCTATAGAACAAGCTTCCAAAAATATAACAAACACTAGGAACACAGAAGAGTAGTTTAACAGGAAATATTAATAGAATGTTTTTGACTGACTTAAAATAATGAAAGATCTACAGCTATTTTATGAGCTCAATAAAATCCTGGATCATCAGATATTCCAAAAATATTTACAGCTCTTCTTCTTCTGTAAGCATTTCCCACCCCAGTCTCTCCTCCTTCCTTCCTTACACTACAAACATCCTGAGAATTTTGTCCCTAAGAAGCAAGATTTGATTTTTCCTGCAGTTGCTGCTCACACTGGATGTACCTCTAGTCTGTAACAGTGTATGGTGCAGAGATAACTGAGATAGCCAAGATCTAAGTAAATGGTATATAGCAATTTTTCAGCTCACCAGAAGACATAATTTGACTTTCTAGGTTGATTTTAGACAGACTTAAAATACCTTTCTTTTCACTTAAAAGATTAGACAGAATTTAAACTGTGATGGCAACCTCTGCATGCATCTGAGTGAATTAACCATTTCAGATTTTTACTAGTTTAAGAATTTATGTAATACTCTGTTTCAGTGTGTGATACTTTCAGTGTGTGATCTATGGCCACAAGAAACAGCAAATCAATTTTGAGTATAACTTGTTTTCAGGCATCTGAGGAGAAGTGAGATTCCATTAACTCCATCAATCACCTCCTGAATAATTTTTCCCTTAGGAATGGTGAAATAACTTGGTGTCCTGATAGATGCTTAGGGCCAACACAGAAATAAACAGAAGGGAAAACCCAGAATGGAACATTTCTGTGTTCATTATTATTAGAGGAAAAATGACTCATTAGCTTTCTGATCCACACTTTTTTTCCCTCACATTTCTGTTGAGATCTGAGGTCATTTTTGCACATACCTCATGTCAGTTAGAATTCATAATCCAGGATTTTTTCAACCTATTTTTCTTCTCCATTATTGTTTTCTGTTAGGGAAAGGCTATTCACAAACTCTTTACAATCTACCTGATCACAGGTAGCTGTCATTGTGTGGAGAGAGGAGGAATGAAGAAACAAGAATAGTTAGGATGTCTGGAAAACATAGTCGATTCTTAATGAAAAGGCTGCTTCTGTGTCTGCATTTCAATGATTTTTTTAAATTACTGCATAGGATTGGAAAAAGTGATACATAGAGATGCTCTCAACTTCAGCTGATGACAAGAAGCAACAAAAGTGAGTGAAAGAAAAATAAGAGAAGCATTTCTTTTATAATTTTATTTGTTCAGATAGCATCTTACATTGAAAGAGATTACTCAAGGAAGAAATAGTATCAATAGAAATAAATATTTCTAAGAAGGACAATTTATAATAATTATCGAAAAGACTGGAGAGACCATGCTGACAGATTTTCTTCTACTGAATTTCATATTTTTCACTTCTGAATTAAATTTTCTCCTGCATGCCTTTCTTGCATTTTATTGATCAACCATGATTAAATTTTTCAAAGGCAAATTTACATTAATTTCAAACAATTGCTAACCCAGCAAATAGATGATAATGTCTTGCTGTAATGCTAAGACACTCACAAAAGCTTATTCTTTAAAATATAGTGCAAACTTTCATGCTATCACTTGATAAACAGGTGAACACCGCATTTTTTACTAGGACAACTTTGACACTTTTGTTTTAATCAGAGAATTGGAGAGGAATGGAAAGTTGAAACATTGGAATGGTCAATGACTCATCAATTACTACAGAGCTTAAGCTTTTATGAATTATATAATTTGGCTTATGCTCAAAGCAAAACATATAGAAATTGATAAATCAAGCTATGTGAAATTCACCCTTAACCAGAGATTTGTAGAGTGACCAGTGAAAAACTGGTTAGGAAGATGGGAATTATATATTTTTTTAATAATAACCAATTGCCTACTTTATAAAGAGGTTTTCTTTTTGGGAGCAAGCTTATATAACTGGATAAAAGACATGTCTAGGAAAAAATACTAACAAAAAAAGGGAAAACAATACAGGTACTAGGGAAACCCTACAGGTACTAGGGAAAACCCTACAGATACTGAAATAGGACACTGAAGCATTTTATTTGGTAGGATTATTGAAGAATTAAATTTCAATATGTCTGTGAACCAGTAAATTGCAGATACTATAAAACAAAAGCTGCAAGCTAAAGAAATTAACAGTAAACTACTGAGCTAATTTCTGTGACTGTAAAGACAAATGGACAAAAATAGTATAACAACTTCCACCATTGAAATTACTCCATGCCAATTTTGTGGTAAACTATACTTCTTCACTTTCATGTCTTTATCTTTCTCTTATGCCTTCCTTTTCTCTTCTTTACTCTGATTCTTTTTTTTTCCATAATAATTTTTTTGTCTAGTTTCTGAGTTTTTTGTATGCAACCACAAAAGAACCCTTTCATTAGAATTCCTCCTTCTGAAGCAGCCCTTCCTGCTCACAGTTAATAATACCTACAGCTCTTCCTTCTAAGCCATTTGCCCTTGATCTTGCCTGCACCTTCTCTTTAACTCAATTGAGGACAATGACCACATCTGACATGTCTTACCAGTCACAAAATGGATTCAGCAAGAGGTGGAGCCTGGATTTTAGCTGTTGTTTGTTGATGACATTATCTGACCAGCTTTGTAGGGGTTGTTCTGTAGGAGCAAGGGGTTGTCTTACTCCAAAGGGGTTAAGATGTATGAGGAAGATATGGTAAACAATACCTGTCTCTAACAGACCTTCTGGGGATGCTACCCAGGATGCTGCTATGAAAGGAAAAATGTTGATATTCAGTGTAAAGCATGTGTGAGTGACAAAGGAAAAGTTATTTTGCCAATAAGTGTGAATCAGAGAACACTCCTCTTGAGAGATCAAAAGAGCTCTAAAATGGTACCAATCAGAAGAATTTAGAGCATTCAGATAGAGAGCAGTGGGATGCAGATATGTACAGTACTGATGTTTGCAAAATTGGCACAGCAGCTATCTAAGCACATGCATATTTCCACAGAATGAATTTAACACATCTAAACCCTCACTGGGTCCTACTTTGCATCAGTAGGACTGTGCAAAGCATATGTCAGATACTGACTTTGCATGTGTATAATGGCTTATTCAATCTTTTACGATAGAGGGGAAGAATGAGACGGCATCTATCATGACTTAACTAAGGCTTTGTCACAATCACAGTGCTATCCTCATTAGCAATCTAGGGAAACATGGTAACTGTTTCTTAACAGAACGTAAAGCTGATTGGATGCCAACAGGCCTAGTTACTGGGGGTTGCTGTCAAAGCAGAAAATTGTATTGAATAACACTTGATCCTTGCCTTTGGAAAAAGTACGATGCAGAAGGCGTGCAGAGTGTTTCTACACCTAGATGCAGCAGTGATGACAAAGAAAAAAGCAGCAAAGGCAAAATAGCATAAGCTGGCTATCATTAAATTCCCTCTGCAGATTTACTGTATGTTTTGTTCTTCCTCACAACAGAAGCTGACAGAGACATTTAGCTACTAGTTCACCAGCTGAAGGGAAAAAATAAAGACCCAGCATTTAATGAGTCTGTCTTCAGTATCTCTCTAGTGTACCATTAGAACATTTTGATGTTCTTTTAACTTGGTGAAATTTTTGTTCTTCATTGCAAAATTTGAGTTGAAATTAAATAAATGGAAGCATCAACAAATAGTTATTAAATACTCTTTTCTTATTTTTGGAGTTAAGAGGAAATGAAAAGTTGGTCTGAAGATTTGGAATTTTTTTTCCCCGATGTAAAGATTGAACAAGTTTGGAGCTCTGCAATGTTATTGTTTTTTTTTTTTTTTTTTTTTTTTTTTTTACCAGTTCTAAAACATATGCACAAAACATGGTGAAATTCTGTTGTAGGTCCTGTACTTCCCACAGTTTAACAGACTTTCTATGGTCATCTTAAAATGCAGTTAGAGTTGGTTCCCAAATGTTTAATTTTATTTTGCCAGATGTATGAAAACAATTTACTGGTTGCTTACAGCATATAAAAGTATGACGACATCCCTGTTCTCAGTTATTAGGAAGGTGGGATATGTAAGAGGAGGTATGACATGAAAAAAAACTGAGTTTTGTCATGTGACTCAATTATAAAAGTGGTTTTGACTGCTGGATAGTAAATAATGATTTAAATGAAAGTAGAGCTTGATAAGAGGAAAGAAAAGACTTGGCTAAACTAGATCTGTGTAAAGATGATATTTGAGCATGGAGAAATTAACTGTCTAATTGGAATAGCAAAATGACTCATTAAAAAAGATTAAAACCACTTTTCTAATTTTCCAAGTATGACCAATGGATTATGAGATATCACAATGTTATTACTGGGATAGAAGGATGGGAAGAAAGATTTACCTGGATTACAGCAGAAAAAGGCTGAATTATATAAAATGTAATAGTTCTACAGCACTTAAATATTTTGCCAGATATATTTTTAGTACATACTTTCTACTGTTTCAGCAGAAGTTAGTTAAAAATACGGATGCTATCACAGGTGTTTAAGTGTAACTTACTACCTTAAACTGAGTTAACAGGTTTGGGATAATATCTCAAAACTTTCAGAGCTCTGCAAACAATGATGAAATCACCTCTTGCTTAATGGAATACTGTTGAAAAAAGTACACAAAATCTCTGTACAGGCAGAATACTGCAATATATCTTACAGAAATCATAAGGGATCTACTGGAAATCTGGTTTCAGTTATAAAATCTGTGTTTATTTATCAAGTAGTATTAAAAAACCCCTTTGTATATTTTTTACCAAAAATTAATATCTTCATCAGAATTTTGTTTGTGCACAGGAATATTTTGAAAAAGACATTATTTTTCAACAAGCCATTAGACCAGGCTTAGATGGATCTTTGTAGAGGTGAAATAGCTCCTGGTTTTGTCTCTGGATGCGTCTTGGGAGGTACCCCTAACCTAGTTGTTATATCAGTTCTTTTACTACAGAGTGAAGAACCCAAATCTTTCTTTTGGGAAAACAGGTGACAGAGGGGAGCGGTGAGGATAGAAATATTTTGAAACAGTCAGAAAGAAATGAAAGATGACCTGACAGTCATAGGATTTCACAGGCTGCTGGAAAGTAAGCAGTGTTTTTGTTGGTTTGGACTTTTTGTCCCCCTTCAGCAGATAGGTAGAAAAAATGCCTGGCAAGTGCAGCTCATTTTTCTCAGAATTCATGCTATATATTGTATTACTTCATCAATTTTCCTATTTGAACTCCCAATTTAGGGGTTTAAAACTGTTCTATCTCTAGTTTAATAATGGTTTATTAATGTGTGAATGTGCCATTATTTCCAAGGTCAAGAGTAGCAAAGGCACCATCAATTTTGTTTCTCCCCACCCCTCTTTCCCTCTGTACAGCACCATGCCCAAGGATCACCATGTGCCTGAGGGCATTGCCCAAACACTGCTTGAACTCTGTCAGTCTTGGTGCTGTGACCACTTCTCTGGGAGCCTGTTCCAGTGCCCACTCACCCTCAGACGGATGAAACATTTTCTAATATCCAACCCAAACCTCCCCTGACACGTCAAGCCATTCCCTCATGCCCTGTCACTGGTCACCACAGAGAAGAGATCAGTGTCTGCCCCTCCTCTTCCTCTCACAAGGAAGCTGCAGACTGTAATGAAGTCTCCCCTCAGTCTCCTTCAGGCTGAACAGACCAAGTGCCCTCAGCCACTTCTCGCACAGCTTCCCCTCAAGGTCCTTCATCATCTTTGTTGCCCTCCTTTGGACACTCTCTAATAGCTTTATTTCCTTCTTATATTGTGGTTCCCAAAACTGTCCCCAGCACTGGAGGTGAGGCCACCCTGGTGCAGAGCAGAGCAGGACAATCCCCTCCCTTGCTCAGCTGGTGATGCTGTGCCCAATGCCCCCCAGGACAGGGTTGTCCCTCCTTGCTGCCAGGGCACTGCTGACTCATGTTCAACTTGCCACCTACTGGGACCCTCTGGTCCCTTTCTGCAGTGCTGCTTTCTAGCACCTCATTCCCCAGTCTGTTGAGGAACCCAAGGTTGCTCTGTCCCAGGTGCAGAATCCAGCACTTTCTCTTGTTGAGCTTTATACAGCTGATGATTACATAGATGGAGCCATTGTTTCACTATATTATTATAATTGTGTCCTAATGCTTTCACTACTTTCACTTTTCACTTTCTCAACTTTCACTATGAACTCATGCAGCCTTTTCACAGTAAAAGAATCATAGAATCACAGAATGGTCTGGGTTGGAAGGGACAGTAAAGATCATCAAGTTCCAATATCCCACCCCTGGGCAGGGACACTTTTAACAAAACCAGGTTGCTAACAGCTCCGTCTAACCTGGCCTGTACACTTTGAGGGATGGGTCATGTGCATCACCTCTGGGCAACCTGTGCCAGTGCCTCTTCACCCTAAAAGTAAAGAATTTTTTTCCTAGCATCTAATCTAAACCTACTCTTTCAGATTAAAACCATTCCCCCTTGTCCTGTCATTACATGACCTTGTAAAAAGTGACAGTCCTCTCTATTAGCTGTGCAGAAGAGCTTTCTTTCTGACAATCATACTGAGCAGCTCATCTTCCTGATCCCTTGAGGCAACGGTGCTCACAATATGGCTTTGTTTTCCTCATATAAGAGGTATATAAAGATTACTTATTTTCATCACTTGTAATTGGTATCTTGTAGAATTTGCTGCCTATATTCATTAGAGGAAAAAAAGTAAACAGGATTATATGCTTAAATTCCTCAAAATATTTATTAGATTTTTATTATTAGGAACTTATTAGTTCCTAATAATACAAAATTTACAAATGCCATTTTTGTTTCTGCTCTGTGTTCTAGAGCTTCTGGTATTCCATGCCTGTAAGAATTTTCTTGCTTGTCCCCCCAAATGACATATTTCTGTGGTTTATTCTTTTGGGTTTTTTTCATTAAGTGGCTATCAGTACACAGCTATATGTAAATTTAACAAAGATAAACAAAAAAAAGAGAATATAATATTTTTCATGTTTAGTTGAATATTTTCAGTATTTAATTTTCAATTATTTGTCTTTCTTTAGACAGCTAATGTATTTTCAGTGTATTTTTTTAAGCTTTTGTCAATAATTTCTGTAGGGATTTTTTGTCCTGAATGGCATAACTTGAGAAAGACATGTTTTGAAGGGCAAAATCCTCCAAGTGTGTTTTGCAGTGTGTTGTTGTTTAGTTTTATTTAGTCAGTTGTTTTATTAATGTTAGTTAGGTTTGTTCCTTGTACTCCCCCATTTTTCCCCTCACAGTGGTTTGTTCCAAGTTGTTTACCCCGAGAGTTCCCGTCACTCGGATCCCCAGGTACCTGTCAATCTCCTCACCTCTCCCTGTTTTCTCCTTGTTTGGTCCCATCAGTCAGGGTTTGTTCGCTCCCTGTTGGTTGTTGATCCTGTAACTACCCCAGCTTCTTCAAGAAAGTTCTGTATCAATCACCCCACCTTAGCCTTTCTATTTGTCCCAGGACTTTGTGCCCACCTCTGTTATGTTACCGTTGGTTGTTATAATCGATGTCATCCCTCTCTTGTTTGTCCCCATTGGGCGAAACAGGTTTACACCCCTGTCTGCCCACTCTCTATTTAATCTGCTGCCATCCTTTGTTTCTCTGGCATTTGTCACTGCACCCACCTGGAGAGCACCTTTGTTCCTGCGCCGCCTGGGGGAATAAAGACTCTTTGGGCTCGCAAACAAGTGTGCTTCTCTCATCTCTTCATCTCTTCTCAGCATGTGAAGCTACCAAAGCTGTGTAACCCATGCCGCAGCACTCAGCACTACCAGGGTGGCAGATGCCATTCCCCTGGAGTGCCCGCTCACGTGGCGGCCACCCGGCCTCGCATGGGCAGAGCTAGCCAGCGCATCTCGTCTGCTTGAGGTCGTAGCAGGTAGCTGCCTCAGCAGTGCTGTTGTCTACATAAAATTAAATCTGTCATCTCATTCTTCAGTTACCTATTGTCATGATCACTGGTTGGAATTTTTCATTGGAAGACTAAAAATTATTATGTATTACTTTACAATTTTGCCATGTCACTTTTCCCTATCTTTAGTGTTTCCCTAATGTTAGATCTTTTTTAAAGGTTGAAAACTACCTCTTATCTTCCTCTTCCCTCTATGTAATGTGCCCTATTAACCCAATTGGTAAACAAGAGTAAGTGGCTCCATTTTGAATTTAAGGTCATTTTAAGGAATCTAGTCCTTGTTTTATTGACAAAAATTACAAAAAATGTTAGAATTGCCTTTAAAAATAATTTTTCCATCTAATTATACAGTTTATATATAGGAAGTATTTAGTATTGAAGTTATTGGATCCATAAACTCATTAATATCCAAGGGCTCAGTATTGGATCCTGTTTAATATCTTTATCAATGATCTGGACTAGGGAATTGGGTGCACCCTCAGTAAATTCACACATGACATCGAGTTGGTTGAGAGTGTTGATATTCTGGAGGACTTGGAGGCTCTGCAGAAGGACCTGGACAGGACAATCTGGTGGGCCAAGGCCAGCACTATGAGGTTCAACAAGGCCCTCTGCCAGGTCCTGCACTTGGATCACAAGGCAGTGCTACAGGCTGGGGCAGAGTGGATGGAAAACTGCCCAGCAGAAAAGGACCTGGGAGTGCTGGTCCACAGGCGGCTGAACATGAGCCAGGGTGTGCCCAGGTGGCCAAGGAGGCCAATGGCATCCTGGCCTGTGTCAGCAACAGTGGGGCCAGCAGGACCAGGGCAGTGATTCCCCTGCACTTGGCACTGATGAGGCCACAACTCAAATCTGGTGTTCAGTTTTGGCCCCTCACTAGAGGAAAGATATTGAGACAGTTTTCTTCAGCACAAATTCTTGGAAATGTTATGCAGATGTATACTTTAGCATTAACATTCAAGATGCTAATACATAGTAAGAGTACAGAATATGGTTGCTGCGTCTGAGAACAAGTCCAAGGAATGCCAAAGGGGAGCTTATTTTCTGTGTTACATGGGAGTGTTTCTACCATAAATTTTGACAACTCTTACAAAACTAGTCTTCCATAGATATCAGCACACATTAGTGTGAAATTGCAGACTAGTAAGTCCATTTTTAGCATGATTCACATGGCAGTAAGAGCACAGATATAGATTAACTTTAATGGTGCTTTTAAAAATATTAGAAAGCACTTACATAGGTTTTTACATGTGCGTTAGGGAATTAGATTTATTTGGTCTGACAAGTAGATAGGTGCCAAATGTAGCGAATAGTAGGTGTATAATATGTACAAAAATGATTACTTTCCCCTTTGGAATCCATTTTCCAAATATCCTGGAGACTAGTAAACAAAAAAGTCCCCTTAGATCATAATTTAAGCACATAATTTAACATATTTGAAGGCAGCTTGAAAGTTTTAAATTTTTATGGAAGCTGAGATCAAACTAGTTACAGAATAATCATGCAGTTCTCCATTTTACTTGCTTCTAAGACCATTATTTAAACCATCCTATGTTTTCAAGGCTAATAGTGATTAACTGATTAAATGCACTGCAAAAAGAAGCTATAGTTAAACCAGCTGATCATTATCTTAAAAAGTGCATAAAGAAACTCAGCAACTCCTAAAAAGCACAGTTGATTTCATAACCTCTACTTGTACTAGAAGATCCTTTTAAAATCTTGAAATCTCCAGAAATTTGTTTTGCTGGGTCTGGCAAATGGAGTGATGATATAATGGAGGGGAAAGGTACATACAATTTCCCTTTTTCTTTATCTTCTTTGTAAGCAATGTGAAGACAAATCTGAAACAGAAATACTTGGGTAAATGCATCAGCTCAACTGCAAATATTTGTCAGTTCTACTTCAGTGTGGCTCCAAATGACATCAAGACCTTGCTCTTCTCAGTGTAAATACACAAGAGGTGATGTAAGAAATGGCCCTGTCCCTAGATAATTGACATTTTACAGATAGGTTTGCAAACAAACACCACTTTCAGTGTCATTCTAACAGCAAGATGCTCTACTGAACCAGAGATTCCATTGCTGTACTGGCTTCATGTTGTGCCTGCTGGAATAACCCCCATTGAGATCCTATCTCTGGACTCCTCTGCATTTTACCCTAAGAAGAAAACAAGAGAAAACTTTCCCCGGACAAAAACTGCCCTGTGTTCTGGAACAGCTGTAATAACCCTTGTTGATCCTAGAATGGAGCAACTATTTTATGAGGAACATGTGAGAGACTTGGGGCTGTAGTCTGGAGGAGAGGAGACTCCATGAGACACTACTGTGGCCTTTCAGCACTTTGAGAGGGACTATGAAAAAGATGGGAAAAAGTTTTTTTCAGTGCCTGTTGTGCTAAGACAAGGGGTAATGGTTTTAATCTAAAAGAAGGTCAACTTAGGTAGTGGGTTTTTTGGGGGTTTTAGGGGGTTTTTGTTTGTTTGTTTTACAATTAGTGTGGTAAGACACTGGAACAAGTTGTCCAGACAGGTTGTGGATGCCCTATCCACATCCAGTGGAGGCATTCAAGGTCAGCTTGAATGAAGGTCTAACAAACCTGATCTAATTGAAGGTGTCCCTGCTCATCACAGAAGGTTTGGACTAGATAACCTTTAAAAGGCCCTTTCAATTCAAACTAGTTTATTATTCTAGGACACAACAATTTGTTCTAGAAGCTTTTTTTTTTTTTTTAAGTAGCTCATCAAATAGATTTTTTTCATCCGAAGATGAATCCTGCATTGATTTGTTTATATTTGTCATGAATACCTTCTTCTACTTCCAGGGAACAGAGACAATGGAGCATCTATTATTTTGCAATATCACCTGCTAAAAAGATTATTGAAAGTTTTATTTGTGTAATACAAATAGAAGTAAAAGCAGTGAATGGTTCATCAATAAGATTATACTAATCATCCTACAATCAGGAGCATAGCTCATTAAGTGTATAAAGATTAAGCACTTAGTAAAAGGTACATTCCTTAATTTTTTGCAGATGATAATGCATATTAAAAAAAATTTTTCTACATAAACAAGACAAAATCACATGTCACCTTACTAATTTTGTTTCTACATCTATAGTCTGAAGAATAATTTTAAGGGAATTCAAGCTATATATAGTCTGTAGATAAGATTTAATTTTAAATTGCTTTTAGTCTACTTATCTTCACAAGCACTAGAACAACTCTTATAATAATTATGAATTCAAATATACATCAAATGATATTTATGTACTTAATTTAAAAGATTTTTAAAAGCCAACACAGTTTAAAACCTGCATCCTAGTAAATGATGTCATCATGTGTCCATTCTAGTAATTTTTATAAGGCAGATGGTTTGTAAACTTACACTCCAGTATTCACGCTAAAATTGTAAAAGACAAGATGAAACATGATTTGAGTCCTACTGACCAGAAAAAACATACATACTGGGAATGGATTATTTCCAAGTTATACAACACAATTTAAAATCTATGGGACAAGTGCAAGGTTCACTTATTTCTTTTACAGTGGCAGCACTTACTTCAGAAAAGTGAACATAAAATGTGATTTGTTAAATCTGCACTGCTAGGATAGCATACCTGCTGTCACCAATTTGTAACCTGCTGTCATCAATTTGTTATCTATTTCTCCTAAGTTTAGGATCCTCTGCCAGCCCACGAAATATTTCCTTTTTTTTCCAAAGCAAATATATTCAATGCAATAGAACATTTTATCCTTCAACTCAAGCATTGGATAAATTGAAAGTAAAAATCCTCAAAAGCCAAATTACCAAAATAGTGTTTGTTTCCATTCTCAGCTTCATCTCATTCCATCCTTTTTTTTTTTTTTATCTTTTTTTTTTTTTTCTTTTTTTTTGCACTTTGCCATTATCTTGTGTCTTGCAGGTTGTTTTAAAAGCAATATCTCCTCTGAGAAGCATGCCAGGGAGTCCTTTATAGTATATGAAAAAAATCCTAACCAGCAGCTGAAAATATCTTTAGTTCGTGCCGTTATTTCAGTCTCATGATGTGATATTTAAACATTACAAAAAAAAAAAAAAAAAATTAGGTACTCAGTCTGATGGATCAGAATGGGGTTACAGTCAAAATTAATTCCTGATATGTTAGTTTGGAATAAATTTTTTTAACTACTTCAGTACTTGAAAGGCAGATCCTTAAATGGACAGTGGTTGCAACAGCAAACACAATCTTCATGTTATACACTGTGAAAAAAAAAAAAAAAGTAAAAGGTTTTGTGCAGGAGAGAAGGTCAAGCAATACTGAAAGAGGAGAGATATGCTTAACCCTGCCCTTACCCGGAAGAAAGAGGTGTGGCTTATGCCGCCTACCAGTGTCACGGGAGTGCAATTAAAATGTTTTCCCAGTTACAAAGTTTCCCTATATATGCCCTTGTGGCTTACATTTTTCTGAACTATGTATTTTTCACACTTTTAATGGTCTTTTTATTTAAAATATTGTCAGTTTGGGTTTTTATTTGCTGTTTTTGTTTGGGTTTAGTTTTGTGTTTGTTTGTTTGCTTGTTTGTGGGTGGGTTTTTTCTGTTTGTTATTTTTTGTTTATTTGCTTGTTTTATTTTGGCTGTTTCCCCAAAATATGGTACCAATTACAAAAGAAAAAGCTGGGTAATAGTAAAAGCAGATGTAGTGACATTTTTGTTAAAAACTGTAGCTTCGAGAAAAGGCCATAAATTAACTTATTAATAATAATTTTAAAAAAGATAAATTGATTAGCTTTATTAATTTTGATTTGAATGCACTTTTTCTGGCTTATATTCACACTTAGGTCAATACAATTCATCAAGGAAAAGGTAACAGCTCAAAAAAAAGAAAACCCTGCTCTAAAATTTGAAAATGGGTAGGAATTAAAACCACAAGTCTCCTCTAAGGTTATGACAGGTAGCATAGATATTTCATATGTACAATTTATAGCATGAGGAAATTCATCAGATGGTGTAGTTGCTTCAGTGGGAAATCTGCCCCCACATACAAGCTGGTAAAATCAGGACAAGCTGCTAAAGGTGCTTCTTTCCAATAAGTCATAGCATCACATCAGCCACCCTGGGAAAGATTTTTGCCTCTGTACAAAGAACTTAATTTTATTACTGCCAGATTATAAAAATAAAAATGCCTCTGTTGTTTTTGTGCCCAACTTACCTCCTACAAGACAGTTTATTTCACTGGTGTCACAGATTTCTTTCTTGTCCAAGTGGATAATGCCTTTATTTGCCTGGGTAGAATAGAAGGAAGTGTATGGAAAGGACATGCTGGTAATTTTCCAAACCAAGACATATCATAAGGAAGACTTCCTTAATTTGTATGCTAATTATGCTAATTATTTTTATTGTGGAAAAACATTTGTCAGATGCCTGTGGTGACAGAATAGAAGAAAGGACCTGTGAAGATGACATGCAGCAAGAAAGAAGAACGAAGTGGAACATAAACTGGCAATAGCAGCTGAAGATATGGAGCACCCAAAAACTGTAGAGCACGAAAAAATGGACAAGATTTATGTCTTTCTTTCAGCCATTTTATGGCCTATTTTTGCTATTGTCATACACCATACACAAGAGAGTATCAGCAGCAAGTAACAGAAAGCATTTGATACTTTATCCATCTTGTACTCACTTCATGCTTTGCTATCAGTTACATGATTACATCAGCATGTCTGTCACCATTCCATACATTCAAAAGGCTATTTCTGCCTTAAAACTGATGAAGGCAGGTTAGATTCTCCCGCAACTGAATCAGTTCTCTGTGGGTAAAATGGGCAATGGGACATATCTCTCCCTCACACACACCTATTACTGTCATTACCTATCAGTAATTACCTATTACAGTGCTAGTTATACTTGCACAATGCTACAAAATATATATACTTATTTTAAGTAAAATGGCTGTAATTTTGACAGAACAGTTATTTTTATGTGTGTTTATTATCCGCATTACATATACAATCTTTCCACAATGCACAATGGTATGTCACTGAACGTTTTTTAATTCTTTTGGCATAAAACTAGCTGGCCATGGTCTTGCCATATATATTTACCACAAGTTATAGAGCAGTTTATTAGTTAGCAAGAACTTAGGATGATCTGAAATGCTGGGTTCTATCTTCAGGTTATAGAAAAAAAATCCCCTGAAGTTGTTAGTAGGAACATTAGCTTATAGAACAATAGTCTTAAAAACTATTTGGTACAATGAGTGAGATGATAGTTTTTCAGTAAAGGAGGGTAAGGGATGTCACTCAGAAGCTAAGTGGCCCCCCAGACGGCCACTTACTGCAGTTCCCCAAGCACTCACTGGTATTGGGGGGAGCAATACTAGCATTCAAAGCAAATATTTCATGCAAATTATAGATCCTGAAGGTCCTGTAGGTCCTGCTACTATTAAGCCTCTTGTTTTGCAAATCCCCATGGTATTATTGGGACCATGACATGCCGTCACAGATGGGAGTCAGAATTGGGTCTGATTTTTCGTAGGGGTCACTGATTTGTGCACTACCCTGAAATTGACCTGGAAAATTAATGAGCCGGTATGGGTAGGTCAGTGGCCCCTGAAAGCTGAAAAAGTGCACGCCTTACAAAACCTGGTTAATGAACAATTGCAAGCAGGACGTATTGTCCCCTCCACAAGCCAGTGGAACTCTCCTGTATTTGTCATTCAGAAAAGAAGTGGTAAGTGGCATTTGCTGCATGATCTCAGAGAAACAAATGCAGCCATGGAAGACATGGGAGTCCTGCAGCAAGGCCTCCCATCACCTACCATGATTCCTCAAAATTGGCATTTGACAATCATTGATTTGAAAGATTGTTTTTTCACAATTCCTCTGTACCCAGAGGAAGCACCAAAATTTGCCTTTTCAGTGCCCAGTTTAAATATGCAAGAACCTTTGCAAAGATTCCACTGGGCAGTTTTACCCCTCAAGCCTGCAGATGTGAATTTCAGAAGGTAAATATATCACATTGGTAATATGGACATGTACTTAATTAACATGAAAATTGTACAACTCACCTTTATTTTTTGTATGTGCATATGTACATAATAAAAGCACCTTTTGTTTTAGTTTTTTTTTTTTTTTTTTTAAACGGACTCTTCAACAAAACACCTTTTAAAAATTTTATTTTTAAATATAATTTTTCACTGGACTAGACAGAAATATTTGCATACCTATTCAATATAGTTTACCCAGAAAATTCATAACTGGGATGCTGCATCTCATTGCAAGTCTATTTCTACAAGCAGATGATGTCATTATGTAGAAAATACTGTGCAAAATTATAATATGTATTGGCTACATTTAGTATAAACTATAATAGTAGATGGTAGAGATTTTGAGCCTTAGGCCATAAAATTCAACAAATGCAATCATTCTTCTGGTAACACTAACATTAACTCAGTTTTGGAAAGCTGAGTAACTGGGCACACTGGTCAACTCTTAAAATTCAGTATATTTTGACAGTCACCACATAATTGAATCTGAAATGTTTCATTTATTCTCCATTCTGCATGGATGAAATGTCAAATCAGAATGACTTAACTGTGCATAAATTCTGACATTTTAGGGAGAATGACTATGGAAAAGTCTCATTTAACTATATGGTATATTTCAAGTTTGGTAGTAGCCTCTTCTAGGTTTGACTACAGACCTGTGGATGGAGTAATGCCACAGCAGCAGATCAGTTGGTGGAAAAGGTGAGGAGACAGGGCATCCCAATAAATTCACTGAAAATATTCCCCAAAAGGCAAAGTTTAATTGCTAGGTTGTTCTCTTGGAAGAACTTACCTCCTTTTCATACAGTCAGCCAGAAATGTAAAAGGTCACAAGTTCATAGAGAAGTGTGACTAGATTCCCTTTACTGCTACCATGGCATTTGGAGTCAGTTGTTTAAAATAATGAATAATAAATAATAAATAATAAATAATAAATAATAAATAATCTTCATGTCTGGACATGAAGATGGACACCTGCTAGGATGTGTACAAAAGGCACACTCACGGTGAAGAGCTCATAGGAGAACTGCTTACCTCCTAGTTCTTTACTGGTGGCTTCAATTCCCACACTTGGACCATGTATGGGTGTCAAATGAGGGAACTGCCAGGACAAAAGAGCTGCAAAGAGATATAAAGATCAGAGCTAGGAAAAATACATATTCCTACCTCTTCCTTCTTACTTGACAGAAAACCTGTGCTAAACAGAATTGCATGAGATGAAAAGAGAGTAGACAGAAGAAAAAAATACCTCTGGACACAGCAGAGAGATTATTGTCAGGGATATGTCTATTCCAAAATGAGGACTGAAATGTGACCATGAAGGGGGCATATGTCACTGCAGTAAGGCAAATATATTTGAACATTTCCAAACATATGACCAGATAACTGGTAAACAGCTAAATATTTAAAAATAATCAAATGGCTAACTAAGGAATAAAAGGTGGAGAGTAAAAAAGTAAACATGTCCTTTTTACAAAGTGGTTTTAGTTATTTATTTAGTTATACATTTCACAAGGCTGTGAGTTCTCTGAAACACAGCAATGTGAGTTAGATGAGAGCCTACCTGGGCACTGTCAGGAGAAACCTGTGTTTTGGCAGTATCCAGCAGGTAAACAAAGGGAAGGCACTAGCACTGTATGAACTGGCTGTAACCTTTGGCAGCTGGTTGTGCAGAGATGGGCCCAGCAGCACCAATGCCACCCCCCCACCCCCAGACACTGCTTGCTGTGATTCAGTGCACTTACTGCAGTCATCCCTGTGTCTCAGAATGCATTAGCTGGAAGAATAGGATTTGACTCTATGACTAAGATATTTATAGTCCTGTCAAAACCCTGATTTTTTTTTTTTTTTTTTTTTTTTTTTTTTTGTACTATTACGAAGAAGTAAGTATCCTTTGGGAGGGTAGAGTGCTCTATATGAAAATTATTAACTCAACAGAAAGATGCAGCAATGAAAAATGGGCAGTGAAGAGGAATTATACTGGTGAATCATAGCTTTTTGTGGTGGAAACTGATAGCTGTCAGGTTGGTCAGTGATGATAACAATGGCCACAGGTCTATGTAAAGGACTCCCAGAGCTTGCATCACTCTCAGTATCTCAGTGACTTGACAAGTATGTGGTCTTTGATACCTCCCCACGTACGACTCTGGAGGTAATTGAACAACTTATTTGAAATATCAGTCTTTGGTGAACAGTGGGAATTATTCAGGTGGCCTAGAGAAAGAGAAGTTTTTATTTAAGCTTTCCAGATTCCTGACATAGTCCATCAAAGTTACCCTAATTTTTAACTGTCAATATATTTTAAATGTTTTATTTCACTCATATTCCTATACACAAATGAAAAACTAAAAATATTTTAATTACTCTACTTGCGAAAAATAGGCAAGACAGCATATATTTTATCTTTCTTCCTTTAACAGTATCATATTCCCAATGATCACTTTCCTATCTAATTTTTCTCAGCTTAGTAATAAAACAACAATTAACTTGCATAGTTATGAAAAATGCTGTTGGGGCCCCAATTCCACTAAGGGGTTTTCAGCTGACTAGCCCCACCGGGGGTCCCCATATGCACCCCTGGACACCCAGTCCCTTCCAGAGCTCTGCTACAGGCATTTCTGTCCTTTACCCAGTCTCCAGTCTTTTCTGCCCTTGTCCTGTCCTCAGACCTCTGGTGTAGACCCGTTTCCTGCTGGTAGTTGAGGGACTGGAGTCCCTAGAAGGATCCAGAGCTCAACTCTACCTTGCCTGGGAGAGTCTGGGCCTGTCAGCAGACCTTGCTGATGGCACGGTGCCCTGCCCACTCTGCTCAGCCCCACTGAGGAGCTGTGTGCTGGCCCGCAGGAGCACTGCCTCTGCTGTCCTTACTTCATCTCCAGGCTTGTATTCCCTCATGGAACAGCCCCATGCTTGCTGCACCTTGGCAAGGTTTTAGGCATGACAAAAAAGTAGTCTGCTGCTCTGCTGTGTTGTGCTGTTGAATTGATCTAATTTCAGTGCAAGTTAACTATGGGTTACTTTAAGTATTAGAAAATACTACATAAAATATCTATTATACTCCCATCTTTCACGTATAAGTACTTGGAATTAAACACAGTAGTAGCTTAGGGAATGACATGGATTTTGTGAAACAGCATCTTTTTTAGATATTTAGTTTTGAATGAGGGGTACCAAATACAAATTTATACAAAATGCAGAAGTCCAAGAAAGTTTCTGCATAATGAAGGTTAAAGAAAATATGCTGATTTGTGCAACAGAACTGTAATAATTCTTATAGCAATGCAAGTAAAATCTTCTTGGGGGTGTCTTCAGGAGTCACAGAATATTGTCTATGCTGTGGTATTTTATTATGTATCAGGAATTCTTGATGCAAAATGATGGTGTAGGAAAGACAAAAGACCTGAGAGACTCCTTTAAAGAAAGAACACATAAAATCAAAATAGAAGCGGACATATTGCTTGAGAAAGCAGGGGCCAGCTGAACTTTTAGGGATTCTGGAAATACAGCATTCCATCCTGGTGGTTCCAATACAGGGTTAGTGCTCACAGAAGTGAATTCAGCAGAGGACCCCAAGCTGGCCAGGGGCTGGAGAAGTTTTTCTGCCAGCTGGGCTGAAGAGTTGGGCTTGTCCAGCATGGAAGAGAGTTTCAGGGGGACCTAAAAGCAGCCCTTCAGCATCTACATGTGGTGATCAAGAAAACAGAAAGATATACTGTGAAGAAAGTTAATTCTACCCCGGACAAAGCCAGCACACTACTGCTTGCAGAAGTTTCCTTTCCTTAGGTGCTAAAAGCTGGAGCGCTAGTGAAAAATGTAGCAGAGAATTGGGGAAGGCTGAAAGTCAAAAATTGTGAAGAGAGATAGTCAGGTCAGATGCAAGGAAAATGTGGTCCCTCCTGAGGACAGCCAAGCTGCATAACAGACTGCCCAGAGAGGTTGGCAATTTTTGAGATTGCCCTGAGCAATCTGGTCTGATCTCAGAGCTGGACATGCTGTGAGCAGGAGATTGGCCTGAAGACTTCCTGGGGTTCCATCCAACCTGGACACTGCTTTGATCACTCCTCATTTAATGCAGTAATAATGGTAGAGTTGGAAATATGGTTCATAATATATTGAACAAATTCATAATTATATGGCTTATATAAATCAATAAGGTGGATGTAAGTATCAGAGAAATGTTTCATTTCCAACAGAACTGACCAATGTTGCTTTAAGCCTATTAGTCTAACACAGGGACAGAGAATGGGCAGGAAGGAGATCGAATGAAAAACTAAGTACACACTCAAAATCACAGCTGGATAAAAAAAAAAAAAGTCTATCCTTGTTTTTTTTGCTGGGGAAAATTTAAAAATAGTTAAAAATAAAAAATTTGAAGTCTAAGGAGAGTACTTTTCAAGACAGATAAAATATGACTTGGAATTTTCAAAAGTCATATCCTAGATTTAAAGTGAAGTGTCTGCAGTGTCATTTTAGGTTTAAAGAACTAGAGAATATTTTTTTTTTTTTTTTTTCAGAAAAGGGGTGCTTTACACATAACAAGCAGAGTGTGACAGTCTAACACTTGAAATTTCTAAGCAAATATTTCCTAAGGATTATGCCAGGGATAGCAATCAAACAATATTACTCTCCCTATAAACATTAGATATATATTTAATATATTTATAGATGTAGTGGTCTCTAAAACAGGGTTTGGGCATTAAAAAAACTTGCAGCAGTTTGTTCACTCACGACTTCTAAAAGATGGAAAGTTTTTCTTTTCCTCAGTGCCCCCAAAAAGCATTAACCTGCTGCTCTGGGTGACTTTCTAAAGCTTATAATTGGCCCATTCCCAGGAGCTGGTCAGCAATCACAGAATCCACGCAGAGGGAGGTCAGGGAGCCAAGTCCATGTCTCAAAAGCACACGTTCGAGAAACCCAGTTCCCTTTTTAAAATAACAAACCGGCAATTAAAGCCGTGCGAGCAGTTTGACGCCGTCCTCTCGGGAAGGCCTCACGCCCCGCTCGGCCCCGCGCGGTGCAGGGCGGCGCGAGCGCCAGGGGGCGCTGCAGCCCCGCGCATGAGGCGCGGCCGAGCCCCGCCCGCGGCCCGCGCGGCACCGCGCACCGCCCGCTGCTCCGGACAGCACCGCACGGACACACGGACACAAACACACAGGTAGACACACAGACACACGGACACGGATACGGACACGGACACACAGAGACACGGACACACATGCACACAGACACACGGACACACGGACACACGGACACACAGACACACGGGCACACAGACACACGGACACACAGACACACAGACACACGGACACACGGACACACGGACACACAGACACACATGCACACAGACACACACACACAGACACACAGACACACGGACACACGGACACACAGACACACGGACACGGACACGGACACACAGAGACACGGACACACGGACACACAGACACACGGACACACAGGCACGCACAGACATACACAGACGGACAGGCACACACACAGACACCGACACGGACACACAGACAGACAGACACACACAGACACACAGACACACGAAAACACAGACATACACAAACAGGCACACACACAGACACCGACACGGACACACAGACACACAGACACACAGGCACACAGATACACACAGGCACACACACAGACACAGACACACGGACACAGACACACAGAGACACAGAGACAGACGGACGCACACACAGACACACAGACACAGGGACACAAACACACAGACACACGCAGAACACTCTGACTCCTCACACCGGCAGCAGTGGAGGGTGGGGGGAGAAGAAAAAGCACTCTGAAATCTTTCTTTTTGCAGAATCTGCCCTCGAGCTTATTGCAGCTTTCTTGTCCTCCCAGCGCTCATGCCTGATGCAATTTAAGAGGCAGAATTAAGTTCAAGGCTTTTACTGTAGCTACCGCCATTAAATGGTGCAAGCTTTTCTGGAACAGGACAAAGACAAAAATTGACTTTGTCTCTTGATTTATTTCTGTCTTGATTTTAAAAATAATGTCATATTTTATTTTGGCAATGGAGTGCCATCTTTTCTGATGAGAGCACAAAGTAATATATTTTTTTTAAAGTGCCATTTGAGTGAGTGTATCATTTGGGTTACTTTCTATCTTAAGACTTTGTTAATGTAAAAAGCAAATCCTGTGCAGAAGCTGAATTGGTATGATTGACAAAAAAGCTGCTGTATTACAATCCTTTAAAAAAAACAAAACAAAACAAAACAAAAAACAACCTTTTTTGCAAGTACACTGCCTCCCAAAGAGGCATTGCATTTGCAAACAACTCGCAATTGCACCCCTGAAAATAAATTGCCAATCCAGATATTCTGTTTCTTCAAACAACAGTGTATTTATTCAGTTCACAAATAGTATCACAAATTTCCTGGTGACTGTGAAACAGTAGGAGATCATCAGGATACAGAATTTGTGGCAATATTCTTTTTTTTTCCATTTTTTTCTTCATGCCAGGAGTCTTCATTTTCTTCCAAGTTTGCCTCACTGCTGTAAGATGCAACATAAGCAGCAGACATACAGTGCGGCATATTCCAGTTTGAATTTTGTATGATTCAGATTTTCATGGTTTGTTCAAACACACTGTGTTGGAAAGAATGGACATTAAACTCCCACGGCTTTCGAGCAGCTCTGTACAAATTTCTTTATTCAGATCAGTAAAATAAATTAGGCTCAGTCCTGATATGTAACAATGCAGATTAATATAAAAATCAAGATTTCATCCAACCTGCCTTCCCTTTACTTGTCTTCAGCTACCCAAATGCAGTGTCAGTACATCTGCTTGTGGATTGTCTGATTCAATTTTGCAGCTTCAGTGCCTAGAGAAAGCTAATTATCCACTTGAAACTCTGTACCCCACTGAGGTGGTGCCAAGAAAGCAGAGATCTATGACACTGGTTCCACAGCCATACCATCTTGCCATGCACAAATCAAAAAGTCAGTCTTAGAGTACCTGCTGGTGTTCACCCACGCTCAGAGCAGAGAACACAAATGCTTGCTGAATGCTATGTACTAACAAATGGAGGTGAGTGCTATCTCTGATCCCAGAGTAATTATAGTGCTCTTTTTTGATTTAAGATCAGAACTGAAAACTGATTGATTAATGCACGTATTCCCTTAGCATTTAAACATAGTCATTTCCTGTGTGCTAGCACACAGTAATAAGTGTTAGGAAGTCAATGTAGTCTTTCAGAAAGGAGATGTAACTACCATCCTTGACTTACAGTAGTTATGAGAAATTATTCAAGCTTATTTGACAGACTACTTAGATGAAAAAATACTGTCTTCACCTTCTGTGTTCAACTGAACATTCATGGGCTAATGAATACATATTCCTTCATTTATATGAAACTTTGAATGTAGGCCTGTATACCTGGGAAAACAAAGTGCCTAAGAGAGGAAACGTGATATACAATAACTTAAAGGAGAACGGCACTGAGAGTTGTAAAATCACAGAAATTAGACCCAGAAAGGATGGTGAGTTATTTATCCTTTTCCACTTGATAAATGTTTACATCTAAGAAAGAAAATTTGCTCTGGGTGCCAGCTTGAAAGATTTTTGGTGGAATGATCAAGGAAACTGTTGTTTGCTTTCTGCAGTGGTTCAGAAGCTGCCTCATTCTTTGATAGTAAACAGATGACATCAAAGACATCTGACTCCATCACCACCTTCCTCCTCACAGAATCAATACACAGTGCCCTGAGCTTTGACCAATTACTCTGGTCAAAGACAGTAAATTTACTCTGTGAAACTTCATCTTTACCTTGATTCCACCAGATGACTATTTCACTATTTTTCTGCCAGACAAAGGTGACTGGTCATCTTCACATCTCAGGAGAGATGTCATAGTTGCCAGTCATGGATAAATGAAAACTACAGGGTAGTGATAATTCCTGGCATTAACTAGATCCTGGCTTTGGAGCAAAATCCTTCAACTCTATCTGTCTTGCACCATCAACAGATTAGAACTGAACTATACTTTATAATGTAATATGCAAGGATTTACTTGATGCTACTGCTTTTAGATAAGGTGACTTCTATTTCTGTAAAGAGTATGCCTCCACTAGCAATTCCAGTGGAAAGTGTTAGTATGCCTCTTCATATTATAATATGTGAAATTTGTGAAACTAGTATTATGAGAATATTTCATATATGAGAAATATGTGAAGCTAGTATTCCACATGTGTTAAAAGCAGATAGCAGATGGGAAAATTTCTATCATGATTTTAATGAAAACTAGGGGAGTTAATTCTGCCTTGTCTAAAAAAAAAAAAAAAAGGAAAAAATGCTCTTTGTTAAATAATAACTTTTCTTGATTCCATAAGACTTGCTTTAAAATTAATTATTAGTTTGACAACAATCTCCTGTTTCTGTGTACACTTCTTTTTCAACAAAGCAGTTACTTGTACCAGTAATGTGCTAACCTGGTGCAGGTGGCTCAGTTTTTCATCTCCGTATTGCTTGTATAACTTCTTTCTCCTGACATAGCTGCAGTTTGGAAAATACTGGTTCATTAACTCTCCACCTCTTTTGAATATGACAGTTCCACAAGGTATCCTCATGATCTTACAGCTGTTATAATCCTTTGACTGCTGCTTTCACAGATTCATGCTCTTAAATATAGCCTACAGTAGGTGTTGTTCCTATACCCCACAACTGCATGTGTGTTATAAGAGCCCGGCAATACCTTCTGCCATATGGAGCACTGCAAGCTGTTCATGAGCAGCACTGCTGTCCGTGAAAAATCGTTTCAAAGATGCATTCTTTTGAACATATATTAAATGTTCTAGGACAGGAAAAGCATCAGATTAGAATTTCAAATTGTGGAATTGAACTGATGTACCCCAGTGGGGCATCAAATGCTGTGGGCTTTTCTTTTGTTTGTTTTTTAACATGTATATATTCCCAATTACCTAGCAACCAAGATAAACTTACCGGAGTGTTCAGTGTCTAATAAAACTTGCAACTTCCATTACTGCCAGGAAGAAACATGGTTCTCAACTACAGTAGATCCTGGTATAAGCTGCACAGAAAATTCCTCCTTTATATTTTTTTCTAATCTGCAAAGTCTTACATCACAAAAAGTGATATTATGATTCCAAACATAAATGTAAAAATCAGCAAGCAAATTCTAAAATGATACTGGTCTTAGTCTTCTATACTTTATGTCAGAATCAAAAGCATGGTGTTGAGGGAAAAATGGTGGGAGAGCATTCTGTAATTAATTATTAATATGATTTAAATAATGGTGACTCATGTTCTAAAATCATGTTAAAATTGTCAAATTTTAGCTTCAGGGGAGCTATTGTTTCACCTTTATTATGTATGGGCTGCCTTTCTTTTTCTTTGCTCCTATAGTATATCTTGTTTCCTTTTCTGTCTTATTTCATTTTTATGTGTGTGCAGCAAAATGAGTATAGAGGATCCAGAGATAATTATATCTTCATTAATATTAAAAAGACTAAACAGTAATAAACAGAAAATCAGGAGGATTAAATGAGAGGAAAGATAAAAAGACAATCAAATGTGTATTTTTCTAAGAAAAAATGCATGCCCAGTGGAAAAATCAATAATTACATAGAATTTAATCTTATGGTGTTATGCAAATTAGGGGAAAAAAATCTTAAGCTATATAAATTAACAAGAAAGACCAGGTGTTGAGCACTAAATAGCTAAGTCCAAAGGAACTGTGCTGATACATGCTGCAAATATCGCTGAAATTTATTTTCACAGACGTATATAATTTAATTTGGTAATTAGGAAGGGCATTTGCATCGATCTGTCAGTTGCCATTGGCACAGACAGATTTTGTGATGCAGAGGGCTAAAGTTGCTTTTATTGTTGATTCTGAAAATGTGGTCTGTGTGCTAGTGAGTTGTCTGCAAGGTCGTAGTAAGTGGTCTGTATTTATTCTGTGCATGCTACTCTTCAAGAAACTTTAAAGCTGCAATTGATGCCTGTCATTTTTCAGAAAGTTTTACTGATCTAGCCTTATTTCTTTTGCATATCCTGAGCCATGATATTTCACTGACATTCATTACTTGACATGTTGTGTTAATGCATATCCTTTAAAAAGACAACAATTTTGGTTTTGAAAACTTAAACTGAAGGGCAACCATCATATCCCAAAGTCATTTGATTCAGTGTTTAATTATCCCCACAAGTAGGAACAAATCACCAAGGAAATAAACCTATGCTGTGCAGGAAGTCTATTGTGTATGTGATGAAAGGCATTACTCCCTGAGGAAATAAAGTGATCTAAGGAGAAATAAATGGAAGATGATATCTGCTTTATACAAAGTTCTTGTTCATTGGTACTTACTGATCCATGACATGTTATTTACTACTACTACTACTACTATTTTCTATTATTATTATTATTATTATTATTATTATTATTATTATTATATTGTGTTGGACAAAATACTGTCAATGGTTGATTGTGGACATTTTAAGTAACAGCTTTCTTCAAGTTCCTAAAAGTTAGGTTAATGACTATACTTTGTTTTCCACTGAATCTTATTACTTTACAATATATGTTCAATGTGTATATTGTAGTATTATATGTATATGTTTTATTTATACTGCATAGAGGTCTTAAGAAGGGGAAGGAAGAGGGGAAGAGAGAGGGAGGGATGCTGTGTATGTTGAAGGATGACAGAGAATTCAAAGTAAAGAACAAAAGTGTTATGGTGTTATTAATTTCTGAATTTTTAACACA
Source organism: Vidua macroura (assembly GCF_024509145.1). Taxonomy (NCBI): domain Eukaryota; kingdom Metazoa; phylum Chordata; class Aves; order Passeriformes; family Viduidae; genus Vidua; species Vidua macroura. The sequence goes on from NC_071574.1 coordinate 52,351,831, forward strand.
ATTGTCTGAATATAACATATATCTTTGTCATCTATATGTGGCATATTTTGGAAATGAAGGAAAGGATTTAATTTGTATTTTCTTATCCAGCTTGGAAGCTAATCTCACTAATAGGACTCTTGCCATTTATTCCTAAATGAGCCAAATAAAGTTTTTAGCTATTCTTCGCTAAAATGGCTCTAAATTTCTAATAATTATGCCATTTCTTACAATAGATTCTGGAAAAAAACAAATATTTTGAAATATACACTTCATTATTAAAATAGGTTAAAAATCACCAAATGTATATTAGTATTTATTCCATGAGTGGGACCATCACTGTTTTTTCATTTGTTTACTATCTTCTAATAAATTCCTTTGGAGTTCCTTCATACTTTTACAGCTGGTTTGTCTTTAGGTGTTAGTGGGTCAGGATGTCCAAGGGCACCTTCACAAAATAGTATAAATCTGCAATATGTGACTGTGTGGTGATAAACCAGCTTGACAGAAATCATAGTTTAGAATTAATTGTGTCACTTTGTTTGAGAATGATTTAAAACTTTATACCTTACTCTTGTGGGGAGTTCATACTCTATGCACTGGCAAATAGACACTACAAACAGAAAATCCCAGATGATGAATCCTTGGTTCTGCAAATGAATTTCATCTTGCAAAAACTCACAAACTTTTCTAAGTATCTATTTTTAAAATATTTCTTAGTAGGAATGAATGCAATAAAACTAATTTTGCCAACACTTTGAACAGTCTGTATTTATCTTTTAAAAGAAATTACTGAAATAATTGCAGTATGGTATTGCTCACATATGTTTAATTAAAGCTTTTAAATATGCCAGTCTAACTCATCCTTTCTTGCTGACCATTAGATAAGGACATAGTTTTGTTGCTTCTGAAACACTAGAAACTTATAGGAGAGAATGCACTCAGTACCTTATAAGCAATACAAAATGTCTAAAAGTCTGAAGAAGTTTTTTCATGGCTGGTCATCTGGAGAAACAGACATATTTTCCAATTTTTTTAAGTTTTTGAAATATTATAAAAACAAGTTGTTGTGGCTAAAAGGATGCTGCATAGCAGCTGGGCCATGAAAATATGGATTTGCTAATGTGTGATGGTAAGTGTAAGCAATTCAAGTTTCTTTTAATCTTTCACAGTAGATTGAAGTACTTCCAATTAGTTTGGGGTGGTTTTTTGTGGTGGACTGCTACTACATACCTTAAAATTTACCGTTTGTAAACTGGTATTGATAAATTATTCATATAGCTAAGCCATAAACTATGTTCAAGGTCAGATGGGGCTAGATGGGGCTTTGAGCAACCTCATCTACTGAAAGATACCCACAGCAGAGGGGCTGGACAAGATACCTCTCCCTAAAGATCCCTCCCAACCCAAATCAGTCTGTGAGTCTGTATAATGACTCTTGGTTTTAAATTAAAAAAAAATGTAAAAAAAAAAACCTTGTGGTTTTCATCACGCAACCCAGGCATTGTTATAGTCCTCTCCTAGTGTCTCTTAGGAAACATGGAATTAAAGCTCTGGTTTGGGTGCAAATTAGGAGACTGAAATTATTTAATATTTGTTGATTTAGGCTGCAGTAAAATTAACTGGACTCGTTTCCAGTCATGCAATCTCACAAGCCATATTAGAAGATAATGGCACACTGTCACCATTGGCTGTAGTTTAAAGTAAAAATTGGCATGTGGAGTGAGGGAGGAGGGAAATACCTTGACCATAAAAGTCAAGCTAAAAATAAAATCATAAATTAATCTAATCATACTGCACTCAGCATCTGTATGCAAAATGCAGTCAAGAGAATTTTCAATTTTGCTTTTAAGATATATTCTATTTTAAATTCATTTGATTATAAATGGAGTTTGATTAACGTGTTCTATGACATGGTACCTCATCTTGTTGTCACAGGAACTGACACGAGTTGTTGTTCAGAAGTTCTAAAATAAGACAAGGTGATTTTCCTGGAAATGAAATTTTCATTTTAATTTCATTAGCGTTTGAGTGGTGTTTATTAACCAACACTAAGCATTCCTCTATATGCTAACTACATCATCCCTCCAAAATATGTGTATTTTTGTAAAAAAAAAACTTGAGCAATGTTCTTCCCAATGGCATTCTGAGGGATTCAAGTTTTCTTTCTAAGTATTGTAGCCATTTGTAGAACAAATGGTTATTTGTTCCCTCAGATATGACACAAAATTATTGTACACCAATCAATTCCTGTACACAAATGCATGGGGCATGGGGAACACTGACCCCATGATCTTATTGGAGTTATGGGATGTGATGGGATTGCTCCAATGACGAGAGTGTGATGGATATAAGCTCATTAGGAAGGACTGAGCAGGATGGTGAGGAGAGGGATCTACTCTTGGTGTGAGACCAGTGAAGTTGCCTGGAGTTCTGTCTGTGGGTGGATGATGAATCATCTGGGAAATTACAGTTAAAGATTAATTATCTGGGGTACAGTTTTGGTCATGTGGAATTTCCAATAACTCTATGGAATACAGTCTTTGAAAACAAAGGAGATCCAGAAGAGTTGGATGATTTTCAAGGATCACCTCCTGCAAGCTTAGTTAAACAGGGAGTTCCTGTCTAAACACCGACATGAAAAGGAAGCAAGAACAAATGACACAATAAAAAGCCCAGATACTGCCAAATAATGGAGGAGTGGGATCAGGAAAGTTAAAGCCCATCTGGAGTTGATGCTGAGGTGAAAGACAACAAGTAAAACTTCTACAGGTGTATCAGCAGCAAGAAAAAATATCAAAAATGTAGGTCTGCTGTTAAATGGGACAAGGCATCTGATGACAAAGGAGATGGAAAAGGACAAGATTTCTAATGTCACCTTGTCCTCTTTATCAGAGTGTATGGTCTTGAGGCCCCCTGAAACTGGAGGTGAAGTCTGGAGCAAGGAAGACTTACCCTCAGTGGAGGAGTTTGCTGATGATACAAACTGGGAGAAGTTGCTGATGCACCAGATGGCTGCCCAAAGATGTGCTATCTCCACCCTTGAAGATATTCAAAAGCCATCTGTGCACTGCTGTGGGCAACCTGCTGTCGGTGACTCTGTTGAGCAGGGGAGCTGGACTAGATGATCTCAAGAGATCCCTTCCAACTGCCACTGCTCTGTGTTTCTTTTTCAGTTATTTTCTTATGTAGATCTTCTAGTATGGGCTAATGCTGACCTTTACAGGCCTGGATTTCCATTTGAGCATCTTGTTCTTAAATTTTATGGTCAAGCAAGGTTGGTTATCTAGTTTTGCAGGAATTTTGCAATAATAAAAAACAAGCTTATTTATTCCAAAAAACTTTCTGTAAAAATCTGAGTCTGAACAGAAATTCATCCTAGGCTTATATATCAACAATTCTTAGTGTGTGATGCTACCACTCTTTGCAGTAACAGGCAGAGAAATGGGTTCATATAGAGAAAGAAATCTGCCTAAACCTCCAAGGAAAAAACCCTAATGTTTGAATAAAAAATTATTCCCTGCTACCTTAGGTTTTCAAAACCTAAGAGCACACAGATCTCAAAAGGCTGTGTCGTGGAGGTGTAGATACTTCTTCTAAAGTATCCAGTATACATGTGTAATAGAACATTTATTCTGAGGAAGCTCCATTTTGAAATATGTTGTACTACAAGTGAATTCAGACTCTTCTCTGGCAGGCTGATACTCTTTATGACTAGAAAATGCATTTAATGCACCTGCTTTACTGTCATATGACCCAGCATAATGGAGAGGCTTGAAAGAAATGGTACTAAGAATTATTTCAGAAATGAAACATCATCTGCAACTCCCTACCAAAAGTTTAATTCAACTTGAATGGCTGTAAAACCCCCTTTTCCCCAGGAATGAAACAGAAACCACTGACAGTAGTTGAAGCATGTAATAAGGATACAGAAAACAGTTACTTTTCATCATGGTTGTGATCCTTACTTTCCCATTAAAATGAATTCTGCTTAGTTCAGACTTTTTTTATGTCATTGTTCCAACTGTTTCTTAGTCTGTATATTCTCTGGTGATACAATTACTATTTTCATAGCTGGTCAGACTGAACATTCATGTTGGACTTGTGTCATTTCAGCTAATACCTATTCTAGAGGAAAATAACATTGACCACAGGTTCATACCTTTTCTGGTGATAAGCACACAAAATAGCATAATGTTCAGTGCCACTGATTTTTATTCTCTAAGGAGCTTGGACCTATGCAAAAGCCATTGGAAAACTACAAAAAGTAACATGGGTCAGCAGCTGCCTCAGATAGGAATAGAGAGGGGGAAAATAGCATACTGCAATGGTCCCCTTTCCAAGCTTCTGCAGCTGACTGATTTTTGAGGTTATTTGATAAAAACAGACACAATTTCTTACAGTGTTATTTGATGCATGTGATACACTTGCAATTTTATTGGAACCTGATATGTTATTGTTTGTTTCACAGTTTAATATTACATCAGGTTTTGTTCTTGTTTTGCGAAACATAGAATGCAGGAATAGGACAATTGCAAATTGTAATTAGATTTTTGGCAAAAGAAACCACATCTGCTTGGTTTTTTTGTGGAATGAGAAACGATTACCGTAATTTGATAGAATATCACAATTCTCTTTCATTATGAAAAGCATCAGCGATAAAGGTTTTGGTTATTGTAACCACATTTGTTTCTGTCTTTGGGGAAGAATTTTTAACAGATTTCACATTAAATCCCATAGCATGTGATCCAGCTTAGTTGACAAATGGAGTTTCCATAGGTCATGGCATTATCCTTTGGGATATAACTCAAGATTGACCCAGATCCTTTATGATTTTAGACTTCTGTTTCAGATCAGGTTATATTCCTTTCATATTGCAATGCCAAGAGGGAAATTCTTTTTGCACCCGATGCAGTAAATTTAGATTTCACTAAGCCCATCATACCTGAGTAATCCAGTGACTTGTTCCAATTCATTAGAAAAAAAATGATGATGCTATGTGGCTGGACTTGTAATATTTTCATGCAGTTAAAAAAAATATGGTGATACAGGGAAAAATTGTATTGTGCCATTTGACACAGAACATGAATATAATAATATCAACCTGAAGCTATTTAGCAACTTTAAGAATTGGAGATATTTGAGAAGAGCACCAGTCCTGCTTTGTCTTTCCACTGTAGGTATGAATAGACAATCTCATATGCAAAATCCCTATACCAAGACATTCAGGTCCCATTCCCAAATGGGATATAATTTGCCCAGAAGTAACAGTTTTGACTCATCTTTGCAGTATTTGTAGTAATCTTGTTTATTTTGATTGTAAACCTTTGGCAGCAAGAACTATCTGTGGAGGTAGATTATAGTCTCACTGGGGCCTAGAGGTACCATCTGTGATATAAACAACCAATAACACACTCCATTCAGAACCAGTGACTACAGGGAGGTGGAAAATGAGCATATTTTGACATGGAAATCTTCCCTGATGTATTTATATCTTATGTGTGTACCACTTTGTGCAATTTGGTAAAATAGTTTTCTTTTCAAATAGACCTTGTTTTCAGAGGACGAAAAGAATGAATATGAATAAATGAATATTCATTTACTTTGAGCTTATGGAGCATTCTACTTCTATGCTTACTTGTTTGCCTAGCTGTGGTCAATTGTGTTCCAAAAAGCATGGTGAAAATTATTTTAAATACTTACTGAGAGACAAGAAAATTAAATTCTGTGCTGATGATGATCACATCACATGATTTTGTGATGGCAGATCCCTATTTAGTTATTAATAATTCATATTCCTTTGGATTGAGGCTGGCTACCTCTAGAAAAATGGATTAGATGAGTAATAACTTTTACCTAGGATTTAACCTAATTCCCTTTCACTTAGTAAAATACCCTCACCAATGACTATGCTATGTTAAAATATTTGATACTTCTAGTTTTCCAGTGAATTAGGCTAACTAGCCTATTATGTTAATACAGGAGTTATTAAGTCATTAATTCTGTCTGTAATTATGACATCAAGGAAGCAATCTGTGGGGTTTTTTTTGTAATTGTTGTCATGTGAAAAGCCAATTTTATAAAGGAAATCATTAACACTTTCACTTCCTTATAATCAATCTCATAACTGATACAATTTTCTACCTGCTTAGCCACCTCATCTCCCAGGCTGAAGATTAAATCATGCTAAGCTATCAACTAACTTCTTTCCTTGAGCTATACCTTGCCTTCTGATATTAATTCAGCTTGTAAGATACTATACCTTTTGCATGTCCTTGCCAGGCTAGATAGCATCACAATCTTAATGTTATAAAAACATAAGATCATTCAGCACCAATTAGAGTTGTAGAGGTCTGTAAGGTAGCTCTGACTGATCAATAAAGACTTTCTATCTGGAGTTGCTTGACGAAAGAAATATCTTGGCTCTTGACCATGCACTTCACACTTCATTCTGTGATATATTACTATGTCACCTATAGCAGATGGTGAGGGATGCAATGGGAGGTGAGTACATTACACCATATTCTCGACTGCCTTTGACTTTAACTGCAGCGTTTATATTACTCTGCCTTTGCCTCATCAGCTTGAAAACTGAGATGTTTTGACTGGCTCTTTATCACCTCTGACCATATTTTTTTTTTTCCAGGAGACTCATTTCCTTTTCTATCTTTATCTACCTTTTTTTTTTTTTTTTTTCTTTTTTTCCCAACAAAGCATTTCCCCAATGCATTGTCTTTCTTCTGCTAAAAAATACTGCAGTGCCTTCTCCCTCAAGGGGATTTTTTTACTGTTGTGAAATTTGGTTATATTTTGGGAATCAGCTTGCTGCTTCTTCGGAGAAAAGGTTCTTAGAATGGCGAAGGGGCAAGTCACAGATTAGCACTAGCTGTATAATCCAGCAGGAGAACCAACAGTGAAAATTAAAACAAAACAAAAAACCCTGAAAAAGTCTAAAATGCAGGTTTCCAGTATGCTTTGTCCCCTGCAGCTGAGAAAAGGGAACTGCAGACAGTTCACAGTCTGAACTTCAAGTTAAATGAAGGATACAGAGTAAATAGATTTTTTTTCAGGAGCATATGGATTGAGCCCAGATACCCCTTTTATTTAGATTTTGAAATAAATGAAACTGCAGTTCTTAATGAAACTGAGATACTGCTATTATAGTAAAAGTGTCTGCTAAGCATGAATTGAATTAGGGGCATTTTCACAGATGATGTTATTATCACACTATTGTTTTCTAAAAACAAAGTTTGTCTCTCTTCCCATTCATCATGAGTAGTAAAGTAACCAAGTGAAATTTATTCAACCTGCTGCAGGATGTGGATTTTCGAAACTAAGTCCCAGAATTAGGCTCTACTACCTCCAGTAACATCATGCACATGGTTAAATCCTCAATTATCACTTTGAAAATGTACCCACTTGGTGTCACACTTATGAGCATGATTATACTTGAGGTGCTGAAAAGGGAAGGTGATCATACCATTTCATAATTGGTTTTCTCTGATATGGATGGCACTGGGTTTTAAGTCACACATTAATCAAATGCCTGATGTATCCCTTTTTAAAGGGAAAGTAAATCTTCAGCAGATTGATACTCATATTGGGGCATAGTTTTTAGAAGAATTAAGAATTAGTTCTTGTGCCACTGTAAACACAGATTAGGTCTCAATATCTTAAAAGAAAAAAAAAAAAAAAGAAAAAATCCTACTGTAAAATGACACTTTGGCCACCAAGCCAAGAGAATCCTTAAAATGTTCAACAAGAAAGAAGTGGAATATAGTAATATTGTAAAATGATGCAATCTGTAGGGGGAGGGCAGAAAAAAGATCCCTCTTTAACTAAGGCTTAGGAATTTGATTATGTCTGTGCATGCAAAATGGATATCAGGCTAAAACACCTGAAGGAGAATATCAGTCCACATTACATAGTTTGAAAATCACCCACTGCGCAAAATTGTGACAAATGCATAATTTCATTTGCTTTCATTCATAAATAACTAAATAGCTCATTCTTCATAAACATCCTTGCAAGTAACAGATATCTCTGAAAGCATGCATTTGTTTGCAAAAATCTGAGAATACCGGAAAATTAGGTGCAGAATTTTGAGAATAAATATCTAAGACTTTATAATCTTTAAAGAAGAAATCTCATGTATCCCATCAGAAACAGGTGCAGTTCTGTATTGCTAAAATAATGCAGAAAAAAAAATAGCAGAAAAGGTAAAATCCTGCCCACTGAATGTCAAGAATAAAACTCATTTTGGCTGTATTGGAACCAATACTAGCCAGTATGAAAGATACATTATGGAAAGTAAGAAACATTTGTATGTTGAAGGAGATATATAATTTGCTGACAGCATTGGCTACATGTAATCATGGCCTAATCACAGGCAAGAAATATGTATTAGAAAAGAAAGAACAAGGGGACAAAACTTGTGCATTATCCAGACAATTGGTTATATTCATAGTAAATGTTCCCTGGAACAAGGTCTGTCAGTACATAAAGGAATACACATTTCTCACTTAAAAATATATTTCCATTACAAAATATTCTGGTAAACAAGAATTTATGTTCCATGAATGTAGAAGTTCCATTTATTTCACTGGGATTATCCATAGTATATGCTGTTTCAAAAAAGTGAGTTTGAAAAAGAAAATTATATTTTAAGTATGTTTATGTATCTGAATCTCTTTTTGACTTTTTTCCTAGTAACATTTTTAATTGTCTGGACATTCAAGATTTTCTTTGAATATAGAAAGTGCATTTAATGTAATGTTTTAAAAGATGAGAACAATATGTGCATAATGATGTATTTTGACCTAGAGTGCTGATACTATTCTCACAAGAGAATTAATGATTTGTTCTACACACTTGTTTGTTTGTCTGCTTTGTATTTGACCATACCTAATTAACCCTTGAAGAATATACAATCCCCAGGGCTTCTTTTAAGATGTACTTTGAACTTGTGAAGTCTAGCTAACCTTAGCAAATTATCAGAATATTCATGGCATTTACTAACAAGCAAAATCAGAACTGCAACAGGGATGTATGTGATTCCACACACTTCACCTTCAAGGAGTACATCACCTTTGAATGAAAGCTGACTTTTAAGTGAACCTAAGCAGCACTTGATCTTGTTTTGACAGCTTGTCTTTGATGGCAAGCACATATATATCCTTCAGGAAGCTAATATAGGGTACTTACTTTCAGGTAAGCAGTGGATTTAAAATAATGGAATTATCCTTCCTTAAGGATCTTCCTTGCAAAATTGCTCTCCAGTCACTTATAAATACTTTTGCTTTAGGCACTAAAATCAAGTGACCTAACAGCCAATTAAAACTTTAAAAAAATAATTAAAGAAAATGTAGCACTTCTGATTTGCAGTGAGTGCAGAAGATTTCTTACTGATTTCATTAGAAGTAAGGTTAGGTGCTTTGTGATCAGTACATGTCAAAGGGAAAAAATTCCAAACTCAAATGGGAGTTATATTTCTATACATGTTTGAAGACTAAGTTATTTGGCTTGAGGTGACTCTGCTTATGACCTTATATATATTGATTTGAGCAAACTATGCTTGAGCAAACTATGCAAAAAGTCTTTGTAACACATTTTCTTTTTGAATGAAAATATACTGAAGAGATAAAGTTACTCTAATTCATGTTACAGAAAAGTAAGTAATTGCAGATTTAACAAGACTACTAGTCCTGTTAAAGGGTTTTCAGAGAGTATATTGATGTTTTCTAAGAGTCAAGCTCTTTAAGAGTCAAGTCTCTTCTCTTTTTTAGCACAGGTTTTAGTGCTAGTATAAAAAAAAAAAAAAAAGTCATGGCCTCAGTTTTTTGCTGGTACTTGTTAGTTAACTTTCTGGTTAAGGATGACCACTTCAGCACATGATGCCTTATTGTACATGGCTCAAGCTTTTCAAAGTAATCATTACAGACATCTAGGAGGAGGAAAAAAAATCTCATTCTTGAAATAGTGAGCCTTTCAGAGATTGGCATGTATTACTTTAAAACACTTCTGCTTATGAAATGCAGTCCAGGGCCAAAACCAGGGTATAATAAATTGTTAATTGTGGGAAGTAGCCTTGATTTCCCTTTCACTACTCTAAACTGTTAGAGAGGGACCAATCTCTGCCCTGTTTTGCTAGTAATTTATTTTTAATAATATGAGAAATGCTACCTTAAATCTCTGATGGAGATTTTCTGAAGTCAGGGAAGAAAGTTAATTTGAACACATCTGCAGCATCAAACATAATTGCTTCATAACATACTTGCATGCTGATTCAGTACATCATTCTGTCATTCCATTTATGTGAAATAGATGGTGTTGTACTATGCAACAGCAAGCCACAGGAATGGGCATTTGCAGCAGGGGAAAATTCAGAAAGATTTATAAGTAATTACAAAGATTGATAGATAACAAACACATTTTTTGTAAAACAAACAGAAAATTTTAAAATAAATTAAATTTAATTATGATTACAAAAATAAAAGTTTAGTGAAAGTTGACTCAAGAAATGTCAACTCCTGTAAGCATACATTTCTAAGATTTCTTTTTGCTTCTACATATTTGGGGATAATATTTCAGCTGAAGGTCAGATAGGGCCTAGTTTGAGAGAAAATGTAGATACCAGAAAATATTTTTTCCTTTGAATTCCATATTATTCCTTGCCTCCCTGAATACAGATGATGATTTGCTGACCCTGAAGGGACAGGGTTATTTTCTCCTGTATGCTCCTGACATGTGCTATGGCATACATCTGGAGGGATGCAGCAGAGAATTTATCATGATTCGACTTCTATATAGGAAAATCCTTCCTAGGGATTCTTTTCATACAAATTCCCAGAAGAAATAATTAAGGTACACACATAAATATAACTTTTTCTTTAACTATGTTGTGGATATTTTCTTTAGATACTAATTTTTATGTTGTACACTCCTCTTGCATTTTCTGGGCATGGCATCATAACACTATTTTTTTTTTTTTTTTTGAAATCATGAGTTGAACTTCATTAACAGAAGATTATTGTTTCCATTAGACATAATAACAACAAATGGTACTTGGTTGCTGCACTGCTATAGAATTGTCCCTTAGAAGTGCAAAAAGTCCTGCCTGGCATCTCTGTAAATGGCACTATGATTCCCTGTTGGTTAAATAAGTCTGACAAGGATTGCTCTTCATAATTTGAAATCCTTTAAGTGCAGATGGAATAAACTGGTTCAGTGAGCATGAGTTACCTGTAACTATGTAGGCTGCTGGAAACCCATGCCTGGCTTGGTAAGTCATGGAAGTATGAGAGTGAAGCTGTTCAGGGTGTCAGTCCACCCAGAGAGGTCTGTACTGCTAAATGGATGCAGAGGAGTTTGACTTGCCCCTCAGTAAGTGATTTCTTTTGACTGTGCTGCTTTGTAGAAGACAAGATATATTTTTAAAAACATAGACTTCCAGCTGGGCCCACCTATTTGAACAACAGATGTTTTTATGACTCATGTAGCCATTGTGGTTTACCAATATTTTACAGGGTTACACATAACTAAAGATCACGGAGCCATCTGTGCTTAGCACATTTTAATGGTATCTGCTGGTTCAAAGAACCTGTATACTCTATTTAAAAAGCCTCTAGGTAGTTATCTAACTAAAGGCATGACGAAAGAAATATAGAAAGGCATATATATGGAATTCCTACCCTGTGATTTGGTTGAATACCTGAAGCTCCCATTTCCTGGTTAGCTTAAATGTCAGACTAAATTTCTGAGCCATGAACTAGGTACAGAACAAAAGAAAAAAAAAAAGAAACCCAGTAAACCTTCTTCACAAGAACAATTCAGACTAGTAGGTGGAAAAAGATTGCATCATAAAATTTCAATATTCAGCAATTTAGTAAATGTACATATAACACCTAGTTTACCATATTTTAACACTTTTTATACAAGAAATTGTCTTCTAGAGAAACAGAATTCTGAAAGATCTCTCTTAGGGAACACATATGTCTTTAGAAAGACCATAGTAAAGAACTTTTCAACAATGTAGGCTTTTCCTAAATACCACAGGAGTAGGTGTTGTGGTAGCAGCAATATTTGTAGGCTGTGAGTACTTTCTAATTCACTGAGGAGTGAAACCAATAGACTTGGTTTCACTGTGGGTGAAAACAATATAAAATGCTAGTATCAACTTCCAGCAAGTGGAAAAATACAGGGGGCAACACCTCTTAGAAGTACAAAAAACAGATACAGTCATGTTGTGGTTTAACCCCAGCTGGGCACTAACCACTATGCAGCCCCTCCCTCACTGCCCAATTTCCTCCCCTGAGGGGAGGAGAATCAGAAGGAAAAGGTAAACTTTGTGGGTTAAGATAAGAACAGTTTAATAATTACAGCAAAATAAAGCACAACAATAATATACTACTACTACTAATTGTAATGATAATGGAAAGGAGAGAGAGGAATAAAACACAAGAGAAAAAAGTGATACACCATTCAGTTGCTCAGCACATGCTGGCTGATGTCTATCCCTGAGCAGGGACTGATGGCCCATCTCTTCCCCAGTTTCTATAGTGAGTGTGACATTCTATGAGATGGAACTTCCCTTTGGCCAGTTTGGGTCAGCTGTCCTGGTCATGCACCCTCCTGGCTTCTTGTGCACCTTCTTGCTGGCAGAGTGTGGTAAAACTGGGAAGTCCTTGGCTTAAGTAAGCTGTACCCAGCAACATCAGTGTGTTATCAACATTATTCTCATACTAAACCCCAAAAACACAGCACTGTACCAGCTACTAGGAAGAAAATTAACTCTTTCCCAGGTAAAACTTGGATCCCAAAGCATGAAGATAAACCAGTAAATTACATTCAGCTGCCATAAAAACCCCCCAGGTGTTAGAGGATCTACCAGAGGAAAATCATTGAGCCATTGGATGAATTAATTGCAGGATCATTATTTTTTACATGGAAGAATTTAATTCCCTAAGAACAAACAGGAGCATAGAGATGATAGAACGTGATTTTTTTAGCAGCTCTTTTACCTAATTTTGCATACAGATATTCAGTACCATCTAAATCCTTGCTTTTACCTTTCACTAAGTTTCAGGTGTCTTGTGATGCTGTATTGTTTGAAAATATATGTCCATATATGTGTATGTATGTTTATATGATAAATTTTCACAGCCAGTGAATTATATTATGCATTATATATGCAAATTATATAATAAATTTCACAGCCACAGTACAATGCTGTACAGTGGTATTGTAACAATTAGTATTGAGAAATAGTCTTGAAACCTAGGCACTTACTATCCACACATTTTGAAAAGTAACAGAAAAGCTGTGTAATTAAGGAAAAGTAGATTCCTTTCATCCATAATTATTCCTTTGAATAACCAGATGAGCTCTGTAAACTAAACACAGAAGGCTGAAGAAGGTGGATTATACAATAATATCTGGTCCTTATAGTTGAGTTCATTCATGTCAAAAAAACACAGTGTGGGTAATGCCACCATTTTATGGATTGCTTTTCCTGATACTGAATTGTACTTGTGTACTCTAGGTGCAGAGCTCCACAAGCTAACACCAGCACTCACCACCACCTCTGTAACCGTGTAATTTCAACTTTGAATGTCTTCACTGCAGAGTGCAGAGAAGCAAAGAGTGCTTTCTACATGGCACACATTTTTTGTGTCACAGCTATTCAGTCATTTTTGTTTGCTTTTTTTTCTTAACAGAACCATGAACACTTTTCTGTTTGTCTCATGTTTTAATTTGAAATTAGGCCTATAAAGATGCTAAAGGAAAAAAAAAATAAATGAATCATAGTAGAGGGCAAACACTCTGACAGCAATACTTTGGGTATTGTGCACTTGAATATCATGCCCTATCACTCAGATTTAATTCACTGTAACTAAATTTGTGTTCTCCTGGTTTACACTGGAGGAAAAATCAGGACCTTGGAGACAATCTAAAGCATAACAATCAATATTTGCAACTCTAAAAGTCCCCAAATGTATTCTGTGAACTTAATTTTCTTCTATAAAGCTACTGTTGGCACAGTTTGCAGCATAGCTTTCTAGCTACTGATACATTATATTGCTGGCATGGTCCTGTAATTTTTCATTAGCTAGTGATTCAATATTCCCACTTTATACCAATATAGAAGAGATGTTCTTCAGTTATTGCACTGAAAAATACTCTTGGGTATATTGTACCTAAAGGGAACAAATTCATTATATAGCAGCACATTATAAAACTGCAGTTACTCCAAACTGACAATTATATTTTGAAATATTAAAGTTTGCTAAGGTTTTTTTTTTTTTTTTGAGAGCCCTAGTTTGAACAGATAGAGCAACATGAACAATTTCATAATAGTATGCAAGATATTCAATTTACATTCTTCCTTGTTGAATTTACAGTGACTCTTCAACAAAAGATAAAATATAATAAAAAGATGTTAAACAATATTAAAGTTCAAACCGATTTTGGATGTTTGCTAAGTGTAATTCCACATGCTAATATTTCCAATAGAGAAGTGTCTTTTTAATTTAAGATATAATCTTACACAAAAATGTACCAGATTTAAACTTGGATCTTCATGTGTTTTAATAGACAGAGGGCTTGAGGGATGAAGATGTTTTTAGAAAGCAGGAAAAAAAACACAGCAGGATGGATGAATCAGGGCAGGGTGTAAAATAGCTACAGGTGAATGTATATGTGCTGGGGGGGGTTGAGGAATGCTGCCCACCCCGGTGGGTGGCACTTCCAGTATGCTTCTATTTGGGTTAAACACTCCTCGGGTCTGCTACAGAACAGTTTATTTTGAATGAAACTTCAGCTTGTAGGAGCCACTTGCAGCTAAGTAGAAGCTAAGTACTGGCCTAATGTAAACAGATTGGTGTTTGTTATAGTGTTTACAATACCGTAACAGATTGTTGAGCCCTAAAAGATAACAGGGGAAAAATGCTTACCTTAAAATGTGTCTGTTTTATTTCCTTAAGTCCTTTCCACCTCCTTACATTAAAATACTTCCTATCATGCAGATAGATTTGATGGAAAACTGTCTCTCCTGATGCAGCTGTTCCATTTTTTATAGGTGAGTACGCATTGACTTGGTACATAAGAATAACCTTATGCAGGTTTGTCTTATGGCTTTTATTTGAGAATCCATCTGGGGTGTAGGCCTTGCAAGGAGGGAAAAGTTTGCTTTATAATAGCTGCAACAGCTACTGATTAGGATACTCTTTATGAAGCTGAAAGTCTCCAGCTCAGTCACAGTTCTGAGCAAGACATTAATAAAATCTGAGGTTCCAGCAGCCCAGCAAGCACTTAATTACTAAAAGGTAAGGTATACAGAAAGATGTCTATTTTATCAATGGTAGTTGTCCTATTCTGAGTTTAGTGATTTTAAAAATATGTCTTTTTTCTTAAAAATACGTAACTGTGAAAAAAACATTTCAATTTGACATGCCATACTTTCCCGCAATATGAGAAAACAAGCAAAATATATTTTTATCTCTTTCCAAATGTGTCAGGGAGAAATTAATATCAAAGTATATGTTAAACTCAGCATCTTCATATTGCAAACTTGAAATAGTTTTTAAGAAATTTATGTAGTAAAATACTGTCTCTTATTAGAACACTTGGCAGTGTAAGAATAGGTTTGAGACAATACCTGCTACTTCTGCTTGCTGATTGGTTGAGGGTCTGTTAAGTGCTCAGAAATACACAAGGAGTCATACATTTAGATGATGAACTCATCTTGTCATATACTTGTGTCCAAGATAGTATGACCTGCTAACTCTGGTGTATTTTATTTGGTTTTGTAACCAGGTGTTATGATTTGCCTCTGAAACCTGAAGACACAAAATCTCTCTGAGATTCAGAGAGAAGATGAAAAACATACCAGATAATGCATGAATTAGTAGCCATATTTTTAAGTCTGCTGCTGTTTATCAAAGTTATTCTTCTTATCCCCTGAATGCTCATCATAAAATGAATAAAAATATTAGAATGCAAGGATGTAGTCTTCTCTGACAGAATGGCTGGCTTGGCATATGAGGGCACCGCAGTGGATGTTGCTTATCCTTACTTTTGATACTTTTGATGCTCTCTCCCACAACACCCTGATTAAAAATGGGCTAGTGAACAGTTAGATGAGCCAAATACTGAAAGAATTAGCAGACTGAAACTGTGAGCAACAGGACAAAGGCCACCTGAAGGCCAGTCACCAGTGGTATACCACAAGAGTCTGCATGGGTCCAGTACAGTTTACCTCCTTATTTATAACCTGGATGATGGGGACAAAGTGCATACTCAGCAAGTTTACTGATGATACAAAACTGGAAGAAGTGTTTGATGCACCAGATTGTTTTGCTGTCCATCCTTCCTGGACATCTTTGTTTTTAAGGGCTCTTTCCCAATGTAATCTCCAAATCAGCATCCTGGATGGGCTGAAGTCTGCCTTCCAAAAGTGCAAAGTAGAAATTTTCTTGATGCCCCCCCTTATTTCACTGAATATTGAGAATTCTATTCCATGATCACTGTACCCCAGAGCGCCTCCCACTGCCTCATCTCCCACTATCCCTTGTTTCTTTGTAAACAGGAGGTCTAGTGGAGCCCCTACCCAGTAGCTGTGACAGGTGTGACAAGAAGCTCTCCTGCACACACTCTAAGAACTTCCTAGACTGCCACTTCTCTGCTGGGCCAAGTTCCCAGCAGATGTCTGGCAGGTAAAAGCCGCTCACAAGAAATAAAGTTGGAAATAACCTTCAGCACCCAGTATTTTCAGGCAGTCTCCCATCCAAATACTAACCAGGCTCGACCCAGCTAAACTTCTGAGATCATATGAAATCAGGTGTTCTCAGGGTGGTTTGGCCATAGGCTTATACTGATATATTGATTATAACTATACCCTGGAGACATTTTTGAAGACACGTCTCAAAATACCCCTTTACTTCTGGCAGTAAGCACATGATTATTACTCTTGAGCAGTGCTGTGCAATCTGTCTTATACTGTGAGAGACTGGAGGGATTGCCTGCCGGCTCGAAACATTTCTTCATTTGCACGTGTGGGGGAAGAGGCAGATCAGGCCTTGCTTTTGGTGAGGTGAAGCACTGCCCCATACACCTTCCTCCTCTGGGCTGCTGTCCCAGCCCCCAGTGGCCACTTACCACCAGGAGACTGGAGGCAATGCTCCACATCCCACCTCTGGAGCCCCAACCCAGCTCCTAAGAGGGGTGATGACTGCAAGTCCTACGTGGGGGATGGACCCAGGAGAGCCAAGGGGTGTTTAAACTGGAAAACAAGGGGAGCACATGTCTTGAGTTTACCTCCTCTTGGAACTTCCATCAGCTGAGCACTGCTGGAACCAGGAGTGGTAGTTATGTTTGTTCTTTTCTAAATCTTTTCTGTCTATTTCCCTTTCTTCTTCTAATTCCCTCTGAGAATTTTTGAGTAACTTAAAATTGAATGGGCTTAGAGTTTGCTAAGTAGAATGAGCTAAGTCAATATGTTGAGTAGTGTTTTATGTTGATTGAATGCTGCTTTAAACCTTTTGCCAAAGTTCTTTGATTTTCTGAAGTTGCAAGTAAAGTTTGTTGTTTTAACCACTTGAGAATATCTTGTCAATATTTCTCTCATGCATCTGAGAGTATGTGAACAGCCATAAGCCCTTTTAAAAGTCCTGTTGAGAGAGGTTGTCTGGGGTCTTGCATATACATTACATGTAAGACATCTCTTTTTATGATTGTTCTCTTTCCAAATTTCATTTTTTTATCTTGCTTTTTCTATTTTTACCAGGATTTTATAGGGAAAGAAATACACCTCTTATACACCTCAGCAAGATCAAGAGACAACACAGTGAGAAAATGCAATGTTTAGAATGTCCATCTCTCTTCTATGAATGACAATGAAACCCAATTGTATTCCAGTTTTCTACTTTTTACTGTCTGGACGCCATGCATGTAATTCCCTTGTGTTTAGACACTTTTAAACAAGACACAGGAATGACAGGAATGACAATATTTTTAACCAGAATTTTGTTTTTCAATTTAGTAAATCTAGATTCAAAATGCCCAAACTACCATCACATCTTTAATTTAAAAAGTTTCTTCCCCCTAGTTTTAAACATTACAGGGGAAAGTATTTAACTTATATATTTAACAAATTAACATGTATAAAAATGAATTAATTGTACTGTTTTTAACATCAATCTATATCAGAAAATGTCATCTTCTCAACTGTAGTTTTTTACTTTAGTATCATTACCTAGAACTGAAAGTTTGTAGTGTGAAAGCAATGTCTCCCAATGAGGTTTTATTGCAAGCATTTGAGACATCACATTTCTAGTAGTTATATAAATTATTGATTTTCTTGAAGTCTTACCTTTCTCATACAATCTTAAGTTCATCACATAGAAGTACATTAATTTCACAAGGAAAGCACAGCAGCTGCAAAAGAACTGTGGTTTTTAAAACCTGAAATGTAAGCTTCAACTCATTAGAACATTGAAAATTCAGTTTTTATTTTTACTGCAACTCAAATCACCTTGCTATTTCTCTACTACTCAAACATGCATCAGACATTAGCATTTCTATGTAAAATTGTTTCCTTTCACAAAAATTTAATTTTCATGCAATATGCTGGGGAAAAAAAATCTTGTTTTTCATTGTTGAAGAATATAGGCATAAAAGTGTTCTCCTGCAATGTACAATAATCTTAGTATTTTACTTTTAAAATATTGACTACCACAGTTACTGCAATTATCAGTAGTTAACAGTTTGAAACAGAGTATTTATGTTTTGTTTTTGTCTCACCAGTGGTCACTCTGGCAGACAAAAGTAGCAGCAAGTTCTGCTATACCCATATAAGAGGATATCCAAGATATGGCTGGGATGTTATTTTTTCCATAACAGTCTGTATGGTTCTATGGTCTAAATTTGTGACCAAACCCATATTGGTAACTCATCAGTGTTTCAATTGCTGGTGAGCAGTGCTTACACAGCGCCAAAGCCTTTTCTGTTTCTCACACTGCCCCCTCAGCGAGTAGCCGTGGGGGTGGGCAAGAGGCTGCAGGGGATACAGGAAGGACAGATGGACCAAAGTGACCAAAGGGATACTCCATGCCATAGGACGTTGTGTGGTGGGAGAAATGTTTCCAAAGTAGCCTTTGTTTGGAGCACAGCTGGGGGAGGATGTGTCTGCACCACAGGAAGTCCCTGTCACAGGTTTCCAGTGGGGTTTTAGGCAGAGTCTCTGTGTAGTCAAACCATACAAAAGGCATTTACACTTCAGTGTATTATTTGCTTTCTCATATTGTGAGCATGATCTGTGACAGTCTGAGGTTCTCAGTCTTGATTCTGCATCTCTTTTGAATAATCTGAAATGTGTGAATTTAGTGGGATTGACTTTTAAAGTTTTCTTTCTTCATTTGAACAAAACCAAGACATCTGTTTTTGACCCCTTCTAGTTAGTCTAGTAACTGATTGTTCTTAGGCCAATCTTTAAAGGAGCTCTGTTGAACCACTGGTTGTTCCTCAGTCTGAGCAAAATAGATCACTAAGGTGCAAGAGTATTTGTGTCTTTATTGAATTCTTTATGCCAGTTCTGGCCTCTGTCCTGCTCAATGAAATTTATGAAAGTGATTATTGAAGAGTATTAAATTAATTCAAATAAATTTATAATTTTAAAAGTGAGAGAGATATCTTCAATTCAGAAGCCTAAACATGATCATGAGCTGTGAAGTAGTCTTCTTTTAAACAAAGTGAGTACTGCACTAAGGTTTGATACCATCTTGATATATACAAGACACCCTCAAAAAAAAAAAAAAAAAAGAAACATTAATTTTAGTTAGTGTTTTTTATTGGAATTGTGGTAAAATTGCAAAAATGGTCTTTGCTACTAAGGTCTGAATTATTATTTCCTCATAGTCTATTATAATTTTGATGTTCTCTCTGTAAGCATGTGCACAGTTCGTGGTTTTTTTAATTGCATGCCACTTTTTTGTATGATGTATCAGGGAATTTGTGCAATAATGCTCTGTAGAAATTATCAGATTGCCATAAAAAAATTAATATCATCTGCATGCACTGTCATTATTCTTTGTACCTGCAATTGTTTTTCCTTGCAGTGCTGGTGAGTTAATGCAGTCAACTCTAACTTCTCTAGACCAACATTCACCTTTTGTCTTCCAGATGAGTAGAGATACATACTGTACATCTTGTGATACATACTGTAAATTTAGAGATTTTTTAATGTTATATAACAAATTGCATACAAGTACAGTCAAAATAAAGTCAAAAATAGAGTAGCAGGGGTGATGCAGGAAACAGTTATTTAAGGAATATTGTACACTTAGTACACTGGATTCAATTCAGTGATGCATTATTTCATTCATGTCAATATTTAATTTAATTTTAAGATAAACTCATTTATTTAATCATAATTGATATTTTATGAGGAGAAAAGAGTAGTAAAAAACTGAACTTCAGAAAGGTATGAACAGTATAGTAAAAAAATATTATCTGGCTTAGAAATAAAGAAAAAGGGGAAAGAAACACAAGAGAAATATGTGAGAGTGATTTTTAAGGTTTTCTGTAATGCATCAATAGTAGTGATTTTCTTCAAAAAGGTATGCAAGTGATTACTGCAGGCTAAACTTCCCTTATACAGAGTAATATTAAAAAGATAAACTGCTGTTCATAGGCATGATTTACATGTTAATACATAACAAATCATAATTCAGTGTATAGTGTTTACAGTTCATTGTGTGTCATGCTAGAGCAACTTGACAATGGCGATGATTAAGTTTATGTCAACTTCTATGGTTGCCTGGATTATGCTCCTGAATTTTCTGAGATTAATTAACCTGAGTAGTCTAATTACTGTCAGATGAGGATCTTATAGGGAAATATTCAGGAGGAAGAAGGAAAAAAGTTTGAATTAGAAACTGTCTGAATTTCTTTAAGTACTCTGAATATCTTCAGCAACGCTTGTCTCTTGATCTTTAATCCAGAGTAAGACCTTTCTGCGCTGCAGCTTTTAACTATGTAACCACCCAATACTGAGAACTATAGCTTGGTCTTGCTGCAAAATGTCTTTCTGTAGCTAAAATATTCTATCTACCATCTCATACTTTCTAAATGTATTTATATCAGTGCATTACTCACCCATAACATTACCTGAAAAAAACTAAGTAACAAGTTGCTTTGTTCACAGCAGGCCCATTGAGATTTACAAGTTATGTTTTGCACTGAAGAAAGAGAAAAAGACCTCCAGTGTTAGCTCATTTACCCATTAGTGAGACTTGGGCTCCAATAATTGGTCCAATGTAAATTTAAGAACCAAAATTTAAGTATAATAAGCAACTTAAAAGATTGAGGACACCAAAATAACACATAGTTTTGTAGTGAAAGCATGACTGGGGAGGATGAATCTTCTATGGTTAGGTGTCTTCGTGCAAAACTTCTGTACACTGAGAAGCTATAGCAGTCACTGTGTTACTGGAGTCCTTCTGCCACTCCTTTCCCTGTTACACCATTTAAAGGAAAACGGCTGGTTATTGCACTGCATTTGAGAAAATATTTTGATAGTGATTCTTCACTGGAAAAGGTACCTTCCTGACCTCTGGAGTTAATGTTAGAGCCACAGGCAAATGAGTGGGCCATTAACTATACTCTGGCTTGAGGTTAAGCTAAATGTGGAAAATTATTAGATATGACATGAAAAATTGCTGACAAAAGTTACAGATAACTTGAGGAAAGGTGGGTGGATCTCAAAGGCTGTAAAGGAATTACAAGAGGAACAGCTAAATGCCATGGGCAGTTGGAGGATAGCATTGAAAACCTTGAGGGGAGCATAGTATTACAAGACCAACAGGACTATGTTTCTATAATGTGAATACTATATATGACTGATACTATATCATAATGCTATGTGTGGATATCATAAATACAGGACCAGTAGGGACAAGTAATTATAGATAGGTTGTTTATCTGGGTGAAGACTGGCACTGAGAATGAAAGATACAAGAATGTGAAGAACAACACCCAGAAAATCCAAATTTTGTGGCCAGGGTTGGGTTGTCATAGGTTACCAGTTAGGCAACCTTGTGCTTTGTTTTTGTAGCTGAAACAGGTCAATAAATCATAAGAGCTAAACCTGTGGTTTTTTTAGTCAGGAGCACTGGGATGGAAGTGCTGGGGAACTTTTGCTTCTTAATAGGAGGTTTACATCGAGACAGAAGGAGCATCTTGGTGTCACTATGCCAGTGCCTGTTACCTGCCATCAACTACCCTCTGCTTCATAAAAGTTAAATGTATTTCTGTGACATTAATGTTAATGTTATATCAGTATATCCTGCTGCATCATTTAGGCATCGCCCAGCTATGCATAAATCCAGCAACTGGCCAATCCCTCCTTCTCCCCTGGCTCTGGCTTTCAGGCATTTATTAAGCCATAACTTTATTCCATATTCTTTCTTCCACAAGAAGAATCCAGCCATCTGATCTGCACTTATGGACTCCTGCACTACTAACAGGACTTCAGGGAAATATTACATGCCTGCAAGGGAAATGCTATAGAATATTCACTTTTTGGGCAATCAAAACAAAAGATGCCCATGGTGTTGAGTCCCTTCCAGGACCTCCAGTAAAAAATGACTAGGTACACTCCCTGACCTGCAGTATGCATTGCTCCTGTCTTGTGTACCATGTCCTTTCCATTTTGCCACACCTGAATCTTTATTACTGTTTCACCCTATCAGCCTATTAGTTTACTTTTTACTTCTACTTACTTTTACTCAGTGAGCCTGCCAGATGGGACAATAAGGAATCTCTTTACACTGAAAAAATGTAAATTTCAATTAGATATTAGGAAAAAAAAATTACTGTGAGGGTGACTGAAGGCAACTCAAGCTTGTGGCTCTCTTTAAAATGAAATTGAAACACTTTGCCCAGAGAAGTTGTGGATGCCTCAGCCCTAGTAGTGTTCAAGGCCAGGCTGGATGGGGAACATGGTCTGTGGAAGGTGTCCCTGCCCAAGGCATTGGGGATAGAACTAGACAGTCTTTAATGGCCAAAGCCATTCTATGATTGGACACAGCAGCCTTTAGTGCGACCTCTTTTACTAGCTCTGGCTAAACCTTGTGGTGTGTCAACAGCTTTGTCTAAACCACAGACAATTTAGCAGAGATTTCCAAGGTCACAACCTGAAACTTCAATCTTTTCTTCAACCCCACCTATGGCAGACCTTATTTTTTTATCGAACTATGTTCTCTGACTACTAATGATAATTAAGATGTGGCTATGCCACAATACGTAAATAGTATTACTGCTACTATTATTATTATTCTCATTATCATTATTATTATTATTGTTATTGACAAATATTATAACAATGAAAATTTCATACATAAAATTATGTTTCTAGGTTGAGCTTGTATTTTGGAAAATTATTTGGAAATTAGTAAAGTGGAACTCAAGGTAGTCCTCAAATTTACTACAAGCATCTTCTGTAGAATTCCATAAAATACTCTAAGAGGGTTCTGTAAGGAATGTGGATGTAGTATGGCGCTGTTATGTTTTTCCACATCCAATCCTAAATTACTTTTTTGACACAGGTTCAGGCCTAAAAGGAATTATGGGTATGGTAATCTTCAGCTATGAAGACATACAAATGAGTCTACTTGCTTTTCTGTCAAATGAAAACCAAATATCTCCTCAAACAGATACATCAGAAAAGCTTGTGACTCCTTATTGTTGAAGGAAATAATCCAGTAGAAAACAAGAATAAAATTCTACATGCCAGTCAATTATCCAGGTGTCAACATGCATATAGGTTGACTGTCTACCCAAAATTAAGGCAAATATGAGCACTTGGTTTTCTGCTTCTATTACTTTACTTATAGAATTACCACACACTCCAGTGCTGTACCAAATCAAACCCAATGGCTAAATACACTATAAAAACCAACAACAAAAACCATTGACTGAGAATAAATGATTTTGCACATTCCTTGAAGCAGACTGGTTTTGTAAGGTGACTGTTGTTAGCTACTGTTGTCTTGTGAGGTAATGAACCTACAGAAATCTGGTTCTTATATTGTGGTTTTCAGAATATTTATTCTTCCACAGGATTCACTTTAATTTCATTAAACTTTTAATGTAGCTGTAAAAAGTTTGGTATAATTTATTATTGTACAGATTAGGCAGCATATTTTTATTCTTTTGATATGGATAGAGTAAATCTCATTGTTAACTCTAAGGGTTTTTTTCCTGATTATTTAATCAGACTCAGAATTTATTTTTTAGGCAAATTAAGTAAAAATTTTGTCTTAAAATAATTTCTGTTTATTTTAATACATTTGCAGTACATATATATTTATAATATGCCTAGAGGCATACATATATTTATAATATGCCTACAGGCATATATTTGGACACAGGCTGTGTGTCCAAGTAATGTTGATAAATCTGTTGATATGCCCTTCTAAGATCTTTAATAAATTATACTATCAAATAACTACTAAGATAAATAACAAGATTGAGGGAAAATATCTCCTCCATATTCTTGGTTCCTTTCCCTTATATAGAAGAGATGTAGCAAAATTGTTCTTAGGAAAGTTCATTATACAAAATCAATTATTACCAAAATAGCCACACCTGATTTAACTTAAGCTGTAGTATTATATTCTTTAGGTCACCAGATGATGGTTAGCTCATCAAAATAAGCTAAAATTAGAAACTGTAGGATAGTGTGCTTCCATGAAACGTACAATAAAATGTACAACTTTCTTTAAAGACTATGGTTGAGTGATTTTTCTACTGCAAAATGCAGAAGTGAGGTTAGCAAGTTAAGGGCACTGCATCAAGAGCTGATTAATCAACTCTGAGAGAGTGGATGTGTGTCTGCCATGCTAGAGCATAGACCATATGTTACACTATCACTTTCATTCCAACTGCATCTCAGGCAAGTGACAAGAATAATTTCTGACAAGCAAGGAATTCGACTAATACAAGAGATATCATCATTTGCAATAGCAGGATTGCTGAATGACCTGTGGCCCTAGGACTTACTCTTAGGCAACATACTAAGACTTCCTCTAATAGTGACAGTGTTTGTCATCTCTGAAAGGAGCTGAAGAAAATGTCATTTAAAGTCAGTACTTCAGAGTGCTGAGTGCAAGACAGAAATTAATGTAGCTTCTTTTAGATAACTACGTTCATGGTAGATATCTAAGGGGCACAATAAATGATGAAAACTCCTTTCACTGCAAACAATATCATGTTGGAGAAAGTGTTAGAAGCATATTACTTTTGGAACTAAATTACACATTCTAAGATGTCAATATGTTGTTTGAAGCAAGTAAAGTCTATTTATTCTATTTTGCATACAAACTCATTGCTTCTCTTTTAAATCATACCAGTTAAAATAATCAATTTTATTTGTGAATGTGAAGTTCTCCAGATAAGTTACTTTGTTGCCTTAATGATTTCTATCCCTAGTGACTTAATATTCAATTTAACAAATCAAATTTAATTAGTCATTCTATAGTTTTTAAAACATTAAAAACGGAAGATTCAGTTCTCCTCAGTGCAGTGAGGGCAATCACTATGCTAACTGTTTCAATATCTGAAACTGAAAGAACAGGAAATATATGATTTTGGGAACTGGTGTTTGGTTAAATTCAGAAACTATTTAGTGAATCCTAAAGCACTTGCATTAAGTTAACCCAATAGTTTGATTCTGATCATTTTGTAGCATTAATCTGTACTGTATGCTCCATACAACTTAGCCTATTTAAAAGGTCAAAATTTCACACAAGACCTATGGCCTCTCTCAGGCTTATCTGGAAACACTGACATTAAAAATGTGAAGAATTAAGTAGACTTACTATAGCCTCCTAACCCATATTACATGTGCCTCAGCATATATTTTACATAGATTATATAAGTCTAAAATTAGTGAGAATGCCATGGTTGGAACAGGACCTTTGGATCAGAATAAGAGGCATTTATTTATTGCATCTTTTTGTACTCATTTTGGCTACTAGATATCTTTATAAATATGCACAAAAATTTCAATATCTCTGAAAAGGCATGTGCTAACTCAAATATTACAAACTTTTGAAGAATATACAGATGCACAAGGCCATTGCTTCCCTTTGCCTCCTCTTTCTCGCTTCCCTCAGTTTTGTGGGGTAAAAAATAAAGATCATCTTTGTATCTTCAGAAGAAAAGGTTCAGATCCAGGAATCATTTGTTACTGTTTTTATTGCTGAGAACTGAAGGAAGAGATATGGCAGAAGGGAAAGGAAAATGGTCTACTGAAATTCTCCCTTCTGAGTTGAATGCCTGGGTTCCACAGAATACGTAGTCAATGTTCCAGCAAAAGGAAGCATAGCCTTCAGGGTGATGGGAAAGTGTCAGTTAGCTAAGTATTCATTAAAAAGAAAAGAATTAGGGACATTTAAGAGACTGACTGAAGAGAGGAAGGCATCTGCTCATGGCCAGTCAGAAGCCTCCATCTGTGTACCATCCTGGTTTTCTGAGTCTGCACTTCTCTCTACCATATGTGAAGCCAGAGTACAGCAGAACAGGTGCTATTCCCTGAACAGCTATAATGGCTATGATATATGGGATTTAACTCCCAAGCCAAGCTCTGCATGATTTGGAGAAGAAACTTTCACTATTTCTTTGTCAATTGCCATGCAGGGGACACCCTGGCAGACTGCAGTACCATTCCATGTGGCTTGCAATTTAGTGATTTCTGATCAACTAGAAAAACCTTCAATGCTGCATGACACCAAGATGCCTATTGTTCAAGATATGGCACTCTCTGTGGAAATTCAGTACATCCATGGTGGATAAATTCCTCCAAGTATGTTTGAAGAGGTGGACTTCATATGTACTCCAATTCAATCCCCATCTGTAAAAGAGAAAGTAACATTTCCCTGCTTGGATCAAAAGACCATACTTAGGATAAATTAAGCATTGTAATTCATGTTGCAATCAACAGTAAAGTGTTTCAGTGCCAATCAATAAAGGCATAATGAAACAGAATCTATAACCTCTGAAATCATTGACAATGCAGTGCTTAGGGAATGTTAAATGCTCAGAAAGTGCAGGATTAAAGCTCTGAGCAAGAAGCCAATTGCAGTAACTCCCAGAGAAAGTTATAAGTAGAAAGTGTCTTCAATTCTGCCTGACCCTGGATTCCTTTCTGCTCTTTCTGAACTCTATACACAGGACTGAGAAACCCATTTCTCCACAGAGCACTTGCCTTAAAGGTGGGAGACAGGATACTTCTAAACCAAGTATCTTACCTGTAAGGCCCCATCTTCAACAAATCAGAAACCTGGCTGTTAGAGTTATGGTATCCAGCCTAACCAGTGGAAAATCTATATTGCTAATCAGCATTGCTGCAGGGGAGAATACATAAAAAGCTTTTGGAAATAGAACCTTTCCCTGGAATCTTTGTCCGAGGAAGAATAGGAATCATGCTCACCATTTTTCTTTGAGATGCCTACTGACCCTTTCATATCTGTTATTACTAAGTCTTTTTCAGAAAACATTATTTTCCAGGTCACATTTACACTTTATACCTTTGATAATCTAAATAATCTAAATTGACAATAGTGCTTTCATATTTCTAGGCTGTACAAGAAATATTCTTCAAAAATGCTTTCCCTATTTAAGTACCTGTCATTAGATTTCATGAATGCAGAATGCATAGAAGAAAAAACTTATAGTGAGAAGAGATGGGGAAAAGTGTCTTTATATTTAACTTTCTATTGCAGATATGTTCAGTGAAGCAGCATGAAGGATCTTATTATTATACCAAAATGAAGAATTTCCTAAGAGAGTTCTCTAATTTCATATTAGCTTATTCCCCCTCCAAAACACAGTGATTAATACACTGAGTGATATATAAAAATGGGAAAAACAGCAGGCTTCATTGGTTTTAAAGGAGTCAGCATTACTGGTGTTTCAAGCTGAGAAAATAATTGTCAGCAATGATACTGAGTAGGATAGGAAGTTTATATGTTTCATATTCATCTAGTATTTATGTACTGCACAACTTCTTTTCAGATGATCTGTATTTTCCTTGAATGAAAATAAATTCTTTTTGTATTTTGTCTTCAAAAACCAGCCTGTAGTTAGTTTTCATCTCATCTGTAATTCTGAGTTTCAGTGCCATCAGCTAAAGTAATAAACATTTCTGCCTGGAAGTGTGCTTTAAAGAGATCCTTCTCAAAATTCATACCTTTAATTTAGCAAAGTATTGTTGAGGGTTTAAATAAATCTTTGTCAGATTTGAGAAGTAGTCGTATAGACAAATTCACAACAATTCTTTGAAATTACAGAAACCAGAAGCTTTGCAGACAAAAACAAAGAACATAAAGGAAATATATGTAAAGCAGATACATTACTTGAACAGAAAACTCACATATTCCCCAAGGCATGGCAAACATTATTTAAAGC
Source organism: Vidua macroura (assembly GCF_024509145.1). Taxonomy (NCBI): domain Eukaryota; kingdom Metazoa; phylum Chordata; class Aves; order Passeriformes; family Viduidae; genus Vidua; species Vidua macroura. Next base: position 52,380,274 of record NC_071574.1, read on the forward strand.
TCATTTGTTCAATCTTTTCCAAATCCTAGAATAAACAAAATGGTTGTTTGTAAGGCAGTTCATCTGAGTTTGTTCTTAGGAATGAAACATCTGAAAGAAAAAAAAAAAAATTCAGTCACCTGGAACAAAGCTAATTTAGCAGGGCTAAGTAGAAATCAAAATTTCTGTGTGACTTTATTTTTCTTAGATAGAACTATAAGAAGGGATAAAACTAAAACACTGAAAGTCATTGCGTCATTTATGACCATGATGCATCATAATTTTTAGCCATAAATCTTTAGTTTATATGAAATTTACTTTGTCTTGACAGCAGACAATGGGGCATTTGGTATCCATGTGGTCTAACTTTTGATTAGGTGATACCTGTAAAAAAATGTAATTTACTGTGGAGAAGAGGAAAACAAACAAAATCCCCAATGGAACCATATAACTTGGAGAATGCTTATTTCCATTCAGCTACATATATCAGGAATATGCCTGTGTTGTACTTTGGTAAATCAAAGAAGGATGTGTTCAAATGGGTATTTTCCATTACATTTTATTTGGCTAAGCCACCTCTTTTAGTGGGAGATCTTTGCATTCTATGCTAAGGTATATTTTCCTAATAAAAGAATGTTCCTTTTCAATTTTTATGATGGATGAAGTAGCCTTCCTTACAACTTTAAAGGAACCTATTATTTTTCACATCAAAAGAAATTGGAAGAATGACACACATTTTCTACAGGCAGCTGACAGTTGGCAAAATCCAGTCTGAGACTAGCAGCCTAGATGCAAACATCTTGAACTGCTCTGAATTCCTTAAATTGCTCCAGTCACAAACAAGAGTAGTTGCATAGGAGTTTTGATGATATCAAATAAAGAAATTTAATTTAATAATTGAACTATATGTGCTAAGAAAAATAAAAAATTGAGAATAAGCACCTATATATCTTTGAGACCTTAGATGAAAAATAGGAATTTATTGTCATGTCACTCACAGACAAATTATTTTTTTATTTTCAACAATTTTAATGATTTTACTGCTATTACATACTTATTACAGAGATCCTTTCAGCATTATACACACAGGCCTTTCTCAAAAAAAAATGATCATCATGAAATAGCCTGAGTACAAAGAGGAAGTCCATCACTAGAACTGTGGAAGTAGTCACGCAAAAGTTGCCTGCCTTAATTGTTCTTCCTAACTCTTCTATCTTAATTATTTCCTACTAAAAGTATATATAGAATTATGGGTTTGATGGAAATGAAGAAATTTGATAAAAAATGAACACGATTCTGTTGTTACTTCCCTAATCATGATAATATCAAATGCTTTAGAACACCAATGATCTGCATTTCTTTTGACCTTAAGCATTCTAACCAAATAGGAAAACCACCATTCTTCTTTGTACAAGTTTTAGAAAAGTGCAAATGGTGACCTACAGAAAGTGCCTGGTATTACAGAATCAGATCAAGCTCATCATCATTAATGGACAGTTTTTATTGATTTCAGTTAGCTTTGCATCAGTGTTACAGAATTTGCTTCCTCTCACCTTCTATGAAGTGAAGCCTCACCACTGAGGGTAACATAGTGCAATTATGACTAGATTTTTGAAAAGTCTTAGATATTGCGTAAGCATATAAAAGTTAGTTTGTACCTTTGCTAGCTGTCTAAAAAGATAAAAGGGTCTTCAGTGCTAGGTGTAAATAGCCAAGGTAATGAAAAATTAAACTATGTTGCTGACTATTAAGTTTTGCTCTGTTACCAAAAAAATTGCTTTAATTGTTTAACTAATACTTCTCTTCTGACTTGCATTTCCTGGCCGTGCCGTTAATCAGGGCCATTCAAATTGTGATTTTAATAGCATTTATTTCAGCTCTGTAAATTTATAAATCCATTAGTTGTAAAGATTCCACATTGAGAAGAACTATTAAGAAATTCAAGTGTTCTTTTAGTAGAATATGGATGAATATTCTGTTGCACATGTCTCCTTGTAGTGTCCTGTATTGATCAGCGTTTCATTACAAGTTAAGGTCAAATCTTGACAGAGTAGTTTGGAAGGTATTTAGTGCACTACATGCATTACTTTGAGTCACACACAGCATGACACAAGACAATTAAAATTTAATTGTTAGTTTATCACTCTCCAGAGTCAAGTAAACACCCACATTTTCTGTGTTCATGCTACTTCATATAATTTAGGTCAGTTTTGTGGTATTGTATTGAAATCAGCTACTGTTGCTTGCCAAAAAAAAAGTAGCTTTTAGTATACAGTATTGCAAAATTATAGCAGCAAAATTGTATTCTGAGACATCACATCAAGTCAGAAAAATTGCCTGTGAGATTTGCTGGATAATGATGTCCCAACGTTTGGCTGTGTCATAGGAAGCCATTAAATCCTTCACAGTGAAGGAAATGTGTTTGTGATGTCTTCACAGAAATCCATCTTCATCATGATCACAACTTTCTGATTTTTTTTATTTCCTTATGGACCAAACTCTTAAAAAATGGGATTTTTTTGATGTTACGTAAGAGTTCTGATCTGACTAATTCTGATCTATGTATTTTTACAAGATCAGATACATTTTCTTACCCATGTTGCTGTTTTTTTGGATGTTCAACTGTACGGCTTGTGACTGAAACAAGTTTTTGTACAGATAATTTTTAATTTTTATAATTTTTTATAATTTTTAAAATATAAAGGGAGAAGATAAATTTTCTTCCTAACTTTTTGCAGGCACCACATATACAGAAATTTGTAGTAAACCTAATCCTGTATCATCTTGCCATATTGGAACAAAATACTATGAAACTAAAATTTTTTCTAATTTACAGTGGTATTGAACTTTTCTAGAAGATACGTACTTTTTCAGTGAATGTAAAATACATGAATGTTATTACAGTTTGTGCCAGTCACGTTGGCATGGAATAATTGCCTAGAGGAGAGAGTATCTGGTCAGGGTCGAAACACTATTTCTGACTAAAAGTTTTCAAGATATGGAAATAATTTCTCATATAAAGTCTGTATAAAAAGTAAATTGAGAGTAAAAAAAACCCAATCATTGAGTTGTTCCATCAGGTATTAAAAGTTTTGCTTCACATTTAGTTATTTACTTTCCATTATTAAAATGCAACCAGTTTAAATCTTCAAATACGAAGTTGTTTTTACAGTAAAACTGGGTGTTTTGTTTCAAAGAGAGCAAAATAAAAGTTGTTTACATGAAAAATAGCAGCCTGCTATTCTGACAAGTTCTTAATTATTAAAAATCCAGGCAGACCCCTTTGAAGGATGCATAGTCACTGATAAAATCCACAACATTCTTTCATGATTTTTTCAGAAGTGAGAATTATGTTAAAATTAATTTTGGTGCTTGTTTGAGAAGAATAACTTTTTTCATTAAATAATACCAGTGTGGAAATGGTGAATGTTAGACTGATATCTCTTTGCTAGTGCAGGGCATAACAATGTATCATCTGTATCTACTTTGCCATGGGATTGTAATGATTCATTATCACATACACCTCCCTTTAACGTTTCACTGGCATCTTTGAAAAATGGGAAAAAACTGTAATTGGCCAGCTTTCCTTCGTATTACAGTTAGTCTTGGAAGGTTTTATGTGAGTCAATCAATTACTCTAGATCCTAAGTGAACAAATTTAATTCTACTTCCTGCAAAGCAGAGTTAAAAGCTTTCCCTTTTCCTGCTTGTAATTTTGCAATATTAATAAAAGGAGTGAGTAATTTAAGTAAATTGCTTTTTATTAAGATGTAATGTCCAAAGAGACCAATGACCACACACATTAATGTCCTGATGAGAAACAACTTTCAACATTTATCACAATGTACTTGAGTCCTCAAGAGTCACAACTCAATAAAATGCTACTTGTAATTCAGAAAATTGGCTGATGGGGCAGAATGCTGAACTGTTCTGTTTATGCTTCAGACAAAGGTCAGAAAGACCATGTAACACATAAACACCCCAAAATATTTTTCAGAAAAGTTTTATGTATCTTAGAGACACATCAATGAAGAAAAAACAGAAAAAAAACTTAATTTAAATTTGAAGTCCATAGAGAAAATATTTCAGGCAATGCAAATTTTTGTATATTCACCAAACTTTACTCCTTTACTCTGAGGTATAAAGCCATTGAGTGTGTTTATTGGTGAAAACTGCTTTGTTTTCCCCTACGTAAAACTCCCTAAGTCCCTACAATATTTCTGAATTGAATGCAAATATTTGCCTGTAGGTATGGTTCAATTCATGTTTTTCCTTTTCAGTACCATAAACCACTATTATTCTATTCAGTTCCCACAATTAATTAAAATTGTAATGAATTTTTAATCATCTTTTTACATACATTTCTTTTTTCTTTACAACATTTTCTTTTTCTAAAGTAGAAAGTATATATTTATCTGTTTATTACATGGAGAAATATAGGAAATTATGGTGAAAAATTATTGATCCTATTCCAAGCTGGAAGCAGTAAGAGACAAAAAGAGAGGAAATGAAAGAACTGGGAATGAGCGTTATGTTCATACTGGATTTTTTATCTCTAAAAAACATTGATAAAGCTTCTAGCTCTAATGTTACAAGTACAAAAATATCCTTCAAGGTTCCAGATTTGTTTACATACAGTCCAGAAATACAATTCTAAAATCACTCTGATAAAATTTAGTACCATAGGAAAGAATATGACCTTAATTTCTTAATTTTATCACTGCAGAAATATTCTTGCAAGATTAATTAGAAATAGAAAGAAATTCTATTTCAGTTTTAATTAAAATAAAGAGCAGTAAATTACTCTCATGAAATGGTCCACAGGGAATAGAAATGTTTATTATTTGCCCCTTTACAACAGTGAGTAGAAAGTAAATACAAAATGCTACAAAATCCAAACAGAAGATTAAATTCTTAAATTAACAATCTTCATGTAAGTGACAACAACCAAGAATGCAACAGTGATAACTTTTCTCCATTCATTTAAGAACTTCCAAGTAACTTAAAACTTCATTTTACATCCATTAGTCTTTCATATCTCAAAGATCTGTTTCAGCTGGCTAACTACTTTGGCTTTGCTAACTTGTAATCAAGTTGCATTAAACTAACTGCTTTTCATATAAATTCTCTAACATATTTGATTTGGTAAGGGTGAACACACCTTAGACAACTTAGGGTTTTACAGAAAACACCAAGACCTACTTCTCCATGTTTCAGAAAAAGAGCTGTAGAAGGATGCTGCCTCTCCCTTCAGAGACAAATTTTAGACAGTAGAGCAAACTTGGAGGATATTTTAGTCTGTGGTTATGCCCAGTTCTGTCATGCATTTCAGGGTGCCCCACCTATTAGGGAAAGGAATAGATACGAGATTTTTTGAATGTATCTATTTTTTATGATGCTTTCTCAAAATGACCTGTAATTCTATAGTTTAGATTATAAATCTATAATGTGTAATAGATGATAACCTGTGTCAAACAAGTAGGCTAATGCTACAAATATATGCTATGAAACATCATCACCTTTGTTAACTTTGTCTACTTCATTTAAAATTAAATAAAAATAGTTTATTTGATGCAAAATATAGGACTTGGCTCTGTTATCCTCATAGGATCCAAGGTTATTGATAGCATTTCTTGGATGGGTGAAATGATGTTTTCAGGCATATATTACAAATGCCTTTTTTTCTTTTAATAGTGTAGTGCATCTCTAAATTACTCTCACCTTAGCACCTCTCCTGAAAATTTGGATGTGGTAATTATGAATTATAATTTATTTAAACTCTTAATGTCAGAGGGGTCAAAGGCCATACAGCTTTCTACAAAGAAAGTTCCTCACTGGTTTATAGCACAAGACCTATGTGAGACCTGTGCTTTAATAGAGCAGCTCCTTGTGCCTGCCTGTCACTTTTAATGATGTGTAATTTATGGAAATAGTAGACAGTAATTTCTAATCAGCAAAGCTGCAGCTAAAAATGCTGGCATATATCATATAGGATTGATGTCAGATTTTTAAAAAATGAAATTGACAGGTGAATTTGCTCCTATCAACAGCTGTAAGACAAGACTTTAGAAAAGCATTCAGTCTATTCACTAACTCATTTAAAACATTTCATCCTATTATTTTTAATAATTATTTATTAATTAAGGTAGATCTAATAATTCTAGAATGACATAACATTCAGTAAGTTATTTTTTTACATTATATTTCAATACATAAAAATTTCTATTTTAGTATTTTAATTTTTGATATATGAACTATGAACCAACTTAGAGTAGGTACTTATATCTAGCAGTTGGAAAGGAAAGGTCTCTGGATTTTTATTATAGCATTGCTATTCACATTACATGGCTTTTCTGTGACAGTTGTATGTATGGAAGTTCATTTTTGAAATCACAAGGATAGGTGTCTGCATTGCCACTGATATTCCTTAAGCTGCATGAAATTATTTTATAAACATAAAATTGTGAACATAACTATGCAGTGTCACCTGCTCTTCAATGTTATCCAAATAGGTTATTTGATGGTGACTCTTTTACAAGTCAAAGTATTTGGGAGACATTATGTTTTGACATTAAAATCTTGCTTCAGCTGCTCTTACTTCTTCAGAGTAAAAAGTTTCTTACTGAATTAGGTTACTCATCAAATTTCTAATCTTCTTTTCTTTACTATTCCTTCACTAACTTTAGAAAAAAAATTTGAGTGCCATCATAGGGGTGAGATGTGAGAAAGATTATATTTCTCTCAACAGTGTATGTTGGATGGAGATAGACAATACCTTAAATCATCTCTAGTTCTGAATTTGACCACAGTACAGAAATGTCCAGGAATATAAAGAATTCATCAGAATTTTTTGCTGTGTTTGCGAAATGTTTTCTATTTAGAAATATCCATATATGTTTGTGTGCAGTTTGAAATTTGTATGAATCCGCATGGAAAATGAAGTAAAACTACCTTCTAGCTTATCATAAACTCTTCATATAGATGATGTCTATATTACTACATATTCAAGATTGACATATGCACTCAAGCTGTGCAAAATATGGTAAGTATTTTTAAAATTAATCATGATAGTCATTATCATTTTGGGCTACACTGAGAAGGCAACAAATGTCTTCACTGATGACAGTGGAATAGACAAATATGGCACTGATGGAATGGAGCAGATTGTTCAAGCAGCTTGACTGATTGACTGTATCAGACATCACTAGTCTGGAATAATCTGCAGAATCAACACCAGCTGAAAGGAATTCCACTATTCATCTGGTTTCTGTAGAGCTCAGCTGCTTCATGGCAGAATGTGAAGCTTTTTAAAGTTTAAATAGAGAGGGTGATACTCATAATGAGGCATGTATGTTTGTTAAGATGAAATAAACCCCACGAATCTTTCATATGTTTTTGTTCTCCCTGTTCTTGTTAGCTTGCCTGCTTCTGGGAAATGTAAATTGGCTTTATAACCAAGCATTGAGGGATAGGGAGAGTATCAGGAAGCCAAATCTGGATACCTTTTGGATAATGTACTTTTGTCATAATACAGGGGTAAACTGGATAGAGTTCTATGACTTCTATTACTGCATCTAGCAAGGTAATGTAAAATTCCATCTGGTCCTGGAATATCTTAGCATAGCTGTTTTTCAGCTTGGTTGCTTGGACAACTTACTTATATCCTTTTATTCTTCATATAGTTTTGTCTTCTAATTCTTGTGTGTTTGCATGATGTCCAAGGGCCATGAATAAGAGTGGCTGTAACTTAAATATAAGTCCCCTGAACCCATGAATAAATTTCTGGTATAGTGTTCAATGGGACAAATGGAAATAGGAATGTAACCTAATAGGAATGTAACATAAATGTCTTGCATTAGTAGATCATTCTTTTTTCTCTGCTGCTAATATCATATTCAGAATCTATACCAATACTGAAGATACAGATAGTGAGTTACCATATTATTCTTGGGCTGTAACAAAATCAATAGAAACTTGCTGACTTGAATGAGCAAAGCGTCAAATCTGCAATGAACGTCTCCAAAGGCTTCAAAAAAACCCTTGAACTTTCATCACAGAAGCTCTGTTTTAAAATATATCCTAAAAGAATAAAGCATTCTACTTTTTGTATATTGATAATTTTATGTAACTCCTCAGATGAACAGAAAATTGTACCAATGAAAGGCAATTTGTAAGGGTGAAATAAGAGGGGAAAGGTTTCATAGCAGTAACTAGCAATTGTTTAAATCAATAAAAAACCAGACATCAAACACAGCAATGTGCCCAAGATATCTTAGGTAATGAATTTCTTTACTGATTCAATTCCTTAGGGACTAATTTCAGATAGTCATACAATGTATGCCAAAACCTCTACTTAGCATATTTTGTTCTGAGATAATAACTCCTGGTTTAATATCTGGGCATGTTTTATTTTCCCTGAAGCTGAAGAAGAGTAGGATTATTCCAGCAGGAAGATGTAAAGCTTGGGAATATCTCAGGGTCTGAGCTCTGATTTATATTAGGTTTTATCTGGTGCCCACCTTCAGGAGGATATTTCTATGGTTTTGCTGGTTTTTAATATCTGCCAAAGAGCAAATGACAAATATGTCTTCTCTATACTAAGCCATCAATCAGAAGTGCAGTCCTGTTGGAGCTGTAATAGTCTAGAGATATAAGTGACGTAAATTTCCAGAGGGAGATAATATCTTTAATAAAATGATGGGGAAATAGATTTTTTGAGGAAAAAAGGCCATAAAATACTTTGGTCTCTGAGTGAATAACTGCCTGTTTCTACCTCTTTCTCATAATGTCAGGGATTTATCATCTCTTCTCCTCCATTAACTAGCCTATTTTTTGAAAGTATCTGTTTACTTAATGAAATTGAATTGAAGGTGTTTGTTCCAATGTACTTTATTTGGAACCGCGTATATTTTAGACATCTACTAAGAATTCCTTCCTCTTTTTCCAGATATTCCAATTGGTCCAATAAACGATACTATTTCTCCCTAAGAAATCTGTTTGTTAGCCAACAAAATTGGTAAGTGATTGTTAGTCTCTTTCGTGGAGGAATTCATACCTCACTTGTACTTTTCACTGTACTGAAGCAAAACCCCTGTGTGAGCTTCGGTACTCAGTAAGATGATCTTCATGCAAAAGAATCTGTTAAACTGGAGATTCTATTTGTTTTTATTTTCTCATTAGTCTTTTAAGTTAAAGAAACTTCACCTACCTTAGATTACACTTAGTTTATGACATAGCGAAGAATGGAATAGTAGAGTATGCAAAGCATTTTTGTTTAGCCTGCAAAATCATTATCCCGACCTTCAAGGACCTTGTTAATATGTAATCTATCTTCAGTTATGCAGATGAGGTAGTGCACTGAGACATTCCTGTTCACTCTTTTCTAATCTGTGACAGATTTGTATCACAAGAATTGTTTAGAAATTATAGTGAAAAACACATTAATATGTTGATATAATTGAACTTGTATGATGTTAGCAGAAAGGAAGATATGTGGGAGTCATTAAATGGCTTGTGCACAAGTTAGAAGGATTATGGCTATCTTAAAATGCCACTCATTGTTATAACTAATTTTTCATTTAAACATAAAAGAGTGTTTTCTGGGCACTGATTCTGATGACTTTGAAATATCTCCTAGTCCAAACAGCTATGTACAAAGATACTTGTGTTTTTATCATTTGTTACTAGATATTTTGTATATTAGTTAGAATTAATCAGAAGAAAGTATTCTCGTAGTAAATATTTTTTTACTATAGGTTGCCAAGGAAATTGCTAACAGAAACAAAAGCTAGTGCTTAGACTGACATGTAGTGATAGAGAAGCCTATGAACAGCCTCTGTGGGCTTAATAAGAAATAATACTTTCAGATGTGATAAAATATGGTCAGGAGTTCTCCAGAACTGAAAAGACCATGACCTGCCCTTATAGTGGCATATGAATTAGATTAGAGAAGGAAGAACACTTGATAACTTTTTATTACCCTTTGTATTTTCATTGTGTGACAGCACAACAGGGAGAATAACTTCTGCAGTGCTTCCACTTGCACTGCTAAAGGAAAGAGGGGCAAGAAGCCATCAGACCTTTCTGCTCTCAACGTCTTTCACTGATGTAATTGAAAAGCACATGACCTTCAAAGACAAAGAGGGCTGAGGTATAGAGCTGGGTTGCAAATACCATTCACTCAAGGAAGATCATGAGAGTGCAAACATTTAAAAATTGCATTATGTTAGAAAGCTATTTCAAGGGTAGATGTAGCATTAATAGCAGCTGCATAAGCAGTTAAAATAGCAAGACTATCAAAAAGGGATTGTTTATATTTGAAATGTAGCTATTTCAATGACTATCTGAAAGTTATTTTGGAAACACCATGTTGATTCAGCAAAAATTTGCTTTGTTAGGCAGTAACCCAGTTCCTTGGTGAATAAACTTCAAGAAAATTACCTTCTTGTGAAAGTACTGTTGTTTTATGGAAAAATGTGGTAATGGTCTTCATATAACATGACATCAAATATTTGTGTTGATAAACTTTCCTGCTGCTTTAAGAAGCATTACAAAGATCTAGTTAGAAATCAGAAAGACTGCCATTTTACAATTTGAGAAACCATCTAGGAAGAACACGGCATAGTCTAGGCTGAAGTGACAAAGCAGCTGTTCTGGACCCTGTGCACAGTGTGAATGGTTTGAAAACACTACAAGGAAAAATAAAAATATATTTTAGAGCTGAGTTTTCTATAAGTGTACATAAATGTTCATGCAGAAAAAAAAAATCAATCTGTTTCTTTAAAGACTGCCATTCAACATCCCCTGGAGCATAATAAAATCATGGTGAGAGTTGGTTTCTGTCTTCTTTCTTTTCTGTAATGCCCCATGGCCCAAAACCCACATTTTGAAATAAGTGATTGTACAAGCAACAACTCATTTGAAAGTTCTAGAAAGAAATAAAAAAAAAGGAAAAGTAAATTAAAATATTATCAAAATCATTATATTTTTGGTCAGAGTAATAATTTTTTTTTGCACATTTAAAAAGCATGGAAATGTCATGGAAATTAAAAAATATTTTAGACAGTGTGAGAGATTGTCACCCTATTTTTTAATCATCCAGACTTTTGACATGTTGAACTATTGCCAGGCATAGATTTCAGGCCTTCAGAGATACAGAGCAACCTTCTCACTCCTTGCCTCTCTAGAGGCTTTTTGCCAAGTGCCATCTCATTGTTCTGTAAGGTTTGGCTCTAGGTCCATAGAAAATATTTCTGATAGTATCAAGACTTACAGATAGAGATAAGCACATGTTACAAGGTCAGTCCCCATCCAGATCACCAAACAGCTGAAGTATAGCATGGCCCATCTAGATTACTTTTGGACAGAACATTACATGTAGATTACTTTGGGAGGTAGACTGTTGAATGATGGTAGGTGAATTGTAGGTGAATGATGTGTTCCAGGTTTAACCTCACTAGAGTGGTAGATCATACCCTTTCAGCTTTTCCGACATTTCAGAATCACCATTTCCAATAATTTAGATTTTCCCTTAAATTTTTCTGTATTTTGGAATATCATCCTTCATTCTGTAAAGCAAACAACCTCTTCTCTTCTAAAAAAATATTCTTCAAATTTTGTTCAGTCAACCTTTGAGTGTTGCTCTCTCTGCCCTTGCTACTTTAATCTTATTGCACTCCCAGGACGAGCTCTCATAGCTTTGTAGAAAGGGGCTAAATGCTGTTGCACATGCCAGGTTGCAAGTTCACGTGCTTTCTAATTTACTGCTGACAAGTATTATTTTCCCATTTGACAGCAGATGTCCTGTCAAAAGTCTGTGACAGCCAATAGGCTAAGAAATGTTGCTTCCCAGTACAGCAAAAACAAAATAACAGCCAGTTTGTCACAGTATTTATTGAGTTCACCAGAGAGGTAACTGAATGGACCTAAAGAACCAGTACATCCAGGAGATATCAGCTTAGGATGCTTACTTTAAAATATCTTTCTTTTACCCTTTTTTGTTTTAATTTGCAACACTATTATGAACTGCATAATATCTGCAACTCCTATTAGCATAAAACTGACTGATTTTTTCTTTAATATCTAAGCTGAGTGCCTATAACTCATTGTTATAGAGGATAACTGACCTTGGCACTCCACACATGCTGTGCAAGAGCATATTCTGTCAAAAAACTAGCAATTCCAAAAAATGAGATGACTGATTTCTTTACTGGAAAACTCTATTTTTACATCCTGTGTGTATGAAACAAACTGCAAACAGTCCCTCTTTTGTCTTGACATGACATGAACAAGAACTGAAGAACATTATTTTCTCTGTTGGACTTGTCCTCTGCTTTGCTGTCAAGAGGATATAATACCACTGATTGTGGCCTGGGTTGTAGCCAAAAGTGAACCGGATTATACTTTATACAAGTTTCTTGCTATATACAAATTTCCTTGTACAGTGAACAATTCAAGTTAAAGAAAATGCTTCCTTCAACAATCTATTTTTCATTAATTACCATATTTCATAATTTGTTCTAGGCAGTATTTAGGTTCTGCTATGGATTTACACCTATTACTAATTCCTTTCATAAATGTCACTGACACTCTAATTTCAGGCTGGTGTAAATATCTAGATTTTCATCATAAACTGAGCACAAGCTAGTGTCTATAGCACTGGTAGAAGAACCAGATAAGGAAGAAAATGTTAACTCAGGGAATTACTAGCATAGTAATTAATCAGGCTAAGAGCAAGATAAACCATGTGGATATAATTTTTACTTGATTACTAATGAACAAAATATTGCATAGAATCATAGAATATACTGAATTTGAAGGAACCCATCAAGACTGAGACCAAATCCTTGCCCTGCACAGGACACCCTTAGAGTCACACCATGTGCCTGAGAGTGTTGTGCTATATATTGTATTGCATCATCAGTTTTCCTATTTGAACTCCTGAGTTAGGGGTTTAAAACAGTTCTGTCCCTGAGAGAAAATCATCTAGTTTAATAATCGTTTTTTAATGTGTGAATGTGCCATTATTGCCAGGGCCAAAAGTAGCAAAGGCACCATCAATTTTTGTTTCTCCCCACCCCTCTTTCTCTCTTCACAGCACCATCCCCAAGGATCACCAAATGCTTAATAAACTCCGTCAGGCTGGTGCTGTGGCCTCTTCCCTGGGGAGCCTTTTCCAGTTCCCAGCCACCCTCTGGGTGAAGAACGTTTTCCTGATAGCCAACCTAAACCTCCTCTGACTCAATTGCATGCAGTTTCCTCTAGTCCTGTCAGTCCTGTCACTGGTCATGAGAGTGAAGGGATCAGTACCTGCCCGTCCTCTTCCCCTCACAAGGAAACTGCACACTGCAATGAGGTGTCACTTCAGGCTGAGTGCCCTCAGCCACTCCTTGCATAGCTTCCCATCTTTGTTGCCCTCCTTTGGAGACTCTCTAACAGCTTTATTTACTTCTTATATTGTGGTTCCCAAAACTGTCCCCAGCACTGGAGGTGAGGCCACCCCGGTGCAGAGCAGAGCAGGACAATCCCCTCCCTTGCTCAGCTGGTGATGCTGTGCCTGATGCCCCCCAGGACAGGGTTGTCCCTCCTGGCTGCCAGGGCACTGCTGGCTCATGCTCAAATTTCCATTGACTAGGACCCCAGGGTCCCTTTCTGCAGTGCTGCTTTCCATCCTCTCGTTCCCCAGTCTGTACATATATCCAGGGTTGCTCTGTCCCAGGTGTAGAATCCAGCACTTGCCTTTGTTAAACTTCATACCGTTGGTGATTGCCCATCTCTTATTTGTCAAGGTCTCTCTGTGGGGTCTCTCTGCAGTCAAGGGAGTTGGCAGCCTCTCACAAGTTGTTGTCCTTTGCAAACATAGTTAGTATTTGTTCAAGTCCTGCAAACAAGCCATTAATAAAGATGTTGAAGAGAACTGGTCTGAGGATGCAGCCCTATTTCCTAGGATAGCATTTAAAGTCAGCTTCAGATGGCAGAATATCAGTGCTGAAATTTATATTCAAAAGATAGTTTTGTTTACTAATATTTTGAAGATGAGATTGTACTCATAAATATAGAACAGATAAAATAAATCTTTCGAGAACTAATATGCTTTAGGGTTGATGAATTGGTAACAATTAATACTCAAACACACTGTAATAAAATGTTAATGAAGTTTATTATTTGCCATTCTTATCAACTAATTAAAAACATCTTCAGGGTTCGATGTGTAATAAATGGGTTGGAAAGAAAGACAGAATGGATTTAAGCACATTTTCTCTCCTTGAATATTACAATGACTGTTGACTCATGGCACATTAATTCATGCTATAGAAAAGAGAAGTAAGATTAGAAAAAGAGCTATACATTATAGTGTGAACTCTGGGTATATTAGGCACTCTAGCTGTAAGTTAAATTTAAATGTTGAGATATAATTATGCTCTGCTGAATTATACTTCTAAAGTGGAGGCCACGTGAAACTACTTGGTGTCACTAGCTAGCATCAAAAAGAAAGAGTTCATTCTTCTTCCTCTCAGCAAAGCTGAGAGACTACAACACATTCTCTTTCCCACTTTTGTAAAAGACTAATGAGCTCAGAAGAAATTTCCTATCCACAGAGCTCTAATCATGTCTTTGGGAACTACTTTCTATGGACACCCTTGCCAAGTAAAAGAAGTATATTCAGGGCAAGCTTTCCATTGACCTTTAGAGTGAATCAATAGAAATGTGCAAGACGGAATAGAAGAATAAGATATAAATTAGTAACATATGTTACTTCATCTAAATCACTATGAGTCAAGGCATGCACATATTCATAGAATCTATCCTAGAATGGCCTGTGTTGCAATGCACAATAAAAACCATCTAGTTACAAATCAACCCTCCCACCATGGCCAGGGACACCTTTCACTACACTAGGTTGCTTAAAGCTCCATTGAATATGGCCTTGGACACTTCCAGAGAGGGGGTATCCACAAATTCTCTGGGCAACCTCTTCCAGTGCCACACCACTGTCACAGTAAAGAATTTCTTCCTAATATACAATCCAAACCTACTCTCAGTTTGAATCCATTCCTCGTTCTGTCACTATATACTCTTATAGTCTCTCTTCATCTTTCTTTTGGGCTCCCTTTTGGTACTGGAAATCTGCAATTAGCTTACTCAAAAACCTTCTCTTTTCCAGGCAGAGCAACCCCAATACTCTCAGCCTTTCTTCATAGGAGAGGTGCTCCATCCCTGTAATCAACTGGGGGCCTCCTTTGGACTCGCTCCAACAAGTCCCTGTCCTTCCTGTGCTGGGACCCCAGAGGTAGCTGCAGCACTGCAGGTGGGCTCTCAGCAGAGCAGAGCAGAGGGACAGAATCCCCTCCCTCCCCTGCTGCTCACAGGGCTCTGGATGCTGCCCAGGACACGTTTGGCTCTCTGGGCTGTGAGTGCGCATGGCTGGGTCATGTCCAGCCTCTTACTCACTAGCACTCCCAAATCCTTCTCAGCAGGACTGCTCTGGATCTGTTCATCCCTCAGCCTGTGTTAATACTGGGAGTCACCCCAGTAGTCTCCTGATATTGCTCCCATTTCTGAAATGAATGTCTCATGAACTTTGCTGAACTTAGGTAAGGAATGAGGATTCGGTACACCTATTAAGCTATACCAGCCTATGTGTGTCAGGGATATTAGTAAAATACTTGTGGGGAGTGAGGATTAAACTAGCAAATTGCAAATTGTTTGTAGGGAATTATTATCCAAAAAGTTTGCAACTATCTTGCTTATTTATTAAAGAAGTTTTTTTTTTCCTTAGTTGAAATATTGGTCAAAAATAGTAGCTATTGATGAAATATAAGAATAATATTATGTGACAATGTGTATTGAAGTAATTCTTTAAAATGTGTTCTGATACAGGAAATAATGTTTTCATGCAGGAATAAATAAGACTGAGATACTTAGAAAATATGTAAATTGATTAGAGTTAAAGTTCATTTTGTGGAATATCTCTTTAAAATACTCCCAAAATTATATTTCTCCTTTGACTCTCAAAGAAGTGTAGGGCATGCTTTCATTTAAAAAACACCCAAATGTCATATTTACTTTTCAGTGAATGATTAAAGAAACTTGAGGCATTTTGTAATAACTTTAGTGAGACTTGTAAGACACAAACCAAGCAGTTACCGCTGTTAGTAGATGCTCATTTTTACTCAATTATATAAGCAGCGTGGTACAGACATCCCTTCTAAATATCACCAATTCTTATTTCCAGAAGGTCATAGAGACTTCCTATTACCCTTGTGTTAGGGAAAACAAGTAGATATCTAGTGTACTCATTACAGTCTATTTTATCTGTCCTATTCATTCTCCAAATGAGAGAAGACTGGAAGACAGGAATGTATACAGGAGACATAGTAAATTAGGGATTACTACCCATAATCTTACCCTCCAAAAAAAAGTGTGATACCATGTCCCTAAATGGACTAGATTATCATACTGCTTATACTTTCCTTCCTAATGAAAACAGGCAGAGTATTGTAAAATGCAGGTGAACCCAGTGGGAAGAAATGATGATGTCCAACTCCAGAAGGCGGAATGATTTCTTTATTATAACTGTGCTATAATACATTAATATACTATATAAAGGAAGATACTAAAACTACATACCTACTTTCTCTAACTACCATATCTAACTACCTAACAACTTGTGACCTTCTCTCGAGAGTCCAGACACAGGTGGATTTGAGTGGGCATCAGGCTCAAACAATTCTCACCAGAATCCAGTCAAGCAATCACCCCAGGTAAACAATTCTCCAAACACATTCCACATGGGAAAGACAAGGAGCAGAAATAGAAATTGTTTTCTCTTTCTTTTCCTCTGTGCACCTCTATGAAAAATCCTGAGAGAGAGAGAGAAATGTGCTTGCCACAGCAGAGGATGTGATTAAGTTCTAAGGACAATAACTGGCAAATATAAAAATAGAGGCAATTCAAAAGATACATTGAACAGGTTAGATGTATGCATTTTGATGAAGATAAACTTAGATTATGAGGATTTTGAAATTCTTTGATTCTACTTTTTAATAATAATAAAAATTCTGTTACCTGAACTAGTCCAGTAGTTACAAAAAGAATGTGAGTATGAAAAGGTTTATAAGGTCAAAATACCCTTCTGGAGATATTACCATATTGCTGAAAGGATCATTAAAAAAAAGGGATAAAAGGGGAAATGAATCAGAACTCAAAGGTAAAGTCTGTACGCTTGTTTCTTTTCTTAGATTTTTTAACTCAGAAAGAAATTAATTATCTTCAAACAGTGGGAAAGGCATTAAACAAGTTAAAAAATTTCAAGGATAAGGAGCTGTATTAGCATACAGGGAGAATATCAACTTTATATCAGCTTAAAATAAAAAAATAGTGAGGGTGCAGAGGGAGCAGGAATTAACATGATTGAATACTAAGGGTCTCTCTTGAATGCTGGATGAGTAGCACAGTGTGAACCTTTAGAAAGTCTGTCCTTATTGAGCTACTGCACAAAAATGCTCAAGAGAGAAACATTCATTAGAATAGAAATGAGCACATGCTGAAAGATGGTAACTGGCATTGATGACCACTGTATCCTTATACTGTGTGGTAATGCTTTTACAGAAAAATGTAATTACATTTACAATATTACATATTCTGTTCACCCTGGAGAAAATGATATTGCAAACCACTATAGCTTTGTTTCAGACAGGACAGTGGGATAAATCCTAATAAAAACTATACAACTATAAATATATAAGGTAGATCCTGTGTGTCAGGGCTCTCAATTGTTCATTGCTGGATTACAATACAAAACATGACATTTATTATGAGAAATTTTACAGATCAGAATGAGAATCAGCAAAGCTCACAACATTTACCTAACCCAACATTTCAAGTTCCAGCTTGCACTTTCAAACTATTCAGTTAGAACAATATATATCATATGTTTGACAGTAAAAGCATGATCATTCCACAGCATGTTACGGAACAGACCAGTTGTTGGTTTTTTTGTATTGCCATCATCAACATATGTGCTTGGCATTATTGGCAAGCTTAGAGGATGTGATAGATTCTGAGTTTTTTAAAGCTGTCTACATGCTGTCTACAAAGTCTGACTCCAAAAGGCTGAACATGCAGCCAGAATAATTGTGTCTACTATATTTATTAATAAGAAAATTGGCAAGAGGTTTTCATTATGCAGCTTATATCATGGCAGATGTTTTCCATGATGAGTATAAAGCATTTCCTCCCCTTTAATGTTTCTTTTTCCAGCTTCCTGATCTTAATGACTCATCCATTCCATAATTCCCTAGAACAATGAAACAAGTTCAATTCCCACATTTGTCATTTACTAGGTCAGGAATAAATAAAATCTTCCACTCACCTGGGAGTTTTTTGATGAGCCACTTGATTGATTTGAAGGAAATTAACAACATTGAATAAAACAATAAAAGAGCATCCTTCATGAAATGCTCTTCACAGGAACATCTCTGAAAATAAAATATCCTTTCTTCAAATTAATATCAAGCATGACTTAGAAAATGAACTAGATATCACTGTTTATTTTACTTTAAATGCACCTAAAAGACTGTATCTATGGCAACTAAAGCCACCACTAAAACATCTAATCAGTAATATTCTGTCAATCCCTGCAGAAGGTCCTACCATGGTACTGTAAGGTCTATAGGCAGGAAAGAAAGCCAGAGGATTGTAGACAAACCTTTGGTGAGTCACAAGCCCAGGAAGTGAATTCTGTCTACTCTTTATAGTCCAGTCACTGGCACAGATGTTTGCTCTGGACTGTGGTCAAGTTAGAGAAACCTGATCACTTCTATAACCCTCATGCATGACTTCATATCCTTATAAAGGCTTGTACTATTGAAAGGTCATCACTGTGGGATTCTACAGCTCCTTGGTTTTCTTTCTACGCAATGTTTGAGTAAGAAAGGCTGGATTATTTTAGCAGCCATTTTCTTCAGTGTGTTTCTGATAAAAAATTGACATTGGTTTTCAAATCCATATAATAATGAAAAGTTTCTTCATGCTCTTTATTTTAAGATCTAGAGATAAATTCCTCTTCTCTGTTGGAACAACCACAAAATAATGTTAATTAACAAATGGCAATGTTAAAGCTTGCAATGTTGATCATTGCATATTGAGTGCATCACTTGAGAAGTTGTTAATATCAGTGATGATCATATGCAAAAAGGGAAAAGAAACTATCCAATTTAATGGTTCTGCAAGAAAATAATTTTTAAGTAGAACAAGACTAAAATAAGCAGTAGAGAGATTTTTTTTTTAGCATTTACAAAAATAACTTTTAACTAGAATAAAATTCACAAATATCTGCTGAACAAGATGAGATGAGAAATTATGAATGCCGTAAATTGGACATTCTGAATGCAACTAATTTAATGAGACCATTAGTGAAACTCCAATTAGATGCAGCATAATTATATTGCTCTATCATAAATATGGCTGATTTAAAATTCTTTTTCTCAGAGACTGGATATAAGTGCAAATTAGAGCACTTGTCCTCTGCTACGATAGGTTTTGTTAATAAGAATACATATTTACATATGAAATTAAAATATAAGATGTAGATTGTTATATACTTTTATTATTAAAATCAGTACATGACTCAAAAGCTAGTTAATAAAATATGTGATAACATAATATCCAATGTAGTATCTGCACATGAAGTTGAGAGCCAGTATTATGTAATGTAACATAATATGATTGTCCTTACTAACTTCACCAGATGGAAGCATCATCTACATATATGTATTTTTAAAATTAGTCTTTAACTATTTTTATTGAACTCTTACTGACAGAGGAAAATTGCATCATTTGATGCCTCACTTTAATTATTGTATTAAATTAAACCACTGTTGTCTCTAAATTTCTATTACTTGCAGTTATCATGCAGTATGATAGAATATCAATATCACTAGAATATCAACTCTGGAGTTCATAGTAACAAGGTTGTTTTGCAGCAGAAAAGCAGAAAGTGTTAGAAAGTTCAGGACGTATTTCAATTCTCACTGACTTAAAGTATTTCCTCTTGAACCTATGCAATTTTTGCAATTTAAACAAAAGTTATTTATTTTTAACTGGTAAAAGGAATGAAGAACTATTTCTCTCTACCTAACATTTACAGTCCCCTACTACTTCACTGAAGCAATTCCAGGTTTTCCTGATCTGCTGCCAGTAGAAACTACTGGGCAGTTCTTCTCTCTTTCCAGTGGAATTCTCTGATATTGCTTTGTAACAGCCCTAAATAGACTGTGAAGTTTACTGAAAAAATTCTATCAAACTTTAAAATATGTTTGAGCTGGCCTAAAAATCTGCCTTTACACAAAATATTTTTTTTCCTTTTAAACATTCTTTTGACAAAACAAACAAGAAATAATATTTTTTCCTGTAGGATTTGGTTGTCCTTACCTCAATGACAGTATTTTCCTCAATTAATGACATGCCTATAATCCTATTAGGCTCATCAGACAATGTAAAATTATTCTTTTAGAACTAACACAGACATCTGTTAATATCTGATAATTCCCTCAAAATTAGAAGTGCTCATACTAGCACTTTTACTCATTTTATTAGTTTTTACTAGTTTTACTACTTTTTACTAGTAATAGAATTTATTATTAGGAAATCAGTTTTTCTTTCAAATTTTAAAAATTTGTCTGAAAGTTTTTAAATATTGGGTGAGAGGGATGAATTCTCAGTTTTCATCTCTTATTTTGTCATGTGGGAATTATCATTGAAGGATTAATAACCAAGTGGAAAACTAGGGATTTACAGGATTTGAACCTTCAGCTTTTTCACTGTGAATTGTCTTTTGGAGTCCAGTGGTAATCTATGATGTATAAATTTTAGTGTTCATGTCAATATGGAGCTAGCATTATGGCTACATACACAAGTTACAGCATTGCAAACTAGAATGCAGAATAATAATGCATATTCATTCCTTTGAAATATTTGTTCATATAAATGTGTTTGCTACAGCTGTCACTGGGATATAAACTATCATTTAGCATGGACTAGAACCATGAAATGGTTAATGTTGATCTGACAAGACATACTGAAGGACCAGCCTTACAGCTCTCTATTGAAAAGGTGTGGCATTGAACAACACTCATGTCAGCAGCACTTAAAAGTAATTCAGAAATATTCAATGAGTTGGTTGTTGTTTTTTTTTTTTTAATCCACCACAATTATCAGTAAAATGCATATATAATGCTGAATATTTGAGGGGGATTTTTCATAGAAAAGGTTTCTGAAGTTACAACCCAAATAATGAAAAGATCATTTTTTGGTTCTTTTTAAGGGCTAAAGAAAATAATTCTACACAATTCCAGAAACCTTAAACTCAAAACCTGGCAAAAACCTATGTGTTCAAGAGTTTCCCCTTACAGTAAAAGAAAGCTTTCTGACACAAATTATACTCAAACAAAAGGTTCCTTAATCTCTGCCAGTTTCTCAAAGGAAAAAAGTTTCAGCAGTGACTGCTCAAGCTCATTTTTGAAGAAACTTTTGTTTCAGAAAAAAAAAATAAAAAAAGAAAACCAAAACGCTCTACAGAATTTCTAGAAGGAAAACATCCCTGATAACTCAGGCCTAATATCGCTGGAACATAGATGGTACTAAGAAAGATGGTTAGATAGGTATATAAAAATTTGTCTCCTTGATAAATCTTGCAACACAAACCAAGGAAACCTTGTCCCTCTTGACAAGTTGTTACTGTACCTGTGACATATAGGAGGTAATGCCGTGTTAAGTTATAGGTCTAGTCAGGCATCCTGTCACCGTTAACAACCAAAAGTGGGTGTTCAGAGAAGGGTATACAGAAAGGAGGAAGGATATGCAAAGCATCCTCAAGGTTGTCTTCTAGTTACCAGCTTGAACTGCAGGAAGCACGTGTGATTTGGGCACACTTTGGGTTCAGAAAACCTCAATCACTCCCTTCTCTATGGACACATCTAATCAGTGTGACTTTTAGAATCCACAGCAGGCACTTTCAATGTGGTCTTCTGAGGCAGGAATGTAGTATAACATTGGTGCCACATAGTCTAGTAGAGAGCAATATTGCCTTTAGGTGATGATGAATAAGATAATGATATATATGATGGCTCTCATCAAATGTGCCCACTACCAAAGACGGGAACACTACTTTTGTGCTATTATTCTTTTTTGGTTCATCGTGATCATGATTTGAAAAAGTAAAGCATTTCCATGGCAATAATTTAAGGTTGTAAACAAGCATTTAGGTAAATGTAGAATACTACACTTACAAAAGCTTATGTTTATACTTATTAATGGTATCTTCCATTCACATCATGTTCTATATATTAATTACTTAGTATGAAAAGTTGGAGGGTCCCTAATCTTTTTCACAGTAGGCAGTAAAAGTTTTTTTACAATTTTTTTTTCTCCTATATTTCCATTAGGTATTTTGCTATTAATTTCCTATCAGTCTTTTAGCTAAATTGAAGCAAAAGATTTGCCTTTAATGTGCAATACCAGCAAGTCTGTAACAGCACATTTGTCTTTATGGGCAAAACCCCCCTTTTTGCTTTTCATTTTAATTTTCTGTGTTAAGTCTAAGTTAAATCTCTTTTGGGCTCTAATTTTTCTACACTGCCTAATTTTTAATACACAGAATACACCTATCAAACAAGTTTATTTCCATCCTGATTATTTTCTCACTTTTATGGAGGATACTTAGAGATACAAAATCCTTCCTGACAATTCTCTGCCCTGCCTGGGGGCCCTGCCCTCCCCCTGGCTGGGCACAGGTCCTGTGCCCTTTGTTATGCAAAGAATTGGCAGTCCAAGGCCTCCCACCTGGGGCTCCAGCATCCAGAGCTCCTGTGCAGCTCCCATGCAGCTGCTCACTGCCCTCTACGTAATTCCAGCAGAGGAAGATAGCAACCACAGACTCAAGAAACTCACCCACTCAAAGGAAGAGAAAGACTGAGCATGGAACTAATTAGCATAAGAAGTGAGAGGATCATTCAACCAGTAGAAGGTAGGACACTAATTAATAAGAAAAATAGATAACATTGTAGCTAATGAACTGTGGTTTCTTTTTTTTTTTTTTTTTGCTAGAATGTATGGAGTGCAAAGTTTTGAGAATCAGCATGCTAGCTTTGTGGATTTAGCACCTAATACCCATCTTTGGACAAATACAAAATAAACAAATACCTGGGCTCTGTGTGCGAGACTGGCTTATTGCACACTGGGTGATGAATCCCTCTTTTAAGAACAGCCTTAGCAGATACTCTTCTAGGAATGTTGCTGTATTATACAGAAACCAGATATGATTCTTCCATGAGTTAACTTGGCACTTCACATCATAAATTATCTTATGAAATAATCAGAGTAGATTCTTCATGACAATTTATTTCTACTATCAGACTTCATTTTTTTTTAATATTCTGAAAGTGCTCTCATAACTTCCCAGTTACATTGCTCTCTTGCTATAAAAAACATCTATAGTATGTATGTAAATGTCTTGTTAAGTGCAATCTTTCTCTTTGATTTTTAAAGAAAGGCTGTAGGCACCTTTCATCAGGAAGGCACCCAAATGTGAGAAATCTGAGTATGTGAGAAGGCTAAAAAAGGTACATACACAATAATGTATTGTGAACAATAATGTATTGTGAACAATGCACCTAAATGCTAAATGATGGCAGCA
Source organism: Vidua macroura (assembly GCF_024509145.1). Classification (NCBI taxonomy): domain Eukaryota; kingdom Metazoa; phylum Chordata; class Aves; order Passeriformes; family Viduidae; genus Vidua; species Vidua macroura. The sequence continues at coordinate 52,403,948 of NC_071574.1, forward strand.
TTTAAGACAAAGTACCATTGACTAGCTTTGACAGCTGCCCACTATGGAATACTAACTTGCATCACCAGGAGTAATATATGCCTTATTGAAAGATTACATACGTTGTTGAGAAACTGAATCACTGGGGAGAGCTAGTGAATCATACAGAAACTAACTTTTAGTACTGTAACCTCAAGGAGCTGACGAAACCTAGAAATGTACAAAAGAGGCAGTAGCGAATATGAATGGAGTAATTTTACCTCTATACAGGGTTAGAGAGAACAATCTCCTGACAACTGAAAAATACAAAGAGGGAAACTACTGGCTGGATATTAATTTTGCAGAAAAGAGCTTTGGAACCTACTGTAAAAGAGTGAAGGACTGTGCTGTTGAAAAAATCAAGTATGTTACTATAACAGATAACAAGATTGTGAAGATATCCTTACATTCTACTTCACATTAGGAAGGTCTTATTTGAAGTATTTTAGTTAGAAGATTTACTTTCTAGTAGTAAACACAAGGAAAGGGTTGGAAGAAAGGTTATAGACTGTCCAGTGGTGGAAGTTTTTAAGAACAAGTCAGATAAACCTGAATCAAGAATATGTATAGCTGATCCCGCTCTGAAGTAGTGAATGAATTTGACAAACTGGATAAATTGGACAAATTTGCCTAAAATCATCCCAGCCCTATTTTATATGAATTCTGCTATTGTGTGAATAAAACATGCAGTTTCTGACAGGGTGTTGAAATACAGGAGGAAGTATAGAAAAGCTGAAAAATTTATGCTCAAAAAGCCATCTTCTAGTAAGACCTTTAAAAGTGTTTAGGCTTCTGTTTCAAAGAAATTGAAAAGTATCTTGATTATTTGGTTGAGGAGAAAAAGCACTTGTAGAGAAAATGCTAATTCTGAAACTATCCTTAGTTGGGTAAATATAACAGGAAAAAGTCCCTCTTTATAAACTATACTGGAAATAATGCCAAGGTGTCAACAAGATGTTAACCACTGTGACAAACTAGTGAAAGCTCACAGCAGGTCTTGAGGAAGAGACCTTTCTGAAAGATGCATTTTGGGGGAAGTTTACCAGCAAAGACACCATGTGTAAATATAGGAAATATAGTGATGTGTTGGCATGGGAGGTTAGATGTGGCATTGCGTCGTTTTCCCCGGTCCCGGGCAGCTCCAGAGAGCCCGGCAAGGGCGCTGCTTCTCGGTGGGACCAGGGCGCCACTTGTCCTGGGCGCTGCTGCGTTCCGCGCACCGGGGTGGGGCTGGCCACGCTCTGTTGCCGGCGCGAGGGGCAAGGCAAAGAGGGAAGGAATGTCCACTCTGTCCACGTGGTCGGCTGGAGAGCTTTTATTGTTGCATGGAGCTGCAATGGAGAAGCGCGACTTGCTTCCTAGAGCCGCTTGGACAAAATGGCACTGGGACTGGGGGCGTGCGGGATTTTATAGGGGGCGGGCCGATGGGGGTGGAAGCCCCCCTCGCCCAATGGGGACAGACAATGGGGGAGTGACGTGGACCAGGGTAACCAAAGGGGACGCGACTGGGGTGGACACAGGACACTGGGAAGAACGGGGTTGCGGGGACGGGGTAACAGACACTGAACTCTCCGGAGGGGACAGGGGGGTGACTACGGGACTGGCATGGTGATGCTCCAATGGTGAGTGACCTGGAGTGGGCCACTGCGGGGGCGGGGGGGACACGGGGGGTGCACAGGGATACACAGAACCGGCTAACTAACACATATCAGAACCCCTAATCTGAACCCAAACCCGGGGTGCAACAGTTAGATAATGTTAGATTAGTTTAGATAACCTAATAAGTCCCTTCCAAATTTCTATGGTAATTAACCTATGTAATCCTTCTCTGAAATGCCTTAGTGTATTCAAAGCTTGATTTTTGATTCTCTGAAAAGTCTTTAAGACTATAGCAATATCAACAGAATCTCAAACACTAGCTTTTTTGCTTGGAACTGAAGGAAAAAAAAAAGGATGAAAAGTCTTTCTGTCAGAAATTTAATACAGTTTGATAGTTTCTATCTTGTAGATGGAATATGTAAATCCTAATTCATAAATCATAAAATAACTGTTTTCTGTGTATGGAACAATTTTATTTTGTGAATAAACAAAAAGTCCATACACTTGCAAAGCAAAGTATGCAACCTACCTCGAAATTGCCAATATTTTACAGATTATATCTGAACTTTTATTCTAGTTGCTGAGCATTGGCCTCATTATATGGAAGATGAAACTGAGCTCAGAGGGGTAAAAAAATCACGTGTTATTGACATTGGTTTCACTATCATTCCAAATTTTTGGTGTTTCCCAGGATCAGGTCCCTACATTTTATGTTCATCTTCCTGGATATATCTCTCTAAATCTAATTAATCTTTAGCTTGGAAATGACAGCAGGGGTTCGATTCTTTCTGAAAAACAGAAAATAAGCTCACATCTGTTTTCTCTCCAAGCTAGAAGAGCTCTCTGCTTAACAGAAATAAAAATAAGTGATGAATCTCTTGCCCTCAAAAAAACCCCAAAAAACCCAACAACAAAAAAACCAAAAAAACCCAACCCCTCCCCCCAAAAAAACCCCACAAAAAAAAAACCAACAAACAAATCCACAAAATAAAAAACAACAAAATATCAAAGCTATATCCATATACAATTTTTGTATATTTTCTGCATTTTAGGTATAGTAACATTTAATTTCCCAATTTGTCCATGGGGGTGCAATTGGAAGCACATTTTTTCAGAGAAGGATGATTTTTTAATGAAAGTTTGTCACAAACCCCCCTCATGAATATATATATATATTAAGTCAATAAAGTTCAAATAAAGTTGCAGGACCCTTCTGTCTCCTTTTTGGACACTGGCTTTCCACAGCATGATTTTCCACACAAATGTCTGTTTAGAAGAGAGCAACAAGCTTGAGCTTGTTTCAGCCCACATATTTCTTTCTGGCAACCTGCAGTGCCTTAGAAAGACTGGTAATGGGACTCTGGTCGATAGTGTGACTGAGCTGTGTTTTGAGATCGCTGTATGTTTTGCTAAATGTAACTTACATTTCTAGTTGCATATTTTGTATCACTCTGCTAAATCAGACATACTGTTACAGATGAGTAATGTAACAGTTGGCTCTCACAATAGATAAATATTATGTGTATGTTAAAATGCATAGTGATGTTATTGTAATATGTGCCCCCCATAGATCTCTTTTCCCTCCCCTTTGTAATAGCCATAGTAGTCAGGACATTTGGAGGGGGCTGGCTCCCCCCTATTACCAAGAGGCACAGCATAACAACACCTGACCTCCAATCAACCTGTAAGAAAATAATCTCCACCAATAGATGGCGGAGAAGGAGTTGACTGACAAGGGAAGGATGTCATTCCCCACACTGAGCTGGCCCAGGCTGCAGGCAGCAGCTGGTGTGCTCACAGACAGGGCAGACACAGACTTGTGTTCGTAGTGGTGGTACTTAATGTTATGTAGGGACTGGCCATCAGCAGTAAACATGCTCATCCTGCTGGAATTTTGTAAGGCTTACCTTGAAAATTCAAAGGTGGCTTCATGTGTTGCTCCAATCACGTTAATCTCTAACATTTTAAATATATATATATATATATATATATATTAATTTACAAGAAGGTTTTACATGTTCTGATTGAGATAACCTGCAGATGCTGTAGGTTTTCTGGTCCTTCAGTGTACTTCATGCCATCATACTTCACACAGCCTCACTCTCTGGAGCAGGACTGAGCCCCAAACTCTGTTCCTGGGGCTAGCTGGACGAGAACACAAACAGCAGCTGCAAAACGATTTGTCAACTTGTAAATGGCTCTTCTTAAGAATTTTCACCTCCTTTGTGTTTGGATTACATCCAAGAAAGACAGAAATTCCAGATAAGTAATTTTCAATGAACACTGTTGTTTCAGAAACTGGTGGTGATTTTTTTTTTTTCCTGTAGCAGGTAGCAGTAAATTTTATAATTGTTTTTATTTAATTCTTTTTGACTCATTCAGGTGACATTTCTTGATGTGTCTAAGTTTGTTGTGCCCTTGCTAGTCCATCAATACTTTCCTGCTTCTGCTGACTCAGAGTTACAAGAGTAGATTCGACTGATCTTTATCAGGTATTTTATACTACAAGTCAGTAATTTCTGCATAACTTAGAGTGGAGAAGAAAATCATACCTACTACATGAACTGTTAAAAGTAGAATGCTGTTGCTGGAAAGTTAGTTAAGTATATTTTAATATAATGATGAAGACCAGTGTCAAGGTTAGCTCTGAATAGTGGGAGGAGAGTGACACAAAAAAGGGAACTTATGGATTGGCATGACACTGTCATTAATTTTTGAGAAAAGTAGGACTCATTTTAACAGAGTAATTAGCCCTTCTGTATAGACATGGCAAAATGTCAAGATACTCAGTGTCAGCAGGTTTTTCAGACCTTGCATTCCTATTTTGTTTCAACCTGGGAAAATCTATACCTGTCCACAGTTTAAGCTCAGTTATGGTTATTTGGGTAACTTTCAGTGCTTGTCACCTAGAAACACCTAATAGTTCTCTAGAAATCTGAACACAAGATAGCAGAGTGAAGAAGTAATTCTGCAAGAGGAAAGCATCATCATGGAGAACAGTGCCAGTTCAGACAACTCTGCTTCCAGTAGTCAGTGGGGCTGATATGCAGCTGGAGTTGAAGGCAGAAAGCGAGCATAAAAAGGAGCAGATCAAGGGCATGCTTACCTTGTTACAGTTCCTGCACATCTTGCCAAAAGAGCTGGGTCTGGGAATATGGTCCAGGTAGATGCATCCAGGCAACTGTTCCCACATAAGATTTCCATCTGGGACCACTCAGAGCCAGGATCAAGGCTCTTATCTCTAAGGCAGCAAAGAAATAACAGGAATGTCCCTTTTGACTTGTTGCAGTGATAACGATTGGTCTATACTACGCCTTTAATATTTTGCCATTTCAATTTTTTCCCAAAGTGCCCTCACCTGCATTTTTTACAGGACCAGCTCAGAGCTGTAGGGAATGATAATCCAATGAGGGATTTTCTGATCTGGTGATAATGATGAGCTGTGAAAGTATCAGGAACCCATGAGATCCCCATTACTTACACACAGTGAAGTAGGTCAGCCTAAATGCCTACAAGAGGGTTTATTTTACCTGCCAGATGGGAACTGGAGGCCTGGTCATACTATGAATTATGCTAAAAAGTGGAAGAGGACTTGCAGAATAAAAGAGAAAGGCTTAAGGCTCAAACATACATGCTGTTACAAGTCAGCAAGTAAGGAAACTCAAATCTACAGGTGCACTTTGATGAAAACTTAAAAATAATATTATTAATTCTACTTTATCAACTGAAGGAAAAATATAAAATAAACTTATTTTTCTGTAAAATTCCTGTGGAAAACAAAGGATTATTTGTATTTGTTTTGGGCCTACAGGGAAGCTGGAGAGGGACTATTTGTCAGTAATAGGACAAGGAGTAATGGATACAAAATTGAAAGAAGGGAAATTTAGGTTAGACACTAGGAAGAAATTTTTTACTGTGAGGGTAGTTAGACACTGGAATAAGTTGCTCATTGTTACTGAACAGGTTATATTTCTTTCAAAAGGAGTCTATGCAGCAGTGGAGGAAAATGTTGGGACCGAATCAGCAAGAAGGGAGATTTAATCTGTGAAACAGATAGTGGCTAGCAAGCAAGATCTATGTCCATGCCCATATGTTAGAAAAACAATTAAAGTTTAAGGCTTGACATGCTTCAGGGATCTCAGAGTTGGTGGGAGGAAGTTAACATAGCTTGGGAAGAAGAATGCCCATGGAAAATGTATACAAAGAATGCAGAATTTATAGACAACAAGGATATTTGGCAGGACTCCCAAGATAAAGAAGAAACTGAAAAAACCAACATAGTAATTGTGAAATCAGATCCAAGTGGGTAGAAGGTGATTCTGGTAGGGGGATCTGCGACCACCATGTACCTCAGCACTGAATGTCAGCTTTCTAACCTAACAAACTGATTGGAGAGTTTATTTCCTGGTTTTTGGTGACACCAGAAAGGGGTGGATGGATGCTCCAGCCTTGGCATTGTTAAAAGCTGGGTTGGATAAGGCCTTCAGCCTGATTGAAAGGAAGGTGTCCCTGCCTGTGGCAGGGAGCTTGGGATTTGATGATCTTTAAGGTCCATTCCAACCCCTTAACATTCTGTGATTCTATTACCAAATTGCAGTTTCTGTTAAGAAGTGCTCTGTACAAAACATTATGAACTTTCCTGCTTATAAATTTAAGATACAACCAAATCCTCTAAATTAAATCCTGTGCATTAAAGAAATAAATGCATAGATGTTCATTTTTGCCATGCCTGTAATCTTAGTGAACATCCATGCTTTTGTTTACTAAATGTCTGTGTCATTTTCTTGCACAAGTGGAAACTGGAGGCTCAAAAAGACTAAGGACATGTTAGGCAACTTTCACTGGAACTTGATAGTATTTGGAAATAAATACTGAACCTGAAAAGCCTGAAAGTGATACAGCCAAGAGTGCACATGAGAGGAAATGACAGACATGGAAAGTACTGGCTTAGAAATTATATTTGGCCTCTCAAACATACTTAACATTAGTCTCAGTAGGTCTGGGAACTGGTACCAGTATCTTAAATGCACCATTCTCTAAAACTGATTTAAAAATTGACACAGACTGAGCAAAGCCTTGTATTTCAGTGTAGATTCAGTTGAAGAAAAGAGATGTGTATTCCTCTATGCTGGGATGAAGGAATGCTTCTCCCATGTGGCATTTTCAGGTTTATATTGCAAACATCTGTGCTTACATCAAATGTAGTAAGAAAAAAATATAACCAGTGGTATTCTTTCATCCATTCTGTAGCACCACAGCAGTGTGAAGGATCAGTGTGAGATGTGTGATTATTTCTCAAAGATACATGATCTAACTGCAGAGATTTGAAGGCTGTAACTCAACAGTGGGTTTTTTTCCAGGTTTAGAGGTCCTTTAAAGGCTCTATGGTGACCTATGTGAAGACAGCACCTTCTATGAAACTAAGTGATTCTTCCAGCACTCAGCTTAACTGGCCACAGCCTGATTTTGAACAAACAAACCAGAAATATCTGGGATAAATAAAGCAAGCAACCATAACTCAAATACAAGCTGTGGGTACAGAACTGAAGGTCTCTCAAGGACTGTGTAGTAGGCTGTACATAATGGGAGCACATAGGTTTGTGTACAGGAGAACAGGATCCTGAGGGTGGGACAGAAAGCAGAAAATGCTTCTGGTGCAGGATTTCATAATAATATGGCCTGATCTGACTCTAGCATTTGGCATGGCTGTTCTAGGAACCCTAGTGTGGTAGCACATGTGCTACCACACCCTAGTTCAGTCTACATCAGCAAATCCATCACATCTGACACCTCAGTAAAGAACATCAAAACAGAAATTATGATGTCAGTTTTCCTTCATGATCTATAAAGCAAGAGGCTTTTGGTTTAAATGTAGGGGCTGAAAGAAGGAAGCTTGTATTAATCCGAGGATTTCAATACCTAAGAAAAAAGTGGTTCTTACTTTATGTGCTTGTCCTAAGGCATTATCAGGCAAGATTTTTTTTTTGAAGGTGGGACACAAATCTGATGATTGTAACTCACATGCTTTTATAGAATGGAAAGTAGAAAGCAATTTTGCTAATAATTCCTGAGTGGCAAAAAAAACCCAACCCAACCCCAAAAAAACAAAATCAAAACTAAACAAAAAACAAATAAAAACCCAACCAACCACCACCAACACAAGTAAAAAAATAAACCAAAAAACCCAAAACCCCACAAACAAAAACAGAACCAAAAAACAACCAACCCCCCCAAAAAACCCCAAACCAGAACAGTCTGTAATGCAAAGGGTGTTGTTGCATCCTGTGTTTGGTTTCAGATTAGGGGTTCTGATCTTTGTTCGTTTGCCGGTTCTGTGTACCCTCGTTTCTCCCCCTCACCATGGCTAGCTCCAGGCTGCCTGCCATTGGAGTTTCCCCCTGTCACTCTTGTAACCACTCCCTGCCAACTCCTGAGGATTCCGTGCCCATCACCCCATTCCCACAGTCCCACTCGCCCCGAAGCCCCGTGTCCGCCCCCGTCGTGTTCCCATTGGTTGCTATGGCACATGTCACTGCCACGGCGTCTGTGTTCATTGGGCGGGGAGGGCTCCTGTTCTCCCTGTCCCACCCCTATATCATCCCACTACCCCCCCCCCCAGCCTTGCTGCCAGATTCATCCATGCAAGACTGGGAGGGGGCTGCCACTTCTCCATCGCAGCTCTCGCAGCCAGTAAAGTATCCAGCCGCCACGCGGATGGATTTGGACAATTCCCTGCCTCTTCGTTTCTTCCCTCGCGCTGATGGCAACGCGCGGCCAGCCCACCCCCGAGGCGCGGCAGCAGAAGCGCCCAGAAGTAGCGGCAAGCACCGAACCTGACGAGAAGCCGAGGCACCCAAGCTGGGTGCTCGGGAGCTGACTGGGGCGAGGAAAAGTAAGATGCAGCCACTGGATGTATCAATTGTTAGGAATCCATTAGATGTTTTAATACATAAGCCTCTGTTGGGATGGAAATAGGAGTTTACATTTATTTTACAATGTAGGATAGGTTACTGGCTGAGATGAGAGCCAGGAACCTGAATGATACAGTTTTGGTTCTGAGTTCAGATACAGGATGACCTTGTGCTAATTACTTTGTTTCTCTGTCTTTATGACTCATAGTTTAAAAAAGAAATGTCTTTTTTAACTTAACATTTTTAGTGTAGAGGGTGCACTAATGTGTGCCCAGTTACTACAGTTATTAGAGACAGATGAGTTTAGAGGCTTAAAGAGCAGCATTTTCTAAAAGCCTCAGTGTCTGTTCTTTGCTTTTTAAAGGAAGATTTAGTAAAACTCTAGGCTTTAGAAGTGCATTCATTTTTTAAAATGGAATTTGGGTTCCTAACTTCCAAAGGCATTTCTGAACCTCCAAGATTCCTGAAGGGATCAGTTCTGTAATGGTCTTTCTTTCCTGCCGAGTGCTTCTAGATCTGCATAAATCTTTTGCATCAGCAGAAGGATTTGCTCCCAGAGAGAAGAGCCTTCTACCAAAAATCTTCTCCTAGCTTGTTAAAAATAATATCTAGTTGAATAAGGAGTGTCTTGAAAATCTTACTTAAGTCTAGAGATGTGTAAGTAATATTTTTGCTATTATGATAATCATCAAGATGATCAGGCTGAAGAGGATTTTAATTTTTTTGAAATCTGGGCAGTTACAAAGAACTGAGGTGACAGCTGACAAATTCTCAGTTGGACAGTGCAAAGTTTGAGGAGTGCTCAGTGTTTCATTATAAAGAACAATTAGTAAAGAAAAAAAAGTCCTACTGCTTAAACCTTAAAAGATATAAATTTTAAACTACCATCTCATAAGCCTATTGATTTGATAGGTTTCATACAAATTAATTCAATCCTCAAGAACTAAGGTGATCTGAGTTCAGAGTTGTATTTTTTCATCAATCAAAACAACACTGAGGATGAGGGGCAAAAGGGAGACTTTACTCACTGTGCATGAATCCATTTATATTTGAGATGGAGGTTAGCCTTCAACTATGGTGTATTCTTGTGTCAGCTGGATGACCTGTTGTCTGAAGTGATTCAACAGTTTTTCTAAAGTTACAGCAGTGTCCGAATTCATGTTCTTACTAGTGTAGATGATGTTATCTGCCTTTGAACTCTCAGATAATATTTAGCTCAGAAAGGAAAAAAAAAAAAACCATGAATTATCATTTCTACCACCTAGATAATTTTCTGGGTATTTCCCTACTGTCAGTTGCTGGGACAAGGCCAAAACTGTCATTCAGTCTTCTGCAGAATACTTTGGAAATTTGAAGGTAAGCACTGAGGGACTGAAAAGCTAATTTCGAACTGGAAATTAGCAAAATATGTTATTAAGAGTAGAGATAACTGTACTCTGTGATCAAGAATAATTCTTTGTCTGTGCAAAGTCCTATATACTGCTATTATGTTTTATGGACTCCAGAGGAGAGGGCAAGAAGGGTGAGTAGATGTGGAGCTCTGGATATTTTTAAATGGTGTCAGGGAGAGTAAAGAGACACAGTACTTCTCCTTAGCTGTAGTCTCAAGTAGGTATCTTTTAATGGCCAAGGTTAATATAACCAGTACTTTTCACCAAGATACCCATCTCTGAACTCTCAAAGCTTCATTACTTCTAGAATCCCCTCAACTGGGGAATCTACATCTCCTAGCAGTCTTTCCTTCTAAGAAAGGACTCCTTCCTTAGCTTAGCATTGCATGATTTAGAATATGTGTAGGGTACAGTGTCCATCAGGGTGGAGTATTAAATGGAGCATGGAAAAGGAAATAACTTATGTTTCACCAAAATCTGAGGAATGTTCAATTTCTAATGCTTAACAAAAACTAGGGTGGAGGATGTTGCAACTCTTCTAAATTCCATTCTCTGTCAAACAAAACCTCCACATGCCAGTAAGTCTAGTCTATGGAAAAAACCCTCAGCACATAAAAAACAATTTTGCACGTGTTAGAGAAATGTGGAAAATTTACCTTTCTATCTTTAACCATGTAAGCAGAAAACAAAACAAAGATTACTTTCTAATACAGGTAAAAAAGAGTCAATGTGTGAAAGGACTGTGATGTTTCTATCAGCTGTTAAAAAAGATTATTTCTCCATATATTTTCTGACTGCTCATCTTTTATGTACTTCAATTTACACTTCCTCATGTGTACATTTTTTCATAGAATCACAGAATCACAGAATCATGAGGTTGGAAGATCATCAAGTCCAACATATGCCCTAACACCTCAACTAGACTATAGCACCAAGTGCCATGTCCAGTCTTTTTTTAAACACATACAGAGATGGTGATTCTACCACCTCCCTGGGAAGACAATTCCAGTACTTTATTATTCTTTCAGTGAAATTTTTTTTTCCTAATATCCAACCTATGCCTTCCTTGACGTAGCTTGAGACTGTGTCCTCTTGTTCTGTCAGTTATTGCCTGGTGAAAGAGACCGACCCCCACCTGTCTACAACCTCCTTTCAGGAAGTTGTAAAGAGCAATAAGGTCACTTCTAAGCCTCCTCTTCTCCAGGCAAAACAGCCCCAGTTCCTTCAAATGTTGCTCATAGGGCTTGTGTTCCAAGCCCCTTACCAGCCTCGTTGCCCTCCTCTGGACGTGCTCAAGCATCTCAGTGTCCTTCCCAAACTGAGGGGCCCAGAACTGGACACAGCACTCAAGATGTGGTCTCACCAATGCCAAGTACAGGGGAAGAATGACCTCCCTGCTCCTGCTGGTCACACAATTCCTAATGCAGGCCAGGATACCATTGGCTTTCTTGGCCACCAAGGCACATTGCTGGCTCATATTCAACCAGCTGTCGACCAGCCCCCCCCAGGTCCCTTTCTGCCTGAACACTGTCCAGCCACAACATCCTCAGCTTGTAACGTTGTAGGGGATTTTTGTGGCCAAAATGTAGAACTCGGCACTTAGACTTATTAAACTTCATGCTGTTGGACTCTGCTCATCCATCCAAACAATCTAAGTCTCTCTGCAGAGCCCCCCTTCCATCCAACAGATCAACACAATCTCCCAGCTTAGTGTCGTCTGCAAATTTACTAATGAAGGACTTGATGCTCTCATCCATGTCGTCTATAAAAATATTAAATAGAACTGGCCCCAGTACAGACCCCTGAGGGACACCACTGGTGACTGGCTGCCATTTTAACGATTTGCTCTTCCAAATGATACTTATCAAATTAGCTTATTCCAGAAAAAGAATCTATGAGGTAGTCTTCCTCAATCAGCCTTATTCCTTGAATTACTTCCTTATGTATGAAAAGGCAAAAATTATCATTTCTGATTACTCTTAGATAATTAATGAAAAAAGTGCTTAATTATTAAATTAAGTAGCTTTTGCTCGTAGTGCCTTTTGATGTACGATTTTATTTCATAAACACAGCTTTTGCTTCAAAAATTGAAATACCCATTTTTTATTTTTGTATTGTTCCTTAGATACCAAAATGGTATAAAAATTTTAGATTTGTAGAGAGATTTTGCTATCTGCAGTTTCAACTTTTTAAATCTGTATTGACATAAATATACTTGATATTAAAACTGAATTTTCAGTAAAAGGATTCTAATTGTCTTTTTGTTTCATTATATTACTGGGAGAAGGTGTGAGATTGCCCCCTTCATGAGGTGCTTGCAAGCTCCCTGTGAGAAAGGAGTACTGGAATCTGATGTCCCTGGCACTGAAGTGGGGTGTTAAAGGGTGCTCCCTGCCAGCTGCTCTGTTGCTTGGCAGGTCCTTGCCTTTCTCTCCCTGCTCATAGCTCTTGCAACTGAATACAAACTGGGAAGTCAGAAGTTCTTTCTTTACAGATAGAATATTGCTGATAAACTTACTGGTTTTCATATGCCCACCTAAATTTCCCAGTATGGTCGTAATGTTAGAATATTAATTATTGCAGTCTTTTTATTAAAGCTTAGTCTTATTTCATTTGAAGGAGTGAATGCAAACAAAACATTGAGTTTCTTTATGGTTTAAGTTTTGGAAAAGAAGTGAAAAGGGGTGAAATAACTACGTGGGAAAAATGGAGAATAAAATTGTGACTCCAGTAAGAAGAGAGAAGGTAATTTAAAAAGGCTATAAAAGAGAAGATAAAGGAAAGAGAAGTAATTAGATTGAATTCTCTGCAATATAGATTTTTCTTCTCACTAACATTAATGGAAATCTACTACAATTGGAATGGATGGTCTTATTTACAAGTGATTTTGAATAGCTGTGTGATTAACAGACATTCTTTGCATCAGATTTGAGATGTGTGGCCCTCAAAGGGCCTCTGTAGAGGAAAAACTGGTATGTTAGTGGATATGCCATATGACCAAGCCCTGGGAATAATTGACAGGAGTTTCTCCCAGTCAGGTCTCTTATGAAACTATAAGCATTTCACTGGCCACATCCCAAGGGGGCGTGGAGTTCAGACCAATGAGAATATCCAGACCCAGTCTTTCAAAGTGCCCTTTATAAGACTGGGCGTGGAAAATAAATCTCTCTGTTGTCACATGAACATCTGGGTGTGGGTTGTGTCTTTGTCTACTTGCCCCTCACCCCCCACCATGTGCACCCTAGCACTTGTAATGCTGTTTGTCCTTCCAACGTGAATAAATCAGGTACATAAAGCAAGGAAAGGGAGTACTAAGTACCATTTTTATAAAGGAGAAGTAAGTTCATGTTTTCTGTCTAATTTGTTTTAAATTACTTCTGAGTAGTCAACTGAGAAATAGAAAACAATGATGTTACTTAATGGCTGAATATTTATTAGTGTAGACAGTGTATGCTTACACAAATGTATTGGTGGAGATTACAAGCTTTGATTGAAGTCTGTGGAGATACCATACTGTGAAACTAATATACTGATGATGAGGCCCAAAGGATCGCATCTCAATTTGAATTTTGTTACAAGGAATTCTGGCAAACTTCAGCTTTTTAAAACAAAACCACATTAACTGTACTGTAAGCCTTTTATGGTGATTGTGTTATTTCTGCTGGAAATATTCTCTTTTGCATCTGTCCAGTTTTTCAGAAACTACCCTGTGTGAACATTTTTAGCATTTGCTACCATCTTTTTATCCTTCTATCACATTTATCATGATTAGCCTGCCTGATTTTTTTCCAATTGCAGCAATTGCTGTGACTGTGATACAGTGACTTGGACATTTTTACTTGCACTTTGTTTTCTTTACTTTTTCTTTCCTTGAATAGAAACAGAAGGTTTAAATTTCTGATACTTGTGAAAAACTCTTTCTATTTCAATAATTAGTTGAACCCCAAAATTATAACATCAAGGTTTATTAATCAAAACTTGGACAAATCTAAAATATTGATTGTTTGCTTAATAACAATAAATTCCATTAAGAACAGATTTGTAAAGTGTGTGAGTGCAATGGATATGACTAAAGATGGCTAACTAGAGTGTAGACCTGCCTTGCTTTAAGTTTTCTATGTCTAAGCTATCCAGATGCTAAGCACTGATGTATCTATTGTAGCATAGAGATAGCAAGGCCTCCTGAATTATTACTATCATGTAATCTGAATTTTACAAATCTAGTTCAGAAATTTCTGATCTGTCCTACAGTCAAACTAATACAGAATTACTTGAACCTGAAGGCTATGGAATTTCATAAGGAAAAATGTGACTGGGTAATGAGAGCTATGCATAGGACAAGAGAGATTAAAGATGTGTAGGTTTCTGTAGTTATGATGTGTTTGCATTTTTTTTGAGTACAAGTTTTTACGTTACTTAACATTTAGTTATGTCTGTGAAGAGTGTGTGTTAGATACCTATACTTCCAGTGGAAAATATTCCCTTAATATTAGCAGTATATATAAGATCTGGACAGATCTGGACATCTTTAAACTCATATTCAAGAAGTAAGTGCTACTCTGCAGCTATATGGATTCAATTTGGCTGTCAGATGATCCATAAGTGAAAGTATGTCTGCAGATTATAACATAATTTCCAATAGTTTTCTCTGAAATTGCTTTAGATTTGATAAAGTTACTGCCAGAACGAAGTATATTTTCTTTGCATTAGTCTTTTGAAATAAGGTTATATTTTTAATTTATTTCTAATAAGTAATACATACTGTGAATAATTGTTCTTTGTTTACAGATGACTGCTAGAGCAGCTTGGATTTTATAATAATTCATGAGAAATTAATAAGCACTCATAATGAATAAACTTAGGGACAGTTTAATGACTATTCATCAGCAGTTCATGCACAACAAATCCAAATGTTTATCAAAGATGTTCATAAACATAGTGCACAAGCAGCTTTAATGAACTGATAAAGAACATTAATGAACATTCATTATGAATTTTCCTTTGCTGGGAATGACATCCTCAGAGGAGATATTAACTTTTCAAATTACTTTCCTTTTAAATAAATGTGGATATTTCAAAAAATGCTAGCACTTGAGATAGGAGTGAACACAAAATACAGATTAAATTTTTTTATTGAGACCGGGTATAAGATGTGTCGGCATCTAAAACCACCTGTTCTTGTCATGCTTCATATGAGACATCTTCAGAGACCTTTTTGCCAAAAGTCTGCCAGATTTATAGAGAGTTGTCATCTCTTAGTTTGTGGATTGGTGTACATTTCATGACTGACTATTTTTCACAGAACTTTTAGCTGTTCCTAGAAAATTCTGTGCATTAAATTCTATCTTAAATATTAGTGGAAAACAATGTGTTTCTTCTTGCCTATCACAGAAGCAATGTTAAGTAAAACTTCAGTGCAGCAAATTAACTCATAAGTTCAGGCAACTGCAAACTTCATCAGTTAATGGTTCAGTTATGAGTATATCTTAAACAAAAAAAGGAAACAAATATTTGAAGTTAGGAGCTATATATTATTCCTCTTGATTATCATTTCACTGTTGAAAAATTACTATATGCATGTTATATTTTATTCAAATCACATTCATAATCCAAACCAAAAAGCTTCTAAAATATTTGCTATTTATCATTTTAACTGATGACACCATTAGTCATATGTAGACTAATCTCTTTTCACAACCATAAAATACAGTGATGGGTTCTATGTTATTTCTAGTAACTGACTAAATTCTCCCTAGTGCAGTGATGAAGACCTGGATGAATGACAGTGTAGCTATTTGCTGGTTCCTTTTCACAGCAAGTTAAAATGCCATGCATCATAGAAACCACAATCCCATGGCAGAAACATTGGAGGTCGGCTGCATAAAATCACATATATCTGCAGAGGAATTGGAGGAACAAAACTATTCCTTCAAGTGGGATATGTTCTTTTATCTCTGATCCAGAGGTATTGGAATAAGATGAAAGCTGTACTAATCATTTCACTGAATTTGCTTTGCATACAGAATAACTTAGCTCCTTCTGGTTTTACTACTACTAAGAACTCTACAGATACTCATACAACACATTGTGCTCAAAATCATGTTGGGGGCAAAGAGGAAAATTACTTACATAAAACCTAGAATGTATTATTTGTATAACTGATCTACTCAAGTGATTACTACTAGTCCACATTTAATTATTGCAAAAAATAAAGAAGTGGAATCGAAAAGTCTCAGTAATGACAATCCAGTTAAGTTACATATAGACTTGGTGGGTCCTGGTGTTATGCTTATGCTGCTACTGCCTTTCTGGGTCCTAAGGGTATGGATTTCAATCTGATGTGTGTGTGTCCATCTTGGTGGAGAGTAGTACAGTGTGCTTCAAGTGCTTTGAAGGCCAGAATGTGGTGTTGGCTTTTTTGTTATTCTACTCCATTTGTGGTCATTTTTTCTGTTTACTAACTTATTCTTTGTTCTCTTTATTATGCCTAACACTGATGTTTTTTGTCTAGCCATGTGAAATACTCTCGATTTTCCTTTGGTTTTTTTTCACTTATTACTTTTCCACCTGATTCTTACACATCTTTGTATGTTTTCTTTATGCATAAGGACTTTCAAAGTAATACAACTATTTTAAAAGTGGTTTGCATTTGTGTTAGAAAATCTAGGCAACCAGATATCTTTACCTGGTTCTTTACCAGATCCTTAAATAACTCTGACTTACAGTGCAGTCACCAGATTCTGGCTTGTTTGACTTGATGAGATTTGTTTTGTCTAGCAGGACTTCTGTCAGGGTTTGCACAAGAAGTCTGTTAGGGAGAGTGCATAGCAGTATAGAAAAGCCTCTGGTACTGGCATTTAGTTAGGTATTTATTCCCAATTGGTATACTTTTATGAATGAGGTTGCCAATGTGAAGATAAATCATATCCCTGAAAAAATATTTTGCTTTTCAGGGGCCACAAAGGATCCTCAACTGAAATGTGATTTCTAGTGCATTTCAATCAATTAGGAGTTTTCAATGAAAACAGGATGACTGAGAATGTGCAAATAGTCTATGATAAATTTGACACCATATTCTAGAATTCTTCAATGACAGTGACTGTGTCCAAAAACTTCATCGGATTATAGGACATTTCAAAATGAAAGTCTTCTTAGGAGGGCTGTAGCATGAGCAGGGCCACCTATGAGGTCAGACTAGGTCATTTCAGGCTTAATCCACTCGGGTCATGGAAACCTCCGGTGCTGGTTTTCTGGGCAGCCTTTTCCACTACCCAATTTCACCCTGTATCCAGTCTCCAGTTCACCAAGTTTTTCCTTCTATCCATTTTCCATGATCTCTCATCCTCTCAGCATGCATTACTGTAAGGAGTCTGCTCTGTGTCCTTGTTGATCTCCTCCTAACTATTTAAATGTTCTTAAGAAATTGATTTAAAGAGCTTTTACACCCATATTAATAGAGGTTAAAATATTTATTTAATTTCTTTGTAGAAATTAACAGTATAAGGATGTATAAGGTGGTGCACTTTTTTTTTCCCAAACTGCAAATAAATCTTTGATCTTAGGTAGGTTTTCTATTTCCCTGCATGGAAAAAAAAAAAAAGGTCTACCCTGACAGGTGCGGCATTGTGTTCTTCTCCCCAGTCTCGGGCGGCTCGGGAGCCCGGCTAATGGTGCTGCCTTTTGGCTGGGAGACCAGGACTGCCGCATGTCCAGGCGCTCTAGCGCTGAGCGCTCCGGCGTGGGTTTGCCACATTCTGTAGCTGACGCTGAGAGAAGACAAAGGGATGAGAGAAGGCACAACTTGTCCTGCGTGGCTGGAATATGTTTATTCCCGTGTGGCTGCCGCGGTGGCTGGAGCGGCGTCTCCTAGTGTGCACGTGGTCAAGATGGCACCGAGACAAAGGAGGCATGGGGTTATATAGGGGTGGACAGACAGGGGCGGAAGCCCCCCTCGCCCAATGGGGACAGGCAACGGGGGAGTGACGTGGACCACGGCAGCCAACGGGAACACAACAGGGGCGGGTACAGGGTTCTGGGACGAATAGTAATATAGGGATGGGGTAACTGACACAAAACTCTCAGGAATGAACAGGGGGTGGCTACAAGACTGACATGGGAAAGCTCCTATGGCAGACAACCTGGAGCAAACCATTGTGAGGGGAAAATGGGGGTACATAGAACCGACTAACTAACATTTATTAAAACCCCTAACTGAACCAACCCTGCATGCAACAGACAGGATCATTCTTACTTTTTTGTCAAGCTAAATTTAACATCTGTGGTTCATGTTTTTTATCTAATGGACAGACTGGCTATGGACACACACTAGACACTAGACTGTCTTCTCAATAATACCATTATTTAAGAGAATGAAGTCTTTTATGTAGTGTATATTTTGAATTTGGACAGGTCAGATCAATAATATAATAACTGTTCCCTTTTAATTTCACCTAGAAGGTCTTGACTACCTACCACAAAGTGTCACCGGCCATACATATTATTTTTTGTCTTTGGCACCATGCCTGCAATCTTGCAATACAGCATGTCAAGAAGAATTTTGCCCTGAATTGTGGAACAAATTAGAGGTAGACAGGCATTTAAAAATAGATTTGATTTGCTGTATTTTGCAGGCTTTCTGAGGCAAAGTGATAAACCATAGCAGCTTGAAGTAATGTGATGAGAGCACTCTTATCACTCTGCATATGCTTAACAATGTTTCACTGTCATGCTGCCTTTAAAAAGTGTTTACAAAACAGAAAAAACCTATCAGTTTGATACAGATTTGTAATATCAGAAATGCTGAATCATGGATCCAAATAATCTCTGTGTATAAAAGCATTACATGTTGAATGAATTAATTGTATCTTACCTGGAAATTTCCACAGGTTGCTATTTTTCCCACTGTTGCGTATATAGAAAGTTTAAAAGATATGTATTGGATTGGGCTTTGTTGAACATTATGGGGTTTTTTATCTTTTTTTTTCAGAACTAAACTAATTTTAAAAAAATTCTTTATTTAAACAGTGTTTACTGAACTTTCCATCTTGTAGTGTAAAATTTAAGTTTTGATGGAGAGTTTTGATAGCAAAACCCATAAGAAGGAAAATAGGATGTAATTTGATGAGTGAAAGGAAAACAACATTTAAACGAGTCTTTATTCTCCAAGACCAAAGTGCTTAACATTGGACTTGTTTTAGGAACACTAAATATGTATTAGGCAGAGATAAAAAAACCAACAATAAAATTACATAGAAAGAAATCTTGAGATTAATTAATTCAACATAAAAAACTTCATAGACACAATGATTCATACTTCAGCATAACCAATGCTAATAATTTATATTAAAAAGAAATCCCACCCAAAGAGGGTTCAAGTCTGCATTTTTGGATGGGGATTCAAAATGAACAACACATCATAATTGAGTCTTTTCAAAAGGGAAACTCCATAAATTGAATACTTTATATTTTTCAGAGTTGAAAAATATGTAATATAATATAATTGAAGTCATAGAAGTCCTTTATATTTTTCAGCATAGAAGTAAATTTATTAATTATGAGCTGGTAGCAACCGAAAGCTTTCTTTGAGATATGATGAAACAAAACCTTCAGGTAAAAATACAATACAATACAATAAAGTCTTATCTGATCAAAACAGGATTGGCAGCCTTTATTTTTGGGGTGGGAGAAATATATGATAAGCACTGCTTAAGAATGAATCCACATACAGCCTCCACAGAGCAGGACTGTGGGCTTTTTGATAATCTCACAGGGGGATTATTGAAAATCCCAGTGCGCTGATAAAATTAGTCTTCATCAAAGGTGTTGTGAGAGAAGAAAGAAAAAGTAAAGTAGTTCATTCCAAGGACAAAGAAAGAAAGAAAGAATGGTTGCAACAAAAGCCTGTTGTTAGAGGATATGTTTTAAAAAGATCTTCTTTCAAAGTCTAAAAAAAATTAAAATTAAAAAAATAAAATTAAAAATCAGATATATGCCTCTCTGCTTCCAAACAGTGCATGTTTTCAATTTATAATTATTAATGAAAAATTAAATCTTGAAACAATATCAATTATGTATAAATGTTCTAAGTTTCAAACATATTTGCATTTTGTGAGGTTTTCTTCACTATTCATCAGTTAAACTCAAATATACTTTGTTTTTATGAAATATATTTTAGCAGTTAACTTGCCTTCATTATTTCTTAGACTGCTGATTATTTTTTTCCTGTTACTACACATTGAAAGCTGGAGTAAACCACAGTATATTGACTGGAATCTGGGGAAGCAGAAATAAACAGTGGTGGCAAAGGAAACTTTATTTCTTTCACATTTTTCTTCCCTAATAAAACAGGAAAGTTCTAAGTGAATCCTTATTTAGAGAATACCATTGCATCGTTGATATTCTTTCCAACTTTGTGCTCTACAGATAAAAAGCTCAAATGAGCCTGTAATAATGGCTAGATCTTTTATCCAATTGATTTCCTCATCCCATGAGTTCATTTTCTCACTGAGAAATGTCCCTATAGCTGCTTTATTGCAAAAGTCTGGGAGTGTCCTCTTGCTTTCTCTTAGCATCCAGACTGCCAGAATTTCTAGTTTAGAGCATGTTGTAACCTCTGATATATACAGAAATTCTCAGTTCATTTGGCATGTTGAATATTTCTTTGCCATATGCTGAAGCTTTAGCAGAAGTTGAAGAAAGTTGGAATGTTCTTTGAGGAGATAGGAGATGCTGGAACGAATGCCCTCAGAGTGATGACTGAGCAGTGCACTGGTTGTTGATCAGTTTCTAAAATAATTTAGCCACTTGTTCTGTAACATCTTGTGTAAGCCTTTACCTTCATAGGAGAGTTCAGAGAATTCTAATCAACTAATAATTGATTCCTTCCCTGATCACATCACTAAATCTGTACATTTTCAATCTTTCTTAATAGATTTAAAATATTCATGATACAAATGTAGAGCAGAAAATGAATGAGCTAACAACTGTGAGGGATTACTGTGTTTTAGTAAACTGAAAGGAGCACAAGCTGTGCTGGTGAAGTCCATTTGAAAGAAGACTTTGTCTTGCAGAGATAATAATTTATTAACAGATCTTCAAATGTTTCTAATTAAATCCTTTCTAAACTTGATAAAAATATTGAATTCTTTAATCACTGTTGGGTGTTTCTTTTTCATTGAGGGTTGCATAAATATAATCTCAGATTTCTGCAAATGCATTTCAGTGTACAATTTTGCTATTTCCTACAAATAACCTGTGGCTACAACTGCAAATGCCCCTTGTTTGGTCTCAAGGTTATATATTATCAGATTGCTAGGGAAAAATAAAATGGAAAACAACAAAAGCACAATGGTATTGCTCTCAGAAAGCCGTCATTCATTCTCCTTGAACAAGCAATGCCAATATACTTTAAAATCAATTTTTTTCCATTTTAAAATCATTGAGAAGGGTTGTCTACAAGTTTGTAAGCTGGTTGGAGGAACTATTCACATAATCATCACATTCTTGTCTGGTACTAATAGGCCCTGGAGAAGCAGTAAGTGAATTCAGGAATGTTTGATGTCAGTACTCTTGAAATGAATCAGAACTTTGATCTAAACCCTGAGCCTTTAACATTAAATTAATATTAAAATGACATGCTGAGGGAAAGTTGTATGATTTCTCCAGTCATCATAAAGTATGGCTAGTATTCAAATATATGTATTAATGACACTACAAGCAGTTATCAGTGGAGTCAAATTATATGTATAGACTATCCTAAGTTTGGGCTTACTCTGCAGTACAGAATATTTCCTGATGCTGAGGACTGGCTACTGACTTCTATTACCTGCAGTTCCTGATTCTGCTTGACTGGTTGGGAGCTTTCAGCAGAGTCAAGATGTTCTTTAGACCAAATCATCAAGGAATATTTCCTAATATAGTCTGTCTGCTTTTCATTTTGTACACTAAGGAGATGCGAATATAATCCATTCTGTAATGATGTTTTTGAAGTCCTTCTTCTAGAGCTAGCTGTTTGATCTGTCCAAGATACACAAGCATTAGCTAATCTTGTTTTGATTTAGTAGTTTCCATGACTTCACCAAGTTGGTACAGATAAAACTTTTTTTTGCAGTCTAAGGACTTCTTCCTCTTCCTCACACTTTTTTTTTCATCAGCTATGAAAAGCTTTGATTTACTAACCCCTGAAGATTTAGCCCCTGAAGAACATAGCCAGCCTGGCCCTTCAGTCAGGAACAGGAGAACTCTGGGATGTTTCCAACCACCCTACACTGGCAGAGGACTCCAGTGGGATCAATTGCAGCATGCGAGGAAGGGGGTTGTTCCACCTTAGATACTGAAAAGTAGATCTCTGAATGTGAAAGTAATTTAGCTCTCTAAATCATTAGATGTCTTAATTAGAAGTAGCAAAGTTTTCCAACATTTCTATTCAAATATGCCTTGATTCTTTTGCTTGGAAACCAGTTGTAGGAATCAGTGTTTCACTTTTTCAAAATTGTATAATTTAATTTTTCTTCTCATAACTGACCCTAGTGACAAAGAGGTCAATTAATATTAATTCTGATGAGCTTTCTTAGGTATAGATTCCACAAAGAAAGGGGTTGATGCCGCCACATTATCTCATGTGGATCCCAGAAGAACTTCAGATGATGAAGTCTGAGTTGCTACTGACCTGTGAGGTAAACACAAGGGTAGTAAAAATATTCACACAAAAATTGCAGCACTTAACCAGTCATCCTCTGCCTTCTTTTCTACTCTTTATGGCATATGAGTTTAAATGAGGTGTTTCACCATCCTACTTTTCCTGCAGTTGCATGTCAACTTTGTGGTTTTGCTACTCAAGAAAGGGGCAAATGTTTCTTTCTCATGAGTGAGCATATCAACCTACTTGGTTGAATTTTTTCTACAACAGCATAAGGCTGTGGAATTTATGCACAGGACTTAGCAAAAGCCCCGTTTCCTTAAGTTATTTTTACTACTAGCTGTACTTATTATTGCCTGGGTTTTTTACAGTGCATATAAAATAACTTACTTTTTGTCAAGTCATTGTCACTTTTAAAGCACCCAGTGTAGTAAAATGTAAGTGCTGTATTTCTTGTGGATTTACAGAGCTTCAGCCTTTCTACCTTTGGTACAAGTCAACAAGGACTTCTTGCCTGGGATGTGGTTTTAAAAGAGTGGATTATTCTTTAAAAAAGCTTTGATCACTGCAGTCATATTGTTGAACCTTTTATCTTGCTGGTACATTGATTTTAGCCAAAGATTGCCTTTCATGAAACTCTAAACTTTAAAAGCAGCTCAGTTTCAAGGAAAAATATTCTGTGAAACATCTGAAAGCTCAGGTTTGATCTTTTTATGTGCATATTACTTCTGACTTATTTTCTGTAGGACGGTTGTATAATGCTTGTGCTTCTAAAATGTGAATTATTCACTACCAGTATGGAAAAAAATGGTGAGAATTTAAAAGTGTATGTAAATAATCGCATAATTCTGACTTTGAGTTGTGAAGGGGTTTTTTTTTGTTAATTAGTTAACTGGGTAAACCATCTATGTCTTGATGTTGTTATAGATATTGAAACACATCATTCAAGGGGTGAATATGTGTCATATGTAATCTTAAATTGTTTTTCTTATTGTCTATTATTCTTTGGTATTCTCTAGATGTTTCTCAACTGGACTACATAAAATACCTTACATATTTTTTAAAATGTGTTGAAAGAAATGCAAGGAAATATATGTTTGCCTGGAAAGCATGACAAAGAAAGATTTGGAGTGTATATTACAAGCATTATTATTATACTGCATAATTTCCAGTATAAGTGGAATATTAACTAAATAGACATAAGATAAGAAAGCATATTTGAATTCTATGACTCCACTCTACTCTTGTGTGTATTTCTGAGCACTAAATTTCATGCCACTGCTACTGTCTAACTATTAGCTTTATTATGTAAATTTTAGCATAGCATAAAATGGTAGGAGAAAGCCTTCACATTTATTTTTCTCTCCAAACAAAATAAATCTGAAGCAAGTTGTTCTGGAAAGGCACTGCAAGATTGCAACTACGAGATAAGGTCTGGAAACCTCATCTGAACAGCCAGCAAGGAAAGAAAATATCTGCGTTTAAGTAAGCAATGCTCTAAGTCAAGGTCAGTCTGTT
Source organism: Vidua macroura (assembly GCF_024509145.1). NCBI lineage: Eukaryota > Metazoa > Chordata > Aves > Passeriformes > Viduidae > Vidua > Vidua macroura. The sequence goes on from NC_071574.1 coordinate 52,428,022, forward strand.
CTCCCGGAGCACTCCTGTATTGACATTTATGTTCTTTCTAAAAGCTGTATCTCAGAAGTCTTCATTTTAGGAGATATTCCCAAATGGTAGCTGAATGTGATGAATATATAGAGCTTTCTGGAGCACTGGAGCTTTACAGTCTATACCAAAGCATGGACAAATTAATGTCTTGATTTAATATTTATATATAAATTCATATTATTGAGATTTTCTTTTCTAAGAGTGTCTTAAATATTTTATATTTACTTATGTCTAGAATTAAAGGAAAATACAATAGTGCTTTACATTTCAATTGTCTAAGGTTCCCTTAATAATGCTGGACATTAACCATTTGACCAGAGGGAAAAATAAAACTTTATGCCATATCTAAGTCCTGCTGTTAAGCTCTATCAGTTTCTTCATTAGAATTAATATGTAGGAATTAAGATAAATTTTCCCTGTCTTAATTGGATAAGAATCTACAAAAAAATGCATGATTCCAAATACAGTTGAAAAATTGATTTCTTCCATTATCTTTCAACAGTCTGTGGGACTAAAATTTGGGCAGCAATTGAAAGGAGGGTCATCTATCTTGTAACTGTAAAAAAAAAAATTAAATGCAGCCTAAGATTTTTTTAAAAAAATTACAGCAAATAGTGGTTTTTTTTTTTTTTTTTTTGGTGGAACAGTAAAAAGCAGTTTTAATTCATTTATGAAGCCAGTAGTAGCCTTATTGGAGTGTTCCCACTCAAATAGCTCTTTAAAAAGTGGCTCTCACAATTACAAGATACTCCTCACAGACAGAAATATTGGTTGTTTTGTATGTTCATTTGCTATAATTTGGTCTTCCAGTCTCACACTCTGTGCAGTTAAAGTTTCAAAAGCCAGTGTATTGCTAAGCAGTACATGCTTCTCTAACACCTTCTTTGTCTTTGAGTACATTTGTTTGCTTTCTACATTTAATGTCATGATCAATAAGCCTGTTTTTGTCAGGAGCTATTCCAGTGTTCACTAGTGTTTTTCTGTTACTTTTTGGCTTGTCTATGTTCTTCACTCATTTTACATTCATATCTGCAGGTTTGTTTTCTGTTCTTTCTATTTGTAACAAATTCATTCATTTCTGCAAATATGAGGCATAGGTTAGTTTGTCAGATTATTTTTTTAGACATTAGCTGCTTAACAAAATAAAGCCTTTAAAGTCTCTCTGTGAAAGCCCATGAAATCTCTGGCAAACTCATGTTAAATTATTTTCACATCATAGGATTTTGCCTGTTAACTGTGCCAGCATTTAATTTCTTAATTACAGAATCACAGAATACTCTTGAGTTGGTATCATCCAGTCCAGCTGTAAAGTCAATGGGCCATATGGGGATCAAACCCTCTACCTTGGTGTTACGAGCACCATTCACTAACCAACTGAGCTAAATTTTGTTGAGTCCTATAGCCAACCATGTTTAGCTGAGGTGCACTAAATCTAGGAATCAAGCATACATTTCAAGCCAGTCTTGTAAGCACACTCAATTATATAAACAGTAAACATATGAAAGATTTTCTACAGAAATTATTCTCACTTCTGTAGAACCACGTCTTCAGACGGGAAGAAGCAGCAGCTATTCTGTATTGGGTTCTGTGCCCTAATCCACATTCAGTTTGCAGAGCAAAATTCCTGATTTCCAGGACTATATGATAGGTGACTCCTACAGAACTTATTAGCTATTTTTCTCTGCTTAGCCTAGGAAAATAGTGTATATATAAAATAGTAACCATCAGCCTTAAGTGTCACACAATTAATCTTTCCCTACAATAATTCATTGTCAGTATGCAGATAAACAAGAATGTTAAAATAGAGATTAAAAGTGTTACAAAAATGTTGGAAATGAAAAAAAGTCTTTACTGCAGATACTATTGAACTATATTCAGGTTCAAAATGCTGATGCCAGAGTTGGAGAAAGATGTGAAGCAGCCAGGTGTAATGAAGTGGAGACAATGTTTTGCTGCTTTTTTGATGCCTATATTTGTTAGTAGTGAAACATAAGGATTCATTCTAGTCAGTTTCTCACTCTAACTCTCTTAGCAGTAATTGCAAATCTGTTAGATTTTGTTGTTTGACAACTCCTGAATACTTAGTATTTCCGTTGTTACTGGACACAAATTTATGGGGCAGGGAGAAGCTAAAAAGGCTATAGAGCATTTTATTATTGCTCAGCACAGTGCATGTGACTAAGAAAAGGCGTGAGTGCTGTGCATTCTCACTACCCTCGGTCTCAGCATGATTCATCCACACTGTGGCCTTTCCACCTTCATAAAATATTTGTAAGTCTTTTTATTGTGTACTCAAGATTTCTAGGCCAGTTATTTCCAGGAAAGCATATTTTAAGTCAGAACCCAGAAAGCACTGTCAGAAGATAAACTTCCCATACCCTAAGGCCAGCCATTAGATTCTGCTGCTGCTAAAAGTCTGAAGCAGTTGGAAACTGGACCCCTATGGCCAACTGAGTGAAGCTAATATCTCCAGCTGCTTAGAAGCCAGCTCCTGAAGCAATGCTGCACTGATCTCCTGGTGATCATGGTGAATAGGGCAACCCCCTTATACATCTGGTCTGGGAATGCACCTGGCCTCTGTGGTGTTTCCCAAACAGTTGGCTGGGGTGGAGGAGACCAGAACAATGACGTAGGGAAGCTCATACCACATCTGTTCTGTCTCCACTCATTTACTTAACACTAATTGCAAACATGTCCTTTTCTTTCTACCTTGAGAACAGGGAGAGTTCTTCAAAGGACTCCTTTTCAAGGAGATATGTGGGAATTTTAGGTGTGAATTTTTTAAAAGCTTTTTGTAATTTTATTGACAACACACTCCTGGAACATCTTTGAAAATACGGCTGCATTCACTTAATGCATAACTAGAGAATCAGTTTTTGAAAAAACAATGATGTTTTGGAGGGAAAATGGAGGTTCAAAAAGTTTTATCCTTAATTTTCTAAAATTGTTAAGGATTTTATGTTCAAAAAATAATTCTGCAACTGTCAGTAGCCCAACATACTGTTTATATTTAGGCTTTCTTGAAGGTTTTAAAACTCTTTGATGTGAAGGTTATCTTGTAATTGAAAGTGTGTGCACAGTACATACTGAAAGAAATTCTAACTCTACCTACAAAGGAATTGCATTATTAAGCATTTCTTGCATGAGTGAGCTAGGACTGTGATGTTATTCAGAGTCACACTATTTAAACTCAGATACCAAATCAATGAAATCTGCATCACAATTCTAAGCAAATCTTGAATCCAGACAAGCAACAAAACTAAAGTCCAGGAAGAAAATACCCTAAGTGGAAAATACCCTAAGTGCTGTTGAAATGTTAACAGTAAGGAAGATTTACAGATCATGAATTTGTTTGTCTTGACAAGCAACTGCTGCCAGTAAAAACAAGACAGAAAAGCAGTGCTTTGACTGACTGAAGCTGACCTCTGTCAGTTACTTTGTCAGAGAAAAAAATCACAAGATCTCACTGTGATCATGAATAGGCTCATAAATACTCAAATCTCCACCTCGTATTTTGAAGTACTCAGATTTCAAACATATATGAATTAGTTTGGTAAAATTGAGCTGTGCTGATTTCTTGGCAAAGAAGTTGATTACTATATTATGCAAAACCTCTAGAGCAAATGTATGTGAATGTTTCTGGAGTTCCAAAATGTTAAATGTTATACTGTGATGACAGCAGCTGGGGAGACAAGCCTGAATTTGTGCACAGTATACAGTCCCAACTCTGTTTGCAAATTTATGCCACTGTAGGGTGCAAGGCATCAGGTCTGCATACAGCTACATTGTTGTCTGGCTGTGGGAACACTTCCCCAGTCATCTGGTGCTTCAGCAGAGTTCATCAAAGCTATTATTTCTATGTATGAGGAAAGGAGGAAGAGCAAAGCTGAAAGCAGTGGGAAGCCTGTCACTGAGTTTGTCTGCATCACATCATCTGTGTGAACTCAGTGTGCCAAGAGTCCCAGGGAAGTGGGCAAGGAGGCAGAGTCTTTTTACCATTCCACAGAGGGTGCTACTGCCTGCAGGTGCGGTTGAACTGAGGAGGAGGGGATTAACCGTCACAGTGTGAGGATATTTGGATCAGAATAGGAGCAGGTTAGGCTATTGGATCAGGCATGCGGGGAGTGAATGCATCTTTTTGCCAGACTACAAAAGAAAAAATTGTTTGGAAGGTTACAAGAATATTACAGTGTTAAAGGCCTAAAAATGTAACTATTATTCACCAGTAAAGAAACTGTTCAGGGTAAAGGTTGTCTTATTTTGAGAGAATTTTATAACACACCAGTGAGGTGATTAATGTATAGGTTTTGGCAGGATATGAAGGGCTTTGAGTTTTAACAATTTGCAAAGAAAATCTGATGTGCTAAACCAGTTATGAAATACAAGACAATGTTGATGGTCTTTAACATCACACTATGACTTTTAGACTTTTTTTTTTTTTTTTAATATCACTGCAATACTAGTGGGTCGTACTGGAATTTTTATTCTGAAAACTGCCTACTGACTTATGCATATGCAGGCATATATGTTTACAAAAAAACTCCCAACAGACTAAGCAACTATCTCCTTGCACTATGGGAAAAAGAAGAAAGGTATATATATATATGTGATAATAAAGAAGAGATGTTTAAGAAGTGCATTTGTTAGGATCTTTACTGAATTTTTAACCATAGGGCATAAGTCTTTCCAAATAAATTTTAGTTTCCTATCAAGACTCCTAGAAAATTAGTATGGTGTCTGAAATAAATAGAGGTATAATTTGATTCCGCAGTCAATTTTGCAGTGCTAAAAGTACAAACAAACAAACAAACAAACAAAAAAAAAACCCCAAAAAAACCCAAGAAACAGAAGATCCCCAAGCTTGCTGTTTCTTTTACTGCAAGTACCAAATAGAATAGCAAAAAAATTGCTGAATGGAAGTGTTGAAATACATTGTGACATTTCTGAAAATCAGATCCAAAAAGTGTGTACATTTGCTAGCTGTAAGTGAACCATATACCTGCTACATACTTACTAGATACACATACATAAATACATACATTACTGTAAATTATAGATGCTATGGTACATTCTTTCTTTTCTGAAACAGGTTTGGAACCTTATATTTGGAATTAATGCACACAAAAGGAGTTTTGTTAAACAGGTGTCACCTTCAAAAAGTAAGGATTAAGTCTTACAGAGATAATTTGCTATTTCTTCATCAATTTCTGTGTTAATTCAGGAAGACTACTATGGAGATTATAAGAAATGAAGAAGCATGCTCAGGTTATGCATATTCTGGTTTCTGCCTTGAATGCAGTGTTGATTGCTTCCCAAAGATGCAGCAATTCATGTGTCACCACTTTCCAATGTACGAAGGCACATAAACAGGAGCCAAGAAAAGTCTCAAAAAACCTGGAACACTTTGATAAGGGTCATCTTTGCATTGAAATTACTTTTCATAAAAACTGTTCATATCTACCTGCCTAGCTATTATAAGCAGTAAATCTCTTAAGAACAAAGGTTTTTATAATTTTAATTTGGTCAAAATAATAATATTTATCATATTACATAATCTTATATAGTAAAGAACAACATAGAATACCATATATCTGAGACGTTACCCATCTTTTCACATAAAAAATATTGCCAGTGTATTTTTGCATGAGGGACAGTGTTAGTGGAAGAGGTGTGTTCCCCGACAAGTCATCAGTAGACAAAGGATATCTTAATTGAAGAATAGTAGATGGAAGAAATGTGTGTGGGGAAGACTAAGAGCAAATGCACAAAGGGTGAAGGGGGAGCATAGTTATCTCTGAGGATGAGAGGAATGTATGGGTATATAGCTACTCAAAATTCTAAAAAAAATTACACACATATTCATAAGGAGAAACAAAACATTCATTTTCAGTCTGTATTTTTCTGCAGAATTTTCTTTTGTGCTTTTTCCCCATTATAAAAGCTAAGAAAATGAAGAGGGTTAAAAACCCAATATTGATCTTCGTTTAGATGTAAGCATTTTGTTTCCATGAAAAATGCAGTAGATGTATCAATAAACATGCTGAAAGTTGTAAGGATTTTAAAGGAAATTTTATAAGTAATCTGATTTTTAATTAAGTTTAAGATGTAGAGATCAATGTACTCTTGTATCTTAAAAAATAATCAAAATAAGCATGCTGGAACTTCTAATATTTGATCTGTAAGGCTGATTTTCAGAAATAATAAGTTGAGTTTTTCCAGCTTCCATTGAATTTACCTAGCACTCATTGCAGAACTGAATTTGATAGAAGAATACAGATAGAAAGGAGAAAGGATAGACAGAAAAATCATAAAAAGTCTAGACTCAAAACTGAATAATCATGTACTTTTTTAAAAACTAAATATTATTATCTCACTTGATGTACCAGGTGAAGTTCTTTTGCTCCTTCACATATCTGTTGGTAGCCTATGATTCCAGTAGGAGGGAGAAGTGATGTAACAGATGAGAAGATGGGGAAAAAGTTTTTGTCAGGTACAGCTGGTTTCATGAAATAGAATCTGTGTGTCAGAACAGAAGATTAATTTTATGACTGACATCTACCTGGGGCTGTCTTGTCTGACAAGACAGAAACTGTAGAAGGAGATGTGTGAAATGCTAGGACTGAAATATCAGGCCATGTAAATGTCATAGTGGTTATGCATTACACATTCTGTCATGGGAAATTAAAAGGTTAATCACAATCCCTGTTTTCCAAAACAATACACTTTGCAATTTTTAAATGTTTTGTCAGCAAAAGGAAAACAATGTCTAGGGGAACATGAGAGAAAACAATAAACCCTTCTAACATCTGTTCTGGTTTTTACTCATATGAAATAAGCCCAGGAAGATGCAAAGGATTTGAGAATGTTTGCTGGGTGTGCTCTGCTATGGCTCAACCTCAAGGGCACAATAAACTTAGAACAAGTGCTTAGAAACAGATCAAAGATCCAATGAATTACTTTGCATTTTTAACCTCTGACCAAAACACCAGATCCTGAATACTGTTGCTGCTAATTGGAGAGCTTAAAAGATAAGTAGCATACAGGGACAACCATTGCCATAGGAAAGTAAAACTGTGTGATTATTTATGGCATATTCCCTTCTCTATTCAATATGATTATGTAATTTTTTTAACTCTTGCAGCAATAATATTAGAACTTTTCCCCTATTGAGTAATATTTAAATTCATGATTATGCAAATTTGAAAGGTGAGAATGTGCATAAATATCTATTGAGCTTATTGCTACCTACGTAAAAAAAATAAGCACAAATCTCAGTGAAAGTTGTTCATTTACATTTTTCACAGTTTAGTGGCAAAAGTTAAATTTGTTTTGAAATGTGGGTCCATTTTGAAGAGGTCAATACTAACACAACTCCATTTTCAACTTACACAATGTTCTATAACCCAATGATATTTCTTTAAAGTTCATTGAAAAGTCAATATGTTCTTTTCAGTCTGTCTTGAATAATAAGATGGCTCTGGAACAAGTTGGCTGTCTGTTAATTGTTGATGATAACATGATTTGTATAAATTGATACAAAATACTTTGAATTATATGTATTCAATTTGATGATATTTTTTGTTTTCCCATGTTTTGGTCACTAGTTACCAAAATATGTGAAATACTTTCTAATGCTATAACAAACTTAACAAACAGGAAAAAAGGTGCTACTGAATTTTAATTCCATGAACTGAAATTGAAATTCATATCCGTTCAGCACATTTCAACAACCTAATGCAACTGAATAGTGAATAAATGCTGTCATTTGCATGTATAATGGTTTCCTTAAACAATAACAGAAGTGCTTCTTTATAGATATGAAAATCCTAGGATATGAATTTGATTGAGGGAAATAGGGGTTTGTTATTTAAATTAACAGTCTTAAATCCTTTAATTGTATACTGACAAGTCTGTGTCTCTGACCAGATTGCTCTTCTCTCTATTGGTTCAACCATGTACTCAGTGAGGTGGAACTAGGAACTCAAAATTTCAGGATGCATTTATAAGCATTTACCTGGTAGTAAGTGTTATGATCTACAAAAACCTACATTTTATGCTATTACTGGATTTAAAGAGAAAAATATAAAGTAAATATTAAAGTAAAAAAATATAAAAGTAAAATATAAAAGTAAAAATTTCCTTTTAAAGCTAATTGTAGTCTTTGTTTATTACTAAAAGGAAAGCCTCTTGATTGTCATACCTGGGTATATGATCCATAGCTTTAGATTCAAAAGAAATTCTGGTTGTAAATTCTTTTAGCATTAAAATATGACTTCTATGTCTATATTTTTCTTTTCTTAACCTTCTGATCTTGCTTTTTTACAATATATAGTGATGGACATTTATTCCTGTTAGTTTGGTCTTTCATGGTAAATATAACAATTTCAGAATTTACAGTCTTATTGTGTAACAAAAAGACTAATACTCAGAGACTGACCTTTATTAATTACCTGTAATTTGTCAGCTGGCACCTTAGGGTTTGGTTTGTTGCTTTGTAATTTTTTCTAAATGAAAAACTTCTGCTTAATGTAATCAGTAGCATTTAAAAGAATTACATATGACATTTTCCTTTTTTTAGCATAAGGTGAAGAAAAAAAAAGGTGATGCCATTTCATTAAAATGTAAATATGTCAACTGAAATTTAGATAACTGAGTATTAATGATTTAATTAACAGGATGAAACCTTCCTAAAAGCAAAGAGAAGAGTCATTAATACCAGTCTGAGCACAGGTAATAACTGATTTAATTGGAGAAATACTGTCTTCAGTAAGAAAGTCTTTTCATAAAATCATGAGCTTGAATATATAATGGTTTATCTTTAGTGAATATATTCATGGGAAAATAAAAGGCTGAATAAAATTGAAAGAAAACTATCAGCTGTATCGCAATTTCAGGTTAGGCAATTTAGATTTACTTCAATAGTTTTTCTAAATAAAGCTTTGATATGTTTCATGAAAGAAAAGTGCAATTTGCTATTAAATTGGTCTATTTACATAAGTTTTGAGAGGAATAACCATTCTCGGTAAAAAAATAAGCACTTGTACTCTAGAGAGCTCTGAACATTAATGATTATGTGCCAAATTCACCTAGCAAATACATTTCTCTCCTGTAATTCATTGGAATTGCTGTTGCTGAAACTTAGAGATTTAGTTCTGTGTGCTTCAAGATCAATGACTAAAACTGCAAGAGATGCTAGTCCTCAAACACCAGTAATAAGCATATCAATTTAATATGCAGGTCCTCAAAACATTCGTCTATTTGTCTTTTAATTCTGGAGTTACCCATAGCAGAAAGGCAAAGATTTTAAACTTTGTTGGTAAAGTTAACTTGTGTGTTTCAAGACATCTCTGTAACTGCTTAAGCATTCACAGTGCTTAATGGTCAGGTTGTACATCTCTGAGTACTTAGGTACAATTTCCCTAGTGTTGTGGCACTGACTTTTGCTACTTTGTGCTATGCCACTATTTTCTTTCACTTGTTATGGTCCACAGTTGAGTCCCTCTCATTTAATTTATCTTGCTGAATACTAAAGAGCTGTTAAAATTGAAAAGTCATATTATAACATTAGCTTTTTGGAGTCCATTAATAAAATAAAATGGAAATAAACAGAATTCTAGGGAATTCTTCTCACTTGAAGGACCACTGGATTAGCAAGGTGCCAAGTAAAGCTATGGATGAAGAGTTTTCATTGGAAATACAGAGCTATATGTGGCCTATGGTAGTTTGAAGTTTGGCAGCCACTGAGTGGCAATTGAGCAGTGAGGTGTGAGAGAAGACTGACAGGGAGCCTTCTGAAGTACTTCTTCACTTCAGCAGTATTAATATCTTGAAAGATAGAATGCTCTATTTAGATTAATCAAAAATTCTATGGTAGAGAAAAAAACACATTTTGTGCATTAGATCTCTATTTCTCTTTCATAATTTTGAAGGATGATCATTGCTAGAGCAATAGTAAAAAAGTAATTTATTTACAGTGCCAGTGAAGAAGACTGTTCCTAGTCAGTTATGTGAAAATAAAATTAAGCCAGACCACTGTTCAAACACAGAATATTTTTTTGACTCTTGATTGTTATATTCAAACACAAAGACATTCAGAAAACACTTTAAAAATAGTCTTCCAATGGAACAAACATCTGTAAACAAATTATTCTGTCATATTAACTGTTGCACACCTACATTTGTCTAAAATAAGAATATGCTTTCAGGTATTGTATGGCTACTCCTTATGAAGTAGCAGGATTGTTGGCTCATGGCTATTGCTAGATTCTAGTAGCATCTGTTGATAGATGTTGGTTCTTCTATGTGGAAGGGGCTAACAGCGGGCCTGTTAGTTAAAGGAGCGAGAAGAAGCTGAGAAGCAAGAAGAAGCTGATAAGGAGCTCTCTTCAAGGCTGTTACCAAGGAGACCAAGAGAAGAGAGGAATTGAAAAAAGATAAGGAGGGAACTTTGCAGCCGGACAAGACCGTTAGCTGAAGTCACTGTTACTTTTCACTAATGGTGTTGTGTTGAATTATTGTGGCCATTATTAGGGTAGAAGAAGTATAAACAATTCCATAATAAAGAGTTGCCATCAGAAGACTGCTTAATGTCTCCTTTGTGTCGTGACAGCCTCAACAATGATATTTCTAGTGATGATGTTTTGATAGTAGCCACTGATGTTATGTAAACTTCGTAGTCTTCTTTAATCAGCACTGAATAGAAAGATAATCTTTAAATTAACAGTAAAGCTCTATTGCATTTATGTTAGGTCACTAAAAATTTCCATAGTGATGGAGTTTCTCAAGACTGCTCATTTCTAACATTACTGTATTTTAGAAGAGTATTATTCCAAATATTCATCTCTCAATATGCAGAGATTATTATTTAATACATTTCAGTCAAATTGTGGAAAGAGCAAAACTCACTGGCACTTCTGAGACCTCTATTCAACAATGTCTTTATTATAACAGTTTCTCAAATGTAATTGCTCTGAAATTCATTTTCTAATCCTACAGTTTCAATTGTTGGCTAAAGATTGAATTAGGAATAAGAGTCTAGATACTTGGAGGATTCTCTGAGGACTTGGACTTAGGTATTGCTGTTGTGTTAGCAACTACACAGTAGTTGTGCCTTTGACCTTAGTTTAATTGCAAAAGATGGTCTGTAATAACAATTTGTATGAAATGTAAATAAATGTAAACTGGAGTATTAACAGGCTAATTTATTAATTAGAATAACAATAGCAAAACAAAAGTAGTATTCATTGATAAAAACCAAGCATATGTTGAGGCTGGGGAAGCACTGTAGCTGTATGGTTCCTCCAGTAAGTATTTTGGCATGCAAAGTTACAATTCTGGCAGAGGAAATGCAAATGAATAGGGGGAAAAGCAACCTGGAACACTGTTACTGGGCTGTTGGTATCAAAGTTGCTCAGTGATCAGACTGGGGACCAATTTAAATCAATTCTTTTTAAACTGGCTCAGAAGTGAAGTTCTGCTGAAAATTCCAGTGAGAAAAATTGGAGGACACAGTAGATAAAGGAGTCAAATTAGCCATGTAGTCAGAAGTGAATAATTTTGAGGATGATGATTTGCTCTTTTTTAAGAAAAACCTCCTTAAGGATTTTCTTTATAATAATATTTCGCTGTTCCCTTCTACTGAGTTGAAGTTATATGTGAAAGTAGTTTTAACTTTTGAATGAGTAAACCAATTTTCCATCAGTTATGATACTGTGTGGTGAGGTTGAGGAAAGATGGCTGGGAATAATATTAGAGGAAACTAGGAAGTTATATTCATATCATAACAGAAGTTACAATGGTACGGAAATTATGGGGTTGCTACTTCCTGGATGGAAGGCTGCTGGCATGCTCAACACCTATTCTGCGATGATTCCCTATACACACAATCTGCAAACATCAGCACCTGCTAAGGGGCATGACATGGAGGGTGAAGCAGAGTGGGGACACCGCAACCAGGCTCAGTTGAATCCTTGCAGGAAGGGAACTCGGTGGTACTTTGCAGCTGAGAATCCATGTAACACCTGTCAGTCAGGGGAGAGGGCAGAAGATGCTTTGTTGCCGAGCCAGCGGCTGGGCCAAAATTGTTCTCCTCAGAGGAACTTGCTTTTTTATAATCTAATTGTAATATTGATGCACACCTGCATCCCAAAGGTACCTGCCTCCAAGGTACAACCAACCTTCACTGGGCATGTGCTCTGTATTTTATTGACTGTACACCCATCAGTAACAAAGGTATAAATGACTAGAGTCACTCAGGTTCCACCTAACATAAAGAAATAGTACAAAAGTAAGCTGAGAATGGGGAAAAGTTAGGTAAGACTCCATCACAGTACTGGGATCAGTTGACAGGCTGAACTTGTCTTCTCCCCTGTGGAGACACCTATTGGGTAAGAATGATATTCTGTGCACACTGAATACTTTAATTGGGGATTAGAACTTGTCTGTGTATTGCTTTGAATACATTTTTGCAGTCAGATGCTATCACCATCAATCCTTGAACCTTAACCTGCTACAATTTTATATTAAAAAAGAGTGTGATTGTGTTGGTGTAAATCCTTCATGGGTGCTGGCAGTCACCAGCAGCAGGCAACATACTCAAATAAAGTGGAAGATCCACTGAGAGGTCCTAAAGTGGGAAGATCTGCTGAGGGGTCTCACACCTGTTGGTGTGTTCCTGAGTAAGTCAGTCTAAGTGCTCTCTGATCCAGCAGGACTGCTCAGTGAAGGTTCCCCCAACAGGAGGCTGACAGACTGGTCAGGCACAAGGGTCTCAGCTTTCCTGGGGTGCTGACAGACCAATTAGACTATAAGGGTTGAGGAAATCTCCCTTTCCATGGGACAGAGGACTTTGTAGATACTTGCTATACTGTTCAAGAACATACAAAACTAGAGAATTATACTGTCCTATGTTTTCAAGAAACTTATGAATATAAGAGGTATGTGTCCAATGTGATTAAGTTATTACTGATAAATAAGTCCATACAAAAGAAATCTGCTATAAGTCTGCTATTAAAACTAAAGAAGGAATAAAAAGAGGAATTCTGTAGAATGGGAATAGCCCATAATTCATAAAAGAGCAAGTGCATTGTGTTTTAGTTTGTTTAGAGCTATGAAAAGAGCAAACCAATATCTAGAAACTTAGGGGACTAAACACTAAACATAATTTTCTTGTGTGTATTTGTGCATACTTTGTTTTCTAGCAAACTAAATGGAAATCAAGACAGCTAATCTCAATTGCCATAAATTCTGCTACTATATTCTGCTATGCAAGATTAATGAACAAAATAACTAAATAAGGAGGCACTCTAAATGAACTAAGCAGTACAATTTTACCAAGATGCTTAAAGTGAAATAATGCAAATCAATCCTGGGAATATTTGCAATGTGTGCAAAATATGAGTGAAAATGAAAGCATATGGCTATTTCTCACCAAGTACTCCTGCTCACAATACTGTAAACAGTCATGAAAATATGCAGCAGCCAACATGATATGCTGTAACAGGTTTTGTTCAAAAATGCATAGAAAGGAAGCAAGAACTAAATTTTCAATAAGGCAGAGCTGAGAAATCAAGGTACATGGATTAAATATCTGAGGGGGTAAATATTCACTACAATTGGTACATTCATATAGTCCAACAGATCTCATGAAAAATTATATCAAGACCTGTTCGTAGACATCTACATGCATGACACTTTGGCTTTTTCCAAACATACTGTTCACTCACTGCAGAAAAAGACTCTTCAAATTTTAAGAAGCACAAAAATTATACCGAGTGAATAATAAGGTTAAGATTTTTTTTTTCCTAATCTGCTCTGCATACATGCTCATTGAAACATAATATCAGATATTTGGTGTTTATTTTTTTCTACTAAAGCACACACCAAAATCACTCAGCTTTACTTGGTTGATGGGGGGGGGGGTTGTTTGGGGTGGCATTTTGTGTTTTATTTTGATTTTTGGCTATTTTTTCCCCTTCTATGGGAAAACAATTTTTTTTTCCCAGATTATTCTAACAAAAATAAAGCAGAATCCAGAAATGAAAATAGTAACTTCATTGAACATAGATGTGAGGGAGGAAAATGAATTCATTTTTTGTGTGTAAAAAAGTATTGTCTCAGTGTGAGAAAAACTGTGAGAAAAGAGGCTAAATGCCTAGGAAGAGTATTCTAGGGGCTCATGGTCAATGACAAGTTGAATCAGCAGTGTGCCCTGGCATCCAGGAGGACCAGCCCTGTCCTGGGCTTTCATCAGGCACAGCATCACCAGTCAGGTAAGGGAGGGGATTGTCCTGCCCTGCTCTGGGCTGGGGTGGCCTCACCTCGAGTGCTGGGGGCAGTTTTGGGCACCACAATATAAGAAGGATTTAAAGCAATTGGAGAGCAGCCAAAAGAGTTCATGAAGATAAGTGAAGGATCTAGAGAGGAAGCTGTATGAGGAATGGCTGAGTTCATTTAGTTTGTTCAGCCTGGAGAAAGGAAGACTGAGGGGAGAAATAACAGTTTACAACTTCCTCACAAAGGCAAGAGGAGGGGCAGGCACTGATCTTTCTTTTCTAGTGACCAGTGATAGAACCCAAGGGACCAGCACAAAGCATATAATTGGTTAGACCTAAATGTACATCTGAAAAAATTCCTAATCACCCTTTGCCTTAGTTTGCCCCTCTGCAGTTGTCTCATTAAAAAGAATTTAAGGTAAGATTTTGTTGAATTCCAAACTTCATCATCTGACTTTATCAAGCCTTATATAAATATTACTTGAAAGATAATATAATTACTCAAAAAATAAAAAAGATGACAAGCATATAATTTATCTGTTTAAGCTGGTTAATATTCTCACAAATTGGCTGGACAAATATTGAATCACTAAACAGGAACCAACACAAGTTTTGATGAAATAGCATTATTCCTTATTGTCCATGGAAATAACTAAGACATGTAGATATCCAAAATCTAGCAGTCACAAAGAAGAATGAAAAGTGGCAAATAAAGCCCCCTTTCTTCAACTGTTAAACTGTTTGTCACACATAATGAGTGCTATATAAAAATCCATTTAACAACAATGTCACTGAGCTCTGTCTTACAGATCCTTCCATGACTGATAATGTTTCACAACTACATAAAGATCCAGGGACGAAAGCAAATTTGAAGCAGTCTAATCACATAAAGAGCTTTGCAGTCTATTCAGATGCATTTCCCAGAGTGTTGCTTCTTATGCTGTCTATTTCTGTTTAAAACACTTATATACTTATTACATATTTGCAATACCTAAGAAGTCATCTTGTCCATTCAAACTCCACACATACTAATTTCCTCAAGACTCTTGAACACTTTATAGTGCTAATTATGTCTATTACTGTCATTTACTTTGAAATTATATGAGGGCTCCCTTCTGAAACAGAAATCCCCAATTTTGCTTAGTAATGAAGAAAGTTCTATTTCAGTAAGGCTTTCTGATCTAATGGCTCTGATTTCATTTAGAAATAATAGATTTACTTGTACAAAGAATGGTGACACATATGTTTAATGCAGATAACTGCTTATCAAATTTGTTCTAATTAGACATTTTTTGTATTATAGGATTAATGTAGACACTTTGGGGACACTGCGCAAGAAACATATGTAATTCACAAGTGAGATGATTATTTAAAAGCAATTTTGCATTTTTTTCATGCTGTTTCTCCAATGTATACAGGGTTAAATATAGTACTAAAAAAAGTCAATGTCACTAGAATAAAGTTGAGAAACCTTTGATTCTAATAAAGTTTGAACCTGATACATTGCATAGGTCTGTGTCTTTCTTTGTGCATCTATGAATTTGTTCATCTTTTCATGAATATGAATCCAAATTCAATCATCTTTTTCTTACAAAGAACTAATTTACATAATTGTGCACCATAGTTTCCATTGTGAAGCACCTTGGAAAAAAAATTAATTACTAGAAAAACAAGCCTCTTATTCCATTAGTCTGAGAACTAGACAAAATGGCTTTTTACTTGATGAAGATGCAGACACACTTCATTTACAGTTGTGTCCTCATGCCGAAGGCATGGCTAAAGATAAAAGTTCTAGTCCTGATCAGGTTGAAACATTTAAATCTTGAAGAGAATTCTTTTAGGTTTGTTTTGAGTTTATTTTTGTCAGAGAAAGCTAATTCCTTTTGATAAGATAAACATGAGACGAGCAGTCTTGTGTTATATGATGTCATGAGGCTGATGTGTTTAAGATCTTTGCTCTGCACTGAACTGTAAAATTACCTGAAGCCAATTTAAAGGCCTAATAATGATCTACATCAAAGTCACTGTAGAGAAGAAAAGGTGGAGGGAAGACTTGATCTTTCAAGAATGCTAAAAATTACAAGAACAAGGAAGGGTCACTGGTTTTTCATGCACATTTTGGATAAAACTTTATGAAGAATTGAGGAATTTTATCAGAAAAAAAAAAACATTAACTGCTTGCTTTTAAGGAAGAAGATGAAGGAGATAAGAGAACAGGCATTGAGTGGAAGGAATCCAATTCTAAAAGTCACATCACAGTAAACTAGAGATTTAGGAAAAAAAGGACAGATGAGTCCAGAATATATTATATGCCTTCTATTTGTTTTGTTTTAGGTCAGGGACTAGAGTTAAAGATACAAAGCTATGATATTATTTTAAATGAACATACACCATTTTGAAAGAAAATCTAAGGAAGAAGATAAATAGGAAGAGTAATATTGAGAATTTTTTTGTAAGAAACCCAGAACATCATGGTGTTATACTGATAAGAAAGAGAGAAACACATGAGAAATCTGCTCAGTTCGTTTTTCTGAGAATATTAGAAACACTTAATTTTTGGAAGAAGAAAAATTATAGTAGAAGGCAAATTTTAAGAGAAATCAATTAGTGATTTATGCAAGTCACCTAAGCTCCGTAACTCTTGGAGACATGGCTGGATATTTGATGTACTCATGTATTAATTTATTTCTGTGTAATAACAAGAAGTCTTCCTGACCTATGTTGCATGTTAGCATTCACAGCCTGAGCCATTTGCTCAGAGACTGTTAGGTACATAAGTATCTCAAATCAGTCCAATCCCCAGCTGAGGACTGTTCTGGTTCAACCCCAGCCAGCCACTAAGTACCACACAGCTGCTCACTCATTTTACAGGTAAGGAAAGCAGCTGCTGTTTTGACTCCAGGATGGAATGTCAAATCCAGTATGACTGCCAAATTGTGAGGTATTTTAACATACTTAGCTTTTAACATGTGAAGTCTTAGGGAAGTCAAGGTGACTCTTGGTGAGATAAGTGCTGCTAGTGATTAATAAGGTCATCACAGTAAACTGATAATCTACATGCCACTTTAAAAATAATTCACTTATTATTAGAAAATAACAAGATCACACCAGCCTCAACAAATCTGACATTCATGTTGAAGAAAGTGACAGTAATTGGATACCAACTTTTGCTGCAAAGAAGGCATTTCTTTAATATTAGTTCTATTTTATACAGATATTAAAAATTGAAACAGTTGATTTTACTGACAGCAGCTAAATCAGAAATGGAAAAATACATTAGCATAACAGGAGTATTCTTCAGTCTAATAAAAATCTAAAATAATAGGACATGGAGAAAAAACACAAAATTTCCTAAATAAAGTGATGAATGAACCAAGAAAAGAAATACATCTAAGAAAATAACTTGATGACAGAGAAGTATTAACTATCTTAATTAGAAAGTACTGGAGATTTTATGTCAAACAGCTTAGATTTTACCTAGCAATTGGAAACCCGGCAGGACTTATGAAGTGCATTTTTCTATTAATAGCAGTCTGTAGAAGTATCAGGAAAAAATGCAGAGAATGCACATTTCAGATCCACATAATGACATCCTTCACATCCCTGTAGGGGTACTAGAAAGAAATGTTTAAGTTGTGTACCAATCTCATTTTGCTGATAACACTTTTCATCAGAAAAGATGAAACAAATGTGACTTTCAAAATTTAATCATGAAGGACAAGGACACTGGATAACAGCATCCACTTTAAATGTCTCAGGATCTTGCACTGTAAATGTGCATGTTATCAACTTGAAGGCAGACCAACATACTTCAAGGCAAACTACCCAGAATATTTTAGTTCTTGAAGGAGGAAGGACACACAGTACTTTAAATGTATTATACAGGTCACAAAAGAAAGGTGTATTCTCGGCATCACATAAATATGAAACAGTTTGAGGTAAAAAAAAATGCTGTAACCAGAGGCCATTAGATTGCTTTAGTTGGATAAATAACTCCCAATACCAAAGCAATATGCAACACTTCATCAAAGCTATGATATTGCATTGGTAGTATGCATGAAAGACACATTTACTGTACAGAATGATGATTTATTAACAACTAATACTGAACAAAAGAAATTAAAAATACATTCTAAGTTACAGAATATTCTTTTGTAGTTGAAAGATACAAGTGGATTTGCAATAATGCTGACTAACGTGAGATAATAATTACGAAGATCTTACTAAGAAAATCAGAAATTAGTCAGAGTCAGAAAACCTGATTGTAAAAATGATACTGATACATAGAATAACAAAAATGTCTTAATACCGCTGAAATACATATTACAATGAGCCAATACATAAGAAGGGTCAAAAAACATATTTGCCTTTCTAGTCTTGTAGCTAAATGAAAAAAGGAAAAAAGACTTACAGCTTTATTCCACTGGGGAAAAAAATCCTTGAATAGAAAATTTTATTGAAGGATATTTCAATTATTTCAAATATTTCCTTATTAGGCCCACACTTTTTCCTATACAACTATGAACTCAGGGATGGCTATGAAAAGAGTCATAGACAAAGTGTGTATACATATTAAATTCACATACAGCCATGTCACTATCAACGTGATTTTTGTTCATGTTTCCTTTACTTAGGCATATTTTCTTAGGCATGTTTTTTACAGACATTTATTCATATGCTTGGTCAAGAAAGAAGGAGAGGGACTTTTTTTACAAGAGCATGTAGTGACAGGAATTTGGGGAATGAATTCAAATTAAAAGAGAGGTATTAGGTATTAGGAGGAACTGACTTGCTGTGAGGGTGGTGAGGCACTGGAAGAGGTTGCCCAAAGAAGTTGTGGATGACCCATCCCAGAAGGCGCTCAAGGCCAGGCTAGATGGAGCCCTGAGCAGCCTGGTCTAGAGAAAGGTGTTCCTGTTCATGGCAGGGAGGGTTGGAACTAGATGATATTTAAGGTTTCTCCTAAACCAGGTGATTCTATGATTCTATGATCCTATGATCCTCTCCCATCATTGAGACTGTAAAGTGAGCAATTAGCACTAGATTGCAGAACAAATTTATATATTCATCTAATTCTCCATCTGATTCTTTACAGAAAGAGTTTTGATGTTTTATTTATAGTAAATTCATATGTAGCCATTGTTATTTCTTTCCATTTCTTGATACCATAGTGGTCAGAGTAAAATATAATCTGAAAGAGAAATTTGACAGACTGAGTGTTTTCTACCTTTCTCCTTCTATGTTTCTCAAAAGAAAATATATGTCTTTGCCACTTTGGGAGTAATGCAAACTTGACTGGTTCAGACAAAACTTTCTGATGTCTTTCCTCAAGCTTGAACATTTTTGCCTTCATTGCTACTACTACTGAAGATATTGAATACACTGAAGAAAACCATCATACTATTCAAAATTAAATGTTGAAATGACAGAATGAATGTGCAAAAACCATTAAATTACTTAGATAGATATGTCTCATTGATTTTCAATATGAAAGTACTAATCCTAGTATATACCTTTAATTCCCTGAGAATATCAGACCACACTAATTCTTTCGATGAAGACAGAAAACTTGGTTTCTCGAATGCATAACTAGAAAGCAATATTTTAGTTCAGAGGATTGAATTTTTATCTATAACATTGCAATATTTTTATTTCCCAGAGTAACTTACATATAGATTTATAAAAGAATTTCCATTGAATAGTAGTTCTCTCCTCATTCTTCCATCTGTAATAGAGGCCAGAACTGACAGAGGTATTTAGGAACAGAAGCATAGAAAGAAAACAAGTACAAAAGTATTTTTTTCCTAGCATGTGCTCTCAACTTCTAGCACTTTATCTGGACTATCACTATGCAATTTGCAAAGAATATCTGATGTAAAGAATATGAAGCCAGGCTCTTCTCAGTGGTGACATGACACGGAGCCCTGGGTACAAATTTGAAGAGTGGAAATTCTGACAGAAAATACACTGAGGGTAGTTGAACACTGGAATTAATTGCAAAGAGATGTGGATTCTCCGTCCATAGAGTTGCTCAAAACCTAAACCCTAAAACCTAACTGGACACATTCCTAAGCAATCTGTTCTAGCTAATCCTGTTTTAAGCAGGGTGTTTTTCCAGATGACCTCCAGGGGTGCCTTCCAATCTCAGCAAATCTCTGATTCTGTGATTCACTTACTCGGGGATGAGAATATTTATGATATCCACGAAAAATGACACACTTCAGAACTACATATGGTTTTAAGTGCACTCAGAAAGTAAAGTAAATACTTCTTGGATCTATGCCCAGAAGTAATAGAAGTCTAACCTACACACCTAAATAGGCTTCTCAGGCAGAAATGTACTTCCTAGTGTATCAGTGATATTAGCAAAGAGAATACAGTTTGTAAAATAAAAAAATGCCAGTTGGAAATTGATATATAATAGTGTCTCACTGAAATAATTATTTTTGTGCTGTCACTTGAGTTCAAATGTAAAACCCCCCAGTGCTCAGCTACAATTATAACTGATTTCCTTTTCACTCACCTGTAGAAAAATAGTATCAAGGTAAAAATGCCTAGTTCTGTGAAAATCTGGTAAAGGTAATCTGTTTAAAGTAAAAACCCAACAAGTAGATACAATGGACTTATAAGATAAAAATTTCAAAGTATATGGAAATTTAAATAGTTGAAGAAAGGCTAATGATGCATAAACTCCTTATTAGACAGGTGGCCCATCTGAGTCAGAGTTTTCCTACTCATGATGTACTTTCCTGGTCATTACTGACTGTAATAGTAATGGAGAAATTTAACTAAGAACTGTTAGATCATGTATGTCATTCATGTAGAAACTACTGGAATTTAAAATTCTCCTTTTAACATGGGAGGGATCTACAGAACAGAAGGGCTTGTAACTGGGGAGTGTACCTGAGGTTTCAACTCTTCTTCCTGTTGAAGATCTTCCATATAGCACTCAAATCCTTAAACTATTTACTGAAGTTGCCTTCCTTTGAATTCCTTTGACAGGAACCCAAAAACAGCTCTTGCCTTGACGTCACTCCAAAAAAGTCACAGATGCATAAATAGACTATTAGTTGTCCCTTAAAAAAAAAAAAAAAAAAAAAAAAATATATATATATATATATATATCTATCTCAGTGTTTCAGTGTTAAATATCAACATATTATGGAACTCTTAAAAAGTAGAAATCAGAAGGCACATGAAAATGCCATTCAGGAACAACTGTATCTGGTTTTTCTTATTATTTCCCATAAAGATTGTCAAAATAATGTCTGATTTTATAGAATATTCCCAAATTAGGATTTGATTTTTTATACACAGAATAAAAGATAGACTTTTGTCCTAGACTTCACAGAGAGACATGAGAGGTTTTGTTTCTCTTTTAAAGTGTAATTAAGTGATTTGCTGTTGTATGACTTTTTTGATCATAGAGATAAAATTCAGATTTTTTGACTTTCTGTTCTGTTCTTCATACACCCTTATTTCCGTCTGAACTTTTTCTCAGGATGCCTAGAGGCATATTTACAGGTAAGTAAATGAAGAGCAAAAAATATTTCAGGTTTTTAAACACAGCTTTATGACACTTTTCAAGTCAAGAATCATAATTAGAATTAGTGCTTCTAATTTAGATAGCATTTCAAAAAACTACTAGTATTAAGAAACTGTTCTTAATTAATAGGTGCATTTTTAACACAATAGGCACTACAATTAGCTGTCAGTAGAAAATCTCAAGAAATGTTTAAAATAGTGTAGATAAAATGATGAAACTGTGTATTTAGTCTTATTCATGGACCAACAATTAAAATAAATGTAATTAATAAATTTTTTAAAAATAGTTTGACTGAAACACCTTGGCAACTCCAAGCAGAATAATGATCAATTATGTCTCTAGGATCTACGTAGTGAAATGATAAGATTCTCAGAATTCTCTTTAAATGATATATTTGTTTAGTGTACCACATGTGAAAAAATAGAAAATTAATTTCATTGAGCTAACAGAGTTACTCCATATTGAATTATTTTTCCTCTTAAAAGACAATTGAAAATAAGGATTGTCATCCCTCTGGGCAGTTTTAAAACACTGTGGCATCTGAAATAAGTTAGTGAACATCACTAGAGAAATGGTAAGAAATAAAACATGCATATTTTTGGTTAGAAAATGACATGCTGGTTGCTATCAAAATCTAATATCAGTCAAAGAAATAGTCTTGTCAGAATTATCACGAGAATTGGACAAGGACTACTGAAGATAACAATGCACATGGATTAAAGGGGAAAAAATGTAGATCTCAAAGAACTTTGTCTATGCAATCAGTTTAAAGCAATTCAGTAATAGAAGTATTACATTAAAGGGTACTAAAAATAACATTTATTCTCTTTATCCTTGAAAACAAGAAAATTATTTTAATAGGACAGTTATCATATATAAGCATGTAGAAAATATTGGAATTAGTAATGGAAGTTTGTTGTATTATCAATTTACCTAGTTTTTGAGTATTAGCTAGTAAATTTGATGGTGTGGGATAAAGGAAAGAAAACAGAACACAGTAACCAGACACAGAATTTTGTTTAACAGAATATACAACAAGAGATTTGATTCAACAAGGTATCTTCTTTCTTAGCAAAGCAACAATTTTCAGGCTAGAATCAAAAAGTTTGATTGTAATCATGGTAAATTAGAAGTAATTTCAGCAGATAATGGCCATTTTCTCTAATCTACTTTTTATCTGGAAAAAGAATGTATATATACACATTCTTACTCAATCCAGAAATTATAACTTTGTAATCAACCAAAACTCAGGTTTATCTAAAAAATGGCAGTCAAGCTTTCCTAAAGGAAAGTTTTTTCTTGAAATTGCTTTGGGAGTGTTTCAGGGCATTCTAGTTATTGGTTCATGTCACTTGCTCATTACAAATGAGACTCTGAACTTTATGGATATTAGGAAGATTGAAGGATAATTCTTACTGCCCTCTTCTATAGGGCTGCAAATAGAACTACCCTAGACCCAGAGGACAGCAGAGCAACTTTATGGTGGCTTGTGGGAATAACACACCTTAGTATGCCATTTAAAATTTTAAGTACTTTTTAAATTATGAAAAGCTTTACACCTTCAATATTTAGAGCAAGTTTTTGAAATCTGGCCTGGAGACAAGTTTGAGATAAAATATAAAATGCACAAGTTTTTCTTCTGAGATTCTTTTTAGGTTTGGATGACATGTAGTGTGAATTTAATGTCAGTTATCCTTTTGGTAAAATTATGATGTGGTTCCTGATGCTTTATCTTAACATGCAATTGTTGACCTTGCCGTCACGTCTTGTGCATCAAACAGCTCTGCCTTCCTAGCACATGCTTTGATCATCTATGCTAGCGTAGAGGGTTGAGAGGCAGTCCCAGGAGTACCCTGCTACAGACCTCACTGGAATTCCTCTGAGCCATCTCCTTAATCAACTCTGCCTGTGTCGCGGAGTCTGGTACTTGTCTCTCTATCTGGGCATGGAGCTGGTCGAGAAACTGCAAGAAACTCTCTGAAGCAGACTGTTTAATGTTAAGGTAACTACCCCTAACTTCAACAGTTGGTAGGGTTAAAAGCCTTTTCTGCAGCTTTTGAGATCTTATCTAGGACAAATTTAGATAACACCCGAGCTCGGTCATCAGGGTTAGTCCACTCGCCCTCACTGCATAGATGTTCATATGTGATGTCTTCATTTTCTAAATCTTTTGCACCCTGGATGATTTGCTGAAGTTCTGCCAGGAGTTCCCTCAGAGATCTCTTCCAGGAGCAAACAAGGACTGTGATTTGGAGAGATTTCTTTATAATGCAGAGGCCACAAAAGACATCTTGGGTAACATGTGATCTTCCCATGCATTATTTCTTTTTCTCCCTTCTTGTGACCTGCAGCAAGAGGAAAGGATGAAAGAGTAAGGAGAAAAAAAAAAAAAACCTTTAACCAAACATCTCCCACCTGGAAGATGAGATACAGGAAGGAATGACATCATATGCAATGTTAGAAAAGCTGTACAGACTTAAAATCAGCTTTCATGTCCCTGCACATTTTCTTGAACATCTCTACTCAGCTACATTCCAAGATGATAGAATCGTAGAGTATCCTGAATTGGAAAGGGCCCATGAGGATCACTGAGTCCAACTTCTGGCCCTGGTGAGGTGGGCATCATATGCCAATTACATCAGGAAGCAAAAATACTTCTAGAGTTTATATTTCACAAAGTTGTTTTTCAAATTAAAATTTAGTATTGGTTGCATAATGGAGAATTTGTATATTATGGTGTTAACAGTGACTACCATTTGAGAGTTGCAAAGATAGTAGCAGTGTAATTCCACTTGCAAGAATTCTTTCTTCAGGGATTGCTGAAACTCTACTGAATTCAGGCTTTTCAGAAGAGAATGTGGCTTTTCAACAGAACATGTCAAATGTCCTACATTTCACTTAGTTTGTTTTCTGTGGGAAGAGCAACCTTTAGAGTTGCACAGTACTAACTGAAAAAGGATATATAATCTTGACAGAAGCTTGTCATAAAATCCACTAGAATCCCAAAACAAAAAACCAGCTTGTCTTCCACTTGACGTCTGCAGTTTAATGCAAAGATGAAATCAGGTATTTCCGGTGATTGCCAGTATAGTGTATACAATTGTGTACAGCACTAGACATATGTCCCTAATTGAGGTCAAGTGGTGTCTGCTTTTCATGACAAATGTTTTGTAAGAACCCATAGAGTGCAAGTACTACATGTTGTTTCTAATTTTACTAGAATTATTCTTAGTTTTGTATGCATTCCTTTCTATCCCTGTTAGCCTGTCTTCATCAGCTAGATTTTTGCACAATATTCTGCCCTGTGTGCTCTTAGTTTGCAAAAGTTTTGGCCAAGGCGGTATCACCTCATTACCCATTTGAGATTTTTTTCAGTTTCAAACTGTTTGCAAGACAACTGGTTCTGCTGTATCTCTGAAACAACACCAGATTGTGCACCAAGTCTGATATTATTCTGTATGCATCAGACCTGCAGCATTTGTCCAGATCCATTGGGAACAGGCATGACCTAAAGCAACCCCTTCTCACAGAGATAAATAAGTGCCTTATGTTTGCTCTGTGTTACTCTTGAAAAGTCCTTTGCATCAAAATCACCTCTTACACAAAATATAACTATGATAAAATCCTAAAGATCTGGATTCTAATTTTTTTTCACACTAGAACAATCAAGCTGCAGCACATCTGTATTCTTGACAGACATTTACTGTCAAATCACCTGCAAAACTAAGAGTTCATTAAAGAGAACACATTTTTCACAAAGATGTCTTTGGCTCCAGTGAAAATACAAAACAAAGACTGAAGAATAAAAGGATATAGGAAAATAAAATCTTGAGGAATAGGCTCAGACAAGTGAGAAACACGGAGTTGGAGGACAACCAAAAGAGTTCATCCAGTAAATATTCTACACCAGTGAAATTAGCCAAGACAGTTCTTCAAGCACAAATCATATGGCAGAGCTAAAGAGAGGAAAACCAAAAAATATCCAGCTCTAAAACCAGCTCTCAGGTATTTTGCATATGTGGCAATAATACAGAAATTACCAGAAAATTGTTCTCAGTATCCATTTGCTTTGAGAATGTAGACCAGATTTTACTTAAAAATCAATTTCATAATAATGA
Organism: Vidua macroura; assembly: GCF_024509145.1. Classification (NCBI taxonomy): domain Eukaryota; kingdom Metazoa; phylum Chordata; class Aves; order Passeriformes; family Viduidae; genus Vidua; species Vidua macroura. The sequence goes on from NC_071574.1 coordinate 52,453,980, forward strand.
CTTTTCACATGGAAGAGATAAAGCAAAATTAGAGATGAAATTCAACACTGAAAATATTTCTTTGGTTTTATTCCAGCTGACATCTTTGCTTCCTGGATATCTGCTTTTCTTTAATTTCTTTTTTTTCATTGTAGCAGACCTTTACCCTATTTGGCTTACATTTTAAGACCAAAGTTACTGTACCTTTCATTCCCTGATTGATATTTGCAAGCCAGCAGGTGCTAATGGTGCAGAAAAGTGCATATGAGCTTGAGAGAACATTGTTGAATCCCAGCATGAAGCTAAAGATAATATGGATATATACACTCTAGTTTTACTGACACAGACTTTGAATTGCCATAGATTTGGATAACAGTTGGTCAAATATTTCATGTCAAGGAAATTATTTTTGTGTGTGTGTGTGCCAAAAGAAAATATGATGTTAATCCAGTGAGACTTGGGCCCCATGCTGCTTCAAATAAGATTAAAGGGATTGCCTACCAGGGTGAAGTTCTATTAAGTTTATAAATATTCATTGCTACATTGAAAAGTTTAAAGCAGACTGAATTTCAGTTAATTGCTCAAAGAAAGTAATCTTCTTATTTAAAAGAATACTGTTAATTAGATTTCAAGGAAAAAAGACTGGGAACCCAAGATTTTTGTACGAAGAGAGGGCTTTAGGCAGCTGAGTTTTATGAAACACAGAAGCGATCAGATCTGTTACGAGGATAAAATTAGTTACTAATTTGGTATGAAGATATTTAGCTATTTTCCAGTTACAACATAGTGTCAATATTTTTTTAAGGGATTCATTGCAAATGAATTTACTCAACCAGTCAGAAGTTCCTGAGTGTTTGTTCAAAAGATAGAGTCCCTGGCCATATCAGAACAAAGTAAATTAGTTAAAAGACTTGAGTGAGCTATGCTATGCAAAAGCACAGACTAGAGGTGTCAGAGTAGGAAAATTATCTGTATCAGAGGGGATACAATAAAAACAAAGCAGAACAAAACAAAACAAAGCACACTTCTGCCCTCCAAAAAAACACATCTCCAGACAGCACTACTCACACCAGCACTGTAATGAAGACAGTGGCTACAAAATGTTGTCTATACTGAAGGAATTACTTGATGAGTGTGTGAACAATGTTAACAAAGCAGCATTTTCCTTATAATATCTTGCAAAGTGCACTACTTTATTTGTATTTCCAGGAAAAGCATTAACAAGGCATGTTGTTGCAATTCAGCAAAACACAGGAAAATACCAGTGCTAATAAAAAGTACTCGTATAGTTTCTATCCCAAGAATTGCATATACCCAGGGAGCTCAAGGTTAGAAGCTACAATTTGTCTCCTAGTCAGTTTATCACAGGCTGCAATAATTGAACAGTTGTCCATACACACACATACACAAAAAAACCCCAAACCAAACCAAACCAAACCAAACCAAACCAAACCAAACCAAACCAAAACAAACAAACAAACAAACAAAAGCAACCCCCAAAAAGCTGAAAACTGAATTTGGCTAGGGGTTCTACATGGGAAAATAAATGGGAAATGAACTAAAATGTAAAATGAGAGGCCACTAACTCGCCTCAGTAATTCTCCAGAAGGGCACTCCTTTGCTGTAAGAGTGCTTCTGTGAAATGGATTTTATCATGCTTTGGAAACATATTAAGATACAATGCATTAAACTTTTCTTTAGTACATTTTCTTTGCCAAACAGGCACTGTAAGAATAGCAACAGTGAAGTAAATAAATTCCTTCTTCTCATTAATTTCCACTTGTAGACGGTTTCAAAATAACATCTAGTTAAAATTTGACACACAGGCTATGCTGGTAGAGAGAAACCACTTAGATTATTTACACCAAATGTTAATCATCCTTTTAAAAATTATGTTTCTTTTCACACTTAGAATATATACAACCTTGGCTTTCAGTCCTTAGTACTTTTTTTCTCTTCTTTTTAACTATTCAAATAAGGGGGCCTTTTGTAGTCTATTATGAATATACTGAATGAAAAGAATTTTTAAAGTAAATGGAAAAAGCTCTCATTACGTTCAGAGGATTTGAAACTGCTCCAGAAAATCTGAGAAAGTTTTCTTACTTTTTTTTTTCATTCCTTCATGAAGTTTGTTCTTCAGTCTGCTGAATAATGAATATTTTGTTCAACATTGAGGGAAAAGGCACAAAATAAAACTGATTTTTTCTGAAGGATAATGCATAACTACTTCTAGGTTGTTGTTAAAGTAGGAGTGAGCCCAGGAGATGAATCTGTAATTACATGGATCCAGTTGTTTTGATATTTCTCACGGCTAACAGAGTTCTAGATCTTAAGTAGGGCAGATGATTGCCTCAATATGAAGTTGTGGTTTAACCCCAGCCAGCTGCCAAGCCCCACACAGCTGCTTGCTCACTCCACCACTAGCACAATCAGCAAGAGAATCAAAAGGGTAAAAGCAAGAAAACTCATGGGTTGAGACAAAGACAGTTTAATAGAGAAAGTAAAAGTCACACAACCAAAGCAAAACAAGGAATTAATCCATTCACCACTTCCCATGGACAAGCAGGTGTTCAGCCATCTCCAGGACTTCAGATCCCCATCCCGTGTCATGGTCTCCTGGGAAGACAAACGCCTTCATTTAAATGTCCCTCCCTTCCTCATTCTTCTCCCTACTCTTTATTCTGAGCATGATGTCACATGGTCTGGAACATCCCTTTTTGGCAGTTTGGGTCAAATTGTCCTGGCTATGTCTCGTCCCAACCTCCCATGCACCTCCAGCTTCCTCACCAGCCTGATAATAAAAAAAAGCAGAAAAGGCCTTGGTTCAGTGTAGGCCCTGCTCAGCAATAACAAAACTATCTATATTTTATCGACCCTGTGTTCAACACAAATTCAAAACACAGCCTCATACCAGCCACTGTGAAGAAAATTAACTCGACCCCAGACAAAACCAGCACACAAGTTGTCACTTTCCAGTGTGGGAAATTGCAGGGAGTTCTTTTAAAGCAGATGTTCAAGGAAAAAATGAAGACAAGTGATGCAAATATTATATCTGAGAACCATTTATTGGTAATGAAAAGTGTGTTGTTCTACTAAAGAAGAATAGAAAAGACAGAAAAGGAGGAAGAAGGAAAAAGAATGGCGGGGGAGAGAGAGAAGGATAAAGATGGGAGAGAGACAGAAGAAGCAGGTGTTACCAGCAGAACTTCAGAGTGTGTCATCGACATCCAAGCGGCAGAGCATGTGTGCTCGCCACTCCCGGAGCGGTGCAGCTCCACAGGCACAGCTCCCGTTGGACGGGCGGCCGGGCACGCGGTGAGCGGGCGCTTGGGCAGGATGTGCAGGGCCCTGGGCAGGCTCATGGCATCTCCATGGCGGGCTGGATAGGCAAAGCAGGGTTGGAGGCAGGCAGCAACACAAGGAGGCAGGATGGCAACAGCTGGAGCAGGTGAGGAAGGTAAATGTTTTCTAAAAATGTAATTGTTGATCTTAATTTGCAAAAAAATGCCTATCTAACAGTTTCTAGCTCTGTATAGGTAACAGGAAATCATGGTACAAATCCAACAGTAATAGATCTCATGGAAATCTCTGTGGAAGTCTATTCATGGTTCTGTAGAGCACAAGAAAAATATTTCTGTATGTATTTACATCAGCTTTTTTTTTATTTCCTCTGGTGAATAAGTTCAATTATTGTTCCAGAAGTATAACTCCTTCCATTTTTTAGATTTTTCTTTCATTCCATCTTGAAATTGTGTAAATCTTACAGCCTCCAAACCCACTTCAAGTGTGCTAGTTTTGTGCTGGTAGAAAACCTGACAAGCTTCAAAGCCTGTTCATGAAGATACCTATGAAATGTTTGTGATATTTGCAAACATTGATAACAATTTAAAACAATTAAAAAAAATTATAAATTTTAAAATTAAAGTTTTATTTAATCTACATAACTATGTATCATTTAAAGGAAAAGCTTGCAGTTGGCTTGAAGTTTGAGAGATGGGCTTATGAGTCTCAAATATTATCTTTTTGTTCCCCACTGATATATGAACCCACTGGGTTCATAATAGTTCTCATTCATGACAAAGATTTGAAAAAATATAAGTATTTGCTAATACAATAGTACAATTATTTTCAAATGGAATAAAAAAAATGGACTGGGATGTTCTTTACAATTAGCACTGCTGGTATAAATGTCTGTGAAGGAATGATCATGCTAACCCCTGGGTACAGATGTGTTAAAAAACATTAACTGCAGAGATACATTAAATCTTTAATAAACAATAAAAATTGTGCATTAACAATTTTAGGTTGTGGGAAATTTAAAATTAAGTATTTAGGAACAGTAGCGTATTTGTTTAAGTATATATAGCAGTCCTTACCTTAAGAAAGATAAGCTCTTTGTGACCTTTCAGCAAATTTTACGCAAACTAACTGTGTCCTTTAAACATTTTTTTTCCTGATGAAATACTGCAGAATTATCTCAAGCACATGAGTATTAGAGCACTTACTCCAGTCTTACTAAGTTTAGGTTGTGTGATATTTCTGCCTTATATATAAAGTGGAAAAAACTGGCAAACTGATCTTGAAGTTGCATGTGCTCCAATCACTGATCTTAGCGTTGGAAGCAAAAAATCAATGTTTTGCTGGCTCTTTTGAATTAATACAATAACTTTTATTCAAAGTGGATTACTATTCATTTGGCAGAAAGAAAAAACACATACCTGGATACTGACAAAACAACAGACTATTTTTTGGGCCAAATTTCTGACATTAATTTCTTTCAAATGTTAACAATGAGAAAAAAATGGCACATCACAATGAAGCTAAATGTACTGCCAATTTCTTTTTAATTAAAGGTTATAGAAACTGAATATAATTTTCTCTGCAAAGAGAAATTGGATGGAATTAATACAGGCTTTGAAGAGAAGTCTGAAAGTCTGAAGTTAAGACTTAACTGCAGCACATTCTGCATCTTTCAGGTAAGGACATTACCTAAGAGGAAAAAAACACCATCTTTTTGCAGCCAGAAACAATTTCTGACTGTAGATGTCACGCAAACTGGAAAACTAAGTGAACATGTCCCTAAGGAGTATCATGTATCTCAAACAAATAATAAAATAGGATGCATGCACTTTGCTGAAGTACTAAGTATTGAGAACTTCTTTTGGAGTCATTGAGAGATGTAGCTCTCAGAATTCCTGAAAATAAGATTGACTAAAGAATAATTAAAATTATGCTAAAATATTATACACAAATCACAGTTTTATTTTATCCTGAAGCTTTTGTATATTACTTGGCAGTGGTCAATGACACACTTTGTTCTTGAATAATTATTTAAAATTTTTATTATACAGTGACAAGAGACTGTATCAATAATATATAAAAGTCAATAAAAAAAAAGTCTGGTCTGGGACGTAAACATCGAAACAGCGTTTATTACACAGAGTGAGGAAAAGACATAAAATCCTCAATTTAAAAGTCAAGGAAAATCTGCTTCATATATTAAAAAAACTAAAAAGTAAAGAAACTAATCTATATTTCCAATACATGCTTTCTTTTTTTTTTTTTTTTTTAATTTCCTCTATTTTTTAAGCTGTGCACAACTGTGTTGCACATGGTTGTCTAAATATGGAACATCTGTCATTAAAAATATTTTAAATGAAATAAAGCATGAAACAAAATCTTTTAACATCTGATGTATTAAAAATATCTTCAACTTAACTTTTACTTTTCCATATTCATAATCAAAACATTCAGGGATGGATATTTAATTTTAATAACCTAAAACCACTTTCAGCAAGATTTTGAACTTGACATGAATTTCTTACAAAAGTGGGAAATGAAACAGTTTGGTTATATTTTTGTGCTTGCTACATATTTTGGGTAAAGGAATAAAATTACATAGAACATCTTTTTCCTATCTGCAGCAGAGAGGAAAAGAAAATCTGTAGTTGCAGATCCAGATAGTTCAAGATACTGAACAGGAAACAGCAGCAGTATAGTGAAACTGAGATTGGTAGAGTTTGTAAAACATCCAATATGGGCCGACCACCATCTTTTTTACTAATTCTGCTTTAAGGTATCTTGAGACCTTTGTTTCTGCATATTTCTGCATGTGTAATAAATACAAAATCTCACAGTCAGAAAATAATATTACATCAATTTATCAAATTAAAATATGATAGAAATTTTAGAGTGCTGCCCAAAGAATATACAGTGAATACAATTTTAATGGTGTTTTCCATGAATTAGGAAGAAAAATTTTCTTTCTTTAAAATGTCCAATGCTCATTAAACTTTTACCTGGCCTATAAAAGTGCTGTATGATATTCAGGTGCTACAATGTTTAACATATTCCTCCATTATCTCATATTTAGTATGGTGAAACAACAGAGGGAGAAAAGAGCATCTATTGAGCAGCATTTATAAATGAGCATGGTTCCTTATAAATAATGGTCAACAGAAAAAAGAAACTTTATTATAAATGTTCAAGAAAATACGAGGGGAATGCATTTTGTGTAAAGGAATGTTAAGACATGTAGAGAACAAAAGATTAAGATTTGTATGGAGATCTACAGGTGAACTTAGGCTTTTTAATTTGGAAATCCATCATTTCAATAGATAGGTCCAAAGTTTTTTAAACATGAGAAAATAAATATTCTGGTGTTATTCTCAGTATGACTTAAGAATAAAATCTTAGGAGCCTTATATAGTGAAAGGAAAGAAAAAGCCCACAGCTTAAGATATCAAAGCAAAACTATTTTGGTGGACCAAAACCATGCTCATTCATTCATTCATTCATTCACGCATTCATGTCATTATGTTTCAATGATTTCACATTTTCATACCATATTTTTAGGCCATGATTATGGATTTTTCAAAACTTCTTTAACAATATTTTAGTTTTATTTTGCAGGAATGTAAGGACCACCACATGTCCTGATGTCTTGAAAGAGAAGATTATTCTTTTACTTGTGGTGGCATTATAGAAAATGGATTGATAGTTAAAAAAATTAAACAAAACATTGTGGGATGTGCCCATGGGGAAGACAGCATGGGAATGCCATGGGAAACTACAATTGTTTAGGATAAGGCATTTCCCCGGAGTCCTCTGCCCCCCAATGAAAATGAGCACATGCCCATCACCTGTCAGTTTGTGGTTGTCATCTCCCCAAGTTCTGGAAAGTTCCCCATTCTCATTGTTCCTAATGGTTCCCTCTGTAAACCACTTCTTCCCTTTTCCTTCATTGGCCCAGTTTATGTTACCCCATCCCTGTTCCTCCCTTACACCCTCTTCCCACTGGATCATTTGTACTCTAGTCACTCCTTCCCTCCCCAATTATATACTCTGGCCCCTCCTTCCCTGGGGCTCTCGGAGTCTGCTTTCCCTGAGTGTGGTTGCCTCCCTGCACCTATTTCTGCCTCCCTACTCCTTCGATCAATCCTCAATAAACCCGCTCGGATTCCAGCAGTTTAAGAGTCCTTCCATCTTTCTGGTGGGGATTTTAATTACGCTATCCAGGCACCCGTTGACCAGCCAACTGAGGGTCACCCTGTGGGACTCGGTCCGGGGTAGTCCTTAAAACATGGTGGATATATTCCTTTAACATGAAGCCAAATCATACACTCAGTGTTGATGTTACTGATGTAGTGATGAGTCATGTTTTATAGGACTTATGATTCAAAAGTGAAATTGTGTTTTTACATTCTTATTTTAAACTGTGACATTCATGAATTAGTAATTTTTTTCTTTAGGGTGAGGAGAATACAAGACAATAACTCTGGATTTTCTAGCAGAAAATAATGAAAAATATCCCTATGAGTTTGAGTCATAAAAGCAAAGGAGCCATTTCTGAACTTTTTTCCAGTAACATTATTCATGCAGAGTATAAGACATTATGCTGTGGTATAAAGTTCTATTTTACAGCCAAGACAGGTTTCTCGAATATAATTTTGCTTTCTTCATTTAGAAGAAATAAAACTTACCAAAAATCAATCTAAGTCTATTGTATCAAACACAAAAGCTCAAATCATCATGATTTTTAGCTTAGAGACAAAAACATTTTATTCTCACATACAGAATGGATTTTCAATCCCTACTGATTCTCTTCAGTACTGCCACTGAGGCAAAGGAAGATGATTTTATTCAGGTGAAATCCTTGGGCTCCCTTTAAAGTACTAGAAAAGTATTAGTTGCAACATTTACCAGTGAAAGAAAAAGGTGGAGAATGAGAAATTAAAAATAAGATTCTACTTACACAGGTAAAGAAAATAGGAAAAAAAAGAATAAAAAAAGGAGAAAAAAGGCAAGCTTAAGTCACCTCTATCAAGGAAAAAATAGATTGCTTATGAAAGAAACAATCAAAAAAATCTTTTGCATAGGCTTTTCTGAACAACACCACCTCCCTCATTCTTCAAGATAATGTTTGCTAAATCTGATAATGAAAAATTGAATTATTCTATAATAAAAAGGCCGGGTATTTGTATCAAATGACCATAAAAACTGGTATCAACTTCTGTCTCTCTACCAGTCTTGCTATAATTTGCAGAAACACAGTAGCTTTTGTCAATACAGCATTCACACTTGCTTAACACATCCCAGCAAGGGTGGTATGAAAGCCATCATGCCCAGGTTGAATAGCTGCAGAGAATGCAGGCCAGGAAAACCTGTTCCATGTTCTTAATATACCAAAATCACAAGAAATTCTTAGCCAACTCGACATATTCTATTAGTGTAATGTTGGGATACTATTGATATATAGAGAGATAATAGCATTTGGGGACAAGGTACTTTCTTTAGGCTTCTTGTACTGCAGTAAATTCTCTGAAGCTTTTCCAGTTTTATCTGCACGAATGTCATGTATGTCATTAAGCTAAAAAAAAAACCAAAACCCTAAAAAAAAAAAAAAAACGGGAAAAAAGGTGATGGATTGTATTTATGGCCCCTGGTTCTGCCCGGGTGCCCGGTAAGACCAGGAGATCCTGGACTGACCGGTCCGCAGGGAGGGGCTGATGGCGTACGGATAGCTCCACCAAACAGGCAAGAGGACACTCAGGCCACTGTAATCCTTGAGGATTTATTGTAGGGAAAGCTGAGGGCGAGGGAAAGGCAAAGGGAGCAGGGAGACAATCACACAAGGAGGGAGCAGGCGCCGAGAGCCCGAGGGAAGGTGGGACTGGGTATATAACAGGAGAGGAGTGGGAGTGGTTGGGGTACAAACTGTCCAATAGGGAGAGGGCTAAGGGGAGGAGCAGGGATGGGGTGACATACTCAAAACCAATGAGGGTATGGGGAAGGAGTGGCAATACAAAGGGAACCAATGAGGGTAACAGAAACGAAGAATTTTCCAGAACTGGGGAGTACATCAAACATTGACTGACATTAGCAAGGGAGGGTACTATGTGTGACAGACAGATCCCCTTAGATCTCAGTTACCTCCCAAGGGAGTGCAGGGGCCCCTCCCACAATGGATGTTATTGCTTTAATTGCTAAAATTCCTGGAACAGATTAATTTTCAATGTCAGGTCTTTAAAATGGGGCTCAGGAAGCCTGATTTTACCTATTTTCTAAGTATTTTAATAATTTTCTTAATACTTTAATGGCACTTTATGAGCAAATATATACATATATGTCAGTATAACATTTTAAATAATAAACCAGGACTTTATGGTAATTTTTGCAAATTTTGAAAAATACTGAAGGAGGTCACAGTGTTTCATGTTAACTATATGTGTGATTGCAGTGCTATGAACTCTGCCATGTAATATAAATATTCAAGCAATCACTGCAAGATATGGAATGTTACAGTCATTAAGTGAACACACACTTACAAGGTTATAGCTATCAGTCTAATTATTTAATACTTCTGATAACAACTGACAGCTATAAACATTAATTCTCAATTATCCTTGTTTACATGATGTGAGGATCTGGGCTTAAGTAAGCAAAATGTTTGATATGTGGTTTTCAGGCACTATGTTTTGTCTAATGGACTTCTGGAATTTAAAACTCTTTGGAGTATTCCTCTGCTAAGTGCAACACTGGCCTTAAAAGGTCAGAAAGCAGATGAATTTGTAAAATTGCATGACTTCCCTCAAGTTGGTATTTTGTAGATATACAAAATAAGCGACAGTGGGCAAGGAAGAGAAGGGATATATTAAGCAATGTTTTCAAAAAATAATATTAAGGAGATTTTTCTCACCCTATATTTCCTTTGTTCTCTGTTGGCTACTTTGATTTCATATAGTTTAAATAGCTTCTAAGTATTGGTTTGTTAAAAATTACGTTAAATGATCTTTTACCATAACCACCATATATAGAATTAATGCTATCAATGTTGCATTACTGTAAGTGTTTCCCCATTGATATATGATATTATGTTACATTATGGCTATTTCAAATATTTATTATATTTTACTGAGTGTTTTTACTTTTAATAGACATATTATTGGGATTGCATAACATCTGGTGGTATAGAATAGTACAACTAGAATTCCACCACAATGAAGGTATTTTTCACTAAACACATCACCACCCACTGTTAGAATTTTAGTAGCACCTAGAATAAAATTCCTTAAAAAAGGACAATCATACAAAACTACTACCCTACTTTATTTTACCACATATTGTAACACCACGTGCTGCTTTCAGACAAAGTATGAGCGTCTCCCAATAACTATGTGCACTGATGAATGAACAGTATGTTAAATTGATGTGACACTGCTAAACTAGCAGGAATTTCTGTGACCAAAGACTGTTTCCCAGCTCTTGAGGAGAATCCAGATCTTTACGAGAATACTTAAACAATGATCCAAGAACTTGGTGTTCTAGACAAACAACACTTCTTCAGATAGATTATATGTTAATTAGTCAGATGGGAAAAACAACAGATCTCTATCTCTGTGGCTGTTGCACAATAAGAGTGTTATAGCAATGTACCCAGCCACAGAGGATGGAAAATCATTTTGTGAAAGTAGTATTAGGACCTGTTATTCTATTTCTTTTCAGTTGTAGCTGCAATGAGAAAGTTTTGTGGAGGTGTTGTTTGTGATTCCTTTTTGCAATTTTGTGCAAATGTAAATTTTGTTTAATGCAAATTGTGATACAGCAATGATATTCTCTGTATTTTATATTTGATTTCTTTATTTGACATTGGTTTTAGAAAACCTGAAATCTTAGCTAGATTTTTCTCAAAATTTCCTTAGTCCCTGAGCTTGTTCTTCTGATGCCATGAAATGTAGCATTCAGTCAAGATGGAAATTGTGTGATACTTAGTCTACCTCACTAGAAAATAAATATGCAAAACTTTAAGGGCATTTTAATTCTTTCTGAAACCAATAGAAAACACAGAACATATACAACATTTGCCCAAGTTCAAGAATGACTATAAGAATAGAAATGAGGATTTTATTTTACTTTGTGTCAGATAAGGCTTTTGTTTAGATGGAATCAAAGTCCATATGTACAAGTTCACTTTACACTGAGTAAAAATATGTAGATATAAGAACTGAATAAGCTTCAAGTAACATTTCTAAAATAATGCAAGAAGAATTTCAGTTTGTTTATCAGTAGGTGTTACTTTACATTGTGTGGTCTGATTTAACGAAATTGACTTGCAGAGAAGCATCAGGTATGGAAGAGGAAAATTTAAAAATGCATATGAAAAATGACTTATTCAACTCTAAAAAAGAATGAAAAAGCCAACTAATTTAAGAATTCAAAAAATATTAAAAAATATTTATGCAAGGAACACTTTTTGAGTGTTCATCAAAGATCAACTATAGAAAGAAAATATTAAAACATCTGCACATACAGGATGAGAAATACTGAAAGAAATAATCTACCACTTGGGCACCATGCAAATATAAAATCTTCAATTAAAAAAACAAACAAACTCTTGGTCTATGGTAACTCTGCAATATCACCAATTAAATTTAAAAAACACATTAAATTAAAACACATGCATAAATTCCACTGCCCTGAATTAGGCACAAGAATAAAACTCCACATGAAGAAGGAAGGAAAACAAGGAACTGAATGAAAACAAAACAGATTGTGCTGTTGATTCTATGAAACATTTGATGTTAATATTGTGGACCAGAGCATGTTCTAGAATAATAGACATATTTATTTTACCTTAGTCACTGGGGCAATTATCCAATTTTATGGAGTCAAGTTTATTTAAAATCTACAAATATTGATAACATGGAAGACTTTTGTGACCTTTTTTTTGGACATGGCTAACAGAGCTTTTCACTATTTAAAATCCAATTTTTTATTCCAGTTCAAGAACACTGAAATAATCTTTTATGCATAAGCATGGATGATTTTTTTTTATTAGTCTAGAATATTCTATGAAGGTATTACCCAAATATGACCTGTCTGGTAATAGGAGTAAATTTTCTTCTTAACATATTATGCAAATTTTCCATTTCATAGATTTTATAATTTTTTAAAAATGCACACTCTTCATTGTTGGAGGTAAGATGCTAAAGCATTTCACTGTAATGACTATCTTTCTTTTGTGACTTGACATGTAAAAAAAAAAAAAGTTGCCTTTAAAAATGTAATCTCTCTTAGCATTCTTTCTTTTAATTACAAAAAAAAAAAAAAAAAAAAAAAAACAACTCCAACAAAATCTGTCATTAGATGGATTGGTTGTTTAGGGACGTATTTTTCCCAGTATCACGTTTTCTTCTGGTAGGGAAGGAAATAAGAGATCTGACTAAGTAACTTGATGGATGTAATGAAAACACAACATCTACAAGTGTCTAAATGAAATCTTATTTCATGTAAGTAACAAAGGATTGGAAAACTGATTTCTCTTTTATAAAAGTTTATGTTAAACGTTATTCTATTTCTTCAAAAGTCATTCTGAATTCTACTTGATTTGCTCTTGAGTATTAAGCGCTGCACATGATCTTAACCTTAAGATTTCCATTACTTTCCACACTCTAGTGTAGCAGGTTCTCCATAAACAAAGGTCAAATTCCCCTCATTTATTGTGGTATAATTCTGGAAAAATAATGTTGAAATCAGTGAAATTATTTTGTAAACCAAGGTTTTAGACAGGATATGAGAATAATTAGAATTAATTTGCACCTAGACAATGTTTCATAATACTTCATATGTTTGTATCTGCTTTATTGTCAAAATCAATTTTGCTGGTATCTCATCTCAGGCATCTAATTATTTATTTTTATACCATGGTTTTCATTGTAGAATATGACATGACCATGTGCCTTCCCCAAAAATGAAAATTAAAAAAATATCCTATCCTTTTCTATGTCCAAAACTTGGAGAAGCTGCAGTTTTCTGTAACTGATCTAATTGGATTGTACTAATTGGATCAATAAGGCTTGAAGGGTTCAGATATTAGACTTGTACATTTATATTAAATCATCTGTTGTTATTTGTCTTCACTTAAGGGCAACTACTGCTCTTAAAGCTCACAACAACACTATCTTGTGGAAAAAAAATTGTAAACAGGGATACTAAACCCTGGTAGTGCTACAGCAGCAATTGCAACAGCAGCAACTGCAAACATGTCTGAATTTTGTGTACCCCTTTTGATCTAATAGTATAATGTAATTCAGAGCTGTGTGTGCAATTAAATGCCACATATGCAGAGAACCTGTAATATGCTGACCTCAGAGGAAAACCATTATGTGATAAGAAAGTTTGTGTAAATAAATATAAAAAATTACACAGAGCATGCTGGTTAAATACATAGTTTGAAAACTGATACTTCAGGGACTGAAGCAATCCATAACAACATTTAACCAGCAAAGGGATTATTTCATTAATTTCATTGTCTCTTACTCTTTTTCTAATTCCTTCTGTCTAATTTTTCTTCACTCTTTTGCCCTTTCTTCTTATGTATAAGCATTAACTTGGTCTTAAAAAATACTTTGAGAAACTGAATTTATTTTCATTTAATTTAACCAAAGAAAGCTATCTTTGTTGTTTTGAAATCAATATGTAATACCTTTAGGGAGATATTTGCATTCCAGGTTGAAAATAAGGTGGCAGATTTTTTTGCATTATCAGTCCTTTTTTTCTCATGGTGCTGAAGATTGACTCCAGAGAACCTGCTAGTTCTTATTGTTTAGCTCTTTCACCACACTCAAAGATCTCCAAAGATGACACTTATTGCTTCAAATGTGCACAACACCTTTGCACAGATGAAATAAGTTCGCAGGCAATGAGAACAAATTTACTGTAGCAATGAAGTTTCCCTTAAATTACTCTGAAACTATGTTTTCATTTTTTAATAGACAGTATCTTTCTTATAAGAAAGGCCAATTAAAAAAAAAAACTGTTGGTAAACATATTGACAGTTTCTTAATTTATTTTTGAAGAAAATAAAATTATAGGGAAAAGGTGGAACAAAATGCTACATACAATATGTACAGAACATGTGAGGATGAAAATATAACTTAGGTTATTATAAATAACCTATTGCAAAATTTAGGTATTGAGAAGAATTCATTGTGTCAGATATTTTGTCAGGAACCTTGCATATTTAAAGACAATAATCCTGTTTGCTGCTTTGTTTATTTATTTATAAGCCATTTCAATGTGAAATGCACTGCTGGACAAAGAATGTAAATGCACAGTAGATATAACACCAGGCTTTTACACAGCATTATTTGCATACTTTATTTCTATTCTTTTTATGAACGGCATGCTATTGCATTTGTATGGAAGTGTAAGTTCATACATATTTAAACCAAATTATCTTGGCAGGATAATATAGAAGTGTCATTAGTCTTATAAATTTCAGTGAGCAAATGACTTGTTTGTCACCTAACAATAGCCATTAACATGGCATCAGCACAAAATGTGTTTTACCTTGAATACTGCTGTAAAGTTATCATCTCAGTCTTCTGAACTGGTACAGAATCCTGAAGATTGATGAAGAGAAATACTAGAAAAAAAAGAAGACGACAGTAGAAGTAGTATTCTGAGTGAGCACTGCTCCTGTTCTGTTCAAATAGTGTGTTTGAACTCATGAATTCACTTAAATACTGACTCTCCTAGACAGGCATTTTGTTAGTGGCCAGAAGAAAAATGACCAAGGTATTGTTTAAGCAACATCTTTTGAAAGCCCTTATTTCTAGCTAGATGGTAAGCAGAAATTTAAGATAGCTCAATTAGAGCTAAAAAGAAAAAGCTCTTGTGACTTCAATGCCTCCATTGTTACTTACCCCAATCATCACTTAGGTCTGGTGGATCATACAGTGCAGTATTTTGTCTAACTAGACAACACGTTATCATGTGATATTGTCTGCGTGGCTTATCAGCAGTGAACAGATCTAATAATCTAGACTGATTCCAGTGCATTTCATCTTTGTGGGTCTCTTCCTCTTGGTGATACTGGAGGGACAGGGTCACTCTGTCCTGCAGAAGTATTCAGTGGAAGTCTTTGTTAGGCAGAAATTCTTCAGGAACTGTTTTTGTGTATAGGCTGTAATGAGATACTGCTAGAATATAGTCTTTTGTATACAGTCTTTGCTAGGTAAACAAGTGTTCTATTTCAGCTACCTCAAGGAAGCAGCACCATCACCTGTGACTGAATTATACAAAAGTATAAAACTAAATTTGTAAGCTTTAACACTCAAGAGCAGATTTTTAAAAGACTGTCAAAATAAGTAGAACCACTTGTGTAGCTAAGGCTTCTAAATTCCAGGATCAGGTAGGGTTTATTCTCAGCATCCTGTTACATTGTGGGTTTTCCTGCTTCTAGTATATGTGTTGTGCATCAGTTTTGCAACATAACTAAATTTACCTGTGGCTTCCAGAAAGCCTTAGACAGCTTCAGGTTTGTGACTGCTACATCATGCCTAGATGCTAATTCCAGCATCCACTAGATAATGCTTTGAAGACTCTTAATACCATTACTGGATATAGCTACTTGTACGTGAAGCCAGAGACCAGTGCTGGCTTTTTTGAAGTCGTAGTACAGGATGTCTTCATTTTCCTTATGACATTGATAATTCCTTGCTTTTTTCCCTAATGGCAACTTAAATCTGAACAAATAATTGTGCGCCATTATCTCCCTCTGAACTAACTTTTTTTTTCATTACCTTTAATCTTTCTTCACTTACTCTTTGGAAGTCTTTTGCTAATCTGAAACATTAGAACCGAATTGGATAGTTAACATTCCTTTTAACATGATGTTCAAGATGTAAGCACACAGAGATACACTTCTGTCCACTAATGACTGCTTTGTAAGTTTATAAGGATGTTTACAAGTGTATTAGAAACATTCTACTCCAATGCTGTTGAAGATACTCTAGTTCTATGTGGTACTATGTGCATAGATTAAATGAACTAAGAATCTCTTTTCTCTTCTCTCTGACTCATAAGATTGAAAGAAATGGAAACTGTAAAGCTTCCGAAAGATTAGGGGAAAAAAAAAAAAGAAAATAATCAATCTACTTAAAAAAGCTCCACCCTGCTTTGTGGAAATCACTGTTGACATTGCTGCAGATCTTCCTCTGCCCCTGTCCTACTATATCACTCACTTGCACAATTTGTCCTTTTCGGTGTTTTACCAGCTCTAGAGGTATACCAGGTTTTGGTTAAAAAAACCTGGTTTTGGTTAAAAAGTTCTTCTGCTCTTTCTATTTATATATCCTATTTGTGGTAGCAGCTCTCTGGTCACAGGGAGAAATAGACAACTTTCCCAGGCATTGTTCTGGGTAAGGTGGTGAGCAGCTCAGAGAAAAAAATTATAAACAATTCTTATCTTAACTTGCTGCACCTGGTGTTGTGAACATGTGGAATGTGTTATGGAGATATGTTTACCAAAAGGGTGGTTTCTTAATTAGCCAATGGTGATGGTGTTTTAATTAAAGGATCAGTCAAGTCCACATGTAATGAACTGGGATATAAAAAGCAATGGGTTTCTTAATAAAGTGAATTAGCCTTCTGTGAATGTCTTGAGAGTCTGTGTCGCTTATTGTCCGGTCCTGGCCTGTTGTGCTGACACCTATTTATGTAGTAAACTTATCCTATTTACACAAATGTACTGGTTTTGACTGTTAACTCAAAAGTTTAGATGTATTGAAGGGTATTTCTACCTTAAAGCGACATCTTGGAACTTGTTTAATCACTTCTAGTGATTTAACTATGAGTTGATGCTTAACATTCCAATGAATCTTATAAATGTAGTTGGTTATGGCCAACCAGCGTTAATTTGGAACTAGTGTACTGTTACAAAAGGTATTAGAATCTGCTAAAACAGTGAGCTAGGGAGAGTTTCTTGTTCTCATAAAATAGTACTTTACTTTTGCATACAAAATTGAATTGTGTTTTGTTTTAAAAGTAGAGACAACTTACTTACCCTGAGGATATGTTTTATTATCATGTGAAATATGGAATGCTATTTTGCTTCAGGACATAAAAGCAATTTTCCTCTGAATCCCTCTAGAAGCTACTGCATCAGCTTACCTAGTTATCTAACATCTGTGAGGACTGTCTTTCACTAAGCATTCCTCAGTGTTATTAATTTGCACAAGACTTGTACAAATGAAATATTTTTTAAAAAAGGTGATTTTGTATTTCTTTTAAAGTTAAACAAGACTAAATTTTAGTTGTTATGAGCAGATCTTACCATATTTAAAGTTATTTTGTGGTGGGCTAGCTGTGGGTGAAACCACAGGGGCGAAAATAGGAAGAAGAGGAAACAAGTTTATGGGTCAAAGTAAGACAGGGAAATTGCTTATCAATTACCATTATCAGCAAGACAGCCTTTACTATGGAAAAATTAACTAATTGCCAGTAAAAATAACAATGTAATTATTAATTCAGGTAGAGGGAAATAAAAGAGGAAACATTAAAGCAACATCATTAGTACCCTTTTTTCCAGGCTTAACTTCACTCCCAACTCCTCTGCCTGCATGCCCCATCCTCATCCTGTCCCTGCAGCATCACTGGGAGAGGGAGCTGCAGCCAGTCCCTATTAGCTCATCTCCAGCACTACTTTTTCCTCACACATTTCCCTTGATCCAACATGAATGCTTGAAAGGCTTCAGGGAACATTTTCTCTGGTGCCATGGACCTCCTCCTCCTCCTCATAATGTTGGTTTTCCCTCTGTTTCTGCTCTTTCTTAAACACACTTTGCTGGAGGCAGCACCACCTTGGTTGTGGGGCTCAGCCATGCCTTGTTGTCCCCTGGGAGCTGGCTGGAGCTGGCCATGTGCAGCATGGAACAGCCCTGGCTTATCCTCACAGAGGCTGCCCCACAGCCCCCACTGAAAGGATTGGGGCACCTGCACCCTAATTTAAAAATAAAATGGGTAACAGTAGAAGCTGTACAGAAATACAAATGTCTTTCACCATAATGCTTTCCAACCTTTAAGCTTCTTTTTTCCTAAATGTTTGCTGTCTTCTGTGAAAAGTCCTTCAAACACTTTGAAAGGATCCCCAAAAAATCTTTTCTGATCTCCCAAGTTTCTATCAGTTTCAAAGTCCATGTGGACTGTAACCAATCAGAGCTCATTGCCTAATGGTGTTAATGGTAATTCATTTCTTCTTTTAATTAAACACAGATGTAGATCTAAAATTTAAGAAAATAGGAAAAGCTGTATTCCCATGCCAAGCTCATAATTTCCTTTTTCTGCCACACTGCAGGGTCATTGACAGTACCCCAGAGTCTACCACAGATGCACATTAATTACCCGTTCTCTAATTACTAGGGTATCGGTATAACTGTTCAACCGTTCATTAAACTTTCTTCTTTCAAAGCTCCAGAGACATGTGCAAGAAGCTTACAACTTGGCAATTTTAATTGAACCCTATTAACTCATAAAATTGTACAAAAATCTCTAGTTATCAATAAAGAATCCTTTTTTTCATTTTGTCCACTAAGACCACAACACACAAATGATCATTTTTGATACAATCTATTTGGACATCTAACAGTACAGCTGTTCATAGTGTTAATTATTGGGAACACATCAACAGGATTAGGGAAGAGTCCAGGCTATTAAATTACCTGTTGAATTCCCCATTGAAGACATGCATGGAGGCAGTTAGCTAAATAAGCAAATCTAAATAGGGTGATTATCTAAAAAGGTAGAATATTAACAAGAGGAGGCCTATGCAAATTAATAGAGATGCTAACAAGCTAAAACCACATTAAACTGTTCTGGAATATGTGTAATTCCAGGATATAAAGTGAAATTTTACTATCTTAGAACATTTTCCCCAACATCATTCATTATTTGACTGAAGGAAGGGTTATGACATGAATGAATCAGTCACAAAAAACAATGTCTTGCTTTTTGATGTCAGTATTTTTCTTGTGTCTGCCACACCTTTCATTTTTAAGGTTTATTTTTTAAAAATGTCACAGTAACCATCTCCTTTTTATAAGATGCCTGTGAGATGTCATGAGGATTCTCATTTGCTCTGATTTTGATTTCACATTGCAGCTTCAAAGTGTATATTTTCTTCTACTGCACTGGTATAGGGACCATTACTATACATTAATACAGTTAGCATTACTTGATAAATACGAGTTTTTTGTGGTTTGTAATCTACATGTTGTTTTCCAGGAGTCAGAATTCACTGGTGGATTCTTGGTATTCTTTAGCAAATTCCTTGTCTTACTTTAAGTAATCACATCTCAATATATTCAGCAGGATTAATTATCTACCTAAGCAACTTTTCGGGACAGAAACAATTAAGATGTGGTGTTATTATTACAGACATATCCAATAATTCACAAAAAATTCCACTTACTCCTATTTGCTATGTTATCTATACCAGAGTAGTCAGTGAGTATTTTCTTAGCGGATCTATTAGTATATTTTTAAAGTTCTCTACAATTCCACACAAAGAAAATTTAGGATAGGTACTCTTCATTTGCACAATAGAGGTAAATAGTTTGAAATACATGTATGTCTTTAAAGTTACAGTAAAATTAACTGTTGAATACTCGTCATTAAAATAGATACTACATCTTTGTCAGATTAGTGTGAGTGGTTGGCTAGAACTTACTTTTGTAATAACTGTAATGTTAAGCCATAGTAAAACCTACTCTTTACAACAGGTATTAAAGCCAGTTTGTCATAAATGAACAGTTTTTGTAGTCTATAAAAATTAGCTCTATATAGAAATCCTTATCAAATATGTGAATTATCATTTTAAAGATATGGAGAAAATATAAAGGGAGGTTCTTTTCCTTGCAGCGTATTTCAGGATACTGGACCACCATGTTGTATAAAATGAGTTTCAGCTGAATGGTTGCTTTGTGCTAATCAATAAACAGATTAACTCCATAGAGATGATTCTTCTTAAATAAGCATGTGACACAGCAATTAATCAGAAAAAAAGAGAAGACAACATTTGTTGATTGATCCTGTCTAAATTCATCCAGAAGAGCCTCAGCTATCTTTTGCACTTTGAAACAGTAAAAGAAATGTGCCAGGAAATTGCTCAATCTTCTCTCTGGTTTGTAACATTGATTATTTCTTGATTCAGCTTTTTTTTTTTCTTTTTCCCTGATCAGTTAAATGAGGATTACACTTGATTACAGATTACACTTAAGTGTAATCATGCTGCCTTTATTAAACATTTCCCTGATTTGGTTATTTGAGTACTAAGATAACTACGAATCTTTACCATCAGAATGAATTTCTGTCACCCCTCATGTTAAACAAAAGTAAAAAATCAGGAAATTAATTACACATAGTTAATGCCTTAAGTGGGATGTTGGATCACTGAGAGAACACAACCAGGAGAAAAAAAAATCTTAGTAACAGTCAAAATGCTGAGATAACAAAAAATAGCAAATAAAATTTGTATTGGTACACATGTATTGCCAGGCACAGATACAAAAATGGTGACTTAGTCCATTAGAGCATGGTGTTCCTAACACTAGGGTTTTAGGTTTGATCCCCATATGGGCTATTCACTTAAGAGCTGGAACTGATGATCCTTTTGGATCCCTTCCAACTCAGAATATTCTGTGATTTACTCTCCTCCAGGCACTATTCGAGAGGTTCCTTGGAAGACTACTGCAAAGCCAGCGGAGGTGTGGAATGGATTTTGGGTTCTGTGCTGTCTTTTGGGCTAGGCTTAATCCACCCAAGGCGGTGACAATGCCAGCTGCTTGCTCACCTTGCATCCCTGCAGCACCTCCGGAGCGAGGCTGGTCCTGCCCACCTCTCCCCACAGGGCTTGCCAGGGTGGCCCTGAGGCACAGCACTCATCAAAGAATGCATCCCTTGCAGGGAAAATATGGAATTTACCTTCTATGAGAGACAATGTAAAATGAATGTTAAGTTTTTCCACCAGTAATTTGAAGTATAAAATTAAAATAAGTTTTATAACCTACTGTCCAGAACCTCATTTCTTTGTGTAGTCTACCTATGTGATAGCTAGTGTCTTAATTCTGTTTTAATAGGAGTGCCGTTGAGCACAGCAAATTTGAAAGATGTTTTATCCTAAAATTAGGAGGGAATAGAGGGATGGCAGGAAGGAAGCAAAGAACTTATTTAATATCTTATATTTTCAATTAATGATGCAGAGGACTATGTCATACCATGATACTCATTTTGATGTGAAAATCATTTTAATGGGATATTTAGATGAGCTATTCTTTATTATTCTTATTCAATTATATCTGTATATGTCACTACATATTAATATCCTGGTCAAGGACTTAATTTACATTTAATTAGTTTCTCTGTAAAATGATTTCTGCTTTTGAAATTATGCATTTGTACATTACAGAACAATCAAATTATCGGCCTCACTGCCAAAGATCAATTTGGAACTCTGAGAAGTGTGATGAAGTATGTTTTCCATCATTAAAATTACCTGCAAATTCTTCAGCACTGTCAAAATGCCTATGGCTGTTATTTAATTTGTTTATGACGAGCAGGAGTAAATGGGATTGTGTAATAAAATGGAATTTTCAAGAAAGTTTATCTTTCCATGAGTGGAGAGCTCACTGGAAGTCAAAGAAATCACCAGAATAAATGGGTCTATATTTTATAGGTCTTTGCTTCCTTAAAATGTGTAGTCTTAAGATAGGCATAAAAATGTTACATGGGTTCTAATTAAACCTGGAGGATTCAAACATCAGTGATATTTACAACTAGTGCACTGGCATGTGAAACAGGATATTATGAGAAAGGAAAGTCTAAGCTTAATTCTGTTTCCTGATTATTTATTCTCATGAGAACCATCTTGAAGATGGCAATCTGAGAATGACACAGTAAAATAAGAAAGTGGTTCCCTCGCATGAGGGAACAAAAGTGCCTAAGCAGAACTCAGTGAAATGATAAAGTGACTATTTTCACACACCTAATTCTGTCCAAAGTGCTAAGAAGTAGTTTTTAACTGTTAAAAATGTTACCATAGTATCCTCTTCTGTCTGTGAGAAGTTCTCTGTTCTACACAATTTTGTGATTTTTTAGAGAGCTAGAATGCAAAAAGGTGATATTAGAAATCTGTTGCTAATGCAGGTTAAATACATCTTCCTACCCATGGGAACAGGCTATGTTGCTTTTAATAGGCATCTCCTGATTTTCTTCAATCTAAGTGCAAACCATAAAAAGTTAATAACTAGCAAGTTTATTCTAATTGTAAAATGAAGTAAATGCAAATCTCACATTTCCTTGGAAAAGAAAAATGTTAAAAGAGAAAAACCTTTGCCACTGTCGTTTTTTTCCTGGCTGTTGCTTATAGTTATGCAAATTTGAATTTTGGAGCATTAACATATACAGGGCAAACCACTATTAAACCTGAGATATTACTATGACAGAAACTTATATAATTTATAGTTACTCATGTTTTTGAGGCCTAGAAATATGTTATGTTTGTGTTCCTATTTGATTAACAAAAAAAGAAAACCACTAAGCTTTAGTCCTGTTTTGGGCTTGTATAGTGGGAGATTGTGAATGTCGTGAATTGACCCTGAGCAGCAGTTAAGCACTTGGCCACTTGTTCACTCCCCACTTTACTCCCACTAGAAGTACAGAGGACAGGAAAAACAAAAGTGTGAAATCTCTGGATTCCGGTAAAGACAGCTTAATAGGTGGAGGAGAGAGGAAAAACACAAGTAATGCAAAGATAGTCACATGCCACATCCCACAGTCAGACCAATGTTCAGCTAATCTCCAGACAGCAGCAACCTTGAAAGCCAAAAAGTCCTCATCTTCTTCCTCTGCCCCCAGTTTTTAATGTTGAGCAAGATGTTACATGGCACCGCATATCCTTTTAACTAGTTGGAGTCAGCTGGGCCAGCTATGTTGCCTCCCAGTTTCTTGTCCACTCTCAGTATTCTTGCTACAAGTCAGGGAGGTTGGAGAAAAGAGAAATCATGATGCTGGTGCAACCACTGTTCAGCCAGAGTCTTATCACCTGTGGGTTAACCACAAACCCAAAATACAACACCTTTTGGACAGCTATGAATCGGTACCCAGCCAAATCCCTTATAATGATTTCGGTGTTTCAAATTAGCTGCTGCTATAAAAAAATGTGAAGTCCAAAAAATAAACCTTAATAAACACAAGCTACTCTTCTGAAGATTTTTCTTGGGCTGGTCCAACTGCTTTACCAAACAATAATAAAGTAATACAGACTGAGGATCTTTACAATGCGTGTTTCAACTTCCAGAGGAGAATTCCAATTCTAACAGAAAGACTTACTGTCATTTTACCAAAAACAAAACAAAAACAACAACAATAACAAAACCCAAAAACCACCACAAAACCCCCCAAACAAACAAACTAAATTATCCAGTCTGTCCTGGCATTAGCACCTCTTGAAAGTAACACCTCAGTGAAAATGCCTGGCCTTCCTTCCACTGGTCTTTAGCTATCCCAGTAGAGAATGATATATAACTTTGCAACCTCAGTCAAAGAGAAGTATCAAGTTTGTAAAATTCATTGTATTTTTTGGAAAGAAGGTACATTTCAGTATCTTTTCCTGATACTCAGTTATGTACTAAATAGAATTTCCTATTAGCAGAAATAAAATGAGTGGTTTAGTTTTCAAGTCAGTATTTTAATTATGTTTGCATTAAATCAGGCTAGAAGGTGTTTAAACAGCCTCAGTTGAAAGTTCTTTTAAGTAATAGTTTTGAGCCAGGTGGCTGTCAACCACAGTAAGATAAAAATGCCAAATACAAGAACAAAGCTTATTTTGAAATAAATTTCACAGTTTGGTGAAGAGAGTTTACACTTGTGTGAACTTCATGAGAGTTGAATTAGTTGCTAGCAGTTTGTAGGTGGGGGAAGGAAATGTGCAAAATTTTGTTTTTCTACATTTCTATACTTCTGCTAAACTGACACCTCAGTGGGGACTGAATGTCTTTGTCTCATTTAAAAACAAAAGCTTAACTTTGAGAGACAGCTCCTGGCTCCATTGAGATCAGAGGTTTGGGAGTCAGGAGCTCAGTATATGCCCACAAACCTTAGACTCCTGATAGGAAAACGTGCCTCAGATTCTTTTATCTTCTGTGAAGAAATTATTTATTCTCAGGATATCTGTACCAATATCCAACCACTTACAAATACAGTGATGCTGGAATTCTTCTCATGTATTTAGGATTTCATTCACTGTAGCTGAACTGAATGGAAGGCATGAGGAAGAAAATAACTGATTTACAAGATTTATCTTTAAATTGATATACACAGGTGGTCATACATATAGGTCATGTATGTCTTGGGACAGGTAGCATGGCCCCACTTTTTCATTTTCTTTGCCTTTTTGGTGGTTGGTTAGGTATTTGGAATAGGATTAATTTTCTGTAACATTTTACTCCTCAATGTAAATGATGCCATCAAAATGGAATAAAAATGCTTATTTTGTCAAAAAATTTATAGATTTTAATTCAAGAAGGTAATATATTTAATAGCCTGAATTTCTGGGGGAAAACAAACAAACAAACAAAGCAAAACAAAAAATGATAACAAAAAAAACAGAACAGGATTTTGTCCATAATCTCAGGTAGCAAGTTTCTAACTTCTCTTTGAGCTTTATATGTCTTTCGGAAATATATTCAGACTAAATTTGAAGGCTTTTGAGTGATGGATAATAGAGGATATCACTTACTAGAAGGTTTCTCATAGATAATTATCTTTACTATGAAAAATCATGTCTTATTTATGCAAAAATTTATCCAATTTCAGCTGCAGTCACTGGATATTGTTATGCCTTCGTTTAGTACATTAAAAACCCTTGCCTTTGAAAAGTTAAGTAAATAGAGCTTTTTGAATCTCAGACTGCAGACTTCAAAACAGCCTTATGAGGTTTTTTGAGGGTTAGGCAGTCTAATAATCTTTCCAGTGTTGCATTCAGAAGAAATATTATCTTCATATTTCCCATATACATGATGGGATTGGTTTGGATTTCTGTTAATTTTCATGTGGCCAATGTTTAGACTGTGGGTTTGAGTGTTAAGATGCAGTGTTGCAACAACAGTTTGAATTTGAATTACAATAAACTCAGGCACTAATAAGAAAGTCAAAGTTAACTTGGGCAACCTAAGCAAATTCTGGTTAATTAAATATCTGCAAACCTATTAGCTCTAGTTTTCTTCTCATCTAGGTCAGGGTCATCATAGTTTCTAAGAGCACGGAGCTGTGGATTTTACCACATAAAATGCATATTTTTTCTTCTAGTGCAGACAGATCTTCTAGAATTTATTTCAATCAGTAATGGCACAGTAATTATATACATTTCTTTATATACATTAGCTGAACTAGTGTGCAGGGTGAAGAGTCGGCCAGAAGGTGGGAAATAGTCTTCTAATAGTTCTTTTGGTCACTCAAATAAAGGTAGAACAACCTATTTGCAGAGGGAAAATAACATTTTCCCTACCCTGAATTTTAACAACATAGGAAAATCTCTCTCCTTTGTAATAGAACATTGAGTATAACAGATGGTTGTCTCTGTCTGCTTCCTGTTTCTTTTTTGAATCCTCAACAGCCAGCGGAATAGGCAGCTTGCTGGGCCAGTGGCTGAATCTTCTAGGTCAGCCAAATGAAGTATTTTCTCATTCTTAGCTATTTTCTGTTTTGGTTTTTGTTTGTTTGATTGTCTGTTTGGTTTTGGTGGGGTTTTGTTTTGTTTTTTATTTGTTTTGTTTTTTTTTTTTTAGTTATTATTTGCTTGTAATCAAGTAATTTTCTTCACCTACTTTCAATGATTTATATTTCTTTAATATGATGCCTCCATACCAGCCAAATAACTTATAAACATGGTACAGTCAAGTGCGAAGAGAAGTGAATTGAAGCTGCAGTGCATACTTTTGGGAACTGGGAAATAGCATAGAAGAGACAGATGCAGGCAGATGGCCAGCCAGTTTGCTGTCCAGGAGAGTGCTGCACAATTCCAGCTGGGAGTTTCTGCTTTGAGCAGATAGGACCCAGCACATGGAGTATGAGGTCTCTCTGAATGTTCATTTTCATTTAAAAGAATACCCTTCAGCTGGGGGTTGCATGGATTTGAATAGCCTTTTTACAATTTCTTTGCTGGGTGGAGAAGGGTTAGCAATTACAAAATCAAATGTGACTTCTTGAATGTCATATTTTGTCAATGGAATTTTAGCAAAGCAATTGCTCCTTTTACTTTTGAGAAAGAAAATGAGAAAAAAATGATGTGCTAAATGAGAAAAAAAAAGATTCTGCAAGCAATCTGATGTTGATTAACCCATTTCTCTTGATTATGTTTTTCACTTTTTAATTTAATGTAGAAATGTATGGGCAGAGGGGGTTGCATTTCCAAACAAGGTATATGGCTTTTAACAAAAACTGTAGCCAAATCACAATTTTTTGGAAGAGAGATACTGAATTTACCAGGTCTGTGGTTTAAACTGTCTTTATAGATGGGAAATGTTTAATTAATCAACCATTTGTATTTTAGAACACTCCCTTTCCACTTGCCATTATGAACATTTTTTCCACGAGTTCACAGGCTTTCTTACTAAATCATAAGAAAACCTATAACTTTGTCCCTCAAACAGTTCTTCTTCCACCTCTCTTTTGCTTTTAATGTAAACAAAGATTGGTCAACCAAATACAGCTCAGACAGGATGACTTCACTGGAGTATGGCCACAGATTGCCACATATTTGGCAAAAGATACAACTATATATGAACAAGCGAGTGAAAACTGTATTTGCATTTCTCAAAGAATCTCTCACTCTAACAAATCACTCGCAAAAATGCTCATTACCTCTTTGGAGGTAATCCATCAGCAAAACCATGGGTAGCACACACAAGATACAATCCAGAGTGTAAGACTGCAGTCAATACTCCTGCTATTTGGAGACTGGACATTTCTAACAGTGGTAAACAGGATGGCTTGTGTTACACCTGTGGCAGAACTGTGTGCAGAGCACAGTGACTCATTTACAGCATGTTTAGCAAGCCAGCCTTTCAGCTGCTCTGAAGACTGGAAGCAGTCCTCAGATGATATTCTTTCCCTTCCTGGAGGACCTAACATAAAGCAGATTGTTATAGAGGACCCAACTTGCTTCATTCAGTGAAGTACACTAATGAATCAGTGATTTAAGAGCTATATAGCCTACTTCTTTCTTTGTTTTGAAGTGTGATGCGATGCAGCTATGAGCCATTTTACTGGTAGAAATCTTAAACTGGTTGAATAATAAACAAAAAATAATGTACAAAGTGACCATACAGAAAGTTGCTCATTTTTTTCAATAAATTTAAAAAATAGAAATCATTCTATTTTTATTCAGAATCTAAAAGATGGCAGGTGGCTTTCAGGTAATTTACTGCCTGTTCTCTCTCCAGGAACATCTGTTAAAATTATAGCCACATTCAGTGCAACACTTAGCCTGAAAGCAATTAGAATTTCTGGCTTTAGTGTGTGGCTTGCTAAACTCTATTTTGTCATTCAGGCTCATGCTGCAGTTCTCTATGGTTTTAAGTTCTGGAAGCATATTTCTTTGTGCTAGGCAGTGCATTTATTATGCTGGACTTCTGTTCACTCAACACTTCTACAGTTTTAGAGACTAAAGCATAAGAGAAAAAAAATCAGCTCACTGCTGAAATTGGAATGTTACGTGAGAAATCAGGATTCCTTGGGTGGCTCATCCTCTGTTGTTTCAGAAAGAATTTGAATGGAGAAAAGCATTAATCTTTTAACTACACAGTCAAGGTGGCAATGTGGATATTGCAAAAAGAGAGAAAGAAAAACTTTTTGTGGGAACTAAAGTGTGATGCTTCCCAGCAGCCCAAGAGACACAGACTGATCTGTACACAAGTAAATGACAATGAAGGTTCTGGGGCACATGTTGGTGGTGCTGTGTAAGATGCTGGAGCAGCACTGTGTGAACATAAAAGTAGACTGTCTGTGATCTGGGGAATATTTAAGGGTTTGTCATTCCCTCCTCACACAATAGAACATGATTTCCTTATGACAGCTGGAGATCAACAGGAAGCAGGAATCAAAGGCACACTTGGACTCATCAGTTCCCTGTGGGGAACATTTGGGCTCAAAGGTGTGTGCAAGCATGAATTATGAGGACCATAAGTCTTCCTTTTCTGATGTCACTGATGGTGTATCAGAAGTCAGCTAACAGCTGAATTAATTTCTGTGTATGGGACTATCAGCCCACATGATTAAAAAGCAGATGGCAAATGTCCAATGAGCCCTGGGGTTAATATGGGCTTTTCTGCTTTATTTTTTCATGATACAGTATTGTGTTTTGGGTAGAATGCATATTGGGACTGGATAATGGCAAAGCAGCTGCATTTTTGTACTTTCAATTTGAGAGAGAGGAAACCTCCCAAAGCCATAAGGGGTAATGCTCATCAAGGGGTAATGCTCATTTTGTTTGCAAAAAGTCAGAACAAATATATACACCTGGATTTTAGAAAGACAGTTGACCCTTCAGTATGTGAAGGACATTCTGGACCTTGTTAGAATAAGCCTGGCAGCATTCACTGTTACAGGTTGCCCAGTTTTGTCATGAACTATGGGTTTACTTGGTATAAGAGTACTAGTGGGAAAAAACTCAGAAAGATTGAGACTAAGATGGTGGGCACTGTCTTGCTGTTACATGTCTTCACATTTAGAAGTTCAGAGTATTGTTGGTATTTGTTATTTCAAAAGAAGGAAGTCCATTCACAGATATTTTTACAACATTTTTGGGGTTATTAGGAGGTAAGCTGGCTCATCTTTCAGTAGAAGATATATCAGAACCAAAAGGGTAAATATCCCTTTGCTATCAGCTTACAGAAAGCTGTCTCAGTCAACTAAAATTAATGACATATATAAAAACTAACTATTGAAGTAACCTAAACACTAGGCAGGCCCAAGCACTTCTTAAGTACTAACGTCTCAGGACAAAGGATCTCTAATTTTTTTTTAAATGTTCCACATACTTCTATTAATGCAATTAATGTTTTTTAGTTATGAGAAATTGATTCATCAGTGTTTTTTGGCACAGTTGTTCCAAAGAGGTTAGTTTTGTTTGCTGGATCAAGAAGTGCCAATGAGTTGATGAAGACTGAATTTTTGTGAGTGCTTCCCGAGTGAGAGAATTTTAATACTTGTTAAAACATCCTGCACTGACTCTTTTTCTGTATTAGTGACTCAGTCTAAAGATGACAAGCTTGATCTGAAACCATGCAGCTGCATCGTAGGAAAATGCATTATCTTTTAGTGTATCTTGGAAAACACAGAATAGCTTCCAGAGGAAATGCACGTGTGAAATAGTGGGATGGTACTGGCATTGTACTGTGCAAATTCATGCTCAAGAACCAGACATTGTAGACCAGTCATTTAAGCAGAGTAGCTGAAGATCCATTAATCTTTACTACTAGTTCTGAAAGGAAAGTAAGGTGTAAAAATGTTAATAGGCTTGTTTTTGAAATCAGTGACAAAATTTTTCTGTCAATTTGATATTCTACACATGTCAAATACATACATAAAATTTTGTGGTATACTTCAGAGAATAAGCCCTTCCCTCTCTTTTAGTAGAACATAATGAGGCCCTATTTTTCTTGTTAGAAATATTTTCAGTATGATACATTAATCTGAACACAACAAAGATGGGCATCAATTTTAAAGCGCGCTTATAGATTTGTTGTGTATATGCATAAATAAATAACAGGAATCCTCTATGTCTGAACTACAAATTTCAAATGACTGCAGAAAATCACACTTGTTTCTGGTAATATGTAAGTTTATAAATTATTTAATATATAAATAAACCAGTTATTATGTCTAATAAAATATTAAAAATACATTGCCAATACATCTTTTGCATACTTTGACAAGAAATGATGTTGTGACTTTAGCCATTCAGCTGGAGAAATGAGCAAGTCCCTGATGTTTTTGTTCTAATTCTCATTCCAGGAAGACCATTAATGATTTTCTTTTATCTTTTTTTTTTCTTTCCTTACTCTCCCCCTCCCAATAATTTGATTAATCATTTCAGTTACATGTTTCTACTTGGCAGCCTCTGGATTCAAAGGTTCTAACTCAGCAATATGTCAAAAGGAGTGACACTGCAAAGGCTGGACTAAGCTTTGACTTGACACTAAATGAGGAACTTTATCTCTTGAGACATCTGAGTGGATTAGAGTAAATGAACTTTAAGAGGAACTTAAGAGCTATGAGCATAACCCACACAATCCATACATATTGAATATATCTGCAAATGTGCTCTGCCTAGCACTACTGCATGGTTTCAATTTCATATTAATTCTCTTTAAGAACTGCCCCATGTCCTTATAAACATGCACAAATTAAATACAACAGCAAAGAAGTAAAACAGAAAGGCTTTCACAAAGTGTGGGAAAACTCTAAAGGTAGCTTCAAGTTATGTATTCTGCAAAGTCCACCAGGGATTTTGAAAATTAGTCCTACCAAAAATTGTAAGACCTTTTATGCAGATAAATACTCTTGTACAGAGAGGGTAGAAGTTTCAGTTGAAGGTATGGTCTTAAAAATTCCTTTTAATTTGTGGAGATCATCCATACTTGGCTTCATGTGTGGTTGGAGAAGTGGTGAACAGGAAGGAAGACTTCAGTTTTCTCTTCTGGTCTTTCTGTGGTTTGTACACAGTGTGAATCTGAGACACTTTGGCTTGGGGATCTACTGAACATCTCTGTGATAGACCTTCATTTGACTTGGCTCTCTGAAATAGTGTGTTATTTTGTTTTTTCTTGTCAAACATTTATTTTTTTCTTTATAAGTCAGACTTTTTGGTGCAAGGGTGAGGCAGCCTCTTCTGTGACATGCTAGAAGCAAATATAATGTTGTGTAGGTGTGGATTATGTAAATGGTGCAAATTGTGAAGAAGTGTGAGTTTAGATGTGTAGGGATTTTCCTACAGCTCCCTTTTGTTAATAAACTTATAACTTCTATAGCTTAGAATTAAGATAAAATTTTGCTATATTTTTGTGTAGCTAACATTTTGTGTATGACAGTATTTGGATGTTCCACATGAGGAATGAATTCCACATGAATTTACCTCACCTAACTTCAGTGACATAAATACCAGGCCTGAGTTTAAGATACTGGTCTGAGCTCTCCTTATGACTAAGGAATGACAAGAATGGATGATTTTCCCATTTATTTTAAATACATTTTTAATGTGTGTGGGTGTGTACAGGCTTCTATAGCTGTGTTCTTACTGCAGAGTAAGACTAGATGACTGGCTTAGACTACAGACTTGTTTTTAAAATGAATTGAGATGAATCCATTTTAGGTGCAAACCAAAATTCACTAATTAACAGAGTAGTTTCTTAACGTTAAGATCACATTCCTTCCACATTCATAGAGATCAAAAGGTAGAACATTCAGATATGAAAATTTATAGACCCTGTGGATAGATTAAATTTTTGTGTAGGAAACTGGAGACATTGAAAGAGACCTAGAAAATTGACACTGTGGGCTGCATAATTTTTTGAATCATGCCTCAGCAAAGGCATGCCATAGTCAAGAGTGTATATGTTAAATGTTGCTGTTGCTATGCCACATAATTCACTGATTAAATATTTACAAAACAAAAATACCAGTGTTTTCTATAACAGGGTATTACAATACACCATAGAAGGTAAAGTATCACACAGTACCACTGTATGATGTATCATACTGAGTTCTGACATCAATAGTTATTAATAACTTTTACTTTCAGATTGCTGATGAATTTTTGATCTTTCACATATCTTGGACATTTTGCTAATCTTATACAAAATCATTATCCATGATAAATATTGTTTTGTCAGGAGGCATATTGCACTGTATTTTGTGAAGTTAAAAGCATGTCATTGCATTTTTGTAAACGTAGACTACTTTCAGGGTCTAGGTTAAATGCAAATAATTTGTAATGTTGAAGTTGCAGGTAAAATTGTCAAATGGTTTTTAGAATAATCAATTTATTACTATCCCAGAGAAGCTATTTTTGTAGACTCTTCTATGTTATTTCCAGTTGATAGATATCTATGTTGTGATTTTAACAGAAAAAGCTGTCACTGAGTTTTGTTAAATTAAAATATTTGAAAGGCAAAAAAAAAAGACACAGTCTTTCAGCAAATTATTTCTTTATGACTAAGAGCGTTTTAGAGACAGATGAATATTGTCACCAACAGAACATTTTTTAATTATCTTCATTTCACTGGATATTTTTATAGTTGAGAACTTGATGACTAACAAATTGAATTGTAAACTTCTTCCTGAGACACATAGTCAGTTGAACTTTCTTCAGGAAGAAGAAATGCATGTTTCCTTTCAAATAAAATAATAAATCTATGTTTATTTTGGAGTTGTAAACTCCATTGTACACTTTTCAGAGGTAGGTGATGGTCTCAGTGGGATTGCTTAATGAAAAAGATATTGTTTAATATGTTTAAGAGTTGTGTATTCCAGTATTCAACATTTTTGTTCATTTTCTGATTGAGGAAAGTAATTCTTGTGAGATTACAAAATGTTTTGAAGGTCTGCTTGATTTATGAGTGTAAATTGTGATATTTTAGAGGATCCAATTCTCTTGCCAATTTCACCCAATTACTTCTGTTTCCATAACCATCGCTTCCTTTCTTTAATGAAAAAACCACCATGCAATTGTTTTTTCCTAAGTAATTGAAAGGTCAACAATCAATATTTTATTACAAATATAATAAACTGTCAGTAACTCATGCCAGCTCAGGCACCTGCCATGAAGAGCAGTAGCTTCTGCCATACAGCAGGAGCAGTATGTGCTTAGCTCTTGGTTTCATTCTGTACCAGCCTTTGAGGCATCTTTCTTATTGCCTTATAAAGGTTTTAAAATTTGTTTTTATATAGCCTAGTCTTTCTCTTGGGGGAGTCTAAAGCACCCTTCAATGACATCCAATTATAGACAGATCATATAAAGGAAGTATTCATCTAAATATAACCTGATCTTGCTCTTGGGCAGTCTAAGGCAATCCTCAACCACATCCAATTATAGATGTATCATATGAAGAAAGTACTCATTTAAATATAGCTGACAGCTCCATAGATGACTAGAAAATGGTCATCTAATCTTACTCCTGAGGTAGCACAGGCCATAGGATTTCATCATTGACCCTCTAGTCTACAGAAAAAAATGCCTTCTAGGAAGCAATCCAGACTTGATTTATAGGAATCAAAAATCTGTTGCTCCCTTCAGGCATGTTGGAAAACAGTTTAATTTTCTCTGTAATTTGCCTGTATGATATTTTAATTTGCTCACATTTATCAACTTTATATGAAACATATGCCTTCTGGGATAATATTTCTGGTGGATTTTTTTATAAGTAAGACATTACAATTGAAACAAAATTATTGTATGCTATGATGGTTTCTTAAAATAGGTTGCAATATGCCCTGCATGGTAAACAGCAGAATGTTTTCTTTGTATCCTAGCTTCCTAGATATGCAAAGCATACACAATTTAATAGTCTAATTAACTCTTAAGGTGCTGTCATATATTCACTGGTGGAGGGATGTTAGCAGCGGTGTTTTCAATTTTTGGGGTCTTTTTACAACATGCTAGTAACAGCTTCTTCTGCAAGTTCTCTAATATTTATATTTGCTTTGTAGAGAATTTCTGATCCTTTGATTAGGTTTGTGGAAAATAAATTATCATTGTTTGCTAGAAGTTCCAAAGACTGAGAGAAGCCATGTGTTAGAGAGCAGGACAGCATAGGACATTACAGAAATTCAGGTTCTGGCCACAAGACCGATAGCAGTCCTGTACATATTTCATCATTCAGATTTTCTACATTAACTTTATTTTTCTGTTTAAGATTGTAATTGCAGACTTAGGCTACAGAGTGATTACATGTATTTGTTAAGATGGCAGTGAACATGAGAAATGCTAATTTTTTATAGGCTGTGCTGTGCTCAACTTAATGTTTGGCAAAGATGAAGGGTTTTGGTTCATTTGTTTTTGTTTCTGTCATAGAAATGGAAAAGCAAATATTTTGGACACTGTAGGCTTAGTATCAGTGGAATATCAAGAAAGAATCTATTACCTGTGGAAAGCTTAGGGAAGTTGGCTTTGTGTATATAAAATTTCAAGATGTAATTTAGAATTATTATGGTGTTTTCAATTTGTTTATTAAAACAGTGATAACCTGATATGGAAAAAGATAAGAGAGGTCTCATGAGTTTCAAACTACTATGAAACTGAATTGGGAGCAATTTTAAACTCCCTTTGAAATCTTTCATACAGCCATAAGTATATCTTAAAGGATGCTTTCTATAATAAATCTCATAATATAGGTCTTACACCTGTCTTAATATTATAACATCTGTGAGCAAAATATATGTGAGCTTATAAAGGGATTCACATGAGAGACTGTCTTCTAAAATGAAGTCTGTAGTATACAAATGCAATGCTTATAGTTGCAGTATTTGGTGCAAAGATTATGGGAAATCAAGACTGAACAAAACAAAAAATTGTCCTGATGCTCATACCATTGGTTGGCATAGGACTCAAGGGATGTTTAATGCATGACATTAGAAGCTATTAAAAAAAAAAAAACAACAAATAATTTTTGTTCTTTTTAAATTTTTAATTCACTAGTTGTTTTACCCTCAGGTTTACTTTCTCCAATTTTAGAACTTCTAGTTTGAGGATTAGGAAGGCAAATTCTTTTTGAAAGTAACATTTTGAAAGTATAAAAAGCAAAATACAAAAATATCTTGAAAAAAATTAAGCATATTAGAATTACCAGTCAATTTTATTACATTGCTTTATATATAGTGGTTGTAGATAATGTAAGTACTGCTGCTTCAAAATGTTTTTATTCCTGTTTTGCTAAAGTGCCTCAAACCCCTTTCTTTCAGCTCAAGAATATATCTTCATAAATTATGAAGTTGCTGCTATGGATTTATGCTACTTTAAAAAAATGTTAAAATTTAGACACAAGTGAAATGAAGCTATTATTGTTAAATAGCCATCAATCCTTGCCCCATCATAGTTTGTTTTCCTAGGTGTTCAGAACCATTCAGACACTGCCATAATGCAGTGTGCCACCCTAAAAACAGCTGCCTAGTTAGAACAGTGTCTTAAGAGTACAGAAAAATAAGTGCTTTATAGCATATTTTGCTTTTTTCCTTCACAATTTTAGTTGAGTAACTTTTCTGTCACTTCAGTATTGAGCTAGATGACAAATCAAATTTAACTATTTAACCAGACATAATTGCATCTGAAACCTGTATTACCTGGAAAAGAGTAGCTATTACTGGTTGTTTTTAAATGTTATAGTTAAAAAAGCATGATTCAAACAAATTCCAGAATTTCTTAGAACTATATGCTCCAAGGTAATGAAGGGCATAAGTTTAAAAGTAAAAGCTTGAGATTTAGTGAAAGATATCAGGATGCACAGAACTGAGCAACTGTGTTCTTGCACTGATCAATTTATGGTGTCAGTGAGCATGGATAACAAAGTAGGATTTCGTACTTTTAAATTTAAATTGGAATAGTAAGTAATGATACAAAATACTTGTCACAAACAAAAATAAAAATCAACAATCAACAAAAGCTTGATAAATATCATCAGCCAGCAAGTAAGAGGTTGTGAGTTTGGGCCGGCTTATCAGGCTGATATTTGGGTGGGCAAGTCGGAGGGTGCAGTACCTGTGAGATGAGTGCACTACAGCATCCCTCTGTTTGCTGGTGAGCCCCAAGCTAGACCAGCCATTGAGGATAAAAGAGCCTGGGAACTGTTCAGGAGTATTGGACAGAGAGCAGGGTCATGCTGTATTTGAGGGATCCACTAAAGTGCACGTGAGTGTGAGCTGGGAGTGCTGAGTGTGTGCTGCCAGTACTGAGCTTCAGACTCTACTGGCTGAGAGGGGAGGGCACTTGATGCCTGTGTGTGTGCTCATGTCCCACATGAAGGTGATGCTCAAGGCAGCCCCTTGAGCTGTGGCAGTCTGTGGCAGCCTGAGTAGCAGGCTGTGCTGGTGTCCTCTGTGTGTGTGTGCTTGGAATTCACACTCAGCATCACAACTGTTGGACTTGCAAAGGAGAAAGGAGCAGCTGCAT
The DNA here is from genome assembly GCF_024509145.1 of Vidua macroura. Classification (NCBI taxonomy): domain Eukaryota; kingdom Metazoa; phylum Chordata; class Aves; order Passeriformes; family Viduidae; genus Vidua; species Vidua macroura. The sequence continues at coordinate 52,490,458 of NC_071574.1, forward strand.
CTGTTGACCAGGGATAGAATTCTCTGGCTTTCTGGGCTGGACTCCAGAGGCCAGTGGGAAAGGTGTCTTATTTATATAACAACTCAGAGCTGCTGGAGCCAATGGCCATTTCTCAGATCCCTTAACAAAATGTAATCAGAATACTTATAACCAGCTCCCAAGGTTTCCTCAAACTTTTTTTTTCTTTCACAAAAAGTAATTACACTGATGAAAAAGCACATTAATCCCCAAAGATGTTAATCGTTATATTTTAATACTATCATATTTTTATACTATCATTATAAATATAAAGAGAATCTCTAAAGACCTGCTAAAAAAGAAGTGGTTTTGATAAAAGCAAAAATAGTAACTACAGAACACATCAGAAGAATCCCAGAAAACTTAATATTGTTGTGAATAAATATCAAGATCAAATTTATCTTGCAGCAAACAGAATTAATATTAATTAAAGATAAATTTAATTCTATCTATCAGGGCTTTAGCTTTCCTAACACAATCCCTGGATGCTTAGTCAATTTCTTTGTATTCCATAGAGGTGGGGGTTGGAATTAGATGATCTCTGAGATCCCTTCCAAACCAAACCAAACCAAACCAAACCAAACCAAACCAAACCATGCCAAACCATTCTGTTATTCTGTGACTCCTCTCAGGCTACCTGTCCTTGCTTCCATATTCTCTAGGCTTCCTCTCTGTGTTTCATTTGGTATAGGAGCTGCTTGTTCAATAGCTGAAATAATCTTGTGATGCTTTTCTCTTATAAAGATTCCATAATCTACTAAATAATATTGACAGTTCCCATTCTACATATATAGTGATAGGAGTACTTTATCCAAATTTAAAATTGCACAACCGGTGTACTAGCTATGCAATGCTCAGGCTTCACATCATGTTCCATTGAAGACTGGAAGACTGCAGGAATTTTATTTTTCCTTCTTCACACTGGGCAAAGAAATTGTATCATGGGAATCTACCTTAGTAAATAATCAGTGATAATTTTCAATCTTTCTTTTATTTATGCTGCATAGATTAAATTGTTATTTCGCTATTCACTCTACTTGGCTCTGTGCAAAATAAAAAGCAAAATTCTTTGGTAAGAAAAGGTAATTCACATTATATTAGCTGTTAGTTATGATTTTAGGAAGCTACTATGAAAGATACAAAAAAAATTCATATTACAGAAATTGATAATATTTATTTGCATCAGCTTTCATCCTTGACATACCATGCTCTAGCTTTCATAATTGCCAGTAACATTCTTTTCATATAATAAAAATCACAGAATTTCTTTTATTTGGTGCACTTACTATGTGATTGTGAAATCAGGTGTTTTCTGTGGATATCACTGATCCTCTAAATCTTGAAAAAGTGAATCTCAGAATAGCTGATGTTGGAAAGGATCTCTGGACTCTCTGCTCAAGATGGGCCACCCAGAGTTGGTTGTCCAGGATCATGTCTATCCTGTGTCACTTCCTCTGGGTCACCCTACCTTGGCAAGGGGTTGTGGACTGCATGGTCTTCAGAGGTCCCTTCCAAACCTAATTATTCTATTATTCTGTGATTTGTAAATCTTAAATTTGGTAATTAATAGTTTGCTAGCCATTTTCTTCATAATGGCCACTATATTATAAACTTTTAGCAAGTGCACCTCTGATCAAAACCTGCTTAAATAGTGTAATTATTGTCATGGAGGGAGAAGATTTGGCAAAAATTGTTATTGAAGTTCTTTTTTCTAAACCATTCTAAGCTGATTTAGATACCCTGCTGTGGAGAAGTCAAGTAGGCCCTATAGTCCAATATTCCAGCTATGAACTGACTGATGTGAAAAGCTTGATGGCTGCATGTAAGAATATCTGAAGTATTTAGCAATGCAAATATCTAGGGTAAAGCAGCCCTATTAAGGCTCTCTCCTGAGCTATAGGAGCTAAAAGTTGTTGTGTGTCCTCTTATTCTTCTCCTTTCTAAGATTAAATAAAGAGAAAAGGTCCTAGTCTCCATCTGAGATTTTTTTCATCTCTAATCATCACAGTTATCTTACATCACCCTATATCTGTTACTTTTTCCACAGAGACACAATTTTCTATCAGCTACTGCAATGAAGCAGAGTTTAAGTTGCATCTACATACCTCAGCAAAAAAGCAACAACAATTATGGAAGCTATCTACCATACAAGGTCAATTTTTACTGATGCTTCTATTTAGAATAATCAACTCTGCCTCTAGATAATAAAATGAGGGCTAGGGAGCATCCAGAAATGAAGCACAACTAACATGTAAATGGGTTAGGATCTCATCCTGCATATGTGTCATAAAAATTTATTGTTCATTGAACTTAATAGGTACTGAGGTCATTCATTGACACTTTAAAGTATGAGGGTCTTATTATAAATTAATCTTTATTTTTGTTTTAACTTTAATATTACAGCACTTCAAAAGAAGCCCTAGTAACCATAACAAGTACAATTTGACACATATCAACAATTTTATTTCTGTAAGCATTTTAACAGCCTTGGCTTTTCAGTGGTTGAGCACATTTGATTTAATGCTCTCTTCACATTCACCTGTGTAGTGAGAATAAGAAATAGTTTTCATCTGATACCCTAGATGTACAACTCTCAAATTCTTTGCTGGAATTTCAGTAGTGACAATTATTGCTAAAATGTTCAAAAGGATGATGAAACACTTAGAAGGAGAATTTGAGAAAGTCAAGCGAAAAGACCAAAATCTGGTAACACTATCAGTAGTGATATAGGTTGATTTCATTAAAATCAAAGTTTTCATACAAGAGTATGAAATATAATATACAAGAGTAACTTAAAACTGTAGCTATATGGAATACTCTTTTAGTAATGAAAATGTGTTTGAAACAAATTTTTTTTAGATTAAAAGAAGCTAATTTTAAAAAGTCAAAGTACATACAGAGGAAAAAAACCAAACATGCACATTAGAATTAAGGACTAAAGACAATTAAGGAACAAGGACAAAATATTTGCAAATGCTACAAAAGCTGTTTACAGACATGTTATAAAAAAGCTTTGAATAAATTATAGATAGAAATGTGATCAATGTTTAAAGTAGTTTTTCATGTATATGTGTAGGTTTACAGTATAGTGTATTTAGTTTACATAAACATAATCTAGATTTACTAAATATTTTATAGCATAGATAGCATAGATATTATGCATGTACTCTGAAGTAGCTAAATATGATAAAAGTAAAAATAAATAAAAGAGTGAACAAATATTAGTATTATAGAGCACAGTGAAAAACTATTAGCTATAAGAATGTAACTTGAAAAGCCAAGTGATGTTTGAATGCTGCTATTTATTATACATAAGACTATAATAAAGAAGAAGGGATAAACGTTAATTCAACTTTTGAAAATACACCAAAACCAGAAAGTATTGCATAGATTTTGAGAAGGTAGATACTAATTTAGTTTGAAAAAGCGATTTAAAATATAGAAGCAGTATATATTATTTTAAGTATATATCCTTAAGAGATGTGAATTTTCTCTAGTGCTCAACAAATAGGATTCCATTCTCAGCTTATCCTTCAGCTCTATGACTATTAAAAACAAATGGTCCCTATGTTGCACTAATTTTTGTCAAAACTAGGACAATTTTTAAAATTTGTGATTTTTCACATTATAGCTTATAATGGCTAGAACTACTGAGGTGGGGAGAGAATGGAAAGTAAATAATAGATAGAAAATAGAAAGAATACCTCAGAAAAAAATTAAAATCTTCTTAAACTGATTACTTACCCTTGTGAGAATCAACTTCATAGTTCATAAATCAATCCTGAAAAAAAGAAAAATGAAAAATATTTTTCTCATTTTAAGATATGCTTTTATCTTCTAGTATTGACCAAAGAACTCTAGTACAACAGATAATTTGTAAGCCAGAATAACAGCTTTTTAAGTACTCAAATGAAAAGTGACCTTAGAGTCATGATATGCTTGACTTCCCTGAAAAGGAAGACATAGAATACAGTGCCAATTGTCTTCTGGTTTAATGTATTTAATGGCTGGTAGAATAAAGAGAATTTAAATAGATAGCAGCATTTGATTTTTTTTACCAATTAATTGACTGGAATAATTACCACTCAACTTTCTTATGTGGTATCTTTGTATGTTCTTTAATCACATGGTTAAATTCAGCTGGCTATGATTTACTAAAAAGCAGCTCATAATATTAAAGTTCAGTTAATTAGAGAGAGAAGGTAATCAATCTTTCTAAGCTCAGCCTAAGGATATTCTTTGATTTTAAAGGATTGACTTCTTATCTGAATTTGACAAATGGATTATTGAAATTTATATTGACTTTTGTCAAGCTGTTTAAATGTGTAGCTTATAATTTAACTTGTAGTTTCACCACCTTGTTAAAACCAATTTTCTAAGATGATAAAATAAACCCATTGCACATTCTAACAACAATGAGCCCTGGCTTAGTGACAGGAAAGATGTAAGAATATTTAACTTCCTTCTGTGCTCAGCTGAGTGCTAATTCCTGGTGTTCTTACCTTCTACCTCATTACTGAAAACTTGACCTCTTATAATCTCCCACCATGGTTGTTTCCACCATCTCTTATTGCTGTATCACTTTGCAGATCTAAAAGCTCAAAGAAAATAAGAATAATTGTGTCACAGGAGAACCCCTATGTAGGGTAGAGGCTAGAATAGAAGAACTCAGTGATACATAATTTGAAATTGATTAGCTATAAAAGACAGATATAGTAGTGGATTGTGACTTTTTCTAAGACTCCTATGGCACTTTCACTGTAGTGTCATGCCAATCATGTCCCCAGCCCCTCTGGTCCAGTGTTGACCAGAACCATGGACTCCAGAAACAGGACATTTACCCCAACTGCTCAGTATGCCTAAGTCCTGGCTGGTGGCCTGGATTGCTACACAAAGTTCTTGCACCCCTGGCTCAGCTTTCTGCAGGATCTTGGACATGGCCAGAGGGCAGTTTTTTTAACCACATATTATTTTCTGAAGTTGACAGCTGGCAGAAGCTAGCAATGTCTTGGCTGCTTGTGTGACACCAGGCTAGTCTCACTGGCATTCTTTGTACTGGAGGTCAGTGAATGATTTTTGTAATGATTTCTAACATGTTCTGTTTTCCCATTCCCAATGTGACACACAAGTAAATTGTCAGCAAAAGTTACATAGCAAAATTAATCTATTCTTTAATTTATTTTCTAGCTTATACTGGATTAGTTTAATGAGTCAGAACTGGTCAAATATAGTAGAAGTCACACATACCTGGGGCTTTACTTTGCAATGTGCAACTGTGCCACCTGATGATGACAAATAATTAAAAAATCTGAAGGGTTTTCCTATTGCGCCATTTTATATGGATTCTAGTTCATGCATCTGAGCTGCTTATATGCCAGCAGCTCTGGGAAAACCATCTCTGGGGCAGAGATTTAGTGACATAAATGGAAGTAGTCTTATGGGTTTTGAATATCATCTGCTATTTCAAGTTTGTGATGCAAATGTTGAGAGTCTCATTATCGAAAGGCAAAGACATGACTACACATGTGGAAGGCTAAAATGATGCTTATGTCCTCCACTGAGAGCACTGTACTCTTATCTATCATTCATTTCTGTGAACCTCATCACTGCTCACAGGCATGTACATTCATATTCTACAGAGTGCAGAGTCCATAAAAATAGAAGAAAAAGATCTTCTAGTGAATACATTATGCCTTTTTTGAAAACCAAAATTTTCTTGTTTGCTGAGGAATTTACATATTCCTGCATATTTTCCATAAATTTGGTGTAGATTTTTTCCTGCAGATGTATTTAGCTCTGGTTAACTAAACTGCCATAGTATTTAATCAGAAAACTTTGCTACAACTGAAAAAAAAAAAAAAAAAAATTATCTAAAAAAAGGTAAGGCGATGAGGCTACTATATTATGATATGATATGATTAAATAGAATTTTAGTTCAGTTGTTTGACTGTCATACCAGTTGAGCTTTCCTGCCTTTGCTTTTCAAATATCTTAGGATTCTAGTGTTTGTTGCATCTGTCAGTCAGCCAATTAAATTCACATTGAGAGAAAACATTGTGAGGGAAGAAAGTGTCATTCTAATGAGCTCCTATTATTGTTTACATTCTTGTGCAATAAGTGAAATTTCAGTTATCAGAACCTGACAACAGAAGGAAAGAATTCTTAGAAAAAACTTAAGGTGAGACATTCTTTCTGAGATCCTGGGATTTATGCTAATAGACTCTGAATATAACATGTCCTTTATGTTCATCCATAATTGCCAAATTTGTGTTATTTGTATTGGCATTTTAAATTAATACAGTCAAATCAGTATGTCTCCATTAAGGTGGATCTTTAAAAGTAAATTATGTGAACATTTTAATAATGAGAATTGTTTTAGTCTAGATCCAATATTTTTGGGGGTTTATGTGGCTATATTTTCTCAGCAGGGATGGCTTCTGTGAGAAGCTGCCACAAGCTTCCTCCACATGTGTTAGAGCCAATCCGTGACAGCTCCAAAGATGGATGTGCCACTGGCCAAGGATGGGTCAATCAGAAATTGTGGTAATGACTGTGATAACCTATTTAGGAGGAAGAAGAAAAAGGGTATTGTGCAGATTTTATTGTGGCCAGAGAAGAGAGGAGTGAGAACATGTGAGGGGAACAACTGTGCAAACACCCAGGTCAGTGGAGAAGAAGGGGCAGGAGGTGCTCCAGGAACTAGAGCTGAAATTGCCCTGCAGCCCATGGTGCACACCATGGTGAGGCAGCTGTGCCCCTGCAGCCCATGGAGGAACATGGGGATGCTGAGATCCACCTGCAGCCCTTGGAGGAGACCCTGGCTGGAGCAGGTGGATGTCTGAGAAGAGGCTGTGACCCTATGGGAGGCCTGTGTGGAGTAGGGTCCTGGCAGGGACCTGCAGACCCATGGAGAAAGCAGCCCATGCTGGAACAGGTTTTCTTGGTAGGACTTGTGAGCCCTTGGGGACCCATGCAAGAACAGCCTGTCCTTGAAAGACTGCACCTATGGCAAAGTGACCAACATTGCTGCAGTTAGTGGAGAACTGTCACGCATAGGATGGTCTCACACTGGAGAAGTCCATGGAGAACTGTCTCTTGTGGGAGGGAGCAAGCAAAGGACTCCTCTCCCTGAGCAGAGGGAGAAACATGTAATGAACTGACTATAATCCCCATTCCCTGTCTCCCTGTGCTGCTGAGAGGGAGGAGGCAGAGCTGGGAAGGAGGGGAGGATTAAGGGAATGTGTTTTTAAGGTCTTATTTTACTTCTCATTATCCTGCTCTGATTTTGTTAGCAATAAATTTGAATAATATCTCTAATTCTAGCCTGTTTTGCCTGTGATGGTATTTGGAGAGTGACTTCTATTTTATTTAAATATGTAAAGATATTTATTTAAAGTAAAAATATTTATTTTTAAACAAAAAAGAAAAATTATTGACTTTTAATTTTTTTTTTTTTGCTGTTACAAATTAGAAATTAATGCCTGTATATGAAAAACAGTGTGGCCAGCAATGCTGGAAACCACCCTTGTGGAAAAGTGATTCTTCCCCTGTATGTGGCACTGGTGAGGCCACATCTCAAAATCTGTCCAGTTCTGGGCCCTTCAGTTCAGGAAGAACACAGAGGGAATGGAGCAAGTCCAGAGAAGGGCAAGAGAACAGGTGAAGGGTCTGGAGCACAGGGCCTGTCAGAGGAGCTGAGGGAGCTGGGGGTGTTTAGCCTGGAGGAAAGGAGGCTTGGGGGGTGACCTTAGCACTCTCTATAGCTGCCTGAAGAGAGGGTGTAGCCAGGTGGATGTGGCACTCAGCGCCATGGTCTGGTTGACAAAGTGGCGTTCGGTCACAGGTTGGGCTCAATGATCTCAGAGGTCTTTTCCAACCTAATTGATGCGGCTTTGCATTCTTCTCGCCCTAGTCTCGGGCAGCTAGGGCGCCCGGCTAGTGGCGCTGCCTTTTGGCCAGGAGAGCGGGGCTGCCGCGTGCGTGGAGCTCTAGCGCTGAGCCTCCGTGTGGGTTTGCCGGTCTTCGTAGCCGAGCGCTGAGAGGAGACAAAGGGATGAGGGAGGCACACCTTGTCCTGCATGGCTGGAGAACGTTTATTTCCCGCATGGCCGCTGCGATGGCTGGGGTGCCTGTCTCCTAGAGCACACGTGGTCAAGATGGCGCCAAGACAAATGGAGCATGGGGTTATATAGGGGGTGGGCAGACAGGGGTGGAAGCCCCCCTCGTCCAATAGGGACAGGCAATGGGGGAGTGACGTAGACTACGGCAGCCTACGGGAACATAATAGGGGCGGGTACAGGGTTCCGGGACAAATAAGAATACAGGGATATATATAATACTGACACAGAACTTTCAGGAACGAACAGGGGTGGCTACAAGACTGACATGGGAAAGCTCCTGTGGCAGTCAACCTGGAGCAAACCATTGTGAGGGGAAAATGGGGGTACATAGAACCAACTAACATTTATTAAGACCCCTAACTGAACCAATGTGGGATGCAACATATTGATTCTGTGATTCTGTCATATTCTATAAACAATACTGTTGGCTGACAAGCTGGACATTAGACTAGCTTTAGACAGAAGAAACTGCTAGTGCTTTTATAAAAAAACTTGTTTCTATGACAAGAACTTTGGCAATTCATGTCTCTTCTGAATGTCAGTCTCCAACAGAGCCCTGGGCAGAAATATTTCCTTGACCTATTTAAACTTTGAACATTTCAATTTTTATTTTTGCTTTTGCAGTGAAGCAAACCCAAACATATTCAAAGTATAGAGTAATAAGGTTTAGAAAAGGAGGAAGATAAAAAAAAAATTCAACGTCATGCCTTACCTGATGTTCCTGTTCCTTGAACTGTCACAAATAATGTGAAAATGCTCTAAGCAACAGCAGGAGGCTCTTCTTGGATAGGTGTCTCTATTGGAGAGACAGTCATATAAACACTTTGATGTTTATGTGATAGCCTCGGAATCTCTTTTCCAAATTCACAGTGAAATGTCATGAACAGTAACAGAAAAGCTTCACTGTTGAACCGAGCAGTCTTTTTCTACATTTTGGTGCTTGCTTACAGAAAGCTCTATAGCCTACAGTTGTGTTTGCATATATATATATATATATATATATATATATCAAACCACTAGTACATTTCCTATTAAAATAGGTTATTCTATAAAGCAGGAAAAAAAGGTATTTTGCATACAAGCTTATTGCTACAAGCATCTTTTTCTTTCCTTTAAAAACAGCATTTTTTCCTTTTTAAAGCAGAGTAAACTTTAAAACAAAGGAATATCGTGTTCACAAATGCAAATGCTTCCTGTTTTCATGTTACAAGAATATTTATTTTCACAATAATTCTTAGAGTTTCAAACTTCTGTGCATAACTTTGTCTCAGTGTAAGAGTAATAGTCACCTCATTGCAATTACACAGACTCCAAGAAGACTACAGTTCTAGACAGTGAAAGGAATCATGTGATAATGGTAATATACTCTAATCCATATATATTCAGCCTCAATCATAAAAAAAATAGAGTTTTAGTAAAGTATATAAAATTAGGGGATTTTTTTTTTTTAATCTATAGCAGAGATCCACCTGTAGCCTCTGGGGAGGACCCCATGGTGGAACAGGTAGATGCCCAAAGGAGGCTGTGACCCTGTGGATAGCCCTCACTGGAACAGGCTCCTGGCAGGAGCTGTGTTCCCATGGTGGACCCAGGCCAGAGCAGCCTGTTCCTGAAGGACTGTACCCCCTGGAAGGGACCAACACTGGAGCAGTTCATGAACAACTGCAGCCTGTGGGAAGGACTCATGTTAGAGGAGTTCATGGAGGATGGTCTCCTGTAGAAGGTACTCCACGATGCAGCAGGCGAAGAGTGTGAGGAGTCCTCACTCTACGGAACAGGGAGCAGAAGAAACAGCAGATGATCAACTGAATGCAACTACTTGTTCCCCTGCACCACTGATGGGAAAGACAGAGAAAATCAGGAGAAAGGGAGGAGCAAGGGGAATTTTAAGAATGAGTTTTTATTTCTCATTATCCTAATCTGATATGATTGGTTATAAATTCAATTAATTTTCCCCAAGCCAAGTCAGCTTTGCCCATAATGGTAACTGGTGAGTGCCTCTCCCTTTTCCTTAATTCAACCCATGAGCCTTTTGTAATATTTCCTCTCCCCTGTCCAGCTGAGGAGGGCAGTGGGCACCTGGCATCCAGCCAGGGTGGACCTACCACAACAGACTATAAATGACAGTTTGTTTGCCACATGACCTTGATTAATGCAGCATGACAGCAGATTAGCCTTCCAGACCCAAAACGTATTGTTTAAAATAACTTACAGTGTCAGTGAGGACAATCTCCATGAATCGTTTCCTTAAATATCAACATTTAAATTTAATATGTAGTTTAACAGCAATTCTATGTTTAAATGAGCCAGTTATCACAGAGTGTTTCAGTTAACTTATCCATAAGAAAATGCTGAAAGGGATGCATTTTTTAAATAAATGAAGATTTATATGATTCTATGAATTTATATTTGCCCCCTAACTGTTACAACAGCAATAAAATCTTCAAGTTTAGTGAATGTTTGTGAAATACACAATACTTATATAAGATGCTGTTCTTTGCTTTGTTGGGTTTATTAAGGAATTATATTTTCATCTAAATAAAGGCACAGAGATAAAAATGTTACACATCTGAAAACAGGCAAAAGCTTCTTAAATGGATCTGTGAAGAAGTGTGTGTGAGCAATATAAAGAATCCAATCAATAGAAAAGAGAAGAGAAGCAGGAAAAGAAAATTAAAATTAAGGATGAAGAAGCTAGCCTGGGAGCAGGGAACACAGTTAAGGTTGACTTCACTGTGCTTCAGAAGCAGAGAATCAATAAGGCCATTGCTTAAAACTGAAGATGAAATTACTTGTGTAAATGTGCTTTATTATTCTGAATCTCTGTTATGTGGTTTCAAGACTTTACTGCTGTTCACTTCTGCATTGCTTATTTTTTTCTTCTGGGACTCATCAGTCTTCTTTTGTTATCTTTTTTGCTTTTTTTTTTTTTTTTTTTGCCTTTCTGGAAAGATGTCTTCTACAGTGTAAATCTACTTGTCTACACATTTATTTATATGATTTTACAGAAATAAAAAATACAATAACAAAGCATGGGGAAAAAAATAATAGTCTGTGTTATAGTTCCATGTATAAGGGATCAAGAAAACATAGATAACTTTAAGATAGGATACAAGTCAGGTGTTGACATGAGTTAAATTGGAGACATCCATAATTCATGTATTCTCAAGAGTATGATTTGAACTTTCACACTCTGTAAGAGACTTACTGAACTTAGAGGGCAGCAGTATGGACTGATGTTCTCTGTTCTTCATAATGTTTCATATTAGATGGATTGTGCCTCTTACAGGTGTGTAAACTGACAAAAGTCAGCAACAGGCCACAGTTCAGTCTATCTCACCCAAGAAGCTGTGAAACCTTGAAATTAATGCTAACTCATAGAAAAAGCCATCAAGTGCCAATCATACCATCATCGTGGCCCTGAAGAGAATGAGGGCGCTTCTCTAAGATGTATTTTGACTGAAGAGAATCTACTAAGAGGTCAAAAGAGCTACCTTTGAGGTGATGGGATGGCTGAATTATGTATTGTATTTTATTATTTCTTTTCCTGGACTGAAACAAAACATAAAATTTTGTGTTTCATAATGGCTTGTTCTAAGAGCACAGAAAAGAGAACTGAAGGAATCATAAAAAACCCACATCTTTCTATGGTTCTAAATCTTATCTGTATTTAGAGAAAGGTCTTTGGATTTCCTTATATACTCAAGGATATAGGAAAGGGAGGCAAGGTGGTAATGAAACAAAGCCTACAGATCAAAATGAGAAAAAGTCTACTGAATCAGATCAAAGTCCCACCAGTCTAAAAAATCATAAGGTCAATCTTTGTTTGGAAATAGAGGTTAATTGAAAGACTGTGTCCCCTTAATAGCAAATCTGGTTAACTGATGTGGTTCTCTGAGAGATAGTAGGAATTTAAAAAGGGGCATCTATACCAGAAGCTCTTTCCAGATTTTCAGGTAAGGGGTTATCTTTAATTTGTTGTTGACTGGGTGATTGTTCATGTTAATGATGTGTTCAGTGCCATGGTCTGGTTGACAAGGTGGTGTTCAGTCACAGGAACCTCCATTTCAAGTTACTACATCAAGAAATTTGATTTGAATCATGTCTGATAGTAAAATATTACTAGCACAAACTAATACTAGACATTAATATTTTCAAATTATCCTCTAAGGAAATACCTTTTGAAAGATTGGAGACCATGCCCAACTTAGTGAACTCAGTGCCGTAAATATGCTGTTGACATTAGTGAACAAATCTGTAGGAGCACTGGAAAGGAAGGGGGCCTTTTACAGCCATAGAAACATTCAGAATTAATATGATTATTCTGCCTTTTTTGCTTACACATGCATATTTCCTTTCCCTAAAGTGAATGAGCCAGATGCATTTGTTTATTATGCTTCCTAAAATGATTGACAATACTTTTCTTTTTGAATTCTGCCTCAGACTACAAAGAGAGACTTTGTTCAGACTGATGGTAGTGAGAAAGAAGAGAGAGGAATGGTCTCCTTTCTTCTGGATCCATTTTTTAATGTATAAGTCAACCTGCCTTGTCTATCAAAAGTTACATAGTGTAACAGATTTAATCTTTAATAGATAACTAAGAGTTGATAATCTTGGAAGAATATTACTACTTTAAATTTAGGAATGACAGATCTTTGAGGATTACATTCAGCTAGTGATACTGGACAAAAACTATATACGCTTTTCCAAGTCTAGTTTTATTTTTCCTTCAAATAATATTTTTTTCCTTAAAACCATATAGTTGCTTTAACTTAAATACATGAGGAAATAAGAGAATAAGGAAAACATGAGGGAGTTAAATTCAGTTCATTGCAGTAGAATGAACTTTCTTAGATTTTATGGTTCAAATTTGAATGTTATTTTGTGGTTATTATGTTTCTATTATACAAAAGCTGATTTTCAAAATGGGATTTTTGTGTATTAAATGAGTGTTTGAATTAAAAGATTGCTAAAAAGTCTTGTACATTAGATTTAGTGACTCAACTGTGGAAGCAGAATATGTGAGGTACTAAAGCTCAAGAGCAAATGTAAATAAGAGGACCCTTAACCTAACTAGTCAACTTGTCAGAAAAGTGGCTGCAGTGCAGAATCTTTTAACGGTGGATTGTTGCCCTTGAAAATGTTTCTGAAATATTAAAGCATGTATATGAGCAACCATGGGAATTACTGAAGCAGAGGATGAAAAGCAGTAAACAATGGAAGGTTTTGGGGTTTTTTTAAGTTTTATTCTTTTCCCTGTAAGTCCATGGGGTAAATTTGAAGTTCTTTCTCAACAGGAAGAATTCCCTGCAAAAATAGAGAGAAGAGTATTTTCTCTGCTTCAAAAGGTTTTGTAATGTTTTCCCAAGTTAACACTTAAAAGTTCTTCTTCTGAGGCTTGAGTGAAATTTTAAAACTGGAAAGCCTGAACATTTGCCCCTTGTTCTAGAATTTGGAATTTAACCCCATTGACTAAAGGCACTGTAACTCACTTCTTTGGTATAAAGAGAACCCAACAGAGTTGGGTTGACTTATCAACTTATTGATTAGTCTAGTTACTCCAGAAATTTTGCTGGCTTTTAATCAAAGGTGAGATGATATACTGTGTTTAAAGCCCTGCATTTCCATATTAAACTTAATAAATTAGTTTTAAATACATAGTTCATACATATAAAACAGCACAAAGAAAATAGAAATTAAACTGTTAGGGTAAAGCAAATTTGCCAAGTATCAGCTGTCATAAAATTTGTGAAACAGACATCACAGGATATATTATACTTTATGCATCAGGAATATAAAACAGAGCATGAGTACATTGTTTTACATCATTAAAGAACAGTTTTACTAGGCAGTGATTAATATGTTCATTTGTCTGGAAATGTTTATTAACTGAACCTAAAAATTACAGATATATTTTCCCAGTGGTAAAATTATGATTCTGCTCTCATTCGTTCCATCTTAAAAGCAGTACTGGTAGGAAATCAGGTCTCAGAGGAGTTTTGTTCTCTTTTTTGATCTTTGTTCTAACAAGGAAAAGGTTTACAACACTTCCCAGTCTGCAGGAAATTACTTTATGTGCCGATTAGACTTTTGTAAAAGACATTGTCATGCATAAGGAAACTCTCACCTGAAACAGGTAGACATCTCCAATGATCAACCAAGATAAAATTTTAAAAAGCTGAAAAATATCCTGGACAAGGGAGGTGTATTAGGATAACAATGACAGAATTGAAGCCAAAATGAAAGAGATCTATGGAATCAGTACAATTCATTTCAGAAATATTTTAAATGTGTTAAATGTAATAAGTGTGGAAGCAAACAAATCAGAAAAAGACTTCTTGCATTTCCATATATTTTGAGCCAGATACAAGCTAAATCATCATAACTGAAATTTAGAAAAATTTGAATCTCACATCAGCAGTGAATTTGTTTGATGAATGTGTTTCATCAAACTTGGGGAAGGTTTCAGCAGCTCTGTATGGTTTTCTTACGTAAAATGACACTATTGAGATAAAAAAATAATATCTATTGTCTTGCAGGGCACTAATACTGCAGGAATAGGAAAATATAATATCAAACATATTGACTCTGATGACTAAAGCCAACAATAAAATGCAGCTAAACATGGACAACCTAAAATTGGGAATTGCCACATGAGGAAAAGAGAATTGTCAAGAAAAGCTTAAATGTAAAACCAGGAAAATACAAAGAACTGAAAAAATATGGCTTATTTTCAGAATAAAAAAAAGAAAAAGAAAAACAATGCTGATTTAAGAAACATAATCCCATTCAACATAGGTGTCAGGAACACTTTTTTTTCATGCAGAGAATGATAAATGTGTGAAACAGTCTGTCAGACATAGCTGCTCAGGCAAAAACCACAGGGGTCACATGAGAAAAATGAGATGCTTTCCACAGGGGATGGAAGGACTAAGAAAGGATGAAGTTAACCAGGCGGAATAACCTCTTTCATTCTCTGATGAGATGTTATGTTATCCTCAGTTGTTTCTTCTGAAATTATTTAATAGAAAAAGTTGTTCTGGTTGCAGTTTGGTAATATTGCCAGAGGACTTCTTAATTCTGGTTCCAAATTTGCATTCTGACAATATATTTTGAAGACTGAATCTCAGGGTAGTGTTAAGCAATGCTGATCCTTTTAGCTTTATTCCTTGAAGTATTCAGGTGAATTAGTGCAATGTGTGAGGATGTCAGGACAATCTATATAATGGTTTAGTGCCATTTAAATGGTACAGGTTGTGATCTGTTCTGTCTTTTTTGGTGCAGAATAGTGAGGGTTTTAGCTGAACTTTTGGAGAAAATATTAAAGAAAATGCTGATTTTAAGC
Organism: Vidua macroura; assembly: GCF_024509145.1. Taxonomy (NCBI): domain Eukaryota; kingdom Metazoa; phylum Chordata; class Aves; order Passeriformes; family Viduidae; genus Vidua; species Vidua macroura. The sequence continues at coordinate 52,505,941 of NC_071574.1, forward strand.
TCTGGTGATATTTTACAAAATGTTATCCTTTAGACAGTGGATTTTTTTAACTGCAAGGACTTCATGACTTTGCAATCACTACTAATTCCAGTGTGGTTTTAAAAATTTACAGGGGAAAAAATCTAGATTATAATCATCTTCATATGATTTAATAGCATTTAATATTTTTCATGTGACACCAAAGTAGGGCAGAGTTGTACCAGTGTATACTCTTCAGGACAGGGCTGTCACTTAGTGACCTAGATGGTATTTAGGAGTGGATCACCATCAACCTTCTGAAATACAACTGAAACACATGCAAAGTTTTTCTTATGTTCCCCTGCGACAACATAAGTCTGACTGGCAGTGACTGGCAGGGAAGAGTAGCTCTGCTGGATACCTGGGGAGTGCAGCGGCTGGGAAGCCAAACAGGAGGCAGCTGTGTGTCCTGGCAACAGGGCAGGCTGAGAACAACCAGGTGTGTACTAACCTATACACTTACTGTCAGCTCTGTGAGACCACATTTAGTATCCTGCATCCATTTGGTTTAATATCCTGATCCAGTTTGGGGCTCTCCAATAAAGGAAAGACACATATTATCTAGAATAAATCTAACACAACCCCAAAGTTGATCAGGGACAAGATGCTGTGAGAGGGGCTGAGGGGACTGGGCTTGTTAGGCTTGAAGGAGAGAAGGATTTTAGGAGATATAAGAGGCTGCTGTACCTACCAGCAGGTCACCAAGAAGGCACAGTCATGCCTCATGGAGGTCCATGGAGGGAGGGTAAGAGTCAACAGCCACAAATAGACACAAGAGGGTCAATCCCATGGACTCCATCTCAGGATATTGTTAGTACCTCTGCTTTAGAATGTCTGTCAAAGATGCTCTGCCTTCAGAAACCTTTTGTCTTTGACTGTAAATTACCTCTCAGACTTGTATCTAGGAATAATATTAATGGCAGTTTTACCCAAGTCACTTCCACAAGAAGGCCCATTGTAATATTTTAGTAGCTGAAATTTTTTGTATGTTGGTTTCTCCTTATTTTCTTGCTTCTTCAGGTCTTTGGTCTTATTCTAGCATCTCTGGAATGGGACCTCCTACAGGGAATATTTTGATTTAATTCATAATTTCACTAGCAATATTTTAGTAAAGATCTATTTCTTTAAGCATTAAAAAAGTGTCACATAACAGTAAATAAAAAAAGGGATTTAATGCCAATTAAGAAATATTTTTGTAGTGCTGTGTTGCAACTCCAGCTACTTATAGAGGGTATGCAGTCCCCTTCATACAGCTGTGATAAGCTGTTGAACTTTTGTATATTTTTCTATACTTATTTCAATCCAGTGTCTTTTGCTACAGCCCTGATACAGAGTTTTTTTGAGAAAAAACATTTTATTTTCTTCTCTCTTTTTTCATAAATACCATGCAGTTTCTCAGCTGAGCAGTTAAAGGTCACATTTTCACCTTCTGTAATAAAACCATAAGAAAAAAAACCCCAAGAAATCCCTGAATAAAACCTTCAGTTCATTTGAAGTATTTAGAAGGATGTTCTTTCAAATCTGGTAGTTAAATTTACAGTTTGTAATCCTAGAATTTAAATAACACTATTTAAAATCCTAAACAATTTCTGTGTAAGATAGATCTTACTGAAGTGAGTACTTACTGAAGCGACTGAAGTGGGAACTGAGTATATTGCAAAAAAATTTAAACTGTCTCTTTATGAGCTAGGACTAACACTAGGAAAGAGATTGCTGCATCATGACTTGCAGCTTATAAGTTTGAAAAATATTTCTGCATGTGTGCAGAAATAATAGTTTAAAGATCATTGCTCCATAGTCCATATCCTAATTCAGATATGTTCACTGTAACTGAAATTCCTTACAAGTAAAAATTGTGTTTAACCTCACTGTGCCAGAGAAACACAGTTACTTTGATGTATTAAATGGTCAGACAGTTATAAAATGGAAGTACTGATAGAATTCTGGCTATATATATACACACTATTATATGAAAGACAGGAGAGAAATGGAAGTTTTACTAAAAGTTCAATAACAAATTAATTTTAATCTGTACTAAGCCTAGAATTATTCATTTAGTGGATGTACTGATATTTTCACAGGGTCTTCAAAATAAAGGCAGTCCTTTGAAGTTGCATAATGCAAATTAAATACGAACACAAAATGATACAGGATTATCTACAAAATTTCTTTGCACTGTTGTCATATATCATTAATGCTATCAACTGCAGTGCTGGGACACTAAGCCAAGCTGCAGGTGATCTGAGGCAGTTTTATAACTTTTCTGGATTTCATTCCTAAAAAAGCTATAATTTCAATCTAAGCATATCAGTAATAGTAGTGTAAAACCACAAAGAAACAAAATACATTGAGGAGAAAAAACCACAGACCATCTGAAACATGCCCACACTGAAGAAAATGTGTGTAGCTCTTAAGGTGAACTTTTTGAGCTGAACTCCAGGTGGTAGCACAGAATTGACCTTAGTGATCTTGCCTCCCAGTAAACTGAAATATTTCTTGATTAAATTACAGTTCATGATAGCTGGTAGTAGTTATCCTGAGGTAAGAAGAAGAGCTTTCTTAACAGAAGGAAAGAGAAGGGTGAAAGTGCAGGAAACATTGCTATGCCTGAAAAAATGGATATTATTAAGGAAAGGCTTAAGAGCAGCTTGTACAACAGTCAGACACTGAAAATAACTGTAATTTGCATTGATCTATTCATAGAATCATGGAATGATTTGGATGGGAAGGGACCTTAAATATCACCTAGTTCCAGCCCTTCCACCATGTCAATGACACTTTTCACTAGATCAGGTTGCTCAGGGCCCAGTCCAATCTGTCCTTGAACACTCCCAGGGGTGTGGCATCCATAACTTCTCTGGGCACTATAATAGAGTCCTGACACAAAAAGACAGTGTATAGTAGTATTTCTGAGTTTTAGCACAAGGGGTGAAGTAGAGGCAGTGATCAAGAGAAAAAGAAAATGCATAGCACAATATGTTACATAAGCCTTAGGCCTTGATGTGGCTTATTAACGGAGAATTTGATCCTATTTCATCAGTCACATTATTATAAACTTCAAAATGAATTAGAAAAAAAAGGGTCACTATTTAAGGTGAAGTGCATTAACTTGACCTTTTCCCTCTCTCAGCTTTAAAAACTTAATTTTAAACAAAGTATTCATAATTTCACTTCACTCATATCTTAGAGGTTAATTAAATAGTTCGAAATTCAGTATATTGTTGTGCTTTTCCTTAAGTATGTCTGAATGTCACCATTAACATATGTATGGTTGTGAGCATCTGAATTTGAGCAGTGAATCCTACTCCATCAGGCAAAACCATGTAAATATTTTGGTACTGATGAGCAAATTAATTATCTCCAAAGATGCAAAGGGTAGACAATGAGGCAGTTTTTTCTTGACTCTGCAGACACAGACTAAATGGCATCAAATCAGCAGTGGCAGTTACTATTAGCCTGCAGCTATAGCAACACCTTTTCCCCCAGCAGGAACAGTTGTAGAGCAAGGAGTCTTAGCGGTAGCCACAGGGGTATACCTGGAGAGAATATTAAAAATGTCTGTATGCAGCACTGTGCAGCACTGTCGTATCAGGGAGAGTGCTGAAATGTAGAATGATTTCTCCAGCACAAAAAAAAAAAAAAAAAAAAAAAAAAAAAAAAATCTATTAAAATTAATTCCAAAATACCTCTAGGGTAAATTCAGTGTTGAAGAATTCTGCAAGACATGCAAATACTTTCAGCTTTGATAAGGGACTTCATTAAAAGACAGGAAAAGTGGGTAACTAGAAAATTGAAACTGCCACAAATTTCTACAATAGTTCAGGACACTGTGAAAAGATATTTACATTATCCTTTTTGCAAACATGCTCTAATTTTAATTAGGAAATCTCATAGCAGTTACCAGATTTCAGGTACAGTTTTATGGACATCTAACTACTTAACAGCTAATTGACTGCCCAGTGCAATCTTCTAGCAATCTAAATTTAGGGTTGTGTACATTCTCAGTCTTCTTAAATCCACCTCAAGCCTTCTCTGTGCATTCAAGATAAATCTTAATTTAAAAAAAACCCAAATATTTTCACTGACATGTACATCAGAGAAAAGACTATACATGGAAGTGTTACTTCCAGAACCAGCAAGGTCCATGCAACTATTTAGGTTTGCAGGTCATTTGGAGAGAAGAATGCAAAGTAGGAAGTACATTATATTTGTCATGGTCTGTGCAATGCTTAGTCTCAGAAGTTTAATGTGCAACTGAAAAAGATTAAATTTAGATAATTATCTTCAGTTTCTTTATTAACCACTCATGCTACGCAAATTCAGATATCTCCACATACTGAACACACCAACCATTTTGGGTTTAGAATAATCTCTTTCTCACAGCTCAGTTATAAAAATACCTGCAGCATTTTGTTATCCTGATGTGTCCCTTTTTAAGAACTTACTGTAACATTTATTTTCAAAGTATCTTCATGTTAAAACTTTGCTTCTGATAGCAAACAGATTTGCTACAATAAAAATACTGTTACATTTGAAAACAAGAGCTATCATAGAAACATTCAGGTTGAAAAAGATCTTTTAGATAATCGAGTCCAACACAACATTATTTAGCCCACCACTAAACAATGTCTCTAAGCACCATGTCTACATATCTTTAAATATCTCCAGAATGGTGACTCATCCCCTTCTCCAAGGCAACCTGTTCTAATGCCTAAGAACCCTTGTGTTGAAGAAATTTTTCCTAATGTCGAACTTAAACTTCCCCTGGTGCAACTTGAAGCCATTTCCTCTTGTTCTCTTGCTTATTGCTTGGGAGAAGAGGCTGAGCCCCACCTCACTACCAGCTCCTTTCAGGTAGTTGTAGGCAGCAAACATCCTCATGCTTTCATTACTTACCAGTGACAGTAAAGTGTTCACAGAGTGATGAGGTCCCCCCTTGAGCCTCCTTTCCTTGAGGATAACCAGATCCTCAAGACACTCAGACAGTGCCCATGAGACTGCAAATATACAGATATACAGCAAATAATTGTTTTTCATTGACCTAAATAATAAAAACTTCAAAAAAGTAAAGTATGGACTAACAAAACCTCAAATATTTAATTTGTAAATACAAGTAGAAGTGTTATTCATTTATGCAAATATAAACTTATATGTAGTTTTTATAGATTTTTAAGTTTTTACAGATATAAAAAGTTTCCATGTTTTTATATGAAGAATTAAAATACACCTCTGTCAAATTACTGTAAGTGAAGGTTGGATCACATCCTTTCATTAATGAAACACAGCTAAAAGTGACATGGGAGAAGCTCAGGTAACTGATTATTTTTTAAAATGTGACTAAGTATTTAAGTTTAGGTGTCAGAAAAAGAGATGTTTTTCCAAGACACGGGTTGTACTTGCTCTAAAAACAGATTCAATAACATGTTTAATGTTAGCCATACAGAATAGAGATATCCAAATTCATTAGTCATATTTGCAATCCATGGCTGTTATTCATAGATTTGTTAAGCCACAAACAACAATTTCACTTTAATTATTCTTTTTATCTAATCCATTACATTCTCAAGTCCTCAATCTCTTCTTATTTTGCAGTGTTTATGAAGTGCTTTGAAGTAATTTAAAGTTATTCCTTTGGATGAAAGCGACTGCGTTATTAAAATCTCTCTAAAGTTACTGAGACATCAAACATCCCATTTCAGTTATCATCATCTCCTTGTCTGGCTATGCATACAGAGAAGAAATAGAATTTGCTACATGTAGTTATCTCAACCTTTTCTAAATCATTGCAAAATCTGAGATTTCAGGCCACTATTTAGAACTGTGGGCTCCATGAACTGTTCTGATTTGAAATCAACTCTGTATTCTCTTATAGTAGATAGAGTTATTGTAATTTTAGGAAAACTGATTAAAGGTGTCTCACCAAAACCTCTGTAGTTCTATAATCCATATTGAAATTCACTGAACTTCATTAGAGCACTGTGGAAGGAGAGCTTAATAACATGTGAACACCTTTAAAAAGGATTATTTTTTTTTTTTTTTTTATCACCAGATAGGTGATAAATCTTTATTTATTTCAGTTCTCAGCTCCACAAATAAATTCTCCTGAATGAAGCTGTGATTATGAGAACTCTTCACTGACGACATGTTTTATATACTGCTTTCCCTTTCCAATGAGGATCATACTACCTTGTTACTTCACATAAAAGCTGTTTGTAAACCTTGCCTGAAATAAACTAAGAAGGTATTTGATACAGGGAAAAGACAATTGCCAAGAAGGTGAAATTAAAGTCTCGGTCAGTTCATCATTTCCTGCATATAAGCATGGTAAGTAGAAGTAGAGAACTACAGCCTTAAAGCTTGACCTCTTCAGGTTCACATGCACATTGTAAAGGAGAGAGATATGAAAATCTATTTCTGCTTCTCAGAAAAATGTAACTGCTATAGTACCCAGAATATTACTGTTGACAAAGATCATTATTTAGATGAAGTCACTAAAGCCCTGCTTAACTGTTAAACAAGTAAGGATTAAGGATTAAAAGCTGATCAGAGTTTCAAATATTTAAATTTCCTCTAATGGAACAAATTGTTTTCAGTTATAACTACATAAAAAAGAGCACCAGAGGTTTGTGGATGTGCAGTCAACAGCAACAAGGCTATTTGATTGTAATTCTGAGAACAAATTATACTGACATAATAATTTTGATTCAAATCAGACCACGCCTTTTACTGGTCCCCTAGAAGTCCTTGGGAGCAAAAAAACTATGTATTTCACATATTAGGAAATTATGGCCCTTCTCATCCATTATGAACCAATGAGAACTGTACTCCACTATCTCCTTTTGTATACATCAGCTATTAACACAGTTTGACAGACTATCATAGTTATTGACTTCATTTATGGATTGTAATAAAAAGAGATAAACAGGTGTGCAACATATTCCCCATTTAAATACATTTCTGATTCAGCATATGAAATCTGATAAAATATAACAGATAAGTATTTTGGTGTGTCTGTGTGATGAACAATAAACAATAAAGACTAATATGTAGAATGATGTTTTCAGTGTATTAATTTTTCTAGTTTGTGTCGGGCTTACTGCTATCCTATCCTGGCACTTTCCAATATTGCAGCTTTTCTTTTAATGCATCACTTACCTCATGCAAGTTCCAGACTGGCTACAAGTTACCTTACAAATTTCAGATATGAGAATTAAGAAGAAATCAGAACAACTTACAAAATAATTAATAAAAATTAGTAGTCAGTGCAATTTGAAACACATGATAAATCAAATCTGCCTTTCAGAGCAGTGATCATAAATACATTCTATGTTAATAGAAATTTGGCTACAAAATTGAGACTAACTGCATTTTTAATCTCAAGCAATACTGCAGGAACAAAACAGTGGTTATAAAGTTGCTACACAAAGCTTGCTTTTCAAAATCCTTGGCAAGAACTAGGGAAAACCTCTGCACTCTAAAATATACAGTGTCCACTCTAAACAGATTCTGATTTGAAGCAATTTATGTTATAAATGCCAAAATCATAGATTAGCCTACACAAATGCTATAAGGTACCATTTCAAACATCTTTGTTGTTTAAAACTTCCCTCTCTTTTTCCCTCCTTAAGCCCTTTCTCTGTTCCTGACTCATCCATTAAAAACAGAGCAGTTTACACTTTACATATTGTGCCTGTTGCTGTGTAGACTGATAAACTAGTATCTTGCTACTAAAAAACCCAGAGTGATTCAAAGAAACACAAACACACATCAACTATTAGTTTCTTAATATCAGGGTGTTTGAATGCTTAAAAAAAAAAAAAAAAAAAAAAAAAAGCTGGCTTTTCCTGAAGGTTCCTTTGTGTTGATTTTATTGAGTAGAAAATAGAAAAATACATTGGAAATTTTCTTGAAATAAATTACAGTTAAAGTTCCTCAAAAACAGAAACGACTGCGATAATCACAGATAAAACTTATAAACCTGAACTGTCAACTCATTATCCTTCTGTTCCAAAGGAATCACAGAGGAGACTGGTTGTCACTGTATGCATGTCGTGCCAATGATTTAGTGACTGCAATAATTTAGGAATGAGAACACAGAAGACTTTCATAATAAGCTAAACAATTTGTTTCAGTCTTGAAGTACTGGCAGGAAATAATATTAAAGTAACACAAATGAACTTGCAAAAATCTTACTGGATAGATTATTCCAACCTTGTCTTCCCTTCTTAGGATCTTCATAGTAGAAGCATAAAAATATAGGGAACAAGAAAACACTAATGAGTTGAGGGGCCAGCTGGGAATATAATTGGGATAATAGAAGATTGCATATTTTAGTTAAGATTTTAAAATTAGAAGCTAAGCTAAGTTAGTAATACAGGTACCAAGAATCACATACCTGAGTTAAAGAGTAACAAAGATATTAAGAAAAGTAAAGCTAGGAGTGACAGGGATAGATGTAGCAAATGTGAAGGAGCAGAGACCATAGAAATACCTTGCCTTAAGAATAACTGAACAGTTAGGAGAGGCTTGGACCGTGACCAGAAGATCAAAAAGTCCTTCCAACTGGAAGAGTTCACCATGAGGAAGATGGCTTTCTTCCTCCCATACGCCCACTCCCTTATTTCAAAATTCCACTAACTCAATGAAGGGAGTACAATTGCGCAGCCGTAATGGATATTCAGCTGATTATAATACGAAGCAGGCAGGTAATGATTATGTATTATGTGTCCTCAGAAACTGCTTGGATATGTAAAATCTTTTCTGTATAAATAGAAAGCAGGAGTCTGCAACTCCTTGCACATGTATTTGGAAATGATTCTACATGTGTCCAGCGCTGCAATAAATACCTTTCTTTTCTACTATAATTAGCTGAAGAATCGTCTGTCCATGCTTCACTAGAAGTTGGTATAGTTTCTCTAGACAAGTTTTCAAACATTACAGTGCATGACTGATTGTACAATACTGCTGTGATACTCGATTTTGGAGGCTAAAACCCCACTTGAATTTCTGATTTCAAGTCATGTAAATGTCAAACATATACACATATAATTATGCATAAGGTTTTTAATGTGTTTGCAAAATTCAGGCAGGGGTGCTTGAGACTGATAATGAAGAATGGTGAAGATACTTCTTTTCTGGTGAACATACTTCTTTACATAAAGGGTGGCAGAGCACTGGAACAGGCTACTCAGGGAGGTCATGTAGTTTCTCTCTCTGGAGACACTCAAAACCCACCTGGATGCATTCCTGCATAACTGGCTCTGGGTGACCCTGCCGTGGCACGGAGTTGAACTGGATGATCTCCAGAAGTCCATCCCAACCCTAAGGATGCTGTTATTCTGCAATATGAGAGGAAGACAACAGCTGGCTTTCCATATGAAAATTTTTAGTAGAGTGAAGCAGAAGTTTTCACTATGGTTCACATGTGTAAGAACCCTGAGCAGATCCCTTACGAGGTTTGGCCAGTAGGGCTGGGGACCAGCATGGCCTTAAGCAGTCCCATAGAACTGGTGGCTGTGGGGAGAGGCTCCTGGGAGTGTTGTGGGGAGGCATGGCCAGGATTGACCCTTGCCCATGGGGGCTGTTTTCAGCCACGGCACAGGCACCCAGTCCTTGGTGAAGCCACGGTCCCTCTGCACAACCACTGCTCCTGGTCTAAGCCCAGACCTGCAGGGGCTGATGTCCTGGCCTGGCCTCAGTTTGGCTCCATGCATGGCAGCTTTGCCCAACTGTCCCCAAGGCTGTGTTGAGCCTGATTCCTGTCAGCTTTCCCCACCTGCAGGCGGGTGTTCTGGCACAGCTTTGGCCCACCCCCAGGGAAGTGTCATATGCTCGGGACTGGCACTACCTCCAGTTGCACGCTGGTAATGTATGTATCTGTCAAATTTATGACCATGAAGTGATAATTATATGACATTTATGACAACTGTACACTTTCAACAAGTGATTACAGACAGACAGTAATGAATTTTAAGAAACGCCATACATCTTAAAGAGCTACCTATGCCATTGCCCTCAATAAAACTTGAAATGCACTACTCTCCTTCTGATGTCTATACCTTCTCATCAGTGTTCCTGCTCCTTTGCCAATCACTGAAATTGCTTACAAATAGTAGCTCTTTGTTATTAAAGATAATTTTATTATCACTTAGATGCATGCTTATCCACACTCCTGCTTTGATTAATAAGACAGATGCTGTTGTCTGAAGGTGAATATTTGGCTTGTATGACCTATACTATGAGTTTAATTTGAAAGTGGAATTAGGTTGAAATGACCAGATGTCCTGGTTTAGCTGACACAGCTGGGAAAATCAGGGAGTGAGTCCTCCTGGAACACTTTTTTGGGCACATGAAGGAGAAGAAAATAATTTAGAACAGTCAGCATGGATTTACCAAGGGCAAATCATGCCTGACCAGCATGATTGCTTTCTGTAATTAAATGATGGATTTGTGGATAATAGGAGAGCAGTGGATATCATTTGTGTCAACTCTAACAAGGCTTTCAACAGCACGTCCCACAGTATATTTTCATAAAAGCCACAACATTATGCTTTGAGTGGGTATGCAACATTAAAAATTTGGCTGGATGGTCATCCTCGGAGGGCAGTGGCTAGTAGGTCATAATCAACCTGGAGGCATGTAAAAAGATGAGTACTGCAGGGACTATCCTGGGAGTTGTCCTGGTTACCATCTTCACAAGTAACACCTGGAGGAGGTGAATGGTGTGTGCTATGCTCAAGATTGCAGATTACATCAAAGTGTGTGTGTAGCTGGGGGCGGAGGGACATGAGCTGGTTGAGCTGTTGTCATGCTTGAGAGCAAAACTGTCATTCAGAGGGACCTAGACATTGGATACAGTCTGTATCCTGGGAGGTTTTAAAGACTGGACTCTAACAAGCCATGAGAAATCTGGTCTGATTTCATACTCCTGCTTTGAGCAGGAGGCTTGTCTTTAAACATCCTGAGGTCCCTTCCATCTGGATTATTTTGTGATGCTTTGATCCAGTGTAAGCATCATTCCCTATGTTCTGGTAAAAATCTTGTGGTCACTCATCCCTTGTTTTTACTTAGGACTGAAGTATTTTCCCTCATACATACAAAAAACAGGCTCTTTGGGAGTTAGCCATTCATGGCATAGTGCAGAGAAACTCAGCTTCTGAACTCTGTAGTGACCTCTTTTTCATGCTACACAATTTTGGGAAATTGCCTTTAGCATTGATAACTGCATTGGATCAAGTAATCTAAAGCAGTGGGAATGTCTTTCTTAATGTCACCTACCACAAAAGCAGGCTCCCAGAGTCACCATAAACTAAGGCTGCTTTTGAAAGTGAATTCAGTATTGGAAGGAAACACAAAAACTATGTATGAAACATGGAAATGGCAAAATATACAGATATAGAGAGAAAGGTGTTTAACAGTAGTGAGAGATGAGAAGCTGTTGTTTGCAAGAATATAAAACAGTATAAAATAGCCTACTAGGTCAGACCAGTCATCCATGTAGCTTGTTATTCTGACTCAAAGACTTCCTAGAAGACATACTGTTTTGGATGAGCATGAGAGCCTAAATAATTTCTGTGGGCTACTTGCATATTCATGGATTGTCCTTTTAGTATACATTTATGGATTTTTGTGCAGAAATTTCCTTCCATCTGAACTTGCTGATATTCTCTGTCTCCATAATCTCCTGTAGCAGAACTGTCCAGAACTTTGCTGTTGATGGTGCTGTGTGAAATATCCTGTTATTTTTTAAGAGCTCTTCCTGTAACCTTGAATGCATCAGGCTATTGTAATGAGGGATTTGGAAAAGAGCAACTCAGAATTCAGGTTATCAGTTGTAATATATGCATGTTGTAATATTAGTGTCTTTAAAATACTTGAGTTAATGATAATTTTTAAAAGTAAGACAGGAATATTTTCAGGTGTGGAAAGCTGAATGAGGATACTTTGGTAAAGAGAAACACTAAAGAAAGAAAAGTCTGCATCCTCTGAATACTAAAAGATTCTTAAATTCTTATCTTAATACTTCTCCTCTATCACCCACAAGCTTATATATTAAAACACAAGAGGGAAAAATTAGAAGAGATATTATTGTCATAGCAGAAGAGTGCATGAGTGGCAATTTTCTAGTAACTTCAGATGGACCTTCTATCTGTTTCAGCTTTGTAGCACACTTTTTTCTCCTATGTTTTTCTCTTCTGTTGACATTTTTCTAACAAGCTAATGAACTCTACAATAAGGCTGCAGCAGTGTGTGTCAGAAGTATGGAAAATACATATGTTTATGTAACTCTTATTCTGTGCTTAACTGCTGTCCCAGCTGTCCCATAGGGAAAGTACAAAAAGGATTTTGGGGGTAAAAAAAGAAATTAGAATTCTAATTTGCCACCAAGTCCATGGGACATTATAAAGAATAATACTCTCAAAGCATTATAATGGATCCATTGTCTTCCTAGAACTTTCCTGAATCGCAACACATTCTCTAACAGCTTGTGCATGAGAGACAAATGCTTTTGGAGATCTAGAATGCAACTATGGGTAGAATCGGAATGACACGCTTCAGGGTTATGCCACTCTGGGCTTGAAATGGGGAATTACATAAACATAACCTTCCCTGGAAGTTAATTTTAAGTTAAACTATGACTTCCAAAATGAAAAGAAAATCTCTTTCAGGAGAATTAGATGACATGCAGTTCTTCAGGAAAACAATGAGCTCAAGAAACTCTCTGTTGTGTAACACGTCCTTATTCAAAGGATGACACCCTATGTTGCACTTAAAATTTCAGAATTAAGAAGGTAACAATTTGTATTTTCTACTTGTCTCCTGAATAATCCTGATTATACCTTAAGGACATATGACACTATGATATATATGACATTATGTCAGCAAATACACTATGTCAATGGACCCTTCTGAAAGTTGTGACAAAATCTTTCACTTGACTAAAAATAGTCTTCAAAAGTCTAAAGAACTGTCACTGTCCCTGGGGTTCTTGTATTGCCTTCTCTTCTGTAAACTTAGTGGATGTCCTAAGTACAGTGGTGCTGTACAGTATGTGATTGATGCTAGATAATTAAAACCTTATCTGACTGGAAGCCAAGTGTGGTAAACTGTAGTATTTATTGATACTGATTCAGGGACCTACCAGTGTATGTGTCTGAATCTGTCTGTAGCAACAGTAGTGCAAGAGTTATTGATAGAATGGTTTTATTCATCTTACAGCTATTCTGGGCCTGGGAGTCATATATTGACATAATTTCTCCTGGTAATACAATGTCAGATTAAAAGAGAAAAGAAGCATTCATATTATTACATGTTTATATAAGAATATCTTATATATTCTTTTTAATGGTGAGTAAAACTTATTGCCTCTGCTGCCTTTGACAACGTAAGTCCAATGGTACCTGTTACAAAGGAATTGAACACCTTATACAAAGGTGCTTGTCATTTAGAGACTTGATTGTATTGGAATTCTTAAGCTTCCAAAAGCAGCAAGAAGGAAAATCAGTAGTTGCTTTGTAGAGGAGCATAAAACACTGTGAATTTTGTTTGAAACTGAGAAATGTCCTATCGATTGATACAGGGCAGAAATGTTTGTTAACTTGTTACAATGGTAGATGAAAAAGCTCTAGAAATGTCATGAGGCAGACAGGCAATATATATATTCATGCATATACAGTCATATACCCAAACAGATAAAAGAAGTAATGGGAATAACATTCCCCATTCATGTTGCCAGTTATTCTCCCAACACTATATTCTTTTAAATAATTCCTCCTCTTCCTTCTGTTTTTCTAGACACACTTTTATTTTCTGATCTTCTGAGTTAGATGTAAGATTATATGGATTACAAACTAACATTTTTGGGGCAAAATCTTAAAAAATAAAAGAACAACCTAATTTTTATCTCAGAATAACTGCTTGCCAGTTAACAGTTTGGCAAATCTATCTATTTTTTAAGATGAAATATATATATATATGTGTGTAAAAGTTTGGAGTTAGCACATTGCTGAAATGAATTTAGGCTTCACAGGGTATCTCCGTCTTTTTTCTCATTTTTATTGGTCACATTTTTAAGATTTCATTCATAGCTATTATTATTACAGACTTTAACAAGGAATTGTATATATTTCTGGTCTTTATTAGAGGTACATTTTTGTGTTTGCATACTTTTTTTTCATTCCAAGTCCCTGCTTACTTTTAAATTGCATATATTTGGTCCAGTCCATAGTAGTGAAAGTTAGATGCATTTCACTAACTTTTATACCTGCTGCAACTTAACCTTCATATTAGAACATGATCCTTGTAACTAAATGTATCATAAAGCTTTAAGCATGTGATCATGTTTCAGCATTTGTCTTTGAAGACAGTAATAGGGTTATTGAGCAACAAAATGATAATCAGGAGTTTTAGAGGTTGCTCATTATAGTCCGTATAAATATTTCATAAATTCCCCACTGTTTACAGATAGCAAGAGTTTAAAAATAAATTGCAAATGCTCAGTATATAATGCAGCTGATCTAGTTGTTAATGCTTGTTGGTTTTTGGGTTTTTTTTTAAAGCTATCTATATGTTTATGTAAATTCTAACCTTTACATGATATAGCTTCATAGCCTGGTCCAGCAGAATATGTCATGATAAAATTTCCAAGGATCATCGTCTGCAAGTTCACCTACACTGTCAAAATGAGTTATTTTTAAAATAAGTTAAAACATGCCACATGCTAAAAATCCTTTAATCAGTAAGAAAATCTTGCATTACTTTTTCTGGGTTTTAGGTATGCATGTTTAGATATATAATGGATGTAGAGTTATATAATTTTCAAAAATAATGCCTGTTTTGGAATTTAGCAGTTTCAATATTGGCATGAGGCCTGAATGTTTGGTACAGTGACTGGATATATACTGAATAGCCCATACATTTTATGGGACCTTTTGCAATCTGATATCCAGATGTTAGCCTTGTTCCAACTGCATATAAGAGTAGAACATGGATGTCTACAATTCCTCCCCTTCATTTAAAGATACCTTTTGTTGTATAAATAGAAAAGGAGTTGTGTTGTTTTATAATCAAGCTGTACTAAAACACCAGAGACTACAGCTGCTGAGTACAAATTTAACTTGCACCACCTCAGATTCAAAGCTGTAGTGCAATGGGATAAACCAACATAAAGAAAGCCTTCCTAAATTAGATGGTCACTCTGTTAATGAGGGGGTCTGTAGGGTCTTTATTGCCTGCTTTGAAGACATGTAGAAAAGTAAGAACTAAATCCCTATTTTGCTAGGTCCTTGAAATTGCCATCCAGATTTGCACTGTAGAGAGATTGAAAGCCAATTGTTTCAGTACAGCAAAAGCTGAAGTCTGAAAAAAAGGCAAAAAACCATAACAACAACTAAAATCCAAACCATACTACCTACATTTTCATTTCAATGATATTGTGGGGCACACTGGGACCTGACTGCTAGATGTTCTTCCTACTTTCTGAATAATATAAAACTTACTCTTCTGAGAAGCAAGAAACATTAATTAATTAATTATTTTATATTGGAAAGAAAATCTGTACTATGAAAGTGGTAAGGCACTGGATCAGATTGCCCAGAGAAGCTATAGATGGCCCATCCCTAGAAGTGTTCAAGGCCAGGTTGGACAGAGCTTTGAGCAATCTATTCTAGGGAAGAAGTCCCTGCCCACGATAGGGTATTAGAACTAGATAAGGTTTAAGGTCACTTCCAACCCAAACATCTATTATTCTGTGATAATGTTGTCCAAGTAATTCTAATTTTAACGGTTTTTCTAAGCAACTGCTGTTTTTCTATGATAAATATGTTCTTCAGCTCCTAATGAAAATTACTTACATAGCTATGTGTGGCAAAAGAAATACTAGTCAGTCCAGTGCCCATGTCATATGCTCAGAGTAGTTATTTCATTAAGACATATGCTAGTATTAAATATTGTCATAGAAATAACTATTGTCTCATCAATAGATAACAGTTTTTATGTTCTTAATTTTTTCTTTATCCCAAGCCCTTGAAAAACATTGTAGCTTCTAGTCCTGAAATGAAAACTGAACATTTCCAATCTGTAGAACTGCAATGCACAGTTAGATTTCATTACATGAATAACGGTGAATTATTACATTCACTGATATGTCTTAAGGAGCAAAAATATTCCTAGTTATATATAGAGGTTGCAATGACAAGTTATTATTTCATTCTGTATATATCACTAGATATTTAGGAAAATTAACAGTAAAGGTCAACAAAGACTAGAGATGCATTCTAGAGGTTTTATTTATTTGCCTAAGTCTGTTCAGCTGCACATTGTTCAGTAACTGGCCATTTTGAGTCAAATTACCTACCTAAATGAGCTGAGCAAATGCTGCCTCAATTTAGTTACATACTATGAAATTTGTACTTTGAGTTATTCATTTTAGTGAATAGTTTGCTGAAGACTAAGATTCAAATAGCATTTACCATTATCTTGTTAATAGGCCTTACTGCTCTAAATCTACTAAGAATGCAAATAAATGATAATTCTGCACTCATTAAGGAAATCTCCTGTGACTTACTTTGGTTAAATGCTCCAACAGGCATGTTTAGCACTTCTTTGGAGTTGGTAAAGTTCCAAAAATCTGTAAATTAAAGTTCTGTGGAGTGCTATAAAATATGCATAATGAAACCCTAGATGTAAATTAAGAAGATTTATACTTCGGCATTCTGCTTATGTTATTCAGTCTGAATGCTTCACAGGTTTTTATGAAGCAAATAAACTGTTCTTTGTCTTGAAATTCATTTTGAATGGTCACTATGGATTCATTGTTACAATACTTAAATCACACATTAAAGACTGAATTGCTCTTTTTAATCTATATATCATACTGAAGTGTTATTGCACAATACCTTTGAAGTCTAGGTGCTCCATCTATGGTGGCAGTACATTGAATTTTCCTGTAGATGTAAGTAGCTAAAATAGAGCTGGAAACAATGTTTATGTATGTTCTTGTACTTTAAACTTATATGCTCATTTGAGTCACAGTTATGAATTCCATTATTCATAGTCAATGAACATTAACTGAAAAAAAACTTTATTTCCAAACATCTTTAAATATTATTTATGGAAAATAAGTACAAATTGTAGTATAAACTAAAATGCCATGTGGGTTTTCTGTGTGGTTTTCAGCAGGAATGAAGCTAAAGTGTTGAAGTTTTGTGCAACTGCCACCCAGAGCTGTACATCTGTTAAAGAAATCACATCAAGGCTTTGAGTAATCTTTAGGCTGAAAAAAGAGAAAAAGCATGAAGAAAAAGACCCTGAGGTGCAGCTGTTTTCTAGACAGCTTGCTGCTGTGGAATTGTTTTGTTCCAGAAAAAAACTGTCTTCTAATGTGGAGGATCATATTTTGTATTTTAACAAATTGCTTCATTGATGGTTCAGTCCTAGATGAGTTAAACTAAGTGGTGGTGAGGGTATTTCAGATTTGCTCTGAAACAGAATCGTTTCGATACAACAAAATAAACCACAGAATTTTACTTTTAGGCTCCGTTGCATCCCGGGTTGAGTTCAGATTAGGGGTTCTGACATGTGTTAGTTAGCTGGTTCTGTGTACCCCCTTGTACCCCGCTGTTCCCCCCGTGATGGTTCACTCCAGGCTGCCTGCCATTGGAGCTTCTCCACATCACTCCACCCCCTGTCCCTTCCTGAAACTTCCCTGTCAGATACCCCATCCCCGCATCCCCATTCACCCCAGAGCTCTGTGTCCGCCCCTGTCGCGTCCACCTTGGTTGCCGTGGTCCACGTCACCGCCACGGTGCCTGTCCCCATTGGGCAGGAGGGCTTCTGCCCTCCTTGTCCCGCCCCTATAAAATCCCGCGCTTCCCCGATCCCAGCACCATTTTGTCCACACCGAGCTGGGAGTGAGACGCGCTTCTCCATCACAGCTCTACGCGACAATAAAAGCTCTCCAGCCGACCACGTGGACCGAGTGGACAATTCCTTTGCCTCTTTGTCTCGCCCCTCGCGCACGGCAGCAAAAGTGGCCAGCCCCACCCCGGTGCGTGGAAAGCAGAAGTGCTCGGGAATCGCGGCAGCCCCGGTCCCACCAAGAAGCAGCACCTCAACCGGGTTCTCCAGAGCTGCCCGGGACTGGGGAAAAATAAGCAACACCGCGAAGCTCTACATGCATATCTGTGTAAACCTGCAACATTTTTAGAATAAAGACCTACTATAGAACTGACTGTCTTTGGCTTCTAACTCTTCTAATTAGTGGTTCTGTTTCTTTTGGGCTACAGAAACTCATTCTGTAGAATTCTGGAAACAGTGGTATGGAATAATTCAATCAAGTTAAACTAAAAAAAAAAAAAAAAATAGCCAAAGAATTATATGTAAATAAATAGCAAGAATGTTATTAAACCAAATATTGTAAATACAATAAAACATTTGAATGATTGATTTTTTAAAGTTTGTATTTCTCAAATATAATTTAAAAAATATTTTTAGAATTTGTTTTGGTATCACCAAGGAATTTCCAGAAATTCACAGCTCTACTATAATATCTTACAGCATTATATCAGTCTGGTTTATTACACTGTATTAAATATATTCCAGTGTATGTTCAACATACCCATTTTTGCAAATCTTTCGTATTTCAAAATATTTTATACATTTTATATTAAAAAAACTAATATACATGTGCTATGTTACTAAAATACTGTGATATTACACATAATTATGTTTGAACACCAGGGATTATAAAATGCCTTTGGAAATTATCAGCTCAAACTGTTAGACTGTGTCTGGTAATGGAGAATAGAGAAGCAGATTAGTATTTGAGCTTTTGGATCACATTACTCTATGATGATAGAGTACATCTGAAAACAATTAAGACAGTGATGAATATGAGAACACAGAGCTTAATTGGGGGTACTTTTATAAGAAACAGTGTATATAGAGCACTTCAGATTCAGAGTAGAAGTCCAAACAATTACAGATAAATGATAAAGATAAAACTGTTTAAGATGGAACAGCTACACATACATTTGCATGAACATCTACATACTCATCCAGAGAGAAGTAACACATTCTTTTCAAGGAATTAGCAGGGAGCAGAGTCAAAATTGAAATTTGCTGCTAAGAAATGCAGAGTCCAATGGGATTTAATCTGGCATTCCATCATAAAGAACAATTTGACTTTTAAAAGTGGCACTCAATGAATGGCTCCTAGCATATTTCTTAAACTGTTTGAAACTAGGTTTTATGGAAGTGGGTGGAAGGCAACATCCCTGGCAATATGTAGGGATCCTACAGTAGAACAGAGGGCTTTTGAAATATTGAGTATCAAGAACTGAGATTTGACAACTGTTCAACCTGTTCCACTGTTTCACTCACTGTGAAAACTTTTTTTATTCTCCAGAGCATTAAAAAAAAGGAAAAAATCACTCTGTAGTGTTTTAACCTCAGCTTGGTATCAGGCACCCACTAAGCTGCTTTACGACTTCCCTCTCAGAGGGACAGGGGAGACTGTAAGATGAAAAAATAACTAGTAGGTTGAGATAAGGCAATTTGCTAAACCAAAAAGAAAAAAAAAAAAAAAGTCAAGCAAAAGTTTATATGCACATAAGCAAAGGGAAAAGTTACGCTCTACTTTCCATTGTAGAGCAACATTCAGAGGGATGCAGGGCCTCAGCACACACAGTGGTTGCTCCAGAAGCCAAACATTGTAGAATAACAAATGCCCCCCAGTTCATCCTGTCTCCCTTAGTTTTTATATCTGAGCTTACATCATATGGTATGGAATATCCCTTTGGTTAATTTGGGTCAGCTAGCCTGGTTGTGTCCCCTCCAGGATCCTGCCCAACCCAATCCCCTTGATGAGGGAAGGGGGAAAGCATGTTAGAGAGACAGCGCTGCTCACCATTAACCAAAACACTTGTGTGTTATTGAGAGGGACCAATCTAATTTTTCTTTATGCCTCAGCATATGCAACACACGAGGTGAAAAATGACTGCGGGGCTGTGCCCGTGCCGGGAGCCCTGTCCCCGGGGAGGCTTCGCCCGGCAGCCGAGCGGGGCACAGAAAGCTGCCGCGGTCGGGCTACCAGGGGCAGATCCCTGTGCCCGGGGGAAAATGCCCAGGAAATCGGGCTATGGGAGGAGCTTTAGCGCATGAAACCAGTGAATACACCGCCACAAGCCGGGGTCATTTTGTTTGGGTTTCCTGGAGGGAGCGGGGGCTCAGCTCGGTCCCCTCCTTCTCCCTCGCCTTTTTCTCCCTGCGGTCCTGCTTCTTCCCTGGCTGCCGGCCCTGTCCGGCCCTGCCCTGCCCCGTTCGGCGCTTCCCCGCGGCAGCTCGGCCCCACGGCCCCGCAGCGCTCCGCTGTTTCCCCGCGGAGCCGCCGCCCCGGCCCTGAGAGCCGCAGCTGCTCCAGGAGCGCGCCCGTGGCACGGCAGCCTGTTCTGGGCCGGCAGAAGGGACACGCAGCCGGCTGCTGCTCGGAAATCGCGCCCGTGGCACGGCAGCCTGTTCTGGGCCGGCAGAAGGGACACGCAGCCGGCTGCTGCTCGGAAATCGCGCCCGTGGCACGGCAGCCTGTTCTGGGCCGGCAGAAGGGACACGCAGCCGGCTCCTGCTCGCAATTCGCGCCCGGCCCGCCCCGGCAGCCGCGCAGACTCCGCGCAGCTCGCGGCACGCACGCTCCGCCTGCCGAGCTGCTGCTGCCAGCGCGCCCGCGGTACAGCGGGGTTCTGATGTTCTGTTTGTCTCTCTTTTCTCCTCTTTGCTCCCTTTTCTATCCCCGTCTCGGTAGGAGCACTTATTTATCTTCCTTTATCAATAAAGAGTTCTCAGATAAAGTATTGCCGCGTTTGTGCTTTATTCTTGTCCGAGATATCTATCGAAAACAATCCTCCCCGACTCCCCTTTTCCAAGAGGACGGGATAGTCATCACCCTTACAGCTACCGGTGCAAAGCACAGCACCACTAAGGAAAAATGAACTCTCTCTCAGACAGATCCAATACACGGCCGTAACACAGTTTATACTTACATGTGCATACATACATGCTTTTGTGCATGTTATTATGGTTGGATTACAGTATCACATTTAAATGCAATCAGAGTGAAGCTTTTTTACTGTGCAGCCCTAGAAATTGTGCCAAAATTAGACTATAACATTGGCGAGTTCCTCAGTGCTACGAGGGCTTAGAGGGGTCTTCTCAGTAAATATGCAATTATTTTAAGTTCAAGCATGTGGATAGAGTGTTATCATCATTAATGTACATTAGCCAGTTGTATATCTACTATATGTCTCAGAAATGGTTTTACTCTGATGTTTAGCACATTTGAAAGTCACACATTAATTTTTATTACTACTCATATTGTTTAGGTTAGATTGCACATCTATTTGAGAAAACATATGTATTAAATTACGTGTATCTATAACCTTGCATGATAAGGCAGGCAAGATATCTTATGATAACATAACTAAATGTTTAGATTGACATCTTATTCCTGATGAAAATTACTATTGTATTAGAATGCTAAATATATTGCTTAACTAAAAATATTTCCCCATTGTTCTTTTAAATTCTTAAACAGAGCTCAATGCTGGCATTTTACTGAAACCAAAAAATTGTAATAGTATTTATGATTCATAACTGGAGCATCATCTATCCCCTCAAAAAGACTGCCTCATTCTCTCATAGGCATTCTAGACATAAGGTGGAGTTTTCTTTCATCATCCATTTATTTTAATTTCTGGTTATGTTTCGTGTTTTTGACCACCACTGGTATGAATCTGCCAACCAATGGAATCCTACAAACTCCCCTTCCTCTGGGTACTTGCCTGCTGCTAGCTAATATTTTGGATATTTTCTAGTCAGCACTAGCTAATTCCCCTGGACAGTTCTTTGGTTCATCATTTGGCAAGCAAATAACATTTACATCACCTGTGTTGTTTTGTTTCATGTTTTCTATCTTTACTGTCTTTCTTTTTTGGTGACCTCACTGCTTGAGAGCCCTGATGTAGCTTCTTGAATCAAGAGAGACACATACAACAAAACAGAAGATATTTAGCAATTAATTGATTATGAAGGGGTCTTAAATTACCTGGTTGCCTAAGGGAATACTGTATTCCCCCAAAACAGTCACAAGCTGCTGTGCTTTGAAGATTTGCAGGAAGAGAATGATATGGGAGATTTTGATTAAGGGACCAAGGGTAGATATTGCTTGAGTAATGGGATTTGTGCCACTCTATTATGTTCAAAATTCAAAACTCAAGATTACATACGACTTTTGTCATTATCCTTTTAATGAAAACTACTGTATGTGGCTGTGAACACAAATCCTGCTAAGTAAACTCAGGAGAATTAGTTGACTCTACACTGGGATTCCAATTACTGTGGAAAAAATCTGAACAAGAAGGAATCAAGACACCAAAGCACTACAAAATTTTACTGTAAGGACATAATCAGGTACTTTTTTATTTCATTGGTGGATTCCTTCATTCTTCTGTCTACATTATGTGAGAATAAGAATGAGCAATACAAATTTCTGTAGCAACACTGCCTTTCACCCAAGTATCTCAATGGATTTTGAAAGTAGTGATAAGTCTCACGATTACTAAGGTACTAGAAAAAAGCACAGGTGCCCTGGCTGCCTTAGAAATTAAATTACAGCCAATACAAAAACTAAGAATAGTGATAAGAAACAAGGCCTGGTTTCAAGAATATATGTTTAGTAGGGAGGTAGCTATTAATTTTACTTTAAATTTGACTACTATTCTAAGGTTAATCAGCTCCTTGAGAATTGCTTCACTGTTTTTGCAATGACTGGTAACCCTGATTTCCCAGTTGCTGGACAAAAATAATTAAGAACATTTAAGAACATTTAACCAGCTTTTAACCATTTAAGAACATTTAACCAGCTTTTAGCCAGCTACCTCACCAAAGCAAAATATTATTCATTATATTAATTCATAAGAATATAGAACTTTGTTGTTTTGAAATGTATTGTATTTTGAAAAGTGGTATAAATGATGACATGTAGACTATTATTATTAAGTACTGAAATAATAACATCTTTGCATATTATAAAATCTATTTCTTTATAGTAGAGATGATTGTATTATTCCGATTAAGAAGGATTTGTATTCAATATCAGATATCCAATAAGACAATTTTATTGGCATAGTATAAGAGTTGAAGAATTTTGGGGGCTGAGCAGTGCAAGAGAAAATATTTTATGCTGTATCCTAAAGATTGAAAAACCCGTAGGTTTTTTTTTTGCAGTGGCACTGAGTTTCTGGATGTGCTTTCCCATGCTGAATCAGAAAGAAAATATTCTAGTCTATCATATATGCCATGAAATTATATGAATTTTTAATTTAGTTTTAATTATTTATAACTTAATATTTATGTTGGTTCATTATTCACAGGTGCTTATCCTTCTAACAAAAGCAAAAGATAGTTCTTACTGACTTAACAGTGATAGTAATTACAGAGATTCCCATGCTCACCATTGCTATGACTGAAATTCTCTGGGCAACCTATTCAAGTGCTTTACTGCCTAAGTAAAGCTGACTAAGTAAATACTGACTAAGGAATTTCTTCCTCACATCTAACCTTATGCTCTCCTCTTTTAGTTTAAAACTGTTCCCGCTTTGTCCCAACACTACCTGTCAGTTTAAAAAGCACTATTACTATAAGTCCCCTTTAAATACTGAAAGGGTGATGGCTGTTGTCAAAATAGTAATGACAGTAATAATAATCTCAATAAACTTTTCTGCACACAGATCAAACTCAGAGCACTTCCAAAATAAATAGCTGATTAGGGTGACAGCCTTTGGAGAAGAGCGAGGTCTACTTTTAAAGTGCTTGCCATGATGGGATTAGTCTATAAAGCTTGAAAGACCTCAGTTTTTACAGAAGGTGATATGATTTTTCAGCAGCAATAATCTCAGTTCTTCTCCACAGTCCTGCTCAACCACTTTCCATTTATGCAAGTGAGTGTGAGGGGGGATCTTCCAGAGAAGTAGGGTAAATAAAGTCATAATTCAAGATTTTCCCTCATGCCAAATCTTTCAAGTCATTCTGTCTTACTAGGGGAAGACAAGGGAGGGAAAAACCCTCAAAATGCTAACTCATTTTAAATCTTGATTTTCAATAATTTCAGAGTGTGATTGCAGGAGAACCAGAGAACCAGAACCTGAGATTCATTCCAGCTGCTTTCATGGCTCCCTATTTCCTTATTTTCTGATGTTTCTATACTTTTTGCTATACAATAAATATAAAACTTTTCTGATCAAGCACTAACTTGACAAGTATACTGGAGAATGTGTTAGTTTTTAAAACACATCAAATTTCATTTGATGGAAAAGGAAAATCCAACACAGGACATACTGTCCAAGTCTGAAATTAGGTTACATGCACGTACAGCTCTTCTAATGACTTCAGAAATAGGTACTGTTCTGATATGATTGCTGCAGTATATCAGATGCTTACTTTTGATCAGCATGAGCTGATAAAAAAACAGTGCTACAGTATGGCAGGGGCAAAAGCTACTCTCCAATGGCTTTTAAGAACATAGCTTGCAGATCTGCTAGTAAAATGCTATTGATTGATAGAGTCAGTATTATGTCATCTGGCAGGCACACTATGTAAAGGATGAAGTCATTAGCAGTCTGCTGAAGGATATATATTCTTTGTACTTGGTATTAACAGCCAGAAAAAGCGTAATTCTTACACTGTCAATAAAAGAGTAACACATACAGCATTTGTAGACACATATATGCCAGCTGTTGTGTACAACCCATTCACAAATGTTCTTGACAGTACAAGCCTACAGTTTCAATAAGAATCATGACTTTTCTTTAATCAAGATATAAATACACATATATAATCCCAGTTGGCATCATGATAATTTTTTTATTTTACTATGTTAATTTGCTATTAATGAAATAATAAAAGTGGAATTTTAAAGCATTAAAAAAGCCATATACAGAAACTGCTTCAAAATTATGAGATAGATTCTTGTATAGGAGATCAGGGCTTTTAAATCTCAAAGTAATTCAGGCATTTTTATCAAAAATAAAATCTACTATAGCATCCAGGATTACCTACTGATTTGTCACAACTTTATTCTGTGAAATAAGAATAGGTTAAATGTTTCAGGCTGGAGTGAAAGAGAAAATAGAGCGATAAATTTCATTCTTCATGTTATGTTTAAAATGTTGTTTGTATCCTGAATACCCAGAGACTGAATAAAAAGTTAATAGATCTTTTCATGCAACTCCTCAGGTAGTTACCATATCTGCCAAGTGAAGCAGGACTTGGCACAGCGAGCAAGCATGCATGATTTCCAGGGGAACCTGAGGACTGTAATAATTGCGACAATACATGAAACTAGTTATTTTAATGTCAAGAAACACTATTGCTTTGTTTTTTTCTCTTTTAAATGAACAACACGGTGGTCCTGATCTGATAATCTGATACCATTTTTTAGACTCAGTTTAGATACTTTTTTTTTTTTTCCCCTGTCTGGACACATATCTAGGAGTCCTAGAAGACAATATTTGGAAACTACACCTGTCACTAAAAAAGGAAATTCACTCCATCCATGAGTACATTTATGAATTCATATTCAGATACTTCCATGATCATTAGAGAAAACTCAGTTAATAGAGTTTGTGTGGCTGTTATCTGGTTGTTCTTCATTCATTTGTGCTGATCTAAACATGGATTTACATTTTTAACTATATCAAGTTATCTTACTCTGCATTTGACACAAATAATGTGAAAACAGGCTGACAGACATAAATGGACCAAAACATGTATTTTGCACAGGGAGTAACTTTATTTTCTGGCTGACTTGTATCAGAAAAATGTTTTGTACATGTTCTATGGCTTGTATAAAATGCACAAAGTAATGAGGCTCATAATTACCATGCTATTGTCATTTCAAAGCATTGAAATGCAAAAATTAGCATTATCATTAGTTCCACAAGTTTTTTCCACATAATGAAAACAATTAATCAGTATAAACCGAATGTTTCAACTGACTAGCAAGGAATGAATTCATAGACTCCTTGGAAGTGGTACTTGCACATATTTTTTACTTTCTCCATTATGCATGTATGAAGATATTAGATGTCTGTTCTGGTGTCCAGGCATAGAAAATGAAGGGAAAATAGAGCTTATTCAAACTATTTGCTTACCCTAAGGCATGATCAACTATATCTTCATCAGTCCAGATTAGAAAAAACTATAAGATTTTTTTAGAATTTATTTACATAGCTCTGGAAAATCATAGCTCCTCTGAGAGTACGTGTTTTTATGTTCCTTTGTTAAACTTATTTGACTCTCTATGGGCTTGGAAGGAGTTTATCCACTTATTCTTGAAAGTTCATCATGTTATTTCCTCATTCATCACCCAAAGCTTAGCAGGCATCAGTCTTCCAATCTTTTATCAATGCTGATGTCTTTCTAAGCCTCCAATCACTCATGTTTCTGTCCCCTGATTACCTCCAGCTTATGCACAAAACTCAATGCAGCTCTCTAAACAAGGTTTATTAATGCGAGAGAAAAAGATTACTTCTTTGCAAACAGCATGAGATGTCCCTCCTGTGCAATATGACATTTAAACTTCTGCTCAGTTTGTATGTATGAAATTCCCAGGTTGCCTCTGAACTATTGCTGCTTGTCTGGTTACTCCCCACTGTATGTCACATTTATTTTTCTGAGGCGTGGTGTGTCATACAGGGGTTTCCTTCTTACTTACCACTCCAGTCTGATCTGTCTTGGACTCTTTATTCTAGTCCTTTTTCCTAGTGGTCCCCAGGGCTTCATTTCACGTGCCACTTTCATAAATGTTCCCTTTTTTTCTACCATTCACAAAAGTAATAGTAAAAAGAAATCATTCTCTTGCAAAACAACTCTTGATAGAGCCCTTCATTCTGACAGGGAACCACTTATAACAACTTTCCAAGTACAATTTTTCTGCTGGTTTACACCCCTTTTATCTGCATCATGCTTTTCTAACTTGTTTATCAGAATGTCACATCAAAAGACCTAGGAAAGGGAAGTTATGACATCTGCTGCTTTTCCTTTCTTTTTAGGGCCTCCTAACATGCCAGACAGGGTGATTAAAATGGTTGACATTATGTTTTCACAATAAATCCATGATGACTTCTCATCTCTGTTTCTCCACGTACTTAAACGAGTTTATTCTTGTTTTATTATTGCAGTCAAGAAGTCTACAAATATAAACACTTGGTTCTTACATTTTAAAGAAGAGATCTTTCCACATTTGTTTTCTGAAATTTCAAATATTATTAAAATTTCTCCAACTGCAAAAGGCCGTTGCTAAAGGCTCCCACTTTATACTAGCTGTAAGACTGAGTATCTTACCTACTTAACTGCCCCCTGGGGCTATGTTCTCCATCCTGAAGGTGCTAAGCTTGATCCCTCTGTGAGTGCATTTTTGTCCCCCATCCCAGACCTGAATCACTGTCTCATCTCCATCAGGAATACTTCAGGGCCTCAGTCAGAAGGCCTATTCAGTGCATGGTGGTCTTCTCTGCAGCTTTTGTAATACAGCTTTGCTATAATAGGCAAAGGTCCTTCATGAAGATGTTTAAGCCTTAAATTATAACATTTGCATCTCCAACACCTATTAATACTCTCTTCTTCAAATCAAAATGATTTACAGAGAAGAATAAACTATTTGTTTATAGAATAAGCTTATAAAGGCTTTTAGTCCTGTAAAAATTGTATAGAATATTACAATTTTCTTGAACTGTAGTAATTGTTTGTGAAGAGTTAAGACAGGTTTAAGATTTGCGTCATCCACCTATTCTTTGGGTGCCTGATGCATTTGTCTCAAGCTATTAAATTTCTGTTAGATATGAACTGCATATTCCTTTCCAGGTAGTTTGATTTCTTTTTGAAGAAGGTACTGTCTCTAGAGAAAATGCAGTTATGAATTTAAGGTGAGACATTCTGTAATCCAGTCTTTTCATATGCAACAAACAAATATTGAATCCAATTCACAATTTTAAATAGGTAAAAATATTTTCTGAGAGACTCATGTAAAAACAGAAACCAGACAGTTACATTCCCAGATCACATTATCAAATGGTATTCTGAATTTATATAAAGTAAAGTTAAATGTTTAAAGACTACAGTATTATAGGAAGGTAGTCTGGTGTCACACTAGAGGCAATGTGATTTTAAAAATTGTGTTGAGGTAATATTTTGCTATTGTGTAGGATTGTGAGAAAGTAAGAGCTATGAGTTCTTTATATATTTGGAAATATGGGAAATTGATTGCCATCTTGGAGCTGTAAAAATAAATGATATTTCATCTAAAGATATAAAACAAGGAATCATTTCATCAGAAGTTAAAATACTTATCTGAGTGTTGACCAAAAGAGAATCAAGAGGTCTTTTAATCCCTGTTTGTGGGAGAATTGTTTGAACCCTGGCTACAGAGGCAAATGCTGATGTTTATTGAATACTAACTTAAGATTTATCTATTTTAGAAATATCTATCATTTACAAATACATTTTTAATCATTTCTGCAGCAGCAGTCTCTCTGGGATATTTGAGTACTAAGGCTTAATCTCAAGTATGGTATGTTCGTCTAAGGTATGAGCTGAGTGAAATGGAGATATCTATGTTCAAATTCACAGATTCAAATGGTAAATTACACTTCAAGAATAATAAACAATGATTTTCCCTCCCCCTTCACTCTAATTCATGTCTTTTTCTTTTCCTTCAGAGCAGCTACTATGCCATACACACAGGGTTCACTGGAGTGCTGTCAGGTGGGTTAGACATAGTTCAGACTGCTGATTTAAAGCATGATACAGGCTCAGAATCATATGGAGTTCCAGAGTTTTTCAGTCAACACAGTTTATTAGCAGCTCATGCTGCAATAATACTTGAATTTATTGTACATTTCAGGCAGGAGTTAACTTAATCCCATGCACATTGCTGACCAGACCTGATAGTCTATTCAGGAGTGTGAACCAGTGCACGGCACTGAAAGATGACAAATAGATTCACAGAAATACATCACTTCTAAGTCTTCTACTAATGTGTTCTCTCTTCCTGTGAATTCATATCTAAGTAAAGGTTACAAAAGATTTTTTTCTCCCTAAACTGTTCTAGAATGCTGCTCAGATAAGGCCTGTCAACTTTCTTACTCCAGTGATTTTGCACTACACCTTTATTTAGTTAGTCAATACAAATGCATCCTTTGGACCTTAATCCTGGAAACATTCATTCAGCTGCATTTGGTACTGACAAGCATTGATAATGAAGCTTTATATAATAGCTGTAAATTAGGTATATGGAGAACATAAGTGCTATGAAAATAAATTTAATAATAATATAATTGACAGCAAAAGGGATGTCTAATCCTTTAAAAATAGTTTTGTTAAACCTGCAAACAACAAGAAATATTCAAATTGCCATATGGTTGTGTCTGTAAACTATATATTTCTGTCCTGTCTAAATATATATTTAGAATTACAGAGTCTGGTATGTTGGAAATGGTCTTCACAGTTCATGTAGTCCAAAGCAGTTGGAATACATGATTAACCTATCAAGTTAATCCACTGGCAGTTTACTTATTCTTCTTATTTTGCACCTAGATTAGACATTTGTGGGTAGGTTTGAAAGGAAAATGAAAGATGAGAATTTCAATGGAAAAAAAATCTGAAAATTAGGCATTTTTATTACATTTTGTGTCTTAGAGTTGTTTTCTCTAATTTAGTCGTTGGGGTACCTGCACACTCCCCCCTTGTCTTTCCCTGACCTGTTCCTGAATGTGTCATTAACTGATTGCTTGTCATGAAATCTAAAATAAACTGTTTCAGCCCTGGTTTGATTAAAAACACAAGGTTGAGCATATTTTCCTATGACACATGGCAATCAGTGCTTTTTTGTGTGCTTGTGCAGATACCTGTCTACAATTCCACTTGCTGCAAAGGCAGAGCAGGTGTCAGGAGCACGTGACCATGGTGGCCGCAAGGTGTATGACTTTTGTTGGGGTATGCTCTGGTAAAGTTTTAGTTTCATGAGATCTGGTGGGGTATGCCTCACCCCAAAGTGGCAGGCCCCTGAATACAATTGCTATTAGCAGTTTCATTGCTGTTTAGCACTGCAGACAGTGCCTGCAAACAAACAAGTATGCAGTTTGCATGGCAGAGGCTGTGGAATTTAAGGTCCTGAGAGGAGTGAGCAAGACAATACCAGAATTACATCTCTGGACTTCAGAAGAGCACATTTCAGCCTGTTCTGGGAGCTATGTGGTATATCCCATAGGAAACTGTCCTGGAGTTCAAAGGGGTCCAGGGGAACTGAATCATCTTTAAGCATACCTCTTCAGGGCAAGAGAATTGTCCCTTCCTCACAAAGAGGCAGGGCAGAAAGCAAGTGTGGATGAACATGGAGGTCCTGATTGAACTCAGACATGAAAAGAAGATACACAGATAGTGGCAGCAGAAACAGTCTTCATGGAAGGATACACAGACACTGGAAACCCATGTAGAAATGACATAACAAAGATCAAAGCTCAGCTGGATTTGATCATCCTGGGGCCCACTTCCAACTTAAATGATTTTATGATTCTATAATCTTTCTGGGCCCAGAGGTGAGACTGACTGGCCTGTAGTTCCGCAGGTCTTCTTTGCTTCTATTTTTAAAAATGGGCATTATATTGCCCCTTTTCCAGTCAGTGAGTACCTCACTGGACCGCCATGACTCTTCAAGTATGATAGGTAGTGCTTTAGCCACTTAATCTGCCAGTTCCATCAGAATCCATGGCTGCACATCTCATCAGATCCCAGGTACTTGTTCCCCTTCAGGTTCCTTAACTTGTCTCAAACCTGTACGGCTCCTATGGCAGGAGGTTCTTAATTTTCCCTGTCCCTGCCTTTGTCTTCTGAGATTTGGGAAGTGTGGCTGGAACAATGTGCTGATGAAAATTGATGTGAAAGTGTTCTTGAATACCTCAGCCTTTTCCATGTCCTGGCAACCAGGTCTCCCATTTTCTTTTGGAGAGGGCCCACATTTTCCCTAGTCTTCCTTTTTATTGAGGTACCTATAGAAGCTTTTCATGTTGCCTTTGACATCCCCAGTCAGCTTAATTCTACCAGGGCTTTAGCTTTCCTGACCCTGGCTGCTCAGAGAAGTTGAATGTGTGTTGGGAGCATGCTCTTGCAGCCAAGGGGACCAAATACATCTTGGGCTCTGTTGGCAAGAGTGTAGTCAGCCAGACCAAGGACATGATCGCTCTGTTTGGCACTTGCAAGACCTTATCTGGAGTACTGAATTCAGTTTTTGGGCTCCCTGCTGCAAGAAGGGTATTTATATTTTGGGCTAAATCCAAGAACAGTCACCTAGATGGCTGAGAGCTGGAGTACAGGTTATATGGTGCGAGTTGGGGAACTGGAGTTGTTCAGTATCAAGGAAAGGAAGGCCCACAGTAGACTTTGTTGCTGCCTATTGATATCTCACTGGAGGATCCAGAGGAGCTGGAGCCAGACTCCTCCCAGAGGTGTACAGTGATAAGACAAAAGCAATGGATATAAGTGGGAATGTAGGAAATTCTAATTAAATGCTAGGATATAGTTGGTTAGAGCATGGTGTGAATAACACCAAGGTTGCCAGTTTGATACCCATATGGGCCAGTCACTGCAGTGCTGAAATTGATGATCCTTGTGGGTGCCTTCCAACTCAGAATATTCTGAGATATTTATCTTTTTTATTATAGCGATGATCAGATGCTGTAAAATTTGTATGATCTGTCTAGATTTGACTGGCCATGGCTGTGAGTATCCTGGTCTGCTGTAGACTTGCTTTGACCAGAGAGAATTGGCACAGTTAACTTCTGGATCAGATTTCAGGCTTAAATCATTCTGTCATTCTCTGAAACCTGTACACTGGGTGGGAGAGGGAAGACTCCACCAAAAGCTGCAGCAGGTGGGGGGCATGGGGGGAGTGGGGGGGACCCTTAGACTTAGGAATGGCAATACAAAGACTATATAAGCAAAGAAACACTAGATGAAGGCATAGTATGATTAATTCTCTGAAGTCTGAGGTCTTATCTGGGGTAAATTGGACAAATTTCAATATACTGTTTCTTTTGCAAGTTTCTTTGGTTTTTTTTAGGTCTGCTTGAATTAATAATCTTAGTGGCTGTATTCTCCAGTTCTGTTTTCTTGCCTTTGTTTGTTCTTTCTTTAAAAATCCTTGTCATTTTAATACATAAAAGTTTTAGAACATCTGCAGAAAAAAATCAAGAATGGTTATAATGCCATTGATTATCTATGCTTAACGCTGTACTTTATTTAGCAAAGAATAAAATGACTCAATAATGGGTCATAAGTTCCAGGCTAATTGATCTTCTTTCATCTGGTGAGATTGCCTTAAAGAATAATTAGTTCTAGCTGTACTTTGGATATCCAAGTGGAAACATTGAACTGTGTATCTTACATTATCACAGACCCTGGTAAGCAAAGTTGTTGAAAAAACCAAACAACAAAAATAAACATCAAAATGAAATAAATTTTAGCTATTTCATGGCACAAAGAAATTAGCAAGAAAGAAATGAGAATTCTTAATGCTGCATGGTACTAGAAGACACCAGTCAAGCAGAAAAGTTTATTTTAAAACATAAAACTTTCCATCCTGAAAACCACAGGCAGTTTCACAAATATAAATTCTCTCTCCACTGATGAGCATCAGAGTCACACTTCATTTGAGACTCTAAATCCATGTCACTATTCTAAAATGCATTTGTGAAGAAAATTTCATTTGTTATGTAGTGAAGGAGCTTTACAGTTTGCTTTTAAGTGACTTTGATTAACCTCAACAAGAGCTTAAAATACTTCAGAGTTGGAACTTTTCAAGAAGATGTAAGATTTCCATAAATGAATCAAAGGAGAAAAAAATCAGGAAACCACAGCAGCTATGAGGTGATTGCATAAATTAACTACAAATCAATAATTAATAGAATTATTGTCTGTTACAAAATTCTAACAAAACTACAATCATAAACTTTAAAACTTTTCTAAATAAAAATGGTCCATTATAAAAACATGTTTATATACAACTATATAAATACATACATATGTGTGTGTATGTGTATATTTGATTTTTAGTGTATATAATTTCTGAACTTTTGATGTGACTTCAAAAAGTTAAAATCTAGCAAAGGAATTAATGAAGGCACACTGATGAACATTAAGTTCATTGAATGTCAAATTGTGTTATTTCCCAAATGTTAAAATAGTACTTAATAGCCTTTGATGCAGCAAAATAAAATAGATGTTTTCTTTGATATGTATGTGCAGAACAAAGATGGCTTTGAAGTCTGTTTTTGTGTATTCCGTTAGCAGCAAAAAACTGACATATGATCGTAAACTTCGGTTATTTGAAAGTATGAAAGCACATGAGACTTAAAATGAAAAGTAGGACAATTTTCGTGGCAAAAAAGTAATGCTACCTTTAGTGTCAGTGATGCTAATTGACTGCACTTGAACTTTCCTAAGGCTTTAGGTGATCAGTTTGTTTAAACTAAAGGGATACTATTGTGGATAGACTTTATAAACCATAAATAATGTAGAGAAATATTAAAATGCAGTTGGAAAAGTGAATGATTTAAAGTGACTTCTCATTCATTTTGTGTACAGCTACTGTCTGACAGTAGATTTTTGAGAACACAGGCTTCCACCAGATAATAAAATGTAGGTATGTTCCTTTGCGCATTCTGAAGAGGGATGCAGAATATGATACGTTGCCTTGTCTTGATTAGCTTCTTTTGAAGTCTGTAAACAGCTATTTGAAAGGATATTTGTCCTGCACAAAGACTAAACTAAACCAAATCTCCCTACAACTTTGTAATATTTAGATACAACCCAAAAACTTTCTGTTCATTGTTTCTGCGCCTGTACTTCAGATTTGGTAATAAAATGCATTTTGTTTTAAATGCCCTTGGCAAAACTTTCTGTCTGCCAGCCAAATAGCCCTTCAGATTTTGTGCCTCTCTAAATTTGCTGTAAATCAACAACAGTTTCACAACTGTTTTATATCTACATTTTGATGACTGATAAATAGATGAAATTTCTTTCACTTTTCTTAAGTCTCTATATCCAGTCTAAAATTAGGTTTCTTTGGGGAACCTTTGCCATTCTTGTTCTCCTGTTCAGTGACATTAATGATATGCTTATCTTGTCATTCTCAACCAAGTTATTCTACAATAGAATTAAATGAATAAAATATCTAAAATACAGGCTGCACTAACCTGAAGAGTTTCTCTTATTTCCTCAAAGTATTGGAAAAATATGATTACTTTTTCTGTCTCCTAGAATTTTCCCCGGTACTTTAAGTTTTGCTAGGGAACTGGTGGCTCACAGATATCCTCAGCCTGTAGTAGTCTCTCAGGCTGCTTCTGTGATGTCTTTGGCAGCAGAGCTGGTGAGCACCTGACAAAGGTTTCAAACTCATGCCCTTCTGCCATTGTTCTTTTTTCTCTCTGCCCTTTCCTGACTTTCCATAACCTCCCACCACTCCTGCTATCTCTGCCCTATAAAAAAAGCCCTTTCCCATAGGCTCAAAGTAGCCTCTTTCCAATCTAACAGATGTGGAAATTCTTCTCAGTCGTAATTTGCAATGATGTCATCAAGGGTCTGAGACCTGAGTATTCAGTAACTGTCTTGAAAGAGGTTTCCTACAGCAGCCTCAATTTACAATCAATGGAGAAATAAAAAAATTCTAGCTCTCTTCACTAGTATCTGTTTCATGAATACTTTCCTAGGCTTGTGAGTAATCTGTTAGGACCAAAATATGCATGATAGCATGTGGATGCCTAGAGTATATCTGTTGGTTTTGAATACTGAAGCAGGAAGGGAATGTAGAAGAGGAAGGGGAAAAGAAAATTAAAGGAAAAGAAAAAAAAATATGCCAAAAGCATATTCTGTAGTCTTTAATATTTAATACTTTTCATTTCTTCTGAAAGGATGATGTCAATGTAAAGCTAGCTCCTGTAACAAATGGAGATGGGGAATAAATGAGAGAAGCATTATCAACTAGATGTCCTGACCTATGTAGTGTATGTGGAGGTAGTAATAGATTGTTGTTTTTAGGTATCTAGGCCTACCCAGGACTCCCTAAAGTTTCGTAGATATTTGTACATATTACTTTGAAAGTATTTGTCAGAGACCTGACAAAACAGAGATTATTTACATCTGGAAGACTCAGAAAGACATTTATTATTCTTACAGCCTTGGTGTAACCACGTTCTGAAACTGTTTTTAATTAATCTGGATTATTGAGGATTTGAATTTTCCTATTGGAAGAAAGAAGGATACAATTACACTTAAATGAAAGAGTAGAAGGCTGAATCAGATCCAAAAAATATTCATGATGTGACATTTGAAGTATATTTGCCATTGAATGAGAACTTGTCCAAGAAAATGAAAGTTACATATGGTACAAGGAAGGAAACAAATCAAGGTTTGCGGTCATGGTTCCTATCCTAGTAAAATATCTCTGTAATAAAAACATGTTGGCAGGAGACCCAGATTTACATTTCATTTCAAACTCCTAGAAAATTACTTTGACTAAAAATAAAAGACTTGAATGAAATGAAAAGTTAAATAAGAAGATTATGTTATCTTGAATTCTCAATGGAAGTTATTGTCCTACATAATTTATAGCAAGTTTTTCTTTGATCTTTATGTTTACAGAGAGTATTACTAGTGAATACAAATTTTAAAGCTAAAATATTCCCATTAATTCTACAATTTATACTTAAAGTAATTATTTGGATTTAGTTTATTATGAGTGAGTGAATGTTGTAGTGGCAAACCAGTCATTAAAAACTAAATCTATGCTTCTACATCTACTTACAAAATCTGCCGACAGGGCTTCTATCTCAGTATCTGAATCATATTCTGTAGTTATGACAAACGTGCAGCTAACTGAAAATCAGTCACTATTTTAAGCTAACAAATTACCTGATTCTTTTTCTGTCTGCTGTTTAGGTTTCCATTTATCTGTCATTCTCGGGAACTCTGACCTAATGGGCTTACACGTGTTGACTTTTTTTTTAATTCCCAGAGCAGTATGCCAGAAGAACAATGAAACTAGCAGTTGAAAATATTTGCTAACTGAAAGAAAAAAAGAATCGTGAAAGAACTAAATACTTAGACTGAGACTTGGCATACTGGCAAGAAAATTGATAAAGTCATTTCACTCCATCACTAAGAAGCAAAGACTGGTAAATTCTACAAAGTGCTTTTTTTTTACAGGCACATCTGGAAATATCTCATTTCTCATAGATCAGAGGAAAAATCACTTTATCAGATTAATTAATTTACATCAGAATGATAACATAAAACTAAAAGACAACTTTGCATGTATAAAAGACTGGAATCTTCAAAAAATTGGGTGAGGATTATCTGTGCTTTTATCTCAAAGAAAAAAACAACCAATATTAATGACCCTGTCTGTTTTCTAGTTACTGTAGACTTTTGGTGATTCCTTTAACTTAGGTATCTGGCATGGATTTTGTCAAGCAGTAAGTGTCTAATTTTAAAGGTGCCATTAAATGAACTGGAACTAAATGAAAACTAAGTCTTAAGATCATTTCCCTTCTCTTTCTGGGTACAGCAGAGTGCTCCAAGCCTAGCTGTGCTTAGAGGATTATATATGTATTGACACCTCCATCAGTTACAGACTCAATCTAGCTCATGACACTGGAGGCCATAAAGAGTTTGGCTTTCTTTGTAACTGAAGCACATGGTCACACTGTTTTCTGGAAATTTATGAAGCCAAAAATTCTTATAAAGCATAAATATTTAATTTGAAAATTAGAATTTCTGTCCCTAATATTTCAAACTTTTATGCATGAGAATACAGTCCTTCTGAATGGATTTTATAGATGAAACCGTTGGAGATCAGAGTTTGTAGCTGCACAATTATTTGCACAACCTTGCAGAAGATGGAAAACGCAAAAAAATGGGAAATTAGGACAACATTTCAGATTCTGCCTTAAAAGCTGCTTTAATTTCTATTTAAAATTTCAACATGACATGCTATTTTTCAAATAGCATTGACTTTCCCTTTCTAGCAAAAACACTATGCTAGTAAAACTGGAGCAAAGAATA
The DNA here is from genome assembly GCF_024509145.1 of Vidua macroura. NCBI lineage: Eukaryota > Metazoa > Chordata > Aves > Passeriformes > Viduidae > Vidua > Vidua macroura. The sequence continues at coordinate 52,543,123 of NC_071574.1, forward strand.
TTGATATTGTCTGTTAAATATTTTCTCCATATCCATAATTATTCAGTGTCTCTTATTCTATACTGGATATGTATTTTAAAATATTAACTTTAAGATAAGTTGACTTAGTTTTAAAATCAATAGCCTTTTTTGTAAATTGCATTTTTTTAAATAAATTAATAAAATAAAACATTCATTGGGGGAAAAATAGGTGATGGTGTATCACCGTCCCAGTACACACTGCAAATTAGATGTATTGCACGTGATGATCTGCGAGGTTCTCTCCAGTGAGATGGTAAAATCATGCCACAATTCAACAGCCCAGGTGGCTTTACCTCTTTGCTGCCAGCTTCTCTGCTTCCATTGCTGTAGCCACACCCACAAGGCATTGGTGACCATCCGTTAGTCACTGTAGAAGTAAAGTATTGGCCATTTTTCTCATCCAGCTATTTTAGAATCTAAAGCCAGTTGGATAGCTTTCTCCTCTGCAAACTGACTCCATTCACCTTCACTTTTAGCAGTTTCTGTGACTTGTTGTGGGGGACTACACATAGCAGCATTCCACCTTCAATGATTTTCCTATATTACTACAGAATCCATCAGTGAAAAGGGCATATTGTTTATCTTTTTCTGGTAGATCTTTGTACACTGTGTCCTTCTCTGGCAATATGGCAATATTCTGAAACCTTAGGTTTCTCTCTATTCAATCCATGATCACTTCCAAAATTCCTGTGTGACTTGGGTTTCCTATTTGAGTCCATTGTGAGTTCAGTGTGACCCACTTACTCCATGTAGCATGAGTTGCATGATATATAGAGGACATCCTCCCACTGAACACCCAGGTCAGCACCAGCAAATGGAATGCCAGGAGAAGCTGTGCATCAGTACCAATCACTTTAAAACAGCTCAAACGCCTTCAAAAGCTGCCAGTATCTCTTTTTCAGCTGAAGTATAGTGGGCTTCAGATGCTCTGTACACCAGACATCAAAAACTTGGGGGTTGACTTCTAGTCTGTTCTGGTGCTTTCTGCAAGAGCCTCCAGGCAAGGCCATTTCCTCAGCTGCAGTGTAGAGCATATGTTTGAATCTCTTGCTCTGTCCAGAGTGGCCTGAGAGCTAATGAACGGACTATCTCCTGTTTGATTTGTTCAATGGCTTGTCATGAATCAGGACCCTATTTGAAATATTTTTTCTGCGTGACTTGATGGAGAGGGCTGACAATCAGGCTGTAATTTGGAATGTGCTTTCTACAAAATCCCACAATGTGCAAGAAAGATAAAAAAAAAATTACACAATGTGTAATTTTTTGCTAATTGGTTCAGATGTTGCTGTTATTTTGTTGATCACAACCATTGGGATCTGACAATTTCTATCTTGCTAATTTATTCCTAAAAACTAAATCTCTTGTTCAGGTCCCTCGACCGTTACTTTATTTTATGGCAAAACTGGCTTTCAGAAGGATTTGGTCTATTTTCTTCCCTTTCTCAGAAACTTCTGCTGTATTGTCACACACAATGGTATCATCAATATAGCTTCACGCTGTTCCAGTGCAGTCTGGATCAGTTTGTGGTTGATGGTAGGGCTGTGTTTCTATCCCTGGACAGTAGAATTCCAGGTCTTCTGAATTTCCTTCCAAATGGAAGCAAACTGTGTCCTGCTGCTGCCCAAGGAACGGAGAAAATTGCATTAGCGATATCACCTGTGGCTTACTGCTTGGCTTCTTGTGACTGCAGCTTGTATTTAAGTTCCAGCATGTCCAACACAGCAGAGCTTGGGGGTGGTGTGACTTCATCCAGGCCACAGTAGTCTACCATTCGTCTCCACTCTCCGTTGGGCTTTTGCGCTGATCATATGGGACTGTTAAAAGGTGAGAAAGTCTTGCTGATCACTCCTCAAATCTCCAGTTCAGGAGCCATCATATGGATGAGAATCAGGGAGTCTCGGCGTGCTATTGCTGTCAGAGCACCATTGTGGTGCTGACTGGCAACTGTTCTTCAACCTTCAGCACTGCCACAACAGAAGGGTCCTTTGGGAGGACTGACTCTGGCATGGATTGGTCCTTTGGTTCAGCTGCAGTGTGTCTCGCTGGGGCTCACATAGCCACGATGCCTATCACTGAGGTTGGAATAACCTGCTTCCTGTCACCAGGGTTGGAATAGCCACATGCTGTTTTGTCATTGTGTTCAGAGACCTTCCCATCCCCTTGAGGTTACTTAATAGAACAGAACTCAGTAGGCCTGGGCCAGGCCTCAGCACATTGCAGTGATTTGTGTCTCTGGATTTGCAAGCAGACAGTATATTTTTCCAAATATTTAAGTAGTTTTTCAGATTCTGCACTTATTCAAGGGCAATTCCAAAAGGCTGGAACTGACCACTGTCCTAGGCTTTTGTCCACACAACCCCACACACCCTGCCACTCATAGCTTTCCAGCCTCAGGGCAGATCTCTGGATGGTTTTATATAGTTGTTTACACCTTAAACAAGACCAGCAGCACATTCAGGAGCCATAGAAATAGGAACATCATAGTTTGAAAATTCCATCAAAATTCTCAAGAACAATTTTAATTTTGGAGAAGGAAAAGATGCATAAGGTATCTCCCCTGTAGATCAGCTCTCTGAGGAGAAAAGGTAAAATGTGTAATTATTAATAGTTCCCAATAGATGGCTCCTGAAGTACAGAGTTGATAGCAATACTGAGTACAAATACCAGATTAATGTCACGACCAACAGTTTTATCATATCATAAGTCAGTGTTACAAAGTACAACATGATAACCTAAACCCAGCCCCCTCCGGAGATGATAAACAATGCATCAGGGAACACATACTACAAATGTGTTACATGACACCACTAAGAATACGTGCAACAACTCTGAGAGCAAATAAACCAGCATTGTTACCAGTGACTATGAAACTAATATAATGAATGCATATAAAAAAAATGTTTTAATACAATCCAGTCAGCTCTGTTGTTATCTCAAATCTTCAAACCCTATGTTGGGTTGCAAAAAGGACATAGTTTGATGTGACAGGCAGTTAACACCACACAGAGGCTTGCTCACTACTCTCTGCCTCATACAGATAGGAGAGAGGTGTGGAAAAAAAGGAAAAGGAAAATTCATGGGTTGACATGCAGACAAATTAGTAAGACAGAAAATTAAGGGAAAATAACAACAACAACAACAACAACAACAAAACAACAACAACAACAACAACAATAATAATAATAATAATAATAGAATTCAAGTACACAAAAAAGATTATGCATAATGGAATTTCTCCCCACCCACCAACAGACACTCAGCCAGTTCTGGAGCAGCAGCTCCCAGCCAGTTTTCCTCCTAGTTTAAATACTGAGTGTGACACCATATGGTAAAGAATACCCCTTTGGCCAGTTTGGTGCAGCTGTCCCAACTGTGTCTGCTCCCTGCTTCTTGTGCCCTCCAGCCAACTTACTGGTAGGATGGTATGAGACACTGAGAAGTCTTTGACTTAGTGTAAACAGTGCTTAGCAAAAACTGAAACATTCCTGTGCTATCAACATTATTCTCATACTAAATCCAAACATATGACTGTAGCAGCTAGTAGGAAGAAAATCAACTTTTCCCAGCTGAAACCCAGACACAGTACAACAGAGCTAAACTCAGTAAACAGTCCCAAAATAGAACTGTTTAACTCCAGTGGATAGATCACAACTACACGGTGATGTGTGATTTCTTCTTATCTCCTGAAAGTATGTGAGATGAGGTCCAATTCAGCACAGTCAGATTCCCAGTTCTGCAGTCCCATCACAAGCTGGAGTCCATGCAGAGACTCCCTGGAGACTGCTCTGAGTTGACACAGTAGAGTCCCAAATTGTCTATTAAATGACAAGGTTTGTGCTTCAGGCTAAAGACCCTGGAAATACTTTTAACATTGTATCAAAATTTGAGTTAATTATGTCAGCATTCATTAAACTTGCTTAAAAAGTATTCTAGCATAATTTGAATATTTTCTAACATGGCTGGCTACACAGATTGTTTTTTTTATTCAGCTGAATATACTTTAACTCAAGCAATTTTTTTACTCTTTGCTAAAAGTGTTATATTTTCCAACTCACAGCTGTAACATGGTGCTCAGTATCAAATGTCTCTTCTGTTTGTGGAGTCATAAATGTAATGAGTGCTTACTTAGACTGTGACAGTAATGCCAAAATGAAGTGTTCTTGTAGTTTTGCTCTAGAAACTCCAGAAGGGGAAAGAAGTAATAATAACAGAATAGGAACAGGGCTGCCTATTTTAAATGCCTGGCAGTTTCTAGCAATAGTCCCTACAGTATGTGGGAGAGATTTAGCATTATGCTGGCGCCAGAACTTTGGTTCTGTTTTCACTTCTGGTAATATGTTCAGGGAGAAAAAATTACTCAGTTAAGTAGTTATTTCAGATTTACATTAGATACAAAGCACTCAAGATAAAAAATTAGGAAGCTGAAGCATTTATTTTATATATATATATATATATATATATGTATGTATGTATGTATAAATGTCATGTAAATTTAAGGAATTAGCACATATCCAAGCTTACCTCCCACTCTGTTCACTGCAGCACCTGTATGTATGAGTCAACTCCATATAATATTAGAAGTCCTTTATATCAGTGTTTCTTTAAGGATCCCTGAGATTGCAAGCTAAAAGAAGACCAGAGATTGATAGAATCTTTATCCATCAGCATAAACATCTTAGCAGGAACCAAAAAAATAAGATCAGAAGTGAGACATGTAAGAACTGAAGGATCAAAATTTACTGAGGTCAAAGGAGCTAACACTTGCAAAGTCAGATTGTGTAAGTGATAATTTTCACAGAGTGAATCAGGTTTTGAGACAGTCTGACCTCTCATAGTTAGGGATCCTGAGACATTTGCAAGACTCCATCTCTGCTAAACTTTACTTCCAGGAAGGTTGAACACTTCAGACTTTGCCTGAAGAACAGTTGAGAGAAACTGCTTTGCAGTCCAGGACAGCAGAGTGTGTGGGTGGGTAGAAATTCATTGATAGCACAGCATCAAAAAGAGTAGCTTAAAGAAAGCACAAATGCAACCTTTCTGAGAACATTAAATTTAAAAAGGACTTTTACCTTTCTTGGCCAAAAAAAGAATCAGCCAATCAATGAACCAGAAACTGTGCATCTGATTGAAATTCTGTGTTGAGTCTCTTCAATAATTCCTTTGAACAATGAAACGCAGCTTAGAGCTGGTGAGTGGAAAAACAATCCTTTGATGTCAATTGTTTCTCTTGGATAGATAAGCTTGACTTTTCTAAGGGAAAGGAGAGAGAAGGTAAATTCAGGTTTAAAAGTAAATGGAGACTGGGGCACATTGCTAGCTTTTCTAATGATGTGTGATTTAAATAAAATCAGTATTTCAAAATAGTTATGATATTGCTCTGTTAATAGATAACTATCTTCCTAGATAGTCTGAAATCCAGATTATTTGATTAAAATTACAGCTTCAGTTTCAATCAATCTGCTCTGCAATACTGTAAATAGTATATTTATTGTTAATTTATTGTTATAATTATATTTTTTGAAAGTATTCTATTTTTTCCATCACAAAGTTAGCCTTGCAGATAACTTAATTTCGCTTGAACTGTCAAAGTGTGTAGCTAATAACAGCTAGTCCATGTTCCAGAATTACATTTGGGTACTATGATAATTCATTAACGAAGTTTATATATATCCAGAAGTAGAAACCTACAGGAAATAATTAAAAACTTTTTCCATCACTTTCAATTTATTTTAAAAGCAGCTTTTTATTTTTGCTGTTATTAGGACACTTAGCCTAAAAGTATTTATTGGTTTTGAAAGCATGTATATTAATTTTGAACATTTTAATTTTCAATTACTGGGTTTGAAATTTTTTTTAGATGACTAATTAATGCAAAATTAAAATAAACTTTCATTTCTGAGTGAAATAAAATAATTAGGGCTGACTCAGCCTGTTTTTCCTGTTTTTTTCACCATTATAACACAAACCAAAGTAACATCTCACAATTATTTTTCAAATAATTCAGCTACCCCACAAAATAATATCTCATTGTAATTTCATTTCAATATTATAAGTTTGTCGCTGTTGAGGCAGGGGCGGGAATGAAATGAGTCCATGTTCAGAAGGAAAAGAATGAATGTTTATTCACAATACATCTCTCTTATCATGAAGACTACTTTCATTGGTCTTAAAGTAAAAACATTTCACCTGATTGATACACTGGACTTAGGTCAGTGTGGCAGAACATATCTATAAACAATATGAACAGAAAACAAGATAACAGATGGTTTACATTCCTCCCAGACTTTTTCCCAGACTTAGCCTGGCCAAAATCTTTCTCCTTTTCTCTCTGACTGAACTGAGAATATCCATATAGGTTGATTTTTTCCCTTGAAATAGTGCCAAATAATAATTATACAGTGCCATAATACCCTGTGTCTAGCTCTATTAAAAGGGAGGAAAAAATTGCGGTGTATACTTTTTAAAACAATACTTCCTAAATGACAGATTTGAAACCTTGTAATAGAAGATGTAGAAAACTGGGTTAGTTTCTTAATGTATTTTCAACAATTTATTGGTAGGATGTTACTAAGCTAGTTAAAAATGGAAATTACTTTGAAAATCACAACTTCAACACACCTTTTTACATGAATTAGTAAGCAACAGTACTCTAACTCCTGATAACCTGTAACTTATTATTGGGCTTTTTAGTCATGTATGCTATGTAATGTGTGCTGCATGGAGGCTTTTCTATATATGCATGTGTTTTACCCTCCCTTTACCCTAAGATAGCCAAAGTCTCATAAAATTGGTGGGAAGTCTAGATGTAGGCAATTATTGCATTAGCCTTGATCTGGGTTTTTGTGTAGCTTTTTTGTAATGTGGGCCTTCATTAGTGCCATGCAGTAGTGATTAACTCAGATTTTGTATTTGACTTGGTCATACAATAACACTATATGAATCATATAAAACTGTAATAGTGAACTTTAATTAATGACTTAGTAATTTGAAATTTTATTTCTTCAAATAAAAGAAGTGGAGTTTTTTTGTCCAGGCGTATGATTTCTCCTGGAAAAACAAACTAATAGTAATAAACCTAAGAGAGTATTTTGCATATCCAAATTTATGGTTCAGTATTCATTTTCAGTAGTGACACCTATAAAACATCTTTCAGTTCTGAACTTTTCGAACAAAAAATAAAGTAAAATCCTCATTTTTAATTGCAGCAATTAACAGTTAAAACATGAACGAAGTCCAAACTTTCTTAACGTTAGCATTTCTAATTATCTTATGTCCCATTTTTACTGAGGGTTATGTAGCAATTTAATTGCTTCATAATAACTTGTGATCTATATTTGCAGAATGATTTTTCTTTACTTCTTTGCTTTACTAACATAATTTTGCATAATGAAGGTTAGGGTTCATGTTCTTGTGTAGTATTTTTTTTTTCTTATAATATGAAGAGCTGAGTTAGGTAATTTCAGCTGATTCATGCATTATTCTTTTTAGTCTTGTATTATGATTTTGTATTAGGTCTGGATGAGATGGAGTTAATTGTCCCCCACAGAGGCCCCCATAGCACTATGCTCTGCATTGGTAGCTGGAAAGGTTTGGTATCATACCAATGTTTTGGCTGCTGCTGAGCAGCTCTAACACAGCACTGCTGCTCTGTCCCCAAAATTCCACCCCTGAACCAGTAGGACTGGGCTTGGGCAAAGTTTTGTGAGGGGCACAACCAAGACTCCTGGCCCAAAATGACCAGACAGGTGTTTTGATGACCTGACATATGTTGTCAGATCAGATATAAAAACGAAGAAAAGGAGAAGGAAATAAATGGGCATTTGTTATTTACAAAATTTGCCTTCCATAGAAACCACTATAGTGCTAAAGCTCTGCTTCCTGGGAAATGGCTGGAAATATCCTGCTGATGGAAAGTAGAGAATAAATCTTTGTTTCATATGCTTGTCTGAACTTGACTTTTGCTGCTGCTTTAGTAAAATATCTTTATCTTGACCTTTTTTTCATCTTCTGTTCTTCACCCTAATCCTGCTGAAGAGGGGAATGATAGAATGGCTTGGTGAGCAACTGGCACTCAGCCAAGGTCATCTCACCACAGATCTACATATGGGTTTATTAAACTTTCACCAAGTCAGTTAATAGTAATTTGAGTGAAAAAAATCAAAACAGGGATAAAATAATATAGAATTTATACAGTTTCAGTTTTAATTGGTTGGTTTTCATATGCAACTATATGTTCACATTTTAAAAGGAATTTAAAATGGATCTTTGAATTCTCAATGCCCGTAAAAGCAATAGCTAAATAGAAGATACATATGTTTAAAACTGCAGTTTTACACTGAAGGATAAAATCTTTGGAAAGTTTAATAAAGCAAGTATATTTTAAAATATTGCCTTTCAATTTATCTTAATTCTTTTCTCAGATACTTCTACGGTAACGAGTAAATGATAGTTTACAGAGATCAGTTTTCTTAAAAAAAAAAAAGTCTTTTACAGAAAAGGATTATAATAGGCAATCAAAATTGTGAGAAACTCTAGAAGAAGGTTTCTGTGTCCAAATAGCAAATGAAACATTACATGAGATAGAATATGATGCTATTCTAACTCAGGGATGTTTACACATTTTTAGATTAATAGCTTCAGAAAAAGACCTTTTTTTTTTTTTTTCCATACAATTTGAAATGCATAAAAATTTCAAATCTGTAAGTATAAAAACTTTTTACACCCAATCTATTCTCAGGCAAATTTGACCATGTAGATTACATCTAGTCTGATCACAGCCAAATCAGACATTGTCCAATATTTGATAGATTTCCATTACAATGTTAGAATATCTAAATCCCAACCTCTTATCTGTATTTCTTAACTGTACCTTGATATTTGGAGGGTGGAAAAGTGTAGGAAAGACAGAAACATGTGGAAAACCTTCTTGCTTGTTTCTAAAGTTTCACTGGCATTCTCCCACGCAGACTACAAAACAAAGGCAAAAAACTATGTCACAAAGGCAACAAAATTCCTTGAAAGATTTCCCCAGTGTTATACAGCAAGGGAAGAGCATATGGCTAATTATTTTTGTGGTCACTTTAAGCTCTCTACTGATTCCCTAGATGTGCTTCTTTTGTTTTGTTTTCCTTAATTACTTTCTATTTGTTTGTGGGTTTTTTTAAATTAATTTTTAAGTTATGATGTGGAGTATGGAATCTCATATGTAAACAGAAATGCTGAGTACAGCTCTCCTCTGGGAAGATAACATTGGTCACATACTGTGTGTGCCAAAACTATGAATTCTAATGAAATTTGTATGTGTTCTACTGGGAACTAAGCATTGATTGCACTGGAACTGCTTATTTTTTTGTCTTGGATTATGAAAGCATCTATTCTAAAAATTTTCATAGAAATTAGGTAGAGAAATTGTCTTAAATGTAACAAGTACTGAGGACAATTCTGCTAGAGAAATTTGTAGGCTTCATAATATAACTGGATATTAAATTAGTCTATTAAGTAATGCATAAAAGAGCCATATATAGACATAATTTGAAACAGATGGACATCACAGGTCTCATGTAAGCCTATGTGATTTTGTCTGTTTGCTCTTCAGATAGACGGGCAGAAGACTACTAAAATGCAAAAGACATGTTCACAGTCACATCAGAATAACCATATTCTTTCATTAGTAAGTCCTGCCTCAAAACAGGGCTTATTGGCTTGAGCAAATACACATTTTGGAGCTTTCCAGTTCTGAGTTTCTTGAGTTTTAATCATCCAGCACATCCTATGTATCTGTAAATATATATACAGACCTATCTGCAGTTACTTATCCTAAATATCTGGAATATTGTGTCCACTTCTGGGCTACCTGGTACAAGTGAGACTCAAAACTACTGCTGAGAGTCCAGCAAGGGTCCACTAAAATGATGAGGGGATTGGAGCATCGTCCATATGAGGGCATGCTGAGAGAGCTGGGGCTGTTCCGCTTGGAGAAGAAAAAGCTCAGGGAGATGTGTGTATATGACTACCAGGATCTTTTCAGTCATACACAGTCACAGGATCACAGGGAAAGGGCACAAGCTCATTGTGAAGGTAACTGATCATTGCCACAGATTGTCCAGGGAATTTCTGGATTTTGCAACCTTGAATATATTCAAAAGACATCTGTAGATGGTCCTGTGTAGCCAGATGTAGGTGACTGTACTTGTGCAGGGTGGTGGACCCAAAGACCTCTAACCTGTGTGTGCCTTTCCTTAGGTTAGCCTTCTCAGCCGTGATTCAGTCCAACATCCAGCTCTGGCCCCTCCAGTCTTATTTGCAGTAATATCTTAAACAGAATAGGGAATAGAGCTCTCCAGCATTAATTCTCCTATAATTTCTAATGTGATCATCCTAAATGCATGTTAACAAGATTTTAATATAACAGCATTTGATGAAATATATCCAACTAATCTAACTGTAATAAATAGAGCATAAAATGTGTGAGGTTTGATATTGTTGAAGTATAAAAATCAGTACAGTTATTTACTTCTGATCTGCCTCAGGAAGTTTATTCTTAGACACTACTTACTGCCATTGAAAGGTTTTTTAAATCTTCTTTGAAGCATCTGCTGTGAGACATCTATACACCCTGTTATATTAGCCATCTGGATAGTCCTCTACAATTATAGAAAATTTCATACAGATATTGCAGGAATTGTTGTTTTGTGAGGTCCTCCTCAATTAGATGTTTGCCAACGAGAGAGCTAGCTTGGATAAATACTTGCAATTTTCTATTTAATCTGTTTTTTTCCTCATGGCTAAACTTCATTCATGTTTGGTAATATCCCATTATATTGCTTGCAAAGGAGCAGAGTAAGTTACATGTTACTTAAAATCCTAGCATGTATCCAGATTCTGCCAAAATTGTCACCTAAAACAGACCTGACTCTCTAAAAAGAATTTGAAGATGATGCCCATGGTTTAGCAGTTTTGTAGTTGCACGGCTCTGCCATATTATTCTGGTTAGACGAGCAGCTTAGGGTTATACTGTTTGTGTGTTTTGTTTAGTTAGATTTTTTTCTTTTGTACTGTTATTCATTCACATTTCTTCTGTGATGTAGGACTACTTGATTTGAAGTCAGTCTAACAGGAAAAATATTCTTCTATAATCCCCTGTGCTTACAGAAAGTGTTTATATGTTGAAATAGTAATGTGTAGTTAGATTCATATGAGATTTTACACTGCGCATTTCAGAATGTTAAAAATGACATACAGCAACTACTGTAATTTCCTCAAGTGTACTATTACCATAAATTTGACAAAGATGTTTTACTTTGCTGCTGTGTGATATTTTATTTGATTAAGTATGTTGATAATTCTTACATGCCTTCAATAGAACAGTTGGTATTTTGCAAAAACCCTTCTGAGTCAATGTAAATATAGATTGTCTGTGAAGTGCTGCAACAAGTTGAGGCTCATGAAAGAAAAAAAAAAAAAAAACTTCTCTTCTTAATTTTCATTTTTTATTTATTTTTTCCCCCTTCAATAATATAAAGAATTCTAATAACTGAGTGAGGACCAAAATTTTAACATCACTTGTATATAAACCTCTAACATGCATGGACATAAAGTTATGACAGTGTATTTATCTAAGATACACTATAGCCTCAGCCAACTGAGTGTTTGTTGGTTCTGGTTTGAATGAGTTCTATCTCCCCACAGGCACTCTCCTTCCCCCAAGAATACTGACTAGCTTTGTGGAAAATGGAAGTAAATAATCTGTATAAATACTTAAACCCAGAAAAAATTATATTATTGCAATAAATATGTAGACAATAAGCATCACTATTGTTAACAAAGAGCAAAATGCAGGCAAGAAATTCTGACAATTCATCTGTAATCAGTCTCTTTAAGTTGTGAATTTTCCTGTATCTGGTTTGGATTATAAAAATGAAAGGTGTTTTCTTTTTATTTTCCTATATTGAAAAATACAGACTATGGCTTTCTCTGTAAAGTATCTTAAAGGACTAAAAATGTAGTATGTAAAATTAGCTATTTTAATAAAAAATTAGATAATGTGGATTTTTGAGACAGGTGTAAAAATTAAAACAGTTGTCCTCATTTTGCAAAGTAAAAATGGATATTAAAGCATAGAACTGCAGAATAGAAACTAGGCAGAGCTGGGGGCAGAAGAGAAGAAAAGCAGCTCTTCAAGCATAATGTCATATACCTTGTGCTAACAGTACTGAAGCACTTTAGGGAGATCATGGAAAGCCTTGTTTCACCGTGCTTAGGAGACTTGTTTCACTGTGCATTTTCTTCTGGACTTACAATTCTTAGGAAAGGACACTAAAATGCAAAAAAAACCATAAAAGGCAGTCATTTTAATATTTGTCTAATATTTGTCACTTCCACATATCATCTTGTTGAGATCTGTGACTTGAGTTTAGGAAATTAATGTTCCTTGGGCTTAGGAAATAATATTAATGTTCCTGTATGAATTTGACCTACCGCTCTTTGAGTGACTGAAATGAATCATATTCTAAGGGTCTTGGAGAGATGTGGTAAATATTAGCCCTGCAGGAGATAGAAGCATTATGTGTGGGAGATGCTGTCCTTTCATAAAAGCTGTAAATCCATAGTGCAGATGATGAGATACAAGTAAAGATAAAAATGTGCTTTTAAGTGTATTGTTTCTGCTTTTTGGAAAGTAGAATGAAGAATGGCATATAAAGGAATGAAGAATGGCATATAAAGAAATGAAGATGAAAAAAGTTAATTCCTTCCCCTAGAAGTCAGTAATACCTTGCTATTTATACCATGCTTAAGAGAATGAGGTAAATACTCTGTGGCACATTGTAGAGGAAGCACTGTTAAAGCAGTTGTTTTTTATTAGGAAAACAGATTCCAAGATTCCTGTACCTATTAGTCAGAGCTGGAAAACAGCATTGTGACTCTGACAGATTCAAGAATAATTTCATTCTATTTTTCACTAGGATGAAACTGAGAAGTCTTCAGATTGACTAGAAGAAATATTTACTTATTAATTTAAAGCAGTAGAAAAAACTGCTTAGAGTAGAATAAAGTAGTAGCATGGAGTTATAAAACTTTTCAAAGCAAGGGATTGAAACAGGATACCTTATGTTCCATATGGATAACCTCATCATGCATTTGAGGCTTATGCTTTTCCCTGTTGTGCTTTCTTTCTGTTTTGACAAGTAGTTCAACCCATACTGTCAAGTTTAGTATTTGTACTTTAGATTTTGTAAGGTAAAAAGTCTTCTTTTTTTTTTTAGGTCTACTTCTGAGGAAGGTAGTGGAAACCCTGCATTTTATGTAGAATATACTTTGTTCTAGTTTATTACCTAACATAGAATTATCTACAATCTTACTAGAAGCATGAATGCAACAGCAATGAAAACCAAAACTGGACTTAGCTAATAGAAGCAGTGGTAGCACAATCATAGAATATCCTGAGTTGGAAGACACCCACAAGGGTCACTGAGTCCACCAGCTCCTGGACCAGTACAGGATGACCTCAAGAGTCACACCATGTGCCTGAGAGCATTGTCTCCAAAAACTTCTTGAACTCTGTCAGGCTTGGTGCTTTGACCACTTCCCTGGGGAGCCTGTTCCAGTGCCCAAATACTTTCTGGGTGAAGAACCTTTTCCTGATATCCAGCCTGAACTTCCCTCACACAACTGCAGGCCACTGCCTCAGGTCCTGTCACTGGTCAACACAGAGAAGAGATCAGTGTCCCCCCACCCTCCTCCCCTCACAAGGAAGTTGTAGACTGCAGTGCTGTTTTCCTCTTAGTTTCATCTTCTCCAAGCTGAAGAGACCAAGTCATCTCAGGCAGTCCTTGGATGACTTCTCCTTTGGTCCATTAACCACCTTTGTAGCCCTCCTTTGGATGCTCTCTAATAGCTCTATATTCTCCTTATACTGTGGCACCCAAAATTGCATACAATATTCAAGATGAGGCCACCCCAGTGCAGAGGAGAGCAGGACAATCCTCTCCCTTGCCTGGCTGGTGATGCTGTGCCTGATGCCCTCCAGAACAGAGCTGGGCCTTTCGCTGCCAGGGCTGCTGGCTCACGTTCAACTTTCCATTGACCAGGACACACAGATCTCTTGTTTGCAGGTCTGCTCTCCAGCCCCTCGTTCCCCAGTCTGGATATACATTCACAGTTGTCCTGTTCCATCTGTAGGATCTGGAACTTCCCCTTGTTAAATTTCATATAGTTGGTGATAGCCTAGCCCTCTAACTTGTCAAGTTCTCTCTACAGGGCCTCACTGTCTTCAAGCAGGTCAACAGCTCCTCCCAATTTGATATTGTCAGCAAGTTTACTTAGTTATACCTTCTAGTCCTGCATTCAAATAATTCTAAAATGGAGCTCTGTGGAGCATACACTCCTATTTATGGTTTATACCATCTAGTACAGTCTGAAATATGCTTTTTCACTTAAGTTTTTCCTGAATACTATTTTGCTACCTAAACAACTATTTTCAATATATTTAGTGCTGAATTCATTCTTGTTAAGAAGCTTCTGCAGCCTGGCAAGTAGTATGATAAAATACCAGCTTTGAACCTCAATCAGACAAACAAAGTACTAAAAAAAGCAGAAAAGATTAGAACATCTAGAAGCAAAATTGATATAACAAATTAATATATCTGATGTGCCTCGTGATACTGATGCAGAAAGGAAGATCACACAGCTATGGAATTTGCTTAAAAAGCTTACAACTTAGCTGATATATACAATAGCTGTTCTTGTGAAGTGCAGATACTGGAGAAAACAAATGGAAACATTTCTATTGTGCAGACAAGGAATTGGGGAATAGAGGGAATTGCTGAAGCCAATTCTCACAGCATTTGAACTAATTGTTTTGTAATGAAACAATTTAATTTTAAGGTAGAAATTATCTTCAGCTTAGTCTGACTAGGTAGGAGTAGTGTATTCTTATTTCTTAAAATAAGCTTTTCAAAGTATGTGCTCAGGATATTTACATCCCAGCTTAAAATGTTTCAGAATTCTGAAGATCCTTCCATGTTTGAATTTCCTTGTATGTTTGTCACATGGTTCTGAGAAATTAGTGTAAAGACGATACCTTGACCTCACTGTACAATCATTCATACTCCATGGGGCAGGCCAAGGGGAAAATACTACATTGTCTTCTTTATTTTTCTCTTCACTGAACACACATTAATGACAAAACCTCCTAAAATCATGGTCTTTTTTTGTTGAGTTTATGGCCAATGTAGAAGCCTATTCTTGATATGCCTCTGAAACTGTAACAGGTGTGAGGTGAACCAAGTACTGTTATGTTATCTAGAGGAAAACACCGCTTTATTCTCAGTCCTTTCAACTTAGCTGGAAAAGATAACTTTTCATTAACTACTTTCTAAAAAAAACTTCACTGAAATAGAATGAATCCCATATGTGGTGCTATGGATATTTCTGTGCTGATGTAGGAAGCAGATTTACTGAAAGCAATAGGTTAGTACAGCCTATCGAGTCTGTGCAAGGCCAGCTCCGGTTACCTTTCCTAAATCTTTCCACATTCATTACTTCTCTTCATGTGGGAGGCACATTCTCTTGGCTTTCTTTTCTGTAATATAAATGGTGAAAAACATGTACATTCAAAAAAGATGCAGAAGCCTATCAAAAAGAAAACACTCCAGTGCACACAATTCTTCCCTCAGGGACAGGCTGAGAGGGAGAATGAATTGCACATGACAGCTGTTAGGGTTTGGTTTTGTCTAATGCAGTGCAGACATACACTGGAAAGGGTGGCATCGAAATCCCAAATAAAATGAAACCTATCACTGAGCTATCAGGAAGTTGTGTGGAAATGCACGTTGCTGTGGTTGTATTATGCCTGTAGATGAAACTTAGCATCTAAGATCTCTCATTTTCTTCTTTAATTGACACAAAATGCTGTATAGATATTTTTTTTAAAATCTTGCTTATATGGCATGTAATAGCTAGGAGAAAATCCAAAGGAAATATTCGTCTACATTCTTCACATCTACTCCTGCAGCATTTTACAACATGCAAGTTAATGAACTTAAAACATAAATATGGTCAATCTTTAATAATATTTGAATTCCACTGTATTTTCAATAATGAAATATTAAGAAATGCAATTAAATTTAAGCAGCACTGATGCAAATAATTTTAAAGAATTTATCACTCCTTAAAGTTTTGAGGGAGTCCATGGCTTCTTTTGCATGTGTTCTTCCTCCTTCGCTTTTTTAGTCTTCTATAACCAAGGCATGAGATTGGTGAGAGGAAAGAGCAGACCTTAGTGTAGAAAGAAAGCAGAACAAGATCTTAGGCCAGCTGTTGTCTCAACTAAAAAGACATTATAAGTATTCCTGGGTGTTATTTTCATATTCATTAATTCAGGCTCCCCACCAAGCAATGACAGACTCTCTTCCTTCCATTAATCCCTGAAGATATTTACAAGTGCAGTCTTTTGTAGAAGAAATGAGAAACTTTCTTTTCTTCTCCCATCTCTTCTTTCCCTCCTGTCTTCATCTCCCTGGAATACTTTGGCTAGATTGCCAGCCAGAAGTAGGCAGGAACCTGCTGACTTCTGGCTTCTCTTGGACAAGTGCTACAGCTTCCATTAAACACACTAGTTCCCACAGTTGAGCCAGAGAAACAGATGGAAAAAGTGTAAAATAAAGCTGTGTAAGCTCCAGTGAGGCAAAAAATATATACTTTTTAAAGTTTTGTTAGGTTTCTACAAAAATGGCACCCTAGGGAAAGTTCTGTCACTGAATTTTATAGGCCAGGTGTTCATCTGAACAAAAGCATAAAGAAAGAGATGGGCTTTTTCTAAAAATAGAGCAGGGAGTTTGCTGCTTTCTCAATTATGTGAATGCTTTCACAAAAGAAGTCAACAGGGGTCCCAAAAAGCAACTTTAAAACCAGCTTAAAAAGCTTTTTTAAAGTAAGTATTTAAATATTATAAAGGTTTATTTCCAGTTTCTATTTCCCCTATATTTTTTTCTCTTTTAGAATGATAGCTTTAGTTGCTTCTGAAGTGCTGAAAATTACTTATAAGAAGCCTTGTAAATGGCAATGGGGCTTTTTTGCCTCTCTTCAGTATTCTGGATGTGTTTTAAAGAAAGATTTCAAAGTGAAAATGAGCACGTATTAAAATTCAGTTACTTAAAATGATTTTAAGATTTTTTCCTTATTTTATATTTTGACCTAGTTTTGACCAATGCTTAAATGTTTAGTTCTGACTGATTGATAACAAAAGTGTGCATCACTAAGGCTCTTAAAGCAGTCTGTGTAAGTCAATTTTATTTGTTTGGTTTTTTTTTGGTTTGTTTTTTTTTTTGTTTTTTTGTTTTTTTTTGTTTTTTTTTTTTGTTTTTTTTTTTTTTTTTGTTGTTGTTGTTGGTGGTTTTTTTTGGTTTTTTTGTGTTCAGTGTTCCTTCTGATGTGAATAATAGGAGAAAGTTTGTATGGAAAAGAATTATGATTGAGAGAACTATTAAGGGAAAATATGGGATGGGAACAGGTTCTATAATTTTGTCATTCTTCTATATCCATAGTGAGAACTTTTATGAAAAATACTGGAAAATAATTTTTCTTGCCTTCCATAAATAGCAAATCTTTTATATTGTTGATTGTGTTATTTTGTTTTTATTGCTTTAAAACTAGTTGACTAATACGTCCTTCTGTTTTGAGTTGGAAAAATAGAATATAACATCTTTTTTTATCTGGAAACTCAGAACACCTCTGAAGGCTCTTATCTGTCCTGAGAGCTTTTAGTCTAATGTTGTTCATGTAGAAATTTCTGAGGCCATATGGACACAGTAGGTTTCACAGAATCATTTTCAGTTTTCATCTATGTCTAACATATTGCTATGCACAATTGTAACTTGAAAGACAAGATGGTTCATTTAAGGTTTTAAAAAGTTATAAAATATCAATAGATTTCTAATAGCAAGTTTTAAAAATATCTGGACTTAGATGAAATAATACAGGTAACAGTTATGAGGTTTTTGACACAAATGTTGATTCCCAGAATTAAAGAAAATCATATTACATCCCTAATAAACACAAACCTTGTATTTGCAAACCCTGGTGTATTTGCAAACTTGATGTGCAGATTCTATATAAACATTTTTAAATCCCTTTGCTTACACGCACAAAACATGAGACAGTTATTCAACTGAAGATCTTTAAGTAACTGGCCTGGAAGGTGGTGACTACACCTATGTAGGTTTAGATTTCTCCTTGCAAAAAGAAATACATGCCATACTACTCCAATGAAGACTGCCTGATGCTATTTGCTTCACAAGTTAGTCTGACATTAATGAGGGAAGTAAGTAAGTTGTGATTACACCCTGGAAATCTGGGAAATGGATCCTGGGAAGATGGTATTCTTTTGATGTAGTGATCTGCTTTAAGCTCCTGCTTTAAATACAAAGAATATCTTTCACAGCCACCATCGGTGGTGTGTCAGCATTTGCAAATATAGACATAAGCAACAGTGAACATCGTAAACGAGGTTGGTATTAATAAAAAAACAAATACAAATGGGACGTAAGATTTCACATTATAATTTTGGGCAGGTGTTCAAATAGAGCCTAGATTTACATGAGCCCTATACCTTGGGAATATTTGGCTCATTAAATTGCCTCCACCATGTCTATCTTCTGGAGCTAAAATACTACAATAATTCCACTTGACTACTTTCCTGCATAAGTTTGTACTCAGAATTTGAGGATTTGAGTAACTGCAAGGGGAGGCAACGGAAGACTGAACTATGCCATTGTGGTAAGCACATGCCATCTAGACTTCTGTAAGGCTTTTGACATGTACTCACACATCATCCTTATCTCCACATTGGAAAGAAATGGTTTTGAAGGGTGGACTATTCTGTGGGTAAGGAACTGGCCAAAGAGTTCTTCAGCCAATTCCTAAATACAAAATCAGTAACATATTGAGAGTCAATGAGCCAGATACTTGTGGTCCATGGCTCTATGTCTAGGTGGCTGTCAGGGTTCTGTCTTGAGATTGGTATCTTTATCAATGACACAGACAGTGAGATGAAGTGCACCCTCAGCAAGTTTGCAAATGAAACAAAGCTGAGCAGTGCAGTTGACAAGAGAGAAGGATGGATGCATCTGGGAGGACCTGGACAAACTTGTGAAGTAAGCCTGTGAGCCTAACCAAGTGTAAGGTGCTACATGTGGGTAGGAGCAATCCCAGACATGAGTACATAGAGGGAAAAGAAGTCATTGAGAGCAGCCCTGCTGCTGGACATGAGCGAAGAATGTGGGCTTGCAGCCCAGACAGCCAACCTCATCCTGGGCTACCTCCAGAATGGCATGGCCAGCAGGTTGAGAGAGATGATTCTGACCCTCTACTCTGACCTTGTGAGACCCCACCTGGACAATACTGTGTCCAGCTCTGGGTCCCCAGACATAAGAAGGACATGGACCTGTTGAGGAGAGTCCAGAGGAGGGCCATGAAAATGATCAGAGGCTGGAGCAGCTCAAGGCTGGAGCAGCTCTCCTACAAAGTCAGGCTAAGAAAACTGGAATTGTTCAGCCTGGAGAAGAGAAGGCTGCAGGGAGACTTGTTGAGGCCTTCCATTACCTAAAAGGACCTTACAAGAAAGTTGGAGAGGGACTTTTTACACCGGCAGGTTATGCAATTACACAATTATAGTTCCTTTTGCAGGAACGATTCCTTTCAGATGTGTTGTATGAACTGCTTGTTCCTGGTTTGGTTTTTTTATATTATACAAAAATACTATTAATTAAACTCAGGACATACTTTTTTTTTTTTTTTTCTCTTTAGATTACTCCCTTACCTCTGTCACAAAGACAGACACTTAGAATTCTTACCAAGGGTTACATTCTACTGTTACTTCACAAATATGCATGCAAAAATGTATATTATATTTGAATCCTATTTTTAATAACTGATGATTTTGTGTTTTAAGTTTGATATCTCAGAATGTACGTTCACAACAGCTGAAGCGTTTGGTAAATGGGACGTTCTGGTTCCATTATACATTGATAACAATACTTAGACTTCAGTGGGGTAAAATTAATGTGAGTCTCTTGAAAAGGTTTTGTATGATATTTGAAGGTTCCCAACTGTCTAAGAGACATCTGAAATAATATATTTGTCTATGTGGAGAAAAACCTGACAAACATTGTGGATTTATTAATAGGTGCTTATTTAAAATTTTGATCGTAAATAAGAAGTTTCAAATTAGGAAATAAAATAATTTTTTTATGTCTCTAACTATTAAGAATTACTAATATTTTTGTTTGAAACTATAGCTATCTCTTAAAATGCCTTCACTGTTGGACTATTTCTAGTAGAGATACAAATTATATCACTGTATTTTGAATCACTAGGTAGTGTCACCATTACTGGAATGACACACTCTATATAAAAAGACAGATTTCCAAACTGTTCCTGATCTCCAGAGGCTACTCATGATTTACATTTAAAGAGCTGTAAAGAAATAAAAAAATAAAAAATACCCAAACCAGTAACATATTGTATGTCAAATTGGGTTTGGACACACTCTGAAGCAATTAGGATTACTTCAGTTAATAAAAAGAACACTCATGAAGACTGATATGGTATAAGGGAATTAATTTGAAGTGGAGATTATAACTTTATTTTGACATATGCTGAATATAAGCCAGACATATCACAGAAAAAGAAATTCTGGGATGACAGCATGCAGTCTGACTGAGCATCTGCCTGAAGCATTTTGCAGCAAATTCCAGATTTAAACATCTGGCCAAGAAAGAGGTAAGGTGGATTTATAATTAAGTCACTAGATGGGTATTTGCAGCTCTTTATTACTTTATTACTTATTAGTTCTGCTAATAAAGAGCTAAAGAGGAAATAAAGAAATGGTGAGGAGCAGGAAAAAAAATTTTTTCAAGGGCTTATCACCTTATGCTTCATTCTATTTTTTCCAGGACAGCAGTAGCCATGCTGTACCTATAAAAGCTCATGCCAAACTTAACTCTGCCCTTTTCAAATATATTTAAACTCTTGCCCAGAAAACCAGAGAAATCAGAAGTACACAGCCACGCAAATATGTCATCAAGTGACTTACCAGCTGAGGATTTTCCATAATGCAGACCACATGCAATGATGTTCAATAGGGGACTACTGAACAGCTTAAAAATACAGGGAGAAGTCATATGTCCAGCAAATGACTCAACAGGCCTCTCCTCTAGGGAAAGACCTGGTTCTGCATTGGATATACAGATTTAATAGAGTATGTGGGGAGTGTTCTGCAGGCTGTTAGGGCACTGATCCTTTGCTAGGATGAGTTTAGCTGTACTGATTTAGACGACTGAGAACTGGACCGTATTGTAAACATACATACAAACACAAACACTAACATTAGTTAAAATTGCAATAGAGAAATAAATGTAGAATAGGTAAAAGAGATAAATGGCATGGTTAGGTATTTATAGGATGGAAGAGAGGAAATATTTGGCACTTAGTTTGTAGAATGTGATGCCTAAAAATACAGCCAGCCAAAAAAAAAAGGAAAAAGTAGGGTCAGGGAATAGGGACAAAATCAACTGAATTTCATTTTATTAGAAGCTATTTAAGTGAAAATTCTTGTATACATACAGCTTTTCTTCTGTTAAAACTTTGTATTTTCTTAATCTTTCTTATTTAAAAAGGTTCAGTCATGTAGGTCTATTGAATGATTAATTCTTTCAGAAGTGCACTGTTGGAATGAACCCTTGAAAACACAGTGCTAGGTATGCAATTGGTCTTCTTGAAAATTTCTGTAGGGAGACATTATTGAGAAGTGGTTTCTATGGATTAATTTATGAGAGGAAAAATAACAACATGAGATTAATTCTTTCATTACTACTGATCTTCTTTTTTTCTTTTCAGACTGTTTTTCGTTTTTTCCTTTTTTGCCAAAGAGAAGAAAGTGGTAAGAATGCAAAACAAAATACCTTATTGTTTATATTCAAGTACTACATGGGGGGAAGATTAAAATACTAAACAGTAAGCAAAAAACCCCTGAAAGTCAGTTTGTTCTCTAGAAATTATGTAATTTGACCCTCTTATAGACCTTTCATAAACATTTTCTGTCTTTCATCTGCTCAACCACTGCTGCATAACATCCTAATAAATTCAGTGAGTTATTTCAGAGACATATTTTTTCTGACACATGCTGCCTCAGGCTTCTCCTGAAAACATCATTCTTGAGATTTTGGCCATCACTTATTGTCCATAATTCTTTGCCATTCTTTCAGTCTTTCTCTTTTCATTTTGACTACTTTCCAGGCATCTGTTCTCATTGTCTCCTTTTAAATTTGTCTCCATTTGGAAAAACACATCAAGTTTGCAATAATCAGTTCGTTTCCAGCTCACTGCCATCCTTTGTTTAGAACAGTCTCACAGTTTGCAAAATGCAAGAAATGATTTGTGACTCATTCATGTAGTATTTGTCAACTTTTCTTTTTAGAACACTTGTCTGATAGATCTTTTCCTCAAGGCAAATGTAAACCCCATGTGTTCAAGATTAGAGAAAAGCAATGTAATAACAAATTGGAAGAATAATTTGCAGGTGGCATGTATTAATTAAAGAAGGCTATACTGGATATAAAAATCAATCTTTCACAGACAAGCTCTTCAGAACTGAGCTGTTAAAAATGTTCCCCAGAAAGGGGCAAAGCTTGGCTGTTAAAATCATAACTGACAGAGTACAGCCTATAGTATGGTTTATTTAAATGCAGTGCTCAGTCATGTGAGTGAAAAATTGGTAATATTTCTTCTTTATACAGGAGAATGAAAAGTCTGAAAAAGACAGAGAGTAACGCTATCACCGCAAATATTCAGAAACCACATTTCTGTTCTTACAGCAGGAATCACAGCTTTGTGTACTTGAACAACAGCCTGTCAATGCATTTGTCAGTATGTAGAAGCAGTTACAACCTACACTCACTATTATCTGCATTCTCAGGAACAATGTGATATACAAGGGAGGAAATACTGAATAGCTGGGTGGTTTTTTTTTTAGAGTAATCAACTGAAAGATCTAAACTACACCTCTGTGTTAATGGTTCATTTACTCTTAGGAATTCATTTGTGCAGCACTTCAAACAAACTGTGCTTGAACATTAAAGACTGGTGGAACAGATCAGTTACTCTTTTAGTTAATCTTTACTGTCTTTGTCCAGGAAGAAAAAATAATTCACTTTGACAGGGTGAAAAGGTGGACTTGTATTTTTCTTTCACTCAGATGGAAAAACAAAGTCTCCAAAAAACCCCATACTCTTGCCTGGCATAACACTTGTTTTTTTTCTTGTCAAATTGTTAAAGTGTTTTTCCTCCCTGTTTATTTATGTCTGCTTTTTCTCTTGTTCTGAATAGTGGATACTATGCAAGCCTTTCATACAACCCCAACCTTTGTTCAAAGAGCAAATAAATAATCCAGACTTCTAGATGTTGGAGTGGAAATGGAAGGACAATGCATTTAAAAGACAGCTCTAACTATGCTGTGGTTCTGTGACATGTCTATGTTACTGAGATTAGAAATTGTACCTGAATAAAAAAGAAGGGCTGCTGAATTTAGCTTTCTCTCTCTGGTTTTCTAAATAGAGCTCTGACACAAGTATTAAAGATCTCCCATCTCATAAAATCAGGAGAGTTAGGTACCTTCAAATAATATTAGAAGAATCCTTCACTGTAAATGTGAGCTACATACATCTAGTCAATACTTGCTTCGTTCTGAAGTGCACTCTTAAGTCTTTCATCTGACTTACAACTCCAGGCAGACAATTCTTTTCATGTGATATAAAGAATCCAGTTCTGCAGAGAACTGTGAATGATATTCCATTTTCTTAAGTGCATTTTTTTATATAAAATGTTCCACTGGCTAGAGAATTACACAAAAAACAGAAGCATTAGGTTGTTTTTAATAGCTTTTAGGATAGCACCAATCTACTCTTTAGCTCAAGTTGTGCTATTGCATAGCTTTGAAATGTAAGATAAAGAAAGGAGATTCTTTTAAGCTGTACTTATATTTCCATCTTCCATTAAACAGTCATTTAATCAATTCTTCTTTCAAAAACAGAGAAATTTCACCTACTCCTCTTTAACTAGTCTTTCCTTTCTTTGTTAGCCCACCCCTCATGTTATCCTTCACTCTAGCAGATTCATTTTGGCCCAATTTTCTATTGCCTTATCTAATCACAAAGTGAGTGAGTTAATATCACAAATATCTGGTTGTAATGCAAGCTAATAGAAGCAATTGTCTGGTTTCACATGATTTGTTTATTTCTATGAGAATTGCTTTAACATCTATGGAGGAAAAGAAACTTCGCCTGGACTCTTAGATTTTTAACCTTCCAAGAAATTCTAAATTTTTTCTTGAGAGAAATCAACCATGAAATAAAATATTAAAATAATTAAATATGAATGGAAGGACTAAGGAAGAACTCATTGTGCAAAGTTGTACTGATGATTAGCCATTCATAATCTTAGGTTCAGTGTGATTAAAGCATTAAGGGTTACTTAAAAGGCAACTACCTCAGGTAGCTAATAGAATTTATAGAATAGAATCAAAAATACTTCCTTTACAGTAACTTCACTTCATTTTCACTTTTTTTCCTCCACACAAATAAAAAAAGATAGCCTTTCATAAAATGAATTCATTGTTATGATACTGGAAATATTTTATGAAGAAAAAATTGACTATAGAGAAAGTAAAATTATTGCAGTATTTTACAACCGATTTCAAAACTTAAGAGATCATTTCAGGAGCAGCCCTGGTATAATCTGATGCACTAAATCACCATGATAGTTCTCAAAAGGCCCTGAAGAAATACTTATTTAAAGCACTTCAAGATAATAGCAACCAAAATTAAATAAAATTAACAAAAACTGATGTCAACAGTATACTATTTCCATTTTTCTGACTTATTTAGAGTCAGCACTTTTTAGAGAAGTAGGCTTTTTACTCAGTTGAAGATTTTGGCTGTTTGTGTACATACTCTCAAAAATCAGCAAGGTAATTGTAGTTTGGTTTGGTTAGTTAAACTTCAGCCTGGACAATGCTTGCAAGTATCTTGACCATACTCATCAGAACTTAAAGTTATGTCTTAAGAAGCTATGTCTGAGAAAACTCTGTTTTTAACTACAGAATAATATGTAGAAAGTATGTGAAGTATATCCAGTGAGAAGTGCTCATGTTCTGGATAAGAAGAACATACTTTGCCCATCCTTGCTTCCACAAAAAATTGTCTCAGCATCCTGGAAATGTCTTAGAGAAGTAGTTATCCTCATGGAAAATTTTCTCTTCTCTCTTACTCTAATAATCTGTTAATTTCTGTAACACTATCTTCAAATAAGAAGCAACAGCAGATTTTATTCCCCAGGAGGGAAGTAATTTCCTTACTTCCCACACAATGTCTCTGAGGGTATTTCTAGGTAGGTACTAATAGAGTATTAATTAATACTCTATTGTATTAATTAAATACATGTACTATAGTGTAGTGGTTTGATCTTGGCTGGACACCAGAGACCCATCAGGCCTCTCTATCACTTCCCAATCCAGCAGCACAGAGGAGAGAAAAAAAGATGATCAAATATAGTAGGTTGAGACAAGGAACTTTATAAAAACAAAACAAAACAAAACAAAAACAAAAACAAAAACAAACAAACAAAAAAAACCAAACAAAACAAAACAAAAAAAAAAAACACCACCTCTTCTTGAAAAAACCCAGCTTTTCTTGAAATCAGTAGATTTCAGAAGTAAAAGTACTTCTGAGCTCTGGAGTCAGCACCATGTTTCATCTGGGAATTTGAGATATGTGTGCATAGAGTTGGAGATCAGAAAGGGCTTTGAGACAGAAAGTACCAAATATTAGAGAAAGTATTCATCAGGAACAGATATACATGGTGGCAAACTTGTGCTGAGAAGGAAGAAAAAAAATTTCACTTTTAAAAGGCCATTATAATTATATATTTATATAAAAGTTTTACAAACAGACATTGTTTGTGCTATTTATTCCAGGACAGTTCCCTGTACTGAATGCATGCTTCACAAATGATCCGTGATGATCAGACCTCATGTAGTTTGGGAAGAAAATAAGTTAAAAAAACCTCTTCAGTGGCAAGTAACTTGCTTTTTGTTAAATGCTCTTGTTTACTTTCAGCTTTTTTTACATGCTACCTAAAAATATATTTATATACTACCATGTGTGTGTGGTTGTGTATACATCTATATATCTATCTATATATAGATAGATAGATAGATAGATAGATAGATAGATAGATTATGAGTGTGTGTTATATTAATTTCAGAAAATTGAAATATTTATGTGTGTATTGCAGATTTGTTGTTCA
Source organism: Vidua macroura (assembly GCF_024509145.1). NCBI lineage: Eukaryota > Metazoa > Chordata > Aves > Passeriformes > Viduidae > Vidua > Vidua macroura. The sequence goes on from NC_071574.1 coordinate 52,569,502, forward strand.
AAAAACATGCAGTCTGGAAATGATCAGCATACACATCTCTGTGGGCAGATCTGTATCCAGAATGGGTGTAATATTTTGGAAGAGTGAAAAGCTGACTCAGACCAGTGTTGGTGGTGGGTGGGCCTCCTACATACTCAGCTTGATTTGAAAAGTGCAATCCTGCTCAAGGAGATGTGCTATTCCAGGTAGTTGTCTGACATGTCCTCTCTTTAGAGAACTAACAGCACTTAACTCATTTGCACAAGGCTATATACTGGTATATTATGTCAATCTCAGAATATCAATTTTTATACCTTCCTTAGCTTGTAAGTATAAAGATAAATGGCTGCACAGTTGTCAGACTTCATGTACTTAGTTTCAATTCAACTATTTTCTACTTTATTACTCTTCCAGTGGTTGAATTCACTCTCTGCTAACCTTCCATTTCCTTGTAACTAACTTTATCTTTCTAACACTTGATTTAGCACCAGTGTGAGACTCATGATTTATACCAGGTATATTTATCTTTTCCAAGACACAACAAATCCAGGCTTCTGCTATGTTTTACATAAACATCTTTACAGCACTATAGAATGCATAAATCTAAACTTTTCAGTGAAACTTTAATAATGCAAGCCATTATGCAAGCCATTACAGAGACTTTGTCTGAAAATAATTACTAGCTGCCTTTTAGCTTTATATTGTAAGTTAATAGTGTAGCAACAGAACACATACCTATCAAATAGGATTTTATCTTTTGCTCATTTTCAGTACTTACTTGCTTCATGGAATATTGCAAGAAGTTGTCAAAACAATTGACCTGGGAAATATGCTCCTTCATAAGAATGTGATCATGATTAGCATAATTCAATTGCAGAATGATGTTAGTTGTGCCTGATACTAAAGTACTGATGCTTTTTGGTATTTCAAGTAACATTTAAAGCAACAGAAAAGGTTCAGTGAGACCTGACTTCCCAGAACTGTCAGTTTGATGTGTTTCTTTGTAGAGAAAGCCTGACCTTATACACTATTGTTTCTGTAAGAAATCAACTGTGTCAATGTGAACATGGAAGTAAAGTGATAAAGGTGTCTTTTTCTTAAAATTTGGATTGGAAGAGGAAGAAAGGAGACATAGTTTCTTACCTTGTCTGTGAAGCTCTTGTCTGTGCGCTGGTCACAGTCCACTGGAGGTCTAGGTGTAAGCATTTTAAGGAAAAAGGGTCCATGGCTACTTGGCAGCTGGGATAATTATGACTTGAGGCATAATTGCAAGACCAAGTTACAACAGAGAATGAATTAGGAACAGACAAATCCAGAAAAGTCCTCAACTGTGAACATGATTTAGTGTTATGTTAACTTTTACCTTTTCTCTTTGGAGTCCATGGGGAAGATGCCCCCTCCACTCCCCCATTATAATCTTAAAACCAGAGAGTATACAAGTGATCCACAGTGCAATTCCTCACCAACTGGTGACCAATGTTCAGGCAGTTCCCAAGCAGTGGTTCCCATCTAGCTTTCCCCCTAGATTACATTCTGGTCATGATCCCTATGGTATGGAACATCCCTTTGGCCAGTTTCTGTTTGTGTTACTCTCAACTTCTTGTCCCCTCAGCCTGTGTGATGGTGGGATTGTGTGAGAAACTGGGAAGTCCTTGACTTTGTGTAAACACTGCTTAGCAACAACAAAATCATCGGTGTTATCCAGGTGTGGTTTCATCTGTGCCATGAAAAGGTGGAATTTTACCCTGATATCTTAGATCAATACCTTGAATGTACCTGAGGTTGGGTGTGGTAGCATTGTAATATTTGTCACTTGGTAGTGATACAGAAGACTGAGCAAGAGTCACCCTCCTCTCTGTGGTGGTAAGATTTCTTCTGGCATATTTAGAACTCTAATACTTATAGTCCCAGACCCCTGCATCAGAAGGCATTGAATGCTGCATTTCTCAGGCTTGCAAAATGGTTCTGCTTGTTATCAAGTGACCTTAAGGTTTTCTTCACTAGTTTAAATTGAATAATATGAAGCCTGACTTCACACGTGTCTATGGCAGCCATGAGGAGAGAAAATTGTAACTTCTTCAAAGATTAAAAGTTCAAACTGTGATGGCTGTACCTTTTAACTCCATAACTGGCTTTTACCCTGATCTCTGTAATCCTGTTAGCTTCATCATGTTGAAGAGATCATGACATTTTCCAAAGCACCTGGGGGAAGCATTACCTTCCAGTTCATTGACTAAGATTTCTCTGGGACAGCAGTATCACCCAGCTGTGTCTAGTCTTTTTATGCTTCACAGAGTGGCTAAGGTTGGAAGCAACCACTGGAGGTCAACTAGTCTGACTGCTTAAGTAGTTGCAATTAAGGTTATAGTGATCTTTACTACTTTGTAGTAGTACATTAATATATTTAATTATTTCAAATAAAAACCAAAAACAAACCCCAAACCAGCTAGGATTAAAAGCAAGTGCATAGAGAAGATGAGGATTACCATGAGGATGTCTTTTGAAATAAAATTTACATTGGAAAACTGTAGAAGAGCTTATGATAAAGATGATGAGTGTTCTAATAAAACACATTTTTTTTTCTCTTTGTGATTTGTAGCATACACAAATTTTTGAGTCTTGTTAGTTACTAATCTTAAAAATACCAGATTACTAACTAGGAATTAGGTTAAATTATACTTCTTTTAGGCACTTGTGGCATGTAATCTTGGACTAACTAAACAATTTGTGTGTCTTTTTGACAAATACAAAGGAGATGACTGACTGGCGTCATGCTTTAAAATTGAGGATGTGTTTCCTGGGTTAAGGTATGGATATGGTTTTAAAATATAGCATGAAGCTAGCTTTAGGTAAGGCAAAATTGTTCAGGTTTGCGAAAGAAACTTAGTCTGAAACAAAAAAAAAAGCTGTTATGACCTGCATGATGTTAGAAGAGAGAGTTTTTCTATTTCCTTCTTTCTCTGTTTTAAAAAAATACTAAATTTAGGATGAATCATGATCAGTGTCAAAAACATGAAGCCATCTCTACTCCCAAGAGAAAATGATAGCAACTTTAAGTAAAAGCAACTGTTTTCTCATTATATTTATTCATAGAACAGTAAGTTTTGACAGGAGATCAGGACCTCTAGGCACTATTGCTATTCTAATTTATTTAATACAGTGAAGGAATTCATCTTAAATAGGGAGTGTTTTGACACAGAGCTGAATTGATGCCTCTGTGTTAATCTTTAACTGGGCTTTAATCATTACTTTTTGTTGCAATTTATGTCATTAATTCCACTTAAGCTGATTACCCATTAACTACTTCAGTGGTGTGCTAAGCACTTTAAAAAATAATATTTGAATGCTCTTTGTGGTCAGCAGGATCAGGGCAGTGATCATGCCCACATGTGGCTGAGGCCACACTTTAATTTTGGGCACTCCCCAACATAAAAAGTCATTGAAGTGCTGGAACAAGTCTAGAGAAGGGTAACAGAGCTGGTGAAGGATCTGGAGCACAAGTCTGATGAGGAATGGCTGAGGGAGCTGCACAAGTTTAGCCTGGAGAAAAGGAGGCTCAGGACAGATCTTACTGTTCGCTAAAACTGCCTGAAAGGAGATTGTAGTGAATTGTGGGTTGGTCTCTTCTCCCCAGTAACAAGCAATGGAACAAGAGGAAATGGCCTCAGGTTGTACTAGGGCAGGTTTAGACTGGATATTAGGGAAAATTTCTTCACCACAAGTGTTGTCAAGCATTGGACCATGCTGCCTAGGGAGGTGGTTGAGCCACTACCCCGGAGTTGTTTCAAATACCTGTAGATGTGGCACTTTGGTACATGGTTTAGTGGCAGACCTGGCAGCTTATGTTAATGTTTGGACTTAGTGATCTTAAAGGTATTTCCCAATCTAAATTATTCTCTCTAACGATTCCACATATTTCTCACTGTTTTACATTAGATGGAATACTTGGGATACCTGCATAATGACTATAAATAATAGGTACGAAAGGAAGAAACAGAAGGGTGTTATAAATTCATTGATTTATCATAGGCTAGGCACAGGTTTTGGAACAGTTTTCAGATTCTATGTCTTGTAGGGAATATCACCTGGTTTGTGATGTTATTAAAATTTCACAAGACTGTCTCTTCAGAACAAGAAAGAAAACCAGGAAATGTCCTTAGCTGAGAGGAGGACCTACTTGCCAATCACAGACTGTGGGGTTTTTGAGTAGTATAACAGGTTGTTTTGAATTTTTTAATTGTATAAGTATTCTCTAATCAGGAATATTTGAGCACTGGCAAACTAAGAATATGTTGTATTTGGAATTAGGAAAATTCAATGCACAAATATTTACCTACCTAAGTTCTTGTTGGGCAAAGAAACATAATAATCGTAACTTTCTTACTGTCTTAGTTACCTGTCTTACTGTCTTAGTTTCCTGCCAGATAATAAAAGTAGGACTATTGATCTGTGTGTGTCTTGTATTTATGACTTTGACTTCTCAGTGTAAAACTCTTTAACATATTTTTGCTCTTAAAAAAAAATGTTGCATTGAAAGCAAGTATTAGCTATAATCAGTGGGTACATTTAAAATGACAAATGGATTGCCACACTCCAATAGCCTGTTGTCTGTTTTTGACATTCTCTTTCTTTGAGAACAATAAAAAACTTAGTCTCCATGTAACGTGTATTTTCTTCATTATCCCCCCCCAATCCCTAAAAATAAGTGAGGTATGAGTATATAGTCTGGAAATCTTCTAGCATAAAAACAGATATGAATTAGAAATGTTTGGCCTTGCTAAAAGGTAAGTCTTTTGAGTCAGAAAGTGATGGACAGAAGGAAGAAGTCACAAAATGGGACTAAGAGAAAAATATGAAAGGGGTATTTGTCTGGGATCATTAGTTGCGTGAAATAGCCAAGGGGTATAGTGGATGACCCCGAAGACTCAGGTAATAGAAATGGGATGAAATTCAATAGCACGGTATGAAAGGTCATGCACTAGGGGCTAATAACAAGCATTTTTGCAATAAGGTAGGGGCTGATCAGCTGAGGTGCAGTAGTCAATCACAGGACGGCTATAGGTCTCCAATGCAATGCAATCCAAGGATATGTTAGCTAATATATTTCTAGAAGAGAAAAAGAAATCCACAAACCAGTACAGAAACCTTATTGTAATATTAAGAATTATTTTGATCATCTTGTTTTCAAAATACACATATTTATTCATTAATAGGTGCAGAAAGGTATTACTGAAATATCTTTTAACACTTAAATTATGAGAGGAGGTATGATTCGTTCCAAATAATCACTTTAGGAATGTGATTATATGGAAAGTAATATATATATATATATTTATAATATATGTAGGAAGGTAAATATCTAGCCATTAAGTTAATGTGTTTTGCTGGGATGTGGACAGATGCATATTAACTGTCTCCTGGTCAGATTGTGTGGCAATTTAAAGGCCAAAAGCTATCAGAGCTGTCATGCTCTGGTTTGGCCTGCTAAAATAAGCAAAAGTAGTCACCAAAACAAATAACCTAGATAAGGCCAGTCTTTATGAATTTTAGATTTTTTGGGATCCAGCTATCTGTAAGATCCAGTGCTGTAATGGAAGTAAAACTTTTTAGCTAGGTCTGTGGTAGGGGGTTGTTGGGGTTTTTTATTCCTAATTTCTGTGTGGAAAATTACATTAACTAAGGATTTGGCCTCAACCTCTCTATGATCTTCACTGACCAAGAATATGGACAATCAATATTTTCATATTCATACACAGACAGTATGTGCCTATGATGGATTAAAAAACTTCACAGAAGAAAGGAGAAGCTACATTTAAAGAGGAATGTTTCAGAGAACAGTTTTTGCATATAAATAGACTTTGGACAAATTGAGGATTAATTTTTTCAGATGCTCTGGTGAGTGAAGGAAAAATGGGGAGGAAAAAAAAAGCTGGTTTGGAGCTAAATATACTAGTCAAGATAAATAAATGAGTTGTAGTTGAAGAATAGTTTTTCAGAGAAGAATAGATGTTCAAAGACAGATGCAGGAGTTTGTTTCTGACTTGGTAACTAAGTAATTATCAATGACAAGATGATTATTTCCATGAATCCACTCGAAGAGGAGTACTTACTTGCTACTTATTTGTATGTAATACAGGGAGTAGCAGGCTCATTAACTTTGACTTTGGTCAGCAGAGCAAAAGGATATGATGGAGGAAATTAGCTTTCCCGGTGGTGAAAGGCTCTGACACCTGCCATGGCTCTTTTCCTGACTTGCAATTGCCTCCGCAATTTGCTACTCTAGCTGAATGCTCCCCCAAACTCTGGGTACATGGTAATTCACATGTGAGTACTTAATTAATTGGCTCATTTAATCAGTGTGTGAGCAGAAAAGACCTTATGCTAGCAGTATTTCTCCCCAGGAGAGCTTGCCCATTTGAGAGGCATGGTCTCCATGTCCCCTGATAGCAATTAACAACTACTGAATTGCTCCACTGAATAATCATGAAATTCGTCTGTCTCGGATCATTTCGTGTAGTCTAATAGTGCTTAAATTTAGTATCTTGCCAAACTGGGGCCCATTAGAATCAACAGTGATTTCATGTGCTTTTTTGAACTAATTTAAATGAATGCCTTATCAAGAGATGAAACTACTTCATGCTTGATGTTTACATATTGATAGTTTTTTGAATATTTTTACATCTATTTGGAAAAATTGAAATTGAAAAATTTATATTAAGAGCCTTTGAATTAAAAGCCTTCTCTAAATAATCAAAATAAATAACAGTAAATAATAGCATAAATTTGTACTTCAGTTTAATAACTAAAAGTTAAAACTAAAAATCATATTTGTGTACATAATTTTCATACTAACACTTGATATAATTTCTGCCAAATGTGATTTTTTTTAAAATTTCTCTTCAGGAAAATATGGTGAACAAAGAAGCATTAGTCTTGTATGTTTTTGTTTAATACCTTGTTCAGAAAATAAAACTTTGCCAAGGTGTTGTTTAAAAGAGACACACTCATCATTTGGCACATTTGAGTGAAGCTTCTGACCGGTAAAGGTCATTCTTAAAAGCAGGATCTCAACATATGAAAAAAATCATAATGGTAGTTGTGAATGAAAGCAGTATTTCTTTAAACACACTGCTTTTTGAGTCTGTAAAGAGCCCTGACCTCTAAGCTTCTCATTCTCCCTGTAAAAGAGGTATTTTCTCCACTAACTCTTGACATCCAGAAACACAGTCTTTGAAGGTAGAGATAATTTGAGCCTGCATGCTTCTTCTAAAAACAATTAAATCCAACTCCAAGCTGTTTGAGGTTTTCATTTTGGGTTTCAATGCTATGAATAATTCATCCAAGATGAACTGGGACTACCAGTCTGTTTGGAAAGGTCATCAGCCCCTGTCAGAAATTTTGGAAAGGACATTCTCAGGGGTGTCTCAGATTGTGTGTCCGGGGCTGGATATATTCTTTTCTTAAATACTCCAATAAAATTGATATTTCAGTTTAATAATGAAAGTTAATCATATGTCAAGCAAAATGACATAGGTTATCATTGCAGTAATGTGAAAGTGTAATTGACTTTCATCCTCTGATTGGCAGGCTAGATTTCCCTCTCTCTACTCATCTTAAAGTATTTTGAATGCATTGAACATATGTGGTTACATCCAATTCACATCAATGTAAATCAAGCATATTAAGAAGTACTTTAAAGCAACACTAACTTTAAAACAGCAACACAGAAGAAAAGGTTCCTATTTTTGACACTGAAGGACAGTTCTTACTATAAAGTTTCTATATTCTTAATTTCTATATAGCCACTCATATTTTGAAGAAAAAAAATTATTGAGTGGAGAAAGTATTGAACTAAAACAAAGCAATAAAAGAGTGTTAAAAAGAAACATTCTTTTTCAAATGGCTTCTATCACATTTTTAGCTTTAATGTAGTTTTTCCTTTTACTTCAATCAATTTTTATTTATTTCTTTAATGTCCCATTTGGTATGCTTTCGCATTATTCCCTAGATAATCTGCATAAAGTTGTTGGGGTTTTTTTGTGCAACTGTAGTATAACTTCAAGTGCTGTCTCCCAGGTAGTGTGTATCAGTCCTTCTCAAAGATTTTAAAATTACCTCCTCTTCTTTCTTTTCAAATATTGTACACAGAAGCATACAATAGTTTGGGTTAGAAGGGACTTTAAAGATTATCTAGTATTGTCCTGTTTTGTCCCCCTCCCTCACCCCACCATGGACCCTCTTTCACTAGACTAGGTTGCTCAGAGCCCCATCCAAAGTGGCCTTGAACTTCCAGGGATGGGGCATCCATAACTTCTTTTGGCAATCTCTTGTAGTACTTCACTACCCTCACAGTAAATAATTTCTTTCTAAAATCTTATCTAAACCTAGTCTCTTCCAGTTTAAAGCCGCTCCCCCTCATCCTGTCACTATAATACTCTTGTAAAAGTCCCCCTTGTAGGCCCCTTTAAGGTACTGGAAGGCTGCTAAAAGGTCTCCCCTGAGCCGTCTCTTCCCCAGGCTGATCAATCCCAACTCTCTCAGCCTGTCTTCATGGGAGAGGTGCTCCAGACCTCTTCTCATCTTCATGCTCCTCCTCTGGACTTGCTTCAATGGGTCCACGTCCTTCTTATGTTGGGTGTCCCAGAAGTGGACACAGCACTCCAGGTGGGGTCTGATGAGAGCAAAGTAGAGGGGCAGAATCACCTCCCTCAATCTGCTGGTCACACTTTTGATGCAGCCCAGAATATGACTGGATTTTTGGGGTGCAAGTGCACATTGCTTGCTCATTTCTAGCCTTTCACCTATCAGCACCCCCAAGTACTTCTCCTCAGGGCTGCTTTCAATTCATTTTCCACCCAGCCTGTATTTGTGGTTAGAATTACTCTGACCCAGGTGCAGTTTCTTACACATGGCCTAGTTGAAATTCATGAGCATTGCACAGGCACACCTCCCAGGCCTGTCAGGGTCCATCTGGATAGCATCGCTTCCTTCCAGCAAAGTTCTGAGGGTGCATTCTATCCTATTGTCTATGGCATTGACTGATGTTAAAGACTGCTAGACCCAAAACCAAACCCAGAGGTTCACTGGTCTATACTTGGGCATCAAGGCATTGACCATAGTCCTTTGATTCAATGAGCCAAGTAATTCCTTTCCCATCAAGTAGTACACCTGTTAGATCCACATCTCTCTAGTTTAGAGACAAGGTTGTTATATGGGGCAGCGTCAAATGCTTTGCAGAAGTCCAAGTAGATGGTATCAGCTGCTCTTCCATTATCCACCAATGCTGTAACCCCATCACAGAGAGCCACTGAAGTTTTCAGGCATGATTTGCCCTTAGTCAAGCACGATTGGATATCACAAATAGTCCTGTTGGCTATTGCTTATTTTCCATGTGCCCTAGCACAGTTTCCAGGAAAATTTGCTCCATGATCTTTTCAGGTAGCGAGATAAGACTGACTGGCCTGTAGTTCCCTGAGTCTTTCTTTTTTACCTTTTTGAAAATGGTTTTTAAAATTATATGTCCTCTTTTCCAGTCAATGGGAACCTCACTGGACTGCCATGACTTCTCAAATATGATGCATAGTGGCTTATCCACTTCCTTCACCAGTTCTGTCAGGACCTGCAGATATGTCTCATCAGGTCCCATATAGTTGCTCACCTTCAGGTTCCTTAAAATGTCTCAAACCTGTAACCTGTACGGCTCCTACAGTGGGAGCCTCTTCATTCTCCTAGTCCCTTCATTTATCTTCTAGAACTCAGGCACTGTGGCTGAAACATTTGCTGGTGGAGACTAAGACAAAAAAAACATTGATTATTTCAGCTTTCTCTGTGTCCTCTGTTACCAGGTCTTACATTTCCTTCCAGAGAGCACCCACATATTTTCTGATCTACTGATCTTCCGTGTATCACTGATGTACCTATAGAAGCTTTTGTTGTTTCACTTGATGTCCTTGGCCTGATTTAATTCCTCAGGGCTTTAGCTTTCCTAACCTGATCCCTGACTGCTTGGACAATTTCTCTGTTTCCCTTCCAGGTTACCTTTCCTTTTTTTTACATCCACTGTAAGCTTCTTTTTTGCTTTATTATTACATTTAGTATGAACTCTTGCAGAAATTGTACTGTAAATGGTTACTTTTTACTATTTTCATGGGACAGTAAAAAACGCCTTTATAAAACTTATGTTTTGTTTTCCCTCTGTTCTTCAAAAAATTCAGCTCCACAATATTTTAATCTAAAAAGTATTCTGAGGATTAGTTCTCTTAAGAAACTTAACACCCAAACCCAAATCCTTGTCAGATGACATAAATTTGAGCACACCTGAACATATGCCTGCCCTACTCATACCACAGGCATCCACTTTATGTACCTATTTAAGAAACAGTCACAGGAAAAAGTGACAGAAGAAATCTTCTGCAGTATATATATATGTCTCTGAAGTTAATTCTAGAAAAAGTCAACCCATCACTGCAAGATTAAAAAAAAGGGGGAAAATATCTAGCATGTTAATTGCTGAATATTTTTTAACTTTAAAAAAATATTCAGCAATGTTAGTTACACTTGTGCAACTGCAAATGCCCTTCAGAACAGCTAAGTCAGTATTAGACAAAGAGAAGACAATTCCAGAAATACTTTTATTCAAATTAAGTTAGTTTTTAAGTTTTTCAATATCTAACCATATCTCAGTCTAGAGAAAATTTGCACTAATATGTCCTGGATAGACTGGAATCCAGCATCAACAGACAGGTGTGCTTATGTCCTCCCTCCAGTCATGGAATAAGGTAAGATGCTCACATCCAATTTTCTTGTTGATGTACTGTAAACATGTAGCAGTATAAATAAGAGAGAGGAGTCATTAGCTCTCAATATCACATTAAAATTGCAACATCACTAACAAAAAGAGATTTAAAAAGAATTAACCAAATGGTTTAAGAGAAGAATGATATTAAAGGGTTGCTATGATACCTTTAAAATTGGACATAGAAATTCCTGCTATATTCAATTTTCAGTGACAATTTCAACATCTAGATAGAAGTTACACAAACAGTAAGACCTAGGGCAGCAGAATGGGAAGTTGTATACAGTTGGGTTTGTCATATTTTTATGGAATTACTTTTGCCTATTCTGTTGGTGATTCAAATTTATGCTAGTTAAACTGCTGAAAACTACAATACTTTTTAAAAAATCTACTTTTTTTTCAAGAAAGATGAAAGAGATTTTTTGTCATTTTTTTAAAAAGTCTGAAACTGCTGAACTAAAGATTAGGTATTTTTTTCTGTAAAATAAAGCAGAGATAACTTCAGCAGAAATGAAATTAATTTAATCTTTGTACTATTTCATGTTTATGCAGTCAGAATACAGTAAGAAACTGTATAGTTTTTGCAAATTCACAGATAGTGAAAAGTAGTTGTGCTAATGTCTCTTTGAATAGAAATTAGAACATGTATTATAATAAATAATGGCAAACAGAAATCTACCCTTAGCTATGGGTTGTGCAAGGTTATTTTAGCATATAGTGCCCCCGAGAGTTCTAGATTGTTGCCAAAAAATTCTTCATGCTCAAATTAATTAATGAGTACCAAGTTTAACAGAAGACAGCAGCAGATCTGAGGAGACAACTATGCCATTAGCCTAATTTAATGTGAGGTCAGGATTAAAACAAAATGAAGAAACTTTAGATTAAGAAAATGGTTTTTACTTTTTAAAAATATTTGGTATAGCTACAGATAGAGTCTCAAAGACACTTTGAAGGTTTTAGTATCCCATTTACAGTTTCAGCCATTTATTTTAAACTGATTAGTCTGTCTTTGAAAGTGATTAATGCATGGAGCCTAGACACACTGACTAAATAAAAAAAAACATCCCCCTTAGGAACACTTCACTGAAAACATTGTCCTAGTTACTAAAATAATAATTATAGTGAAAGTTTCTGGAGATAAAATTATATCAAAATATGCCTCTGAGCTTAAAACTTATTTAGTCAAGCTAAAATTAAGCTTGACCCAAAATTTATTGAACCAAGCTATGTGTTTACAGAGCTCTTTGAAGAAAAAATAGCTTGATAATAAATCTGAGAATGGAAATAGGAATACATTCCGTACAGGAAAGGCCTTTTACATGATTTTTTTTAAACATTTTTTACATACATATTCTGTCTACAGTGAGATTTTATTCTGATCTGAACCACACTTATGAGATAAGAAGTAATGATAATATTTCCCAGAGCTGCATTCTTTTTAATTAAATTTGCATTCCACCTATCTGTGATAGATAAGTAGGCCCTTGACAGGAGATTAAAGTTAAATGATGTCCCTTACCCAACATTTAGTTATTTTTGTATGTGAATTTATGAGTTCCTTGGGCAATAACTTTAGATTAAAAAAATGACAAACATAAATACCTGTGTGTGCATGTGTACACACACTTGATAAACAGCAAAAATGCAGTTTACACTAAATTGTCCGTGTTTGAATCCTAAGTTTACTTCTAACTGCCTGAGGGCATTTTGCCCCTCTTGCATTTTAAATACTGAATATCTGTTTAGTCTGGACATTTAACATGATTATTGTCATCCAAACTCCTATGCAGTGGCTACCTGCCATGACCTCAAGCAGACAAGATGCGCCAGCTAGCACTGCCTGTGTGAGGCCGGGTGGCCGCCACATGTGTGGGCACTCCAGGGGAATGCTGTCAGCCACCCTGGTAGTGCTGAGTGCTGCAGCGTGGGTTACGCAGCTTTGGTAGCTTCACATGCTGAGAGGAGATGAAGAGACGAGAGAAGCACACTTGTTTGCGAGCCCAAAGAGCCTTTATTCCTCCAGGCGTGGTCGGAACAAAATTCTCTCAGGGCAATGCAGTGCAAAATGCCCAAGAACAAAGGGTCGCAGCAGATTAAGTAAGGGGTGGGCAGACAGGGGTGGAAACCTGTCTGGCCCAATGGGGACAATCGACAGATAAATGACATCAATCATAACAACCAATGGTAACATAACAGAGGTGGGTACAGAGTCCTGGGACGAATAGAAAGGCTAAGGTGGGGTGATTGATACAGAACTTTCATGAAGAAGCTGGGGGTGGTTACAAGATTGACACTTGACAGGGAGTGGTCAAACCTTGACTGATGGGACTAAATAAGGAGAAAACAGGGAGAGGTGAGAAGATTGACAGGTAACTGTGGATCTGGGTGGCAGGAACTTTCGGGGTAAACAACTTGGAACAAACCACTGTGAGGGGAAAAATAGGGAAGTACAAGGAACAAACCTAACTAACATTAATAAAACCCCTAACTAAATCAACCCAACCTACAACACTCCTACTTCTTTATATTAGGTCATATGTTTTTAGTAAGTTCCCTCACCCCAAATTTCATTGATTTATTATAAAAGTATTGCATTAAAATAATACTAATTATTATATTAAATTAAGTTTTAGGCACAATATGGTTTAATTTTTCCTACTAATTGTCCACATATTTTAGAGTGAAACTATAGGATGTTAGCAAATTTTTCTTAGCTGATACACTCTTGGTAGGAATCATAACTGAAATTGCATTTCTGAAAATCTATACTGAAATTTCCATTGAAATTTGTTATCATTTCCCAAACAGGATTTTAGAAGTTGTGGCTAGAACCATAATGCCTACCTAATGGATCATGAAAGCTAAAAAAATGTAGAGAGCTTCATTAATTCAGTGCTTTATAGCAACAATTCCAGAAGTGTGCTGTACCATATGGCTGAAAAAAAAAAAAAAAAAGAAATTAAATGACAGCTGTTAATCCATTCATTAAGAACATGACAGAAAAAACTTTTTTTTGTCTTCAGCACGTATCTTTGTCTCAGGTTTATATCTCTAATATTGCTAACTTAGTAGATACAGCATATGTATTGTTGTAGATGAACTACCAGTAAAGTAAAGAAATTGTGCAGAGGGAGAAATTGTGCAGATGGGGATACTAAAGGAAGAAACCAAGAACATCAGGCAAATCCAGAGAGCAAAGTAAAGCTGATGTGTGTATTTTATTACATGGCTGGTTAATAATTTGCTAATGGTTATACAATTATCTGAATCTTTCTTGCAGCTCCCCCATTCCCTTCTTACAACTGTTCTCTCAAGCTCTTACAATCCAGCATTAGAGATCCCATGTGAATTTATTTCATTCACTAAAAAGGGGTCTCACAGCAGCTTTGTGCTGTAAATATAAAGAAGAAATATAGAGCTTAGCTCAGTTCAGCTACATAACATATTTCTTTTCCTTCACTGATAACAATTTTCCCTATTCTTTAGTGCAATTACAGTATTGGTGGAAATCTTGCCTTCCTATACCTGTAAGAAAAGAAAGCTCATTTTTTCATTTCTCAGTCTATTGCCTTTATTCTACTGAGAAGTCCAATTAGCTTTACGAAGAAGATAAAATGCAAGAGCTGTATGATGAATTGCAGTTTCTATCTTCCTTTATCCTACCTTCCTGTAGTATAAGTATGCTCATAATACATGCATTTTTAAAGTCATGTGTCATTCTCATGCATGTACTGTATGCTTGACTAATATAAAATATTTGCCAGACAGAGAAAGCCTCTTCTGACAGTTTACTTATGGTCTCACCTCATTCTTTTCACAGCATCACACTTTAATGTTTTATTTCTAAATCTGGGTGTGGGCGAAGGGCGAAGGGGAAAGAAAAAAAAAGTAAAACATAAAAATTCAAAGGAGACAATTTTCCATCTTTTTATTCTCTTCTAAAAAAGGATCAAAACCAATTTAATTCTGTAATTTCTGCAGTTCTCATCAGATAATGAATTTAGGAGTTGTGAGATTGATCAACTTTTTCTATATAAAAAGAACTATATTGTCTGGTCCACGGCATGTTTCAACATTAGTTCTGCTTTCAGTCTCACCAAAATAATTTTGTGTTCTGCCTGCCCCTGCAGATCCTTATTCAACACTAAGTTTGACTAAAACAAATGACAGAGAGTGGTTTGAAGTTTCCACCATGGGGAATTCTTGGCTCCAAAGACATTTGCTCTGAAGGATTCACTCCTGTAACAGGCCTGTTTCTTCATTACTTTGATGGTGAATAAAGAAGCAAAGATCTTTTTTTTTTTTCAGGTCTAACAGGTCGATACTGCATGCACATATTGGAAAATACATTTGAAAAAATAGAATTACTGCCTGTGCAGACAGCATTACTATCAGTGTTGTCCTCTACTAGTTAGTGAATGAAAAATAGTCTTGAGACCTTACAGAAAGTGCAGGAAATGTTTTCCATTGGTCTTTTATGTATTTAATATAAAAGGAATTTTGGTTCCATTCTTAGGCAACAATGGTTCATAATCCAGGGGAATCTTAATTTTTGTAGAGCAGTAATTATTTTTCTGGTGTTTAGATCTGATATCAGTCTTCATCAGCACTACTCTTATCAGTACTACTCACTCTCTTTGAATGCATCCTTATATCATGACTCCTCTCCATCAGGAGAAAAAGCAGGTGAAATAACTGCCCCTTTTTCTATTTTCTTGTTCACTTAATGTGATAGAAGTTTTGATGCTTTGACATAAATATCCTCAGGGCTACAAAGGCTTAATTTCTCCAGACCCTTTATTCTTTCAGGAATTCTAAATTAAACTCCAGATTTTCTTCATTTGTTTTGTTGCTTGGAGAATCAAAGCACATGGATCTGACATCATAAATAACATTACATCACCCTAAGATGAGCTCAGTTGTTAGAGCATGTTGCTCATAATGCCACTGTGTGGGTTCAATCCCCATATGGGCCATTTACTTAAGAGTTGGACTCAATGATCCTTGTGGGTCTCTTCCAACCCAGAATATTGTGTGAATCTCTGAAATTAGGACCCCTCTGGGCTACTAAACTTGGGAGTTTGGAATTACATTTTATGGGAAAAAGCTGTAACCTAACTCCCTAGATAAAATTCTGGAATCTACTTCAATGGGATAACTTGTGATACATGGCAAAAGTTTCCATTAATTAGTGCTGTATCCATGTGTTTGCATGTCTGGCAGAGACATCAAATCATGACTCAACAAATTTGTTTCTGGATAATTATGTGCCCTTTGCCCTGAAGATATTTTCAATACAATAAGAAAACTGGATGGATCTGACGTTTTGTGGATGTGTTTGGGAGAAATGCACTACACATTTTACCAAGACTACATGAATTTGGCTTCAGAAGTTGTTCCAGTGTGAAACAGTTCTAATTATGGGTATTGAAAGAAACTTGCTAGAAGGACTAATCTGATTTTTCTTTATGCCTCAGCATATGCAACACACGAGGTGAAAAATGACTGCGGGGCTGTGCCCGTGCCGGGAGCCCTGTCCCCGGGGAGGCTTCGCCCGGCAGCCGAGCGGGGCACAGAAAGCTGCCGCGGCCGGGCTACCAGGGGCAGATCCCTGTGCCCGGGGGAAAATGCCCAGGAAATCGGGCTATGGGAGGAGCTTTAGCGCATGAAACCAGTGAATACACCGCCACAAGCCGGGGTCATTTTGTTTGGGTTTCCTGGACGGAGCAGGGGCTCAGCTCGGTCCCCTCCTTCTCCCTCGCCTTTTTCTCCCTGCGGTCCTGCTTCTTCCCTGGCTGCCGGCCCTGTCCGGCCCTGCCCTGCCCCGTTCGGCGCTTCCCCGCGGCAGCTCGGCCCCACGGCCCCGCAGCGCTCCGCTGTTTCCCCGCGGAGCCGCCGTCCCGGCCCTGAGAGCCGCAGCTGCTCCAGGAGCGCGCCCGTGGCACGGCAGCCTGTTCTGGGCCGGCAGAAGGGACACGCAGCCGGCTGCTGCTCGCAATTCGCGCCCGTGGCACGGCAGCCTGTTCTGGGCCGGCAGAAGGGACACGCAGCCGGCTGCTGCTCGGAAATCGCGCCCGGCCCGCCCCGGCAGCCGCGCAGACTCCGCGCAGCTCGCGGCACGCACGCTCCGCCTGCCGAGCTGCTGCCGCCAGCGCGCCCGCGGTACAGCGGGGTCCTGATGTTCTGTTTGTCTCTCTTTTCTCCTCTTTGCTCCCTTTTCTATCCCCGTCTCGGTAGGAACACTTATTTATCTTCCTTTATCAATAAAGAGATCTCGGATAAATTGTTGCCGCATTTGTGCTGTGTTCTTGTCCGAGAACTCTATCGAAAACAATCCTCCCCGACTCCCCTTTACAGGAGGACGGGACACCTGCTCAAGAATATTGTTGTAAACATATTTGTTTTCTTATGTATAGCTGTCAGATTGCTAATTTGAAACAGAATTCTATATTTCTGGTAGATAAAATAATTCTGGAATGTTGACAACATTTTGAAAAGTAGTAGTATTAAATTTCTTTTAAATCAAATTTGAAGCCTGATCAGCTTTGGTTAATATGTTTGATTGCATAAAAGTTTGATTATTTATAAAGTTCTTGGTATGGCACTGAGCACTATCTTCCTGGTAACACATGTGCCATGCAACTGAGTGAAGTTCAGCTGTTTCTAAATTGCCTCAGAAAGTTGTCACGCTATTGGACACAGGGTAACAAGACTATAATTGATTCCAAGCCCTTACATTTGTGCATTTATACTGCCCTTTCCATTTGGAGGTAACAATGACCATTTTGTATTTTGTAATTTTTTACCAGCCTACATTTAACATGGTATATTTATCTCTGACGTTTTCAGCTGGATTCTTACAGAGAATTTTTTTTTCTTTTTAAATGAAGCTGGAACTTCTATTGATCTGCTGCATTTTCTTAGGTTGTTTATTGTGTATTATGTAAAATATGATCTTTCAAACTGTTGTAAATACACCCACCATCTGTGAACTTCATCATAGAACACTTCACAATTTTCAAGCAATAGGTAAACTATTTTTGTCTTATTGTGTGGTACTAAAGCAAATTTAAGTTTGAACATTTTTTATTAGCTGAAATGATGCTGCTTTTTCACTGCCTATTCACATGGGAGACACCAACCAAACTGGAAATAGTCAGCTACAAATGCAACAGCCTGTGAAGTTGCACAAGGGATTTATTTTTACTTATGAGAAGATTCTGTGCTATAGATTGTTGTGCCACTGGTGCCATGGCATCTGCTATTTTCATGTCTTTTCCACCTTTTAGTTTTCAGTAAAAGACATCTAGGGAAGTTTTAGATCACATTAAAGATCATATATTCACTCAATATATCCAATAACATAGTGGGAGCAATATATATTGTTCATTTTGTTATTCAAAGTTAACTTTTACTGTCTGCATACTGTGATTCTTCAAGTTGGTTGCTTGAAGTGTTGTTTAAAGGGTTTTCTACAGAATAAAGCTACTTCAATATAATCCCTTTTAGAGTTGAGCCATTACAGTTCTTTTTTTGTTCTCAAATAGTCTCTTTATGTCTTGAGTGACTTCTGGGTGTCAATTTATTTTCTATTAACTCTTTCAGTGGTGCTGAGCAGCATATTTTCTATGGTATCTGGAGGAATATTGTTATTAAAAAAAGTTGTTCATTTCCAAACAGTCTAGACATTTATTGCCTCAAAACAGTATTTTTATCAAGATACTTGTTCAAGAGTATTTTCAGTAGCATCAATAAAGCTCATAAAATGGGTTTTAAGCACAAGTGAAGCTCATAAAACTCATGAGTTAATAAGCTTATTTACTGATGATTATTGGTTATTTCACAGTCTGAGTACTGTATTTTGGTAATTACTGAATCAACTAATAGTTGCTAACTAACATTTGAGAACTGTTTTGACATCTCTGTCAGTAACTGAATAGTTGTGCATGAAATGTCATGAATAAAATTACTATTAACCTGTATACCAGTTTCCGAGATCTTCCTTATCTTGTTTGTTTTGGTTCAATATATTGAATGGTGGGGAAAAATCCTATTATTTCAAGCAAGCAAGTAAAACTTAGAGAAAGCAGAAACAGCTTTCTGACAAGCAAGTAGACTTAAAAGGTTCTGCGAAGAACATATAATCCACTTAATATAAGTTGGGAAAGACCTTTATACATAGATGAACATATATATTAAGAAAAAAAAAAACCTAAAAATAAACCAAAAGGGAAAGGACAACTCTATTCTCCCTGTATCTGTGTACTAAGTGAAGAGAAATTAATTTGTTCTAATAATGATGAAATTAGTAGTATGTATTGTTATCACTCACAAAAATAGTATTATCACTGCAGTACTTTTTTTGCTCTTAAGTGTTGTCTACTTTTACATGCTTTCCCTTTTATGCTACATGTGGATATTTACATGGATATGAAAGCAGTAATCCTAGTTCTTTGATTTACTCTCTTGGTGTAGGTAGTGTGTCCTGTATTTGTGATGTAAGGCGTCAACTGCTTGAAGAAACTGGATCTAACAAAGGCATTCCTCATTTGCCATCTGAATGGACTTTGGTTTAAGAAAACAGGGAGATTTTTGCAGAACTGACTGTTTGTCTGTTTCCTCAACCCTCCAAGGTAAATATGCTTTATGCCTCCTGAATGCCTGTGTTTTCAGTGAGACATGTGAAAGTGGAGAAGGCTTAGTCATGGAATTCCTGACTGGAAAGGACCCCGGTACACTCAAACTTCTTATGGGCAAAAGCAGAAGACAGAAATACTCTTTACGAGACAGTAAAATAATTAGTTTATATTCAAATTGTTCATCATTTCTCTGTTCTGTTGTTTTTAAATATGGTTTTAATTGAATGTTTAAGGTTGTATTCTAATAGTGATCAAGCATTGTTTTTTTAAATATACTCTCCAGGATGAAGAAGATTTGCTATACCAGTTATTTTTTAAAGAAGGAGAAGAAACCAGTGATTTATTAACTTAATTTTTCTGAGGAATATTTCTTCATGTCAGCATTCTTACTGTCACAAAAATGTGTGCATGTACAGCATGAATGCTATTGTGTGAACAGTGCTATTCAATAATGAAATGCTCACAAATCACTATTGTATCACCTAGATTCAAAATATTATAAGAAAGATGAGGGTGACTTTTTAGTAAGGCCTATGCAATGGGACAACAGGTAGTGGCTTGTCACACAAAGAATTAAGAGTTCTGATGTTGCAACAATGTCTGGAAAGTTCATGACTCAATAGGATAATATTTTTTTTTCCATTTCTGTTGGCACTGCTATGACAAATAAGGCCATAGTTTTACCATTCCATGTCTGGGAGGATGGATTGTAAGAACAGAGATAGCGCTGAAGGCAATCTTGCCCCTGAGGAGTTGCAGCTGTGGTATTGCATCCCGGGTTTGGGTTCAGATTAGGAGTTCTGATCTATGTTAGCTAGCAGAGTTCTGTGTGCCCCTGTGCACCCCCCATGTTCCCCCCCCCCCGCGCGGTGGTCGGCCATGGGTCTCTTACTATTGGAGCTAGCCTACGCCAGTCCTGTAACTACTTCCCCATCCACTGCTGAGAATTCTGTGCCCGTCACCCCATTCCCGCCAGCCCCATTTGCCCTGGAGCCCTGGGTCCACCCCTGCTGCATCCCTGTTGGTTACCCCGATCCACGTCACTCCCCCGTAGCCTGCCCCCATTGGGCAAGAAGGGCTCCTGCTCTCCTCGTCCCACCCCCAATAAAACCCCGCGCTTCCTGGAATTCGGTGCCATTTTCGTCCACGTGGAGTTGGGAGTGGTCTGCGGCTTCTCCATCATGGCTCCTGTGGCCATTAAAGCCTTCCAGCCGCCACGCGGACAAATTTGGACAATTCCCTCGCCTCTTTATTTTGCCCTTCGTGCCAACCACAAAGCGCAGCCAGCCTGCCCTGGTGCACGGCAGCAGAAGCACCTGGGAATTGCGACAAGCGCTGGCCTCGCCAAGAAGCAGAGGCGCCCAAGCTGGGCACTTGGGAGCTGACCGAGGCCGAGAAAAATAATGCATTGGCGCTCTGTGATAATTACCAAAGAGTAGGAACAGTCTTTCCCTTAACAGGTCACAGCTGTGTCCAATAAGGATGGGTGCGGCTCTCTGTTGTTTCCCCCAGCTCCGGGCAGCTCTGGTGCCTATCGGCACCGCCTCTCTCCAGAGCTCAGGCTCGCCGCTTGCTCCTACGTGCCGCTGCCGCGGCACACCGGCTGGGGCTTGCCGGGTTCTGTCGCCTGCGCGAGGGACATTGGTAAAGAGTGAAGGAATGTCCAAATCACCCACAAGGGAAGAGGGAAGGTTTTAATGGCCATGGAGAGGTGCATCGGGGGGGGCTGCAACCCGCGCTTCCAGCGCTCGTGTGGGGGAAATGGCCACCAGGACCGGGGAGGCACAGGATGATATAGAGGATGAGACAGGGAAGGCAGGCGCCATGGTGATGACGTGGACCATGGCGACCAACGGGAACACGGCGGGCAGACACGGGGCTCCAGGCCGAACGGGGTCACGAGAACGGGGTAACAGACACCGAATTCTCAGGAGTGGGCGGGGGAGTGGTTACAGGAGTGGCAGCAGGAAGCTCCAGTGGCAGGCAGCCTGGAGCTAACCACTGCAGGGGGGGAAAACACGGGAGGTGCACAGGGGTACACAGAACTCTAGCTAACATAGATTAGAACCCCTTATCTAAACCCAAACCTGGGATGCAACAGATGGGTGTTATAAAAGAGTGGGTTAGCTGGTTGGGAGGAGAGTTGGAGTCAGTTGGCTGTGCTGCTGTGAGGAACAAGGGTCAGGTGGTCATGCTAGGGACAGGAAGAAGTCAGTCAGCTGTATGAAAGGAAGAGAAAAGGAGTTAGTGCTGTGAGAAGTTTCCCGTGAGAACTCACAGAGCGAAGGTATGAAAGTTTTACAGTAGGATAATAAACTGATGGTGACAGTCACTTCCCATCCACTGTTGACTGGTGCCAAGCACCGATGCTGACACCCAAGATCGTGCCTGAGATGTCTACTGTGACTGTTCCCTGATTTTCAAAGGTGTATTTAATTTAACATTTCCTGATTTCTTCAGTTGCACTGCAAATGAAGTGTGGAGAGAACATCAGGAATATCTGTAATTGCACAGCGATTACATGAGGTGACATTTCTTACAGCATGCAACATATGTGAAATTTCTTTAGGCATTCTGTAATGTGATTTGCTTTTCTTTTTTTTTTAGTAGATTCAATATGAACTGTGATACTATTAATGTGTTCTCTTATTAAAAATTATTAAAAGGACAAAGCAGTAATCTTACTCTATATCTTCAATTTACTTTGATAATGTAATTTTACATTAGAGGGATTGCAGAGTTGCATAATGTCTCACTAGCTCATAGGCTATGATTCTTGTCACCTTTCTTAAAGAGAAAGTCAATTCTTAACATTTTTTTCCTAGGCTTCTAATTAAAATGTAATTTCTATTACTAGAAGAATATAGACTAGGACTCATAATTGGAAAATTGCAGCTGAGGGAAGGTGTCTGGAGACAATGCTACAAAAAGAATGCTCTATGCTGTTGTTATTTTTGATGAGTGAGACAAAGGGTTTTTTTTTCCAATTCTTAAATAGTTTATTTTTTTTTTCCACACAAGGATGGCATTGTTGATTTAATCCTGCAAGAAAACTTCAGTTATGGCATTCTATGACTACATTTTGAGAGCATCAAATTAAGAAGGCATTAGGTGTTGTTAAAGTGAATGTGAAATTGCCAGGACTCTTGTGATGATTTGTTATTTTGTTTGAAATAGGTTTGAGACTATGTCAAGAGATTTACACTTCTGGTGTGTCTTTTCATGGCAAGAGTATGCATTTGTCTTTTAAATGATACAACAGATTACTGCTCCTATTTTCACAGTAAATTTATAGATTTTTTATGAGAATCCCAGGAATTGGGGGCAACTGGAGAAATGCAGCTCACTATTTCTGATAATATTCATTACCTTTAGTCATGATTATTCACTGTGCTAATCTTTGAGGAACTAATAGTCTTCCTCTGTCCTTTAAAACATGTGAAGCTGTTGTTAGTTATTTGTCCTAGATGGCAAGGTAATGTGTGTATTCTCTTCCTGGCTGTCAGAGGTGTGGCAGTTATCTTGTGTTAATTGGGCAGTTTTCTTTATCTCTTCCACAAACTAATCCTCCCTCCAAGGATTCATCTGCTGTTAATGGGTCATTGAATGTCGCTGCATGACTGACAAAAGTTACAACAGCTCACTGGGAGATGCTCTGCCCAGAGGGAGGAGCCAAGTATTCCTAACTGGATATAATCTGATATTTTGGGACATCAGGACAGCCTTTTCCACTGGATTCCCAGAGTAGCAGCTGCCTTTTCCACTGGATTCTCAGAGGAAGACCAGGCCCATCTACACCACCACTGGACCTTCAGTGGAAGACTACACCCTTCTACAGGATCACTGCTTCAACAAAACCATGCCTGTCACTCCAGGAGGACTGCAGACACCATTTCAATTGGACTGCTGCCAACACCCTGACCCACAGGGTGTCAGGTCATATTCTGACTCTGTCAGCGTTGTTTTGTATTACTGCATTGTTTATTATATTTTTATTTTCTTCCCTAATAAAGAACTGTTATTCCTGCTCCCATACCTTTGCCTGAGAGCCCCCCTTAATTTCAAAATTATAACAATTTGGAGGGAGGGGATTTACATTTTCCAGTTCAGAGGAGGCTTCTGCCTTCCTTAGCAAACACCTGTCTTTTCAAACCAAGACATTATTAAACAGCAGTTAAAGAGATGTTAGAATGTTTTGACAGTGGAGCAGCAAGGGGAAAACAAATTAGAAAATAATCAAGAGTCTGAATGAGCAGCAAAAGATGTTGTGCCTGTCATGAATGGCAGGTGATGCTTAAAGAAGTTGCATGGTTTATCTGTGTTTAGAAAAAAGTACCTGCACAGAGAACAGAAAATTGGAGAAAGGTCTTTGCAAGAAGAACATAGATTTTAAGGAAAGTGGGGCACAACTTACCAGTCTTGTTTCTCTTTACTTGGACCTTTTTTTTTCTCAAGTTTGAAAAGGATTTAAAACTTCTCAAACTTCTCAAAACAAGGGGATTGAGCAAGTCTGTTTTCTTTCCTGCTGACCTCTGTTCCTCTAAAGTCTCTGTTACACTACCAATGTGATGATATCTAAGCATGGCGATACAGTGAAAGTTACTAGATGTATTTTGACATTTGACAACCCAGTTTTTCTGTATTAATCATTCCTGTACACATGGCAGGAATCTTCACCCACTCAAAGGGTGGCCTGAGCTAATTTTACATAGGTGATGTAACAGAAATATCCGTGGGTCTGGGACATAGAAGGTCAAAGGGACAGAGAAAACCAAATAAGCAGCTGCAACAGTGAAAGTAGAGGTATCAGGTGCCCCACATGGTGACCAGTCTTTTTGCACCTATAACAAGTGCCCACATGACAGCAGGACACCATCAGGATGAGAGCATGAGGGAACAGTTCTGCATGACAGTAGTAAATAGTTTTACTTTATTTTCCTATAGTAAAAAATGTAATAATATAATCACATATAATAAGATAATTTACATAAAGGTAAATATTCCTCGCCAGTGTATTGGTTTGTTGGTTTGTTTTGTTTTTTTTTTGTTTTTCCTAACTGATTTGTGTGTACACGCATCACTAAATACTTAAATAGTTTGGAAGAATGCTTGTGCTGAGTATTCACAGTTTGCTGTGTTTGGAGCTCTTCTGTCTTTCTCTCCCCTCTGTTCCATTCTTTGTTATGCCTGTGCATATAGAAGCCTTGTGATATGCTGAGGCAGAAAATTCTCTGCCTCATCCCCTCCTAATCCCTCATTACTGGATCTGAAATAAATCACACTTTGTTTAATCACCAGATGGAGACAGCCTGTGCATCAGCTCTCCTGTGCAGTTCAGAATTTTTTCTTTATGGAAAAGTCAAATCAGATACTCTCTGATAGGTTTTTTTTTTTTTTTTTATTAAACCTAGGATTAAAAAAAAAAAAAAAAAACTAATTTTGTAAATCACTTGCACTATATTTTCAGTTGTCAGAAAAGAGTATGGATTCTTTCCCCTTAGTCTGGGGCTTTTTTTGTTTGCACTTTTCTTCCTAAGCAGATTATATTTAAAAGAAACTTTAAATCTTTTTCTAGGTGAAGAATCATCTTTTGGATTATAGAGGTAAAAAAAAAAAAAAAAAAACCATGAAAAAGTATCCATCTATCTATCAAAAATAACATTTATTCCAATTATGTTTTTCCTGTCCTCTCAAGAACTTTCAGTCTCTGATGAGCAGATATGAAAATTGCATCAAAATTTGAAATGAACTTTTGAACCTGCAGTGCTGAAAATTAATAAAACAGCTCTGTCCTCTCTGGCTGATAAAATAAGTGATATAATGCCAGTAAGAAAATACTGTTTTGCAGAGTGATTTTGAGTTAGAAGGATGGCACTGCACCGAACACACTGTAGTTAGGGTGATCTTATTAAGTGGAAGTATGAATGGAGACATTTGTTAAACCAATATACACACAGGAAGATGAAATTGTGCAGTATTGCTTTCACAGGGTAGGCTTATTTTGTTTTTAATCATGCTGCGTACCTAGGGTAGATTCAATTTTTTTTCTAATACGATAATTAGAATTCTGTTCCCCTCTAATAATTTAATATTGTTTCTATGTTTATATGTATAGTATTTTATAAAGTGTATGATCTTGTGAGTAATTATTTTCTTAGTCTACCAAGTTTTAGCTGAAAGTAACTAAAAGCTTTTTATTTTTTTCCTGTAAGGGTATGTGACCTATATTTTTCCATAGAGCTTGCTCAACTGGAAAGTTTTGTTGATAAATTTTATTCTGCATTTGTCCACACCTATTCCAGATTAACAGAAGATAAAAAGCAAGCATCTTTCTCAGCCTTCTAAAATGTATCCAAATGTCAAACATTCATTTTGATTTTTAGGAAATCAGTGTAATAAAGACATTTGTGAGATCTTACAGAACAGGAAAAAGATCACTAAAATTAACAGTTCTTAAGGTCTTGCCTTTTTGTCTCCACCTGACTGCAGACATTCTCACACATTTCTTCCCCTTTAGTTTAGATATTTGTTTGTTTTTTAGAAAAAGCTACACTTCAGTATTCATTAAAATCTTGCTTAGAGGAGGGGTCAGTCAGAAAGTGGCAGTGTTACAGAAACTCAATATGTATTTTTGAACTCTGATCAATATTAGAAAATCGAGTGTAATTTTCAAATATCACCCATAAATACTCATTTATAAGAAATTGATGGACCATGGATTTTGTTATTCTGGAAACTTGTTCTAGTTATGCATATCTGAGATGCTGTGATAGCTGCCATAGATAGAGAACAGGGAAATACAATAAGTATGGAAATGTTTTTTATATTTTGTCTTATGCTGCCGCTTTGTACTTCATTGTGTCAAATGGGGCATTCAGGTAGATTTGATTTTTAACATTTTCTTTTTTGATATTTTAGTTCTATTAAGGAAAATAAAAAGCTTTGCTTTTCATTTAAGCTAATGCACTTTTATTATGGTGAAGTATTGTGTCAGTCTTTCACTTTTAATTCAACTGTCTTTTTATGTAAATTGCAAAAAGCATTATTTGTTAGGCTACCTCTTATTCAGACCAGAGTTTGGTATAAATGAGAATTGACCCCAAACTTTAATAGAGTGAATGCAAATTCTGCTTGCTAAACTGCATATCAGTGATTTAAAAGATGGTCAGTATTTTTTTGCTAATTTCAAACCAAGTTATCTGTGTCACAGTGATGTACTACCTTGACAAATTTTATTCTGATATACTTTTAAAATTAATTAAATCTTTCTAGGGTGGTAAAATCAATTTTTACCTCTGTGATAATGAATTCAAATAACTATGCTACTATATACCTTGATAACCTTGGAGTGTAAGTATAATATGTAAACTGCATGCTATATTTTTATGCTAATATTAAAAGGCCATGAAGACAACACTGTTTAATTATTAAAGTATAAAAGTTTAATTTAGATATAGAGCTGTACAAGTAAATCATTCACAGTGTGTGCTCTGATTGAAAGTAACTTGTGTTATCTATAATCCTATCCCATGTCTACTGTATTGTGAGTCATTTGATGCACTACTGCTGTTCTGTGTAAAATACTGAGAGATAATGCTCAGGTAAAACACTTGAATTTTGTTATCCCTCCTTTAGGGAACAAAATTAGTATCATATGGCAAACTTCTACTTGCATTGTTCAGAAATTCTCATAACCTTTAAAGTAAAGGGAAAAAAAATCCTGCACCTTAGGAAGCAATTTTAAATATAAAATAATGGACAGTTGCATGTGCTATGTGTACAGTTGCTTTGGAAGGACAAAAAGAGAGGCTAAATTCAACAGATGGATATATGTGTTACAAATTCTAGTTCACAAATGTGTCACATGTTTTTAAAAATTACGTGCGGTAAGATAAGCATTTAACTCTAAATAATGATAATCCAGAAAAATCTACATGAGTGACCCTAACTGTAGTCATCAGAAGCCATAACTGGGTATTTTTACCAACAATTCTGGTGTCCTTCATGAACAGAGACTTCCTGTCCCCTTCTTATTCAGATTCTGCTTCTATGTAAAGTAGAAGAAAAGTTATAGGGAGATAAAAAGGAAAAAAAAAAAAAAAAAAAAAAAAAGGAAAAGTATGTGTAATACTGGGGTTTACTTTTTTCAGTATTCATCTGAAGGTGGGTGTTTAACTGAAGTCCTGAGTTTCTGACATTATTTTTAACAGCAATGTAATGTAAAATCCATAAGTGATATTTAATCAGGATGAAAGTCCTCAAAATAAATAAAGTTTTGTTTATAGTTTGGGGGAAAAAATGGTGCCATTTCCGTGATCTTTTCCCATGAGGAAGTTTTAAATTCTTGTGTGTGTGTGTGAAGAGACACTGCAGGTCTTCTAACTTGCCTCGTAATGTGTTCCCTGGGTCACTGGCATTTGTGTATTTACTACTAAATGTATCATTCAACAAGGCTGTACTTAGAACTTCACAGATGAGGTGAGCTGTTAGAGGCTGAACTTGTACTACTTCATAATACATGAATCAATAAGATCTTTAACAAAATATGTCCCCATGGAAAGCACACTGAATAATACAATAGGGAAAATTCCAGTCCGTATGTCTTTCATTCTGTCTGATACTTGTTTGCTAGCAATACACAACCAACTGGAATCAGACACTCTCTAAAAAATCATTCTCCACCAAAACAACTTGAAACTTTTCAGAAGGTTGGATTTGTCAATACCATCATATTCTGTGCCTGAATATACTTTAAATGGGAGTTAAAGTTTATAATTTACAGACAAGAAATTCTGGAAAGCAAGAGGACAAAAAAAGTCAAAAGACAAGAATTTGAGGGCAATATTTCCTTTCTATGTATGTGCAACAGGTGTAATGGTCCTACATTTTTACAGGATCACACGGTAATCTGAGTTGGAAGGGACCCACATGGAATCCAGCTCTTAAGTGAATAGCTCGTACAAGGAAAGCACAAATCTCGGTGTTTTCAGCACCATGCTCCAACAAGGTAATCTCAGGGACTGTAGTGGCCTTTCATTTAATATGTGCCTATTATGACTTTCTTGGCAGCAATATTACAGTATTACTGTGTTTCTCGTTAACTGTTTTTCACCATAAGGACAGAGCAAGCTTGTTTTATTAGAACAGAATGAACATATTCCATCAATCAAGTGCATACTGCTTTCAGGGATTTTGTATAAAGTGAAATCATACCCAAGCCAAAATCTATGTTGCAATTCATCACATTTGTTTAGATTCTGATGACTGATAACTTAGTGCCATAGTTAGTTTCTGTACAGTAACAACCTTAATGGAATTCTGGAATGATTCATTGGTAACAGGAAAGAAAAATATATTCAGAGCATCAGATGGTATAGGTCAACGTTGCAAAATACTCTGTCTAAAAGATGTATTGATTTTTGAGGTTATTATTACAGTTCATCTGAATTGTTTTACTGCTGGAGACCATGAACTTTCCTGTGTGTTGAAAATTATAGATGTTGTCCACTGTTTTCATCTTTAAAATGTCCATCAGCAAAATCTATTCCAGCATAGTTTATAAAGGGCTAGCTGCAGATGAAGAGAACAGCATCATCAGGATCGCTGTTCCTCTTAAGGCTTCCAGGAAATGTTTTGTAACACATAAACATATTTAATAAATTTTATTACCTTTCCTTCCCTATTAAGAATGTAGTTTTGTTTAGGTGTCTTTATTTTTGAGAGGATCATTATTTTAATTTCCACATTCTTAAGTCACCAAATGTTTTCAAAATATTCTAGGTCCCACTTAAAGATAATGGAAGAGTGATTTAAAAATAAATTCCCTATAAATTTGTCCAATTGGGCTTCTCAGCTACATTTGAAAAATAAAATTTCACATCTAAATCATCTGATGACCTTGGGAATTAGACAGCTCATTCCTGAGCATTTGCAGTGCCTTTTCATTCATGTATTAATACACTGATATAAGATTATGGAAGTTCATTCTTTATATTTCTGCTTAACAGAAAGAGTTGAACTTCATAGTTCTGTACTTGTTTGTTAATTTATAAAAGGTTGTCAATCCTGCAAATTCTCACTTGGATTTCCCAGTAGGAAATTAAAAGGTAGTGCAATCAATATTCTAAGCTCACTTTTTTCCCCTTCTTTTCCTTGAAGTAAGTACACTTCAGTCTTCTTACCTATAATGAGCAGTAACTGTGCCACAGCTCCTTAATGGTGCCACTCACATTTTAAGAGTGAGGATCCAGTGGAGGAGAGAAGAGGACAGCTGAAGTGTACTCCCAGTCAGCAGTCCTATGAGCTATGGGCACGGGCACAGCACGTGTGCCAGTGCGTTGGCCACTACCCGTCTTTAAATCTGCTCCCTGCTAATGCCCATGTCTTATAACTGAGAAGCTCTGAATAATCATTCCCGGCCTACTATTTTCACAGCCATGGAACTTGATGGACAAAATTTAGTACAAATATAGGCCCTGGTATCACTTTTAGATGTCAGGTTGACCTGACTGTCAGGTCTCCATGAGGGTATGGATCTCATATTTGTTTTTGAAAGCTACCAGCATAGTTTATATATCAGATAATTTGAGTATTCAAAGTGCATCTTTATTCTGGTTTTGCAGTACCTGAATCTCATGTGAATTTGTAGTAATTTTTGCATGTCTGCATAAAAGGGAACATTGAAGGTGAATGCATTTTGGAGTGAGTCTGAGATAGTGGTATTTTCCATTTCTTTCTTAATATTGTCTAACATTCATTAATTGTATCTTTTGTGATTCTAGTTGCCTCTTTTTTGATGCATGAAAAAGAGATATTGGATGATTTATTGTTGGCTTCTCCAGCTGTCCTTCTGTTACTCCTAAATTGTTGTTCCCCTATGTATTGGCTTTATATGGCCAGACTTTAATAGTGGGGGCTCCAAAGATAGCTTCTGTGAGAAGCTGCCAGAAGCTTCTTCTGTGTCCAGCAGAGCCAATGCCAGACATCTCCAAGATGGATGTGCTGCTGGCCAGGGCTGAGCCAATCAGAAATGGTCATAGCACCTCTGTGATAGCGTATTTAAGATGGAAAGTTATTGTACAGATGTACTTGTAGCCAGAGAAGACTGGGGCAAGAATATGTGAAAGGAAAACTCTACAAACACCCAGGTCAGTGGAGAAGGAGGGGCAGGAGGTGCTTCAGGCACTGGAGCTGAGATTCCCCTGCAGCTGTGAGGTGAGGCAGCTGTGCCCCTGCAGCAAGTAGGGGAACACAGGGATGCAGAGATCCACCTGCAGCCCTTGGAGGAGACCCACACTGGAGCAGGTGGATGCCTGAGAGGAGGCTGTGACTCCATGGGAGATCTGTGCTGGAGCAGGGTCCTGGCAGGGACCTGAAGACCTGTGGAGAGAGGAGCCCACACTGGAGCAGGTTTGCTGGTAGGATTTGTGACCCTGTGGGAGACTCACACTAGAACAGCCTGTCCTTGAAGGAATGCACCCTGTGCAATGGTGACTCAGTTTATGAAGGACTGCTGCCTGTGGGATGGAGTCAGGTTGGAGAAGTTCATGGAGAACTGTCACTTGTGGCAGGACCCTATGTTGGAACAAGGCAAGGAGTTCTTTCCCTGAGCAGCAGGAGAAAAAAAATGTCTGATGGACTGACCATAACCCTCATTCCCTGTTTCCCTGCACTGCTGGAGTAGGAGGTGGAGCTGGAAAGGAGAGAGTGGTTGGGGGAATGTATTTTTAAGGTCTTATTTTACTTCTCATTATCCTGCTCTGATTTTATTAGTAAATAAATTCAGTTAACATCCCCAGATCAAGTCTGTTTTCCCAGCAATGCTATTCAGTAAGTAATCTCTGCCGGTCCTTAACTCATGAACTTCAATTATATTTTCACTCAATTGTCCAGCTGTGGAGGGGAGTGTTAGAGAAGCTTTTTTGGCTGCCTGGCATCCAGCCAGGGTCGATCCACTACATCCTACTTCCCACATGTTAAATGACAAGAATAAATACTAATTTTTCCTCATGGTTTAAATATTTATTTCAATATAAATTCTCTGGTACAGTTTGTGTAAATGGGGCATTCACCCATATTGTTATTTCTTTTCCTTTCACAGTTCCATTTTCCATGTTTTTACTGCAGTGTAATTTTTCTAATGTGTACTACTTTTCACAAAGCATCTGAGGTGCTTATATAAGCAGTATCATATACTAATATCTTAATTTAAGTCAAGAATCTGTGTCATACTCTGGTTTTTGTTTTCTTTTTTCACATGTATGCTTAGAACAGAAACAATAAATCTTTAATCTCAGTATGTATGTTTTACATTATTATTTAGAACATTGTGGTCATGTTGTACTGCATGATTTCCTTAGTAAACTTCTAGTATTCATGGTGGGGGTGTCTTGTGCAGGGCAAGTTGTACTCAATGATCCTTGTGGGTCCTACAAACTTGGGATTTTTATGATTGTTTGATTTTATGATTATTTGTTGTCCAGTGGCTGGATTTTCTGCCAGTTTTATATTTCCAGAAGAATAAGTCAAGAGATGTCATCAGTTGTTTTAGAGCATAGTAGAAATGCTAGTTGTAGAGCATAGTAGAAGTAGTTTCTAGAGCTATATATTATGTTTGCAGATCGCTATCAAGTTTCTTCTCTGATACAGAGGAAAAATCTTTTTTCTCACTGTTTCATACACACAGTGTCTCACTAGATGATAGAACTTGGATTTATTAGTCAAAATGCAGGCTTTATTCAGTTTTGGCATTAGTTTTCTAATTTTTTTTTTCTTTTAGTGACTGAAATAACCCAAACCTAACTAGCTGCATTTTTACTTGCCTTTAAGCTTAGGGAAAAACTAGTCCTTTATAATACCCGTCCTCCTTTTCAAGTTTAATGTTAAAAAAAAAAAAAAAAAAAGGATATTCTAACTTTGCATTCTGATGACTGAATTGCCAAGTTTCAGACTAGGAAGAGGTATTGTATTTGATATTTTTATTTTCAGTTAGTTTCTGTAGATTGCAAGGTAAGGCAGCAGAAGAATACCCCTGACATAAAACATTTACAGCCCTAACAGGGTCACCTGGGTTCCTAATGTGACACTACGGTGAGTAATTGAGGTCAAGTTCTGTGAAACTGTGACTAGAACTATATGGTTTCCAACAGGCTGTTATAACTTCCAAAAGTGAGTATATACGTGACACTCCATTTTAATGGGATGCTGTTTGTTAGTAACATAAATTAAAGTATATTTGACATCCAAATTGGAAGCAGAGAGTGGTAATGAGAAGACAAATAAACTATTGATAAATTGTGAATTGAATAATTGCTAACCTTTCTGCCTAGCAAGATAGCTAAGATGGCTATCTTACTAATGATGAATCAGTTAGCTCTAAATGTCTGACTTTTTAAGCCTGGGAAATCAAGTTGGATATTTAGTATGGTGAAAGTATTTAATGATTTTGTCAGTTCTCTCTCTGATTTAAGTTAACAGTTGTGTGAGCAGAGATGGCCTATTCCAGCAAGCTGACTGAGAGAACTCTGATGATTTGAAAAATTTATTAATATGTTTTCTTTGTTGTTTCTCAATTATGTTTGAGGTGTCAGATAACCTAACACTAAATTAGCCATAAAAAGAAATCAATTAACAGAGAAAATAACAAGAAACCTGCTCTGTGCTTGAAACTAAAAGGGATGTGCACAGACGCACACAGGATAGTGACATGGGCTGCCACAGACAAGGAGCTGCCTTCACCATCACCTGCTTGCAGGACAGACATGAACACTTGCACAGACAACTCCCCCACCCCTGGTAGAGGCTGAATCTCAGTACTGACAGCACACACTCAACACACTCTTGATTTACACAGACGTGCACATCAGTGGATCCCTAGAGTACTGACATGGCCCCTTCTGTCCGCCCACCCCCAACCAAATCACAGCCTACACCTCTGACCTGTCTCCAGCTGCTGATCCCACATCCATTCACACTGGTCCTGGCAGCACCTGGTGCCTGCAGCACTCACACACACACAGCATAGGGGATTGCACAGACATAGTCAAGAAGAGATTTTACATGAAGACAGAAGAGACTGTGGTGAGGAGGTGCAGGGCTCAGTGAGACAAACACACTGACCATCTGTTTTACAAGCGACTAACCTCTTTCACAGCCGTGTGTCTATTCCAACTTTCTTCCTCCCTGCTCCCTTTCCAGTGCACATTCCATCATCCATTTGCATATCTCCAAGACCCTTGGCAAGCTCCTGGACCCTCAGGTTTGTATGCTTATAAGCAGCAAGCTGCTCATTTTTCTGCAGTTCCTTGGTAGCGCATCAATTAGCGTGACTTGACCACATTTGTTTCGGATCATTGTCTCATTTATGTTTGTCTGTCAGGTTTGTGTCACCATATATTTTGTTTATGGCTTTTCTCTTTTCCTTAGAATCCCATTTGGCAATGTTCTAGATCAGGTAGTAAAGAAATAACAATGATTTCTCTATACCTTCATCAATTAGTTAGACTTGACCAGGTTTGGTTGTCCTTATGGCCTGGCTTATCATTTGTCAATGAGGTTTGTGTCTCTGTGATTACGGCTTCCCTCTTTTCTTATCATACCTTATTCCCTTTCATTGTAAACCACAGACTATTACTCTTCCTTTTAAAGTTGACCAGCAAAACATTGAAAGTTTATACCTTTTTTTAATATTTCAAGCACTCTGTGTAATTGAGTGTCATTCCTGAAATGAATTGTTTCAGTTGATCAAGTAATTCCCATCTACTGATCAGTCATTGGATACAGAAAGATGATCTTCCAAATCAGTTGATGACTCTGGACTGAAGG
Organism: Vidua macroura; assembly: GCF_024509145.1. Taxonomy (NCBI): domain Eukaryota; kingdom Metazoa; phylum Chordata; class Aves; order Passeriformes; family Viduidae; genus Vidua; species Vidua macroura. The sequence continues at coordinate 52,603,738 of NC_071574.1, forward strand.
TTTCATTTTATTTGCATCTCTCATTTTCTTAAAACCTTGATGCTGTTTCCTTCCTGTAATGTAGTTTTCTGCAGAATTGCAAAAGGTTTCATGTTGGTTAGATGTAGCCCTAACTCCAGATCAATCTTAACATGTTTTTGCATGGATGAATTCTGCCTAAAAGAAACCTTGTAAAGGGTAGTGGTTTGTTAAAGAGGAGAGGGAGAATGAAGGAAATCAAGCACATTTCATTTTCTGTACACAAAAAAAATTAATGCCAGGAAATTTCAACAAGAATATATAGTCTCATATAATGTTTTTTCTACCTTTGATAGGAGTCTCAGTCTAAAACTAACTATATAGCCTAATTGCAAACATAAATATGTACACATGCTTAAGGATAATTGCAAGAATACATTTATCTTTACAAGAGTGCAAAATTATAGAGTATAGACTAGCTTTAGAACATTATTATCCTAACAATGAGGTCATACAGATAGAACATTATTAATGTATAAAACTGAGAAATATGTCAAGAGAGTTATTGGAAAATATTTACTGAAATGTAATATTTCACTCATCTGTTTCAGCAGCATGCCTTTCTTGTTTTTTATGTTTGATTTAACTGATCAATACTGAATTATATCAACATGAACATTCATTATATCTTTGCTGTATGTTGATGGTGATTAAATCTTGCCCTGCTTCTACCAAAATTTGCCTTTCATTTTTCTTGAACACCAATCATGAAATGGAAATTTGCTGTGAAAGCCATATGTCTTCAGTCACAATTACTGACCACTGCTTGGATATCACCTAGCAACTGTAAATGCTCAGCTTAAGTTTTCAGACCAGAGAAATCTTAGAAAGGTTTCAAATATTGAATATTGAAGAAGTAATAATTTTCCTGCAGGTATTTTTGTGAGAGGCGGTAGCAGCATTAACTGAAACACATGTATGCAAAAGTATCAAAATCTTTTGCTTTTGGTGTCAGACAGTTAGCAATGCTCCCTGTGTTAGGTAAGAATCCCATATATAAAATTCTATCAAATCCAAATGAAATATATGATTCAAGTGTGGTGAGCTCTATAACTTTATATTCCTCTAACAAATCCTTTATCCTGTGTATTTGCAGGGAATTAAACATTTTCTAACTTAATATGTGTGACCTGAGTGTGATCAGAATCTTAAACAAATATTTATTTTCTTCTGTTCTTCAAAAATAGAATATAATTATGTCTCCAAATGCTGCAAGTTTCCATCCTGTTTGTTTTTCATCTTGCAGTGTTAATAACATTCTGCTGATCAAATTCATGTACAATCATTTTGAAAGCCCCAATGTTTTTACCTTTGTTTTTTAGTAACCAGATTTTGAATGCTTATCTTTTTAATACATGAGGGATGAATCTCTCAAATGCAAAAAATATTCATTATAGAAAAAAAAAAAACACAGATATCCTTTCTAGATATGTTGTTTCTTTTGAATCTCCATGGAGTTTAGCAACTTTCTGCACAGAACATGGATCCTTCATTGTATTTTGTTGTAATTTTTTTGTTGAAAGCACTGAAAGAGGTTAAGACAAAAGGATGGACAGGGTAAAAAGTCCCACAATATATTTGTTAGCATTATAGCACCAGTCTTCAAGTTTTTATTTTGGCTTGGATGTTTTTGGCCACGTACTTTTTTACCTCAACACGCCTATACCAAGAGATTCTTGTTTATTTTTAGTAAGTGTAAAAGTAATTTTAAATTATTCTTTTAAATGTAACATCCATGAAAGAACTGGATAGGTGGTAGTGAGGGACTGGTAGCAGTGCATGTTATTTTCATGGAAATCAGTTCATCCCATTATGACAGGCTTATGAATCATATCTTTTAATCAGTTTTGGAAGTTCAAATGTGCCACTGCAAAGTGTCAGATATTTAGGAGTCATCCTTATAACTTAAATCTTGCCTTTTTATCTCTACTCTCTACTTTTAAAGATTCAGATTTAATTTGAAAAAACTTGACAGTTTGCATGATAATTTTGATGCCAGTCTTTTAACAAATCAGTAGCTTTGTTCATTGGTATCCATCCTAGATTGCACTGCTCCAGGAAGCTTATGTCAGAGCTGAACAAGATTAATAGCATTGCTAATATATGGACTTTAACCAAAAAGAATAAGCTTTTAGTCTCCAAACTTCAATTTATCTTGTCTTAAATCTGAAGGAGTTTTACTCGGTCCATTAACTAGACACGTTATTTATTCATATTTATCCTTTTAAAATATATATTTTATATAAATTACAGTCATGCCATGTTTTTCAGTGAAATGTGAATATACTAATCAAAAATTTTCTTTACACATTACTGATCTGTGCATCCTAGCTTTTTGCAGGATAATGACAAATCTTCACTCTGCTTAAAATATTTTGGGTTTGATAATTTTCTGTGCTTTTTTTGTGCTTTTTTTTATTCTTTTGTGGTTCTTTGCATTACTCAAGCTGAACTTCATACTCCCTGGGTGCAATTGAAACATTCTAAAGGCTGAGAACTTAAGGGAGTGGAAATATTTCTAGCATGATCCTTTTGCATTGTGGCTGTGCTTAGCAATTACTTATACAGTTTTACCTTCACTTCAACTGAGTAGCACCTTTTTTGATCTATTCTAGTTTTACTGCCAGTAGTACTTTGTATGTCTGAACACAGCAATATGCTTCACATACTGAAGCATATGTAGTTGTACCTGCTATGTAGGCAAGTGGGCAGTCTTGAGGGGGTTTGGACAAACTGGACATTCCCTAGCACAAAGTAAAAAGCAAAGTAAATAAATCTTGAAAGAAGCACTGTTGTATATCAATGAATTTGTAGTTCAGGGTAGGAACAAATGCACAAACCTGTTGCTGTGTTTTAAAAGGCACAAAGTGATTGGTCTACTATGTTTTCTTTGTAGAGGGGGAGAGTGTAATTTGAAACAGGAAAAATTATTTGATGAAATAGGGCTAAGATTGATATTTTAATGAATGAGCCATAGAGATAATATGGTAAATGAAAACAAGAGCCTTAAGAAGATAAGATTTCATCAATAAGCTGTTAGGGTTGCTGAACAGTCTATAATAGCAATTAATAATCCTTCTTAAGCAATTAAGGATGTGCTTGGGAGAAAAATCACTGACATCTAAACAGTATCCAAAAGCTTTTACCTGTTCTGTGGAATATCACTTTTTTTTTTCCCTGAGGCACTGAATGTGGCTGTTTCAAAGAATGATGAAACTCATAAAGCTAAGCTTGTAAAAGAAAACTTTATTTTTGTTCAAGTTGCAAAGTCTTCTTTTTAAAGCTCATGACAAAAAAAAAAAAAATAAAAGGAAGCTCTTTAAAGTTATTAATTGATTCAAGTTATTGAACTAAAGCCTGTGAGCTGCTTAAGCACAGAAGTCTCTGATTGACTTCTTTTCTTTCTTTTCCACCTCCAAAGAACATGAAGGAGAATAGCAGTGGTGATAATACATTTGGTATTCTTTTGCATATATTAAGGTACAATATGTACCATAGGAATAAAAAAAAAATTGACTTTGAAATATCACCTTCCAGGGAGAGTGCACAGAGCACAGTGGGAAAATCACCACAGTTCATATGATTCCTTTCCCTCAGGGGCTCTTCTTGGGAGAAAATAACTTATAAAAGATGTTTGGTTTTTTTTAAAGATCCCTGAAAATTCTGAATCACCAGAAGAAAGAAAAAAAACAAACAAAAACCACAAACAAACAAACTCCAAACAAACAGAAACCAAAAACAAACAAACAGAAAAAGGAAAAATCAGAGAGCTGGAGATATAGTTGGGTAATGTATCATTGTAATTCATATATTAAATTTATAAAATCCAGTTCTAGCAATATAGCTGATTTGCTCATGTCTGTACTAATGGATTTACTGCAGATATGGCACATGCTTGAAAAGTGGTATGTGATTGTTGACCTGCGTTCTAGCAAGGTTTCAGACAATGTCAATATTTTCTCAGGTGATTCCTGAGAATTCCTAATTCTCAGCAAGGGATTATTTCTACTTCTTGTTAATCCCCTGTTTTGAGAAGTGAAAAGCTGAGGCATGAGGAAATAGGTATCACTTGTGACTGTGACCAGAGAATGCGTCATAAAAATTATTTTTGGAGAAATAGAACACCAGCCCTACTTTGGGGGATTTAATGAGAAATTGAGCTTTAAGAAAGAAATCAGATGTGGTTCTTCTCATAAAACGATTATTTTAATTTTTTTACAGTATGGACTGGGTATCCAAATAGGACTGATTTTTGCAAGTGAAAAGTCGTGTTCCCTTTGAAGCTGGCAATTTGGTCTGCTAGCATGGAATTAACTAGACACTTTTGATCTTATTTCTCAAATATGTACAAGTCTCTTTCCTCAGCACAGAAGAAGAGGACATGTTCCATGTTCAGAATTCATTATGACTGTAAGAAAAGTAGTTTTGTACTTGGCAAAAGCTTATTGTTTTCCAGCCTTTTGTTGTTGTAACAATAAAACTCAAAGAGGAAGTATTTTGCAGTTGAATGGTTTATAAATCACTTCAGCTAAACTAACTTTTATTAAAGTCAGGATTTTGGAATCCTTCAATCCTTCTCAAAATGTAGACAACCAACCAAATGACTGCTTCTCCCAGAGAATAAAGCCAAACCCAACATAAAACCAATAAAGGAATAAATAGTACTGACAATTATAATAAGATTTCTTAATATTCCTGATTGACAGTTTACAATCATGTTTTCCTGGATATTAAGTCTGGAAAGAATCATTTAGTATGTCTGGGTTTTTCTGTAAACATAACCCTGAAGTTTAAAGCCCTTTAAATTAATTGTTTGTTATATTACAAAATCTTTGCACTAAGATTATATTTATGGGATTTCATCCAAAACTTTTGAAATAGGAAAAAATATCCAATTATTTCAATTGGTGTTATATTGGATCAAGCCCCGTTTTTATCAGACTGATGTAAAAGTTTAGATTAGATTGGATTGGATTAGATTAGATAGATGAATTTGTGGAAGATCAGTTTTATTATAATCATGGGTTTGCAAGTTTAGGCTGCATAAAACTGGTTCAAGAAAGCAAGAAAAAAAAATGTGATAACACTTTACAGCAAATTAGTTCAAATAGCTGCATACTGTTGATGACTCCTCACATTCCCATTATGGGAATTCATTAATTCAGAAGGTAAATTCTTGTTAAATATATGCTATTTTTGCACGATAGGGAACCTGCAAGAGGTTCACAATTTCTGATGGTTTTTTCATATTATGATTAATGTAAGCATCTGGAGGTTATATTTCTTTTAACTAGATTTATGTATAAGAAAACTTATGTAATCAATATTTAGAAAATAATACATTTTTAGGCATACTGATATATATATTTCTATAAATACTACATTTTTTTTACATCTGCATATTTAAAACAAGAGTAATATACCAGATAAATCAAAAATTTTGGCAGATAATTAGCTTTGAAGGTATCAAATCATTCTTGATTTCTATTGACGTAGTAGATCTGGAGAACAGAAGCAAAGAGTTAGTTAGGGGTGCTCTTTAGCACAGCAAATCACTGCTATAGCACTCTCCACACTTTGTAAGTCCTCTTTATGTCATTAAGACAGCTCTTGAAATAGGCACCACTTAACTTCTAGTGCTTGTTAGCTTGTTTCTATTACCTAGAATAAAGCTAAATGTTTTATTAGATGTGGATTGTATGCAGAGCAGATCAAATACAGGTAAGAACACCTTCTCAAGGTCATCTTAGTTTTTTGTATTTTTTCCCTTCAGTTTTTCTGCTGATGGTTGTTTTGGTTATTTTTTTCCAGTTGTAAATAGCATTAGTGGAGATTTTAAGGGTTGAATAGACAGACTGTGTAGCTTTCAGAAGTGAAAACAAAATCTGAACTTTTTTAGTGACTCATTAAAAGGGTCAGTGCTTATTAATCTCTGCTAAATGACTGCTTAGCATGGAGGTAGAAACTCAGTCACCTTAGTTACTGAGGTAGACTGCAGTTTCATTCACAGATTTTCAATTTGACTGTAAGTGGGCAAAGGGAGAAAATGGCTGTGTGTGACTTCTCAGCTGGCTTGGCAATAATACAGCCAGAGGTAGTGAAAAAAAGAAAAAAAGGCAAGTCTAGGGAAAGCTTCAGTTCCTGTACTTAATTATTAAAAAAAGCTGCCTAATTGTAAGCTTTATCTCTGACAGTTGTCAGATGTCTTCCAGCAAGTGAAGATCAAAAGGAATAATTAGTATGTAGTCTCTTTGTCCCCCTGGCTAACAGAATTTTTTAATCTGCTATAATGTGCATTGATGAGGTCCTTAATGGAAGTCAGTGATTTTCTCAGGTGAAAGTTTCCTTTCGTTTTATCTAATTCTGTCTAGTTCTGGTTTTTAGACAAGTGGAAGAGTAAGAAAAACTTGCTTTTGTGTAGTTTTTAGCATAATTTCTTCAGCAAATTGACAAAAGGCTCCTACTGTGAGAAAAATGTTTCAGCATAGTTCTTTTGCTTTCAAGTCGAACAAAGGCATCCCTGCAAATGTAATTTTGAGCTTTGAAACTACCAATAATGTGTGAATCTCTTATTCCTTTCCTGTTTTATTCCTAATTAAAGCCTTAATTGGCTCCCAGCATTGAATATTTTGGACTCAATTCCTATCTGAAGTATGCAAATATACAAGTTAATTCAGTTTCTAGGTAAGGCAGTTAATACTTTAAATACCTCTACCTTTTAAAACTGGGAAAGTGAGAGGAGACACTCCTCCCATGAGGACTTGAAAAGTAACGGGAGGGAGGATGAAATTTCTCTAGCAGACACAGAAGGGTGAATTCCTCAAGTTTGCTTTTACACTTTCATTCAGATGACCTTGCTTAAACAGTCAGTGTGGCAGGACAGTCAGGTGACTGCAGGAGATTACAGCTCATCTCTGTCCTTGAGAGGAGTCAGTAACATCCAGTAAGAGCTGATGTCTTCACCACAAAATCTAGGGGACAGCTAGGCTTATTCAGACACTTGGTCACTCTTGCCTACATGCAGCACCATTATTTCACCTGAAACCTTAGCTTTCACCTATTCTTCTCTCTGCTCTGCATGGCCTTTTGTCTCTTCTCTCCTGACCCACTCTTCAAATTCGCTTGTGTGTCTTCCTTTGTCCCCTTCCTTTGTCCAAAATTGCTCTTTCTGAAAAAACATACCTTTAATGATATGCTGGTAAAAGAACCCTATCAATGACTTTAAATTCTATTTCTGTTAGCAAATAAGGATTTACAACTGAACAGCATGTATTTATTATATAGTAATAAAAGTGGTTATGAAAATATAAATTCAGAACTACTGAAACCAGTAGAACTGTCCATGCATGCTGGTCATGCTGAACTTTATAATTTTGAAAGGCATAGCAAAAGGAATGGAAATCATTCAAGACAGCTTAGTGCTAGACTATTTCAGATCACAGCAAATATGTAGACTTAGTCTACAACATACTATGCTGTTACACCAAAGACAGCCAAAGAGTGTGGAAGTTAAGCTGGCCTGCCAGATATTGGTGGATGGTCAAATCAGAACCATCAAAAAACATTAGAATAACAGAAAAACTGGAAATGCTAGAGAATAACCCAGATCTCTGTCATGGGTGGAGTGGGAGCTTCAGACAAATTTAGGCAAAGTTTATTAGAGAAGCCCTGCTGCTGAGCCACAAGATGCAGAAAGGACCCCCACGCTTTCTGAGTTCCTTTTCAGAGAGGAGTCTGGTTGTAGCTGGCTCCAGTCTTAACCCCAGATTTTGTCATTGGTTTAAGTAACTTTATCCCATGCAATTACTAATGACAAAAGAGATATATTTACATAAAAAAGAATTATTTATTATGATAAATGATTAGATAAAAATCGTAATCAGAATTATTTACTACACAGTATAAAAGCTAAGACTACTACTAGTGTATAGTACAGGATAATGCACTATATAAAAACTATTAAGGAGAGGGGATAACAAAAAAGAAACAATTATTAAATATCAGAATTAGAATTAGTAGATATTGATGTAATTTGCCATATCAATACTCGTAGTGTTGGAAAGAACTTAAAATTTTTTTTGGCTTTTAAGTAATAGTAGTCATGGTGTTGTTTGCCTTTGCCAAGGTGGAGGGGAATTGAGGTTTCTCTTCAAAAGACTGTTCACCGAGGTTTTGAGTTTCACTGGGTGAGGCCTAATGGGCCTCATTCAAGAAAAAGAAGATTCTTAGACTCTAGAAATTTAATATCTACACATTGGCAAGTAGCCAGAAAATACAGAGGAGATGGACATTACACCCCTAGTCTGATCAGAGATACCAAACTGTGAAGAGAGAACCAAAGATTGAGGACCAAATTAGCATTCACTGAAGATGAAGGGATAATAACCAATAGGAGATCAAATACTAGGAATCAATGAACATTCTTGTTTTTCAATGTATAAATATGTAAAAATCTGGTAAAACTCATGTGTGATGGCATGATTTCTACTGCACATCCTGGCAATGATTTCTATTGCACATCTTGGCCAGAATAGCATCCTGGCCAGAATAAAGAAATTCTCTAACACTTAAAAATGGTGTTAGAGAGTTTATTTTAGCGCCACAGTTTCAATGGCAGTGGGCAGATCACTTTTACTCAGCCTCGAGGAGCGTCTTTGGGGGCTGCCCCCTCCCCAGGAGAGAAATCTCCACACACTCCATGGAAGAATACACTAGAAGAACCTAATCATATGAGAGTGGACTGAACTTTTATACTATAAAGTGATGCAAAGTCTGTCAAATGTCTCCCATTGCCCCACTGTCAGGATGTTAATTTGGAGTTTGTGAGAGACTGGTTTTAGTACAATTCAATACCAAACCCAGCACATGATGCCCCCTGTCAATCTGCTACTGATAGCCTTGCAAAAAGGGCTTTGTCCGAGCTCTCTGACCACAGTCCAGGGCAGAGCATCCTGCTACATCCCCACCTATGCCCAGTTCCCAGGTTTCTTACAACAGAGTACGTAAAACTTGTGAAGGCTTATATAATGAGATGTATCTTCTTCTCATGCTTCTATTTCTCTCTGAATATATTCTAATTCTTGAGATCCTAGATCAATTTTGTGTTTTAAGTTTTTCTCAAGTCTCAGATTCCTGAAACAGAAAGCTCAATGATTGATAACAGGTAGAAATTTGTTGTATATATTTATGAAATCTGTGAAAATATGACTTGAATATATCTTAATAGCTTAAAATACAGAAAGAACATAGAAGTAATGATATTATAAACATCAATGCCTCATAAGTCCAAATTAAATCTCTGCATTTATTTATACACATGTTGTTCACGTATGAGCATACATGCATACAAATACATGTCTTTTAAAAAATATGTGTTTGGTTTTCCAATATTTGAGTTGAAACAGTCTTCCTACATTCAAGGAATGCTCTTCTATCTGCTATAAATAGTAGTTGAAATGCACTCTCTTTCCCTAGAGAATGGTTCCTAATATTTCATCTGTGAAGGCCTTGATTTGTCTACCTAGCTCATAACTGATCTTTACATGTTGAGAGAAGCTGTACTAGTTATCTATTTATTTCATTGTATATTTATTTATTTATTTTAAAGGGAAAGTCGTCACTTTAGTGAAATACCAAGGTGCATGATCACCTGTGGTAAAAACTGAGTTAGTGAGGCTATGTTCACTTACGCTCAACTGAACTTGGCATAGTTTCTGGAATATGGTAAACCTGCAGAACAGAGCAGGGAATAGAAGTGTAAGGAAATTGCACTGAAACTACAGGTTGTCTGGTGTATAAACTCCTACAGATAAATAATGTCAGAATTTCAAAGGTGTGGTGGGGATTTAGGTGATCTTCATTTCATAAATTGGAGGGATTTTTATAGCCTTTTCATAGGCATATCCATAGATAAAATCTTAATTCTTGATTAGATTTATAGAATACACACTGATAAATAAATAAGTTACAGGGACAGATAAATAGAAGGTTTTGTAGATTTCAGTGACAATCAAATAAGTCTCTTACCATCCATGTCAAGTGGGCTAATGATTAATGACCTCATAGTTCTATAGCCTAAATGGGTATAAATTTATTCTACTGTAGGTCTTTTTGTTCCCTCCCTGCATTTCACTGATAACATCTCCCTTGTGCTGACACGGGTATTCATTCAACTATGTACTACCCTGGGGACAGATTTGGGTTAAAACTCTTTTGAAGAGGTTATTTCTCAATGTGTGTTATTATGCTATTCCAGTTCATCGTGCAGCTTTGCAAACACCAGGCAGTGGCACTCAGAGGAAGAGATTCACAGTGGTAGGAAAAAGCAGCTCAGAGTAGGGGCAGAAGAGGGTAAGTCCTCTCCTAGTGTTACAAATTCTAGCTTATTCGTGCTCTAGGAGCTTGTTACAACAACATTGTTAGCCATAAAAGTTTTAATCTTTGCTGTGTTATTCCATGATCTAGCCAGACTTGAAGGTACTTTTTATTTTATCTGAATAAATCCTTTCTCTCAATTAGAAGCAGCTTTTATACCACAACCCACTATCTCAGAATATTGCCTGAACAGAAATTTGAAAATAGTGGCATTCCTTTTAAAACCTCCCTTGATATCTAAGGATACTTTCTGCTTTACCACTCTGTTAAATATTTTTTTTCATGTCTTGACAGACATTATATATATATATATATATATATATATATATATAACATTTAGACTATATGTTGTATATAACATATTTTTCCTATTATTTTACTTAATAACAGACAATGCAGAAACATAAACTAGTTCTATAAATATGTAATTTTATATATATATACATATATATATGAAATTCTGTGTCCACATTTAGCTTATTTAATTGATTTTTAATTAATTTGTATTCTTTTTCAAAAGTAGTTCATGGATATTTTAGCCACTGAGGAAACCAGTGAATGACACTGGTTATTTTGCCTTTAAATATTATGCAGTTCTTTCATCTGCTAAGGAAATAAATGTTGAACATTTTTGGTAATGCTTCACTTTTCAAAATGACTAAGCAGTGTTTGACAAAACTAAATGGGGAATTCTGTTGGGGAAAAAAAGAAAGTGGAGAGAATACCAGATATTTCCAGTTACTATTCTCAAAAAAATTCTTTTTGAAAAAATTACATATACTCCCTTGAAAATAATTTAAAAATTCAGAGTAGTTCTAAAATCTGCCTGTTTAATTTCTTAAACAGAATTGTGTAATTAAATGCAATAAAATATGACAAGATACTGAGGCCATAATTATACACAACTGAGGAGAACATAAGTTCCTTGTGAGGATAAGTCCTGTGGTCAGCTGCACATATGAGGTGTCAGTGAAGAATCCCAATTCTTTCTGCTGTGTATTTTACATTTTGTGTACTTTAAAAATGAGTGCTGCAGCACCATCTTAGGATTTGCTTTCCTTTTTTGGCTTGTTTTCAGTGTAACCCTGCACTAAACTATATAGTATAACTACAGGCAACTGAAAACCTCATCTAAATAAAAATGCAAAGGACTCCAAGGCAGAAGAGAAAGTTAAGTCCTTCTGGAGCTGTAGGAGGTTTAGTGTAAGAATTTAAAGGTAATACTCATAACATCTCTTTTGCAACTAAATTCCTCTTCGCATATAAATGCCCATTTACTTATTGTCAGTCACTGTTTTTCTCCTGGTACTGTGGCTCTACCCTATAGGTTTTTATGGGAAATACACTTTGTTTTCTGTTTCCATGTTGCTTGCTACCCTGACTCTTTTTCCTTGCTGAAAACTAGACTGCTGCCTTTATCTTGCTGGATCTGCTCCTGGGTATCTTCTGGCTCTGTCAAGCCACATTTCCTCAAATATCTGATTATCTCTACCTTTTATATTCCATGCTTTACATATCTTTCCAATAGCTAGATAATAATATTTTAGGTAATGTTTTTGATAGCACATATCAAGAGGTTTTCTCCTCAACTAAGGTTAAGTTAGAGATAAGATCAGTAAAAATTAAAGAAATCTGGTTCATCTAGGCGTGCTTTTATCCTGATTAAGAGCAAGCAAAAAATAATCACAATCTTCTATGAAAACAAAAATTATTTGGAGATATCTAGTTTTACCTTATTAGTTTTTGGGTATCTAAAATGATGTAATGACACAAATGACAATATTAAAGATAATTCAGTTCAAATAAACTTTTTTTTTAATCCAACATTTCACCCTCGCCTCCCTCCCTCTCCAGACAGCTTAACTGGACAGATTGCTTGGATTCCCTATGGCTTATAATTAATACACGTGATTGTGGTGGGTCCTCTGCCTGTAGACAGAAATTGTTCTCCATTCTGCTATAGGGTGCTTGCACAGCGACTGCCATTCTTTGAGGAGTATTATTCAAAAGTTGCTGAAGGTGAAAGAGTAAGGTGATAGGATTTGCTGATAAGTGAAATGTAACTTTGCATTAGTGTTGTTTGGGTTTAGCAAGACACTTTCAATTAACATTGAGGTTTATTTGAGCTAGCAGTGCTTTTGAAGTAAAGCTAGTTGTGTTCAATAAATTCCCCTTGCACAGAGGAAGACTTGTTTTCCTGTGAAGGTAAAATTTAGTCATTCACAAGAATAATGTGGTCAAACATTCAATTTTCTTAGTATAAACTTTTTAATCTTAGAAAATTAATTTCCCTGCTATGGTTTCTAAGGTGATACTATCACCTTAAAGGGTTCATTATTTAATTAATAAAGTAACTGATGACAATGACTAGGACATATGGAGCCACTGTAACAAAAGTTTTATTTTTTCCAAGAGTGTTCTGGTCTAATAAGTAATTTTTTATTATTAATAAACCAAATTCTGAAAGAGCATTTGCTTTCTTAGGCACTGTGTACCTACTACAAATCCTTAGAGAGAGAAAAAAAGAAATTAATGCCTTTTTTGATCCTGTGATTGCTGGGATTTGAAAATGTGAAAGGATTTCAGGAAGAAAATAGAGCAAGCCATGGATTTGAAAACAGAGAACTAACTGAAAAATCACACTGAAAGAAATAGTTTGCAACCTTCCTAAACATATAACACATTTCATATTGCTTTCGTGCTTAAGGACAGGGAATCAATTTCACTGTTTGAGGAATGCCCTTTCCAGTTCCCTCTTGGGATGCTATTATATCTGTGGTGTGCTCTGGCTGGATGCTGTGTAGAAAATGGAACCATGACACTGTTACACTTCTGCAAAAGGGAAGTAAAGGATATATGCCCAATGAGCTCAGGTTACAGAGCTGCCATGCTGGATTAGGGGTGCTTTCAATGCATCACATGGAACAAAAGAGGCAGAAGGGGTAAGGATAGGACAGGATGGCACTGGATGGGATGTCCAGCCAGCCATTCTTCTATTCTGAAACACAAAATGGAGGTCAGAGCTTCACTCAGACAGTTTTCTTCAGAGTACATATAGTTCAGTCTGAGTATATCAAAGCTGAAGATTTGTTTTGGTCTTAACTAAATTTATACAAGGGACTTGTAATAGACCAGGATTCTTATTTCAGAAACAAAACAACTAATCAAATGTGCTATACAGACATCCAAGCAAGAAATTCCAGTTAGGTTTAGCAGCCAAAGAGAGCACCCTTTGTTTTCAATACTGATGTCTAAATGAAGCACAGCTAGACCATGTTATCATGTCAGGTAGCTTAATCATCAGGCAGAGTTCAGCAATCAGTGTTCCAGGGCTTACAGGGCTAGGTGTCACCCAGGATCTCAGTTAGCAGAAGTTTATCCAGCTTGATAGACTGTAGTATGCTCTGTTACACCCTGGCTCTGGAAAAAACATGTGAAGTCAGCTTTGGTCTGTCTGTGTTGGATAAATCTATAGTCCTGCAAGGAAGAGTGGCAGAAAAGGTGGGAAAAGCATGCAGTTGTTGAGTGTTAGCGAGCCTATCTGCATTGAATTATCTGAGACAAAGAATTTCTCCCTGAATGCATACCTGACCTATTCCAAATTTAATTTAAAGTGTCTTAAGGAGTCAAGGTTTTAAGGTTTTGCCGAGCTAAGTTATGACTGTTCCAATTCTCTTTCAAGACGGCGTTTTCATTTCTGTAAGTGTAAGTTCTAGCTTATGTTCTTCTTGGGTGAAATATCTGGGGTGACAGATATTAAATAATCAGAAGGAGGGAAAGGAAATTGTAAATCACTATGTCCCACTCATGCAACTTCCTCATAGCTGTTCCTTGTAGCACATGTTTTCTGTAGCTATATTTTTATAGAAGTACTCATCACTGTAATAATTTTGCACCTGATGGAAAGACATGCTTCTGAAAATAAATACATCAGTGAAGATATCACCCTGAACATTTGTATTTTACCACATTCAGGACAGTTAATCACAACCTTAGTGGTGTGGAAGACCTGCTTTTCCATGAGCAAATGCTCTTATAAATGAGAGAACTGTCAAAAATATTGAGACATAATAATTAAATTTAAAGGTGAAGTTCAGCAGGTATTAAGAATATCTGCAAAAAATCTCAAGTTTCCAAACCATATGGCTGATGTCTGATTGGACTCTCCCCATAGAATCTTTACCCCTCCCTCAAGAAAAGTTCCTCATATTATCTTTTGAGGAAAGCCGACAATTGAAACTTACCCTGAGTTCAGGGATATGAAATGTAAAATAAAGTTATCTTTTTACAAATTAAATTGCCTCCAGCAGAGAGAACAGAACTTCAGCAGTTAGACTGCAACCATGCCCACTTGCAACAGCAAGTTCAGGCAGCTCTAGAACTTGGAAAGACAAATTTAAAAATGTAAACAAAAATCTATCTCCACGTAGAACAACGGTACTGTAACAGGGAAAAGCCATTTGGGATTAATATAATTTAGCTGCTGGAAGTGATTTTGAGAACCCTTAAAGATTTAGTGTAATACTGGAAAGCAGAAGAATTCTATATAATTTATTTTGACTGTTTGTCAGATCAAATATATTGTTCAGAAGTGGAAGAACCTTGGTTTGGTTTAAGACAGTATTTTGATGCTATTTATTGCCTCATTTGAGTATTACACTCTGTAGCAGGATTGTTGAGTGGACCTTACAAGAACAGTCAGGTATTAGTGAGGTACTGTATTTTCTAGCCTTTCTTTACAGAGAATTTATTCATGCTGAGTAGCATTTTGTGTCTTTTACTAAGAATTAATATCTCAGTCTCATATACTGATGTCATGCACATGTATGTGGTATCCTGAATCTTCATCTTATAACAATCATTACTTTAGGTCAAGATATTGCCCCCAAATTTGCAGCAAGACAGAAAATGGAAGCTATTAAAAAAAAGTCCTAATTAGTGTGTTCTTAAAAAAACCCCAACCAACCAAAACCAACCACAAATAAACAGCATCCCCCTACCTCCCTATCATATAGGTTTCTTAAACTTAGGGCCTTTAGATGAGATCTGAGCATATTGATCAGAATAAAAATTCAATATTTTTCTTCATGTTTTTTCTAATTTTATTCTAACACCTGAACTTAGGGTAAAAAGAAGCATGTTAGAAATCAAATGCATATGAAGACCAATATGCTGTGTAGCAGTAGATGTAGAGAGAAGCCTACAGTGTAAGAGTAAAGCAAGCACACAGATTTTATTGGTGTGCATTCTTAGTGATAAAAATATGCAGTTCCAATGTTTCCTGAGCCTGAGGTAGTTTCCTATGTTTAGGATGGATTATTCTTCCATGCGTTTATCAAATCTTCCACTTACTTTTCTAAATGAATGTCCCAAGAATGTTCATCCTATGGGAAGGCAGAGGATGTAGTATTTTTTTTTTTGTTTGTTTGGTTTTTTTTAATAAGCTGATATTTGTACTCCAGATTCTTGAAAATAGCAATTTATTTTACACATTATACATATGCCTGACAAAATCCAGTCTTCCCCCATTTTCTATTTTGTGTTCTGCTTTTAAGCTTTCTCCTATCCTTCTGTCTTTAATGTCTGTACCTGGAGACATTCTGGCCCTTGGCTAACTAAACTGTTAAAATAAATTTAAAAATATTAATGAATTGAATTAATTAACCTGCCTCTTTTTTTCTTATTGTGGCAGACTTAGGATGTAATTCTTGAATGTCTGATTGAGACATTTCATACCTAAATTAATATTTGCAGTGACAGATGCACAAACAAGCATCATAATTCATCAAAGGTGCCAAAGACCAGTTTCCAGCTTCTGTAACTGAAGTATGATGCTGTACTTTCCTTGATGGTTTCATGCCTTGTTAACTTATAATTTAATGGAAATGGAATAATAAACTGGAATACTTAATTCTGAAGAGGATCTTTTTCTTTTCACCTTTCCTTTAAATTCTCTAGTGACAGATTCCTATATCTAGTCTATGAAATAGCAATTTTTGATAACACTGAAAAGCTTAAAGTGATTGGAAGGGTTTACTTGGAATTCATAAGACTGGTAATATATCATATTGTGGCACTGACATTTTGGGGTAAGATTAAAAAAACTACATAATTCTTCTGTGTCAAGTCTATCTCAAAGAGAGATAATGCTATTTTTCTTAGATACCTATCTCCTGAGTTTTAATAAGTTGGATCAGGTAGATATGAGAGAATGGAAAAACAAACAAAAATGTAAATACTTGTTTCAATTGTGACAAAAAAACCCCGCGGAAAACAGCATCTTACAAGCTGTGTCAAATTGCCTGTGGTGTGGTGTGGTGTGGAATCTTGTTCTTCAGGAGCTACTGGAACTAATTCTTCCCTCATACCAATTCTACATTGTCCGGTGGTGTGGCAGCCTGTGATAACAGAGTGTTCCACATTTAGAAAATAAGGACAGCAGCTGAGCTAAGGATGTTGCTGGAGACTTATCTTATATATTTTGACTTTTAAGGGTTTAAGTCAGACCCCCCAACTTTATTTAAATGTATTTTATATTGAATTATAGTCATCATCCTACTTACCTCCTATCTGCTAAGCTGCTTAGAGAATAAACAGTGTGTAGTGCCTAAGCATATGCGCTGAAAATAAACTGTCAAAGAGCCATTACGAGATTATTCTTTTGTTGTAGCTGTCATTGGGAGAGCTGCTCCTCATACACTTGCTAAATTATATGAGGTTTTTTTTTTTTAATATTCTCCTTGCCTTATATGCCACAGTGTCCCTGCTCACTTGTTTTATGTAATGCTACTGAAATGAAACAGGGAAGCTTTATTCTGCAGCATTCATTCCTGCCTACCAGATGGCTAACTGATTTCTGCTCCAGGAGTCTCAAAATTTTCATGCCCTGACAACTGGATTTACAAATTGTGTGCTTTGGGTGTCTTGAAATGAGAGGCAAGCAGCTATTAAAAAAGGATCGGCTACCTGCCTGTTCTTGTTGGCTTTATGTCTGCTGTGATCCTTCAGTGCTTCACTCAATGCTAATCTGATCGAAACCTCCTATATGTTATCTCAACCCTACAGGAATCTCTCCTGGTTTTACTTACTGAATGTGGTCTCTGTGTAAAAGTAGATATTTCATTTTACTTTATATCACCTTATCCTTCAAGCTTCTTTTCAAAAGTCAAATTTTATTTCCTTCACGATTCCTTTGGGGATGTTTCACAAGAAATTATCCACAAGAACTTAAAGAAATCAATAATTTATATATTATACAAGTTATTTCACAAGTACATCTATACATTATTTATATTGAACTGTTTTCCATATAAATGGTGATATTTTTTAATGAATAACTTAATACTGTGTAATGTTTCACAAGAGAGATACATGAACTGTCTGAATTTAATGGAGAAGGAGGAAACATTAGAAAGAAGTGTTTAAGGACATTAGCTAAAATGTTCTGTGTGCCCTGTGTAAAGTCACATATTTGGAGTATAAGAATCATAAACAAATTAATGTCAAATGTTACATGTATCAGCCAGTGAAATAGAAAAAGATTATAGGTAGCAAGAATTCTGAAAAACTATAGCGTTTATTTGCCTTTTTAAATAGTACATGGGGTTGTTAGTTTTATGGCTTCAACAATACTAATAAAGTCGCACTTCAGGTCAAGTTTTATGGGTGGAGTCTTGTCATATAGAATATGGGGAGTTGCTTTGTTTAAGTTTGTCACTGTTTTTCTTTGCCTTTCATTGACCTGATATGATGCTGTATTATTTGGGTTAGGCTATTTTGCAGGAAAGTGTTTTCTTGTCAAACTTGGTCACAGCAATGCCATAGACCTCTTATCTGTCAGAATTTACTGCATACTCTATAGGAGGCACTATGTTTCCAGGTCACTGTATGGGAGAACCCCGAGTTAGTCTGAACGATCTTGTTGAAGCATATTTCTGAAAGAAAAGAAGTGAACAAACCACGGTCATCAAACCAAAAATATCAGAATATCACTCCAAGAACATTTTAATCTTTTTCATGTACTGATACTGTTGCAGGAATGGATGTTTTCATGTAATGTGAGCTACTACCAGACATAATAAATTTACAGGGGCTGATACCAGTGATATACTAGATGGTTGGAAAAGAACACTTCAATCACTCTTGGCGGTAGGCTTACATGATAACAGTCCTCAGCAGTTCCCCAGCTGGTACTTTCTGCTATGTCAATATCTATTTTTCCTCCTTCATTCCTGTAACTGAAGAGCTCTTTGCTAGTTTCAGATATCACTGGCTGGACAAATTTTCTTTAAATCTCCTAGTTCTTAAAGCAGGTGAAGGCACACATCTTGTATAAACCTGAAGTTTATTTCACTAGGATTTTTTTTTTTTTTATTTCAGGCTCAGCTATCATGATTTATATTTATACTACAATATAAATCTTATTCTGAGGCATGTTCCTACATTTTAGTTTTTGGAAAAGAAGTGACATGAGAATAAGAGGCAGCCCCTTTCCAGGTTTTCTAACTCTTTCTCAGAGAAGAATCCTTTAGGATATGCCCAGATATTCCTTTACAGTTGCAGAAGATTCAGGCAATTATTTCAATTAGAATAGTGAATCTTTTTCTAAAAATGGGAGTATCAAAAAAATACATTATTTTGTCTTTTTCTAATTTAAATATGGGCAAGTTCTTGTTGAAGATCTGCATAACTTTCCTGCTTTAAGGAAGGGCTTGAAATCCTTAAAAGGAACAATCTTTGTCAGGGCTGTGCTTTTCCAGATTTGGTCAAACCCTCAGTTTAAACATCTCACATAGAGGGTTTATTTGACAGCAGAACTTGGGTGCATTGTTCATTCCCTGCTGCAGGAATGAATCCTGGTGGCAAGGCAGGAGTACTTGCCCTGTGAGTCCAACACCTGAATGCTACAGGTCAGATTTAAATCACAAAAGAAACCTCATGTCTTCAATGAAGTCTTTGCTGGTACCTGTATGTTCTGATCATAAGAAGGCTCTGGTTGAGATTTTAGGAAGAATAATTAGAGACTGGCTAAAGAGGCAACTTGAGGAACAGTGTTGAGGATTGAGACCAAAAGGTCAAGGTTTTGGGGAAGGGGAAACTGGAAATTGGCTTTGCTAGAGACAAAGAGAAGCTGAGGAAGAAGACTGAGAACCACCATGGACGTAGGGAGGAGGGGGACTCTGACTTGAGAGATGTCAGGAAGGTTACTTCAGGCAGGTAGTGTGGACTAGGAAAGAGAATGAGAGAGATGGACAAGGTGAAAAGAAGATGGGAGATCACACAGGTAAAGGCAGGAGCTGGAAGCATGGTAAGAATTTGGGAATTATGAAGAGGGATCAAGAGGAGTACAGAATAGAACCAGAGTGGAAGGTCTGCCAAAATAAATAGATTTGGGAAAATAATATTTGGCATAGGAATATCTTTCTAATATCTTATATTTAATAATAATATATTCTAAATTTTTAATGATCCATTTTTAAGCAATTATTTATTAATAGAAAAAGCTGTCTGTGGTTTGTCTCTGACAACAGTTTTATCTTATTGACCTGCACTGAGTCAGGCCATATCTGCCTTGTGGTATAATTTGAAGTTGTGATATTAATAGGAAGTTTTGGAAATAAAAGGTGTGGTTTCGAGTTTTGAATCTAATACTTTTCTTACTTATCCTCTAGTGATCTCATTCTTTTAAAATCTTGTTCCCTCTCTATCCTTCAGAGTGTTCTTTCCTTATAATTGCTGTATTTGCCTAGAGGTATGTAACTGTGCCCAACCTCCTGCAGCTGAAATTCTTGCTGTGAAGATGTTTTATTTTTCCCCTGAAAAGTGTCTATTTTCATGAGTTTTGCAATGTTGCTTAAAAGTAAAATTGGACAGTAATCCTTCAGAGTGCTTAGATAAGCCCCTCAGGGAATGATAATGATATTGGCCATTTTCTAAATAGCTGAAACAGAGCTTCTTTTTGGAGGAACCATTAAAGAGATGAGTAATCACTGGTGACAGATCTTCACAATGGTATTTCAACAACTAATTAGGATTGTTGTCACAGTTAGTGGCATTTCTTCTTGGTAAAGCAGCATGCAAAGTAGCCCTTCTATTACAAAGTACAGTGGCTGACAGCCCAGAAGCAGGTGATGGGTATGAGGTCAGTGTGCAGCTACCCAGAATAGTGAAGAAATTATTAAACGTCTGCAACCTCGGAGACAGAGATGTTCTCCAACTAATTCTTGTGAGACTCTGACATGTCATCTGGTGTCAATATGAAGAATCTTTCTAGATGTAATCCCTTATGTAGGAAAAGGAAGTGGCTCCCTAACAAAAAAAGTTATTAAAGCAAAACCTTCACATTGTCCAGAATCTATGCTCTATATATATGTCATCTTGGGTGGTGAAATAAATTATCATATTTTGCAGACTAGCAGTCTGTTTGGAAATTACTGAATAAAAACTGTATAGAGAGCAGGAAGTGGAAAATTCAAGATTTTATCTGACTCCAAATATCTTCCCTATTTTAGTGACAGTTGTAAGTTCTGTTTTCATTAATTCAGCAGTTAATTAAGAGACTGACCTTCTGATATTCCTACTTACTGTATTGATTATAAGGTGTTATATTTAGAAAAGACTGAGACAGTAAAACCACAATAAGAAGTATATTAGTTGTATGAATCATGGTGTTTGGAGAGAACCCATTTATTTATGAACATGTTCTCACTATTTTTCAAGCATAAGAAAGAAGAAAATGTGTTAATATAATCCCTTGAGATGCAAAACCAGGAAGTTTCTACTATCACTTTTACAGAATCACAGATTATTCTGAGTCAGTGACTGATTACCTTGAATAAACCAGGCCAAAGCTGGCTTATTTCCTGTGGCAGAAGTTTTTCATTATAATTTCTTTTACATCACTGTGGAGTTGAAACAAACATTTCACTAGTTTTGAAATGGGGCAAACTGGAGTCTCCATGCATATCTGTAGTGCCATGCAAATTTCTTGGAATTAATTTAAAACAATGAGAATCTGCACATACTGAGTTTTCTATAAGGAACAGTTTCTAGGATATAGGTTTTAATTCGTACTCCTAATAATTGATACAAAGAAGAAAAAATACAATCCTCACAAAATAGTGTATAAAACTATGTACTTAAAAAGAGACAAAAAGCTAAGACTTTATGTATTTTTGAAGAAAGTTTAAAGCAAATGTTGAGCTTTTTCTTTTCGCTTCAATCTTTCTTGAGTTTGGCTTCAAACACATTTCAGAATTGCTTCTTTTTTCTTTGTTTATTATTTCTTCATGAGAAGAAATTAGGCAAAGTTAGTGCTTTCACAAAATCAAAATACTTTAATTGAATAAAATCTTCTAATCAGCTGATCTGTAAAGCCATATGAATTATGTACTTTAACATAACATTTTTTCAAAGACAATAAAAAAAGATATTTAACATAACATATTCAAAGACAATAAAAAAAGACATGTGGCTGGAATGGTAAAATATAAACTAAATTTCCTTGGAAGTTCTCACCCTTCTCTACTGTAGTATTTATTTTTGGTTTATACTGTATATGGTGACATCATATTATTTATATTCTGAAGTAAGAATTTTATTTTTATTGGCACTGCCATTTTATCTGGGACACTCTCATTCCCTGTTCCTTTTCTGTAATTACATAACAGTTTTCTTCCCAGTCATCAAACTATGTTGAAGTGTAACATTACAAGTTTGGGGCTTTTTTGACAGAGGCAGCTTAAAATATTTCAGACCCTGTTCTGCTTCTGAATTGTGTTTTGTATTTCCTCCCATGTAGTTGTACAGTGACAACTGTTTGTGAAACCATGTAATAATCTCAATTACTGGAGAGACTGAAAAGTAGAAATACTAAAATAATATATCCTTATTTTCTACATAAATCACTTCAGTGACCTAGTTCACATAATTAACCCTACACCAGAATGTGTTGGCACAACTGAGAAACAATGCATGAAGCCAAAGCCTACAGAAGAGGCACAGTTTTTTTCAGCCAGTTTTTCCAATTTATGTAGATGCATGCAAAATTGAATGTTCCAAGTTGTTAACATGGATATGTCTGAAAGAATAGGTAATCTCAGTTTCTTTCTGCCACATCTCACCTTGCCCTGTTCTATTATGAAAATCCAGACCAACAAGGAGGACATTAGTCCCCAGCAAGGGGACTTATTCATTCCCCTATGGTATAAGGAAGTAAAAAATTTGTAAAAAAAGAAAAAAAAAATATATGGAAGGTACTGGGTTCTTTAGAGCAAATTTACAACTGAATTACAATAGCAAGTAATGTTACAAAAAAGCCCAATTTCTGCCACTTCAAAGTTACTGAAATCCTATGAGGAAATCAATAATGGGTCATAAATGCGTAATGTTAGGCATGTTGCATTTGCCTAAGGCTCTGTAGAACTGAAATAAATATAGAAAATTCAAATTCTTGTCCGTGTTTATTAATTTGGTGATACTTTATTAAGCTAATTGGAATTCCTCCTGATTTTTACTTTGTACTATTGATTGTATTTTGAAGGAAACAGTAAAGGAAGAAATATTGTTATAAAACTACTTGAATTTTTGATAAAACAATGTTTAATTGAAAATGCCAGATATTCAAGTAAAAGCATTTTTCTGGAAAAGGATTCATTTTTCAAATTTCTGATCTAGAGAAAGAGATTTTTACACTTCCAAAGAATCCCAGAGATTACAGAGCTTTGAGGCTTCTTGGCTTTGGTAATTGATAATGGGGGCCCTGTCTCTGAATTTAGAAGCCTGTGAGAACTGTTAACTGCAGCCTCAGTCACAATATTTAGACCCCACCTTGGCTGGAAGCTGGATGCCTAAAAAGCTGTGGTAGGTTGCAACCATATGTTTTTATCTACTTTCTTACAACTTCAGTTAAAACAATATTATCTTCTTGTGCTTTCTATCTTTCTCTCAACTATATTTTCTACTTAATCCCTATTTTGTGGTATTAATGCTATCTCCTTGCTAATTCAGTCTTTTCAGTTAATCCATATATTAATTCATTTTGTATGATTGTCAAATGTCCCCATTTTAGAAATATGGGTACTTCAAATAAAATTCACATTTTTCATTTCCCTTGATAACTAATGCACTTACAAATATGCATTCTTATTATCTCCTATAGAAATTCTGTCAGTATATTGCTGAAACACAGAACATGGCACATAGATCATACAGCTTTTCCTGGACAGCATTGAGTATGTGGAGATTAATAAAAGAGCATAGTTCCACACATGGTTTCTTATAATCTTTCATAATTAGTATTCCACTCCAGATTTCTGTAGCAAGATATAAGCTATTGAAAAGCTTTTTACAGCCTAAAGAAAACGTCTTAGAAAGCAAGCCTGCTGTGTGTTCTTCAGTTATTATAATAATGTCTTAAGGATGTCTTGTTTCACCCACTGTGGAATTTTGATTTTGAAACATGATTGTTTCTAATGACATACAGCTAAGTTTCTAATGTTTAGAAATTTAAGGCAACATGTAATAAAAATTGTGTACCTTTCTGGAAGTCAAAGTTGTCTTTGCACACAAAAACAAATGAAACTTATATTTTAGTTCCTTGTCACCTTAGTCTTGGAAGTATCTAGGCTTCAGAATCTGTCAGGACAGCTGGGAAAATAATAGAGCTGACAAATATCAAAATGTGGGAGAAGAAAAGCTATTTTTCAGAAAGATAATGACTGTAAAATGAGAGGAGGCAAGTTGGAACTGGTTTAACTGGGCACCTGGGAGACTGACTGAAAAGGAGGAAAGTTTAAAATATCTGCTTAGGAGAGAGGACATGACCTAGAAGCTGGGTAGAAAAATTGGGCAAACTGTTTTGATATGTGAACTAAAAGAAAACTGGCTTCTTGGAATACCCTTAGTGGAAAGGGATCACCCCACTTAGATTAATAGCTAAAAGGGGATAATTAGCAAATTGTTCAGAAATTGAGGAAAGAACAGGAGAAAACTGCAAAATAGGAATAGACATAAATAATGCAGCTGTACATTAAATCATGAAAGTCACTCTGATCATAAAAAAAATGCCTCAGCAAAATCTGTGGGCATAAGATTTTACATCAAGATGAATATGTGCTCTTTAATGTATTAGCAGGTGTTTTAAGAAGCCTGTATAAACCATTATGCATGGAGAACCCTTTTTATGATTGTTTGGAGAGCTCTAGTCTGATCTAATGAAATAACCCTAATTACGTATCCATATGCTCAATCTCATTTATAAACAGTGGAGAGAAAATAAAAGATATTTTGCTGCTGATACTGCTATTGTTGTTATAGCCTGCTGCTGTGGGTATCACTGAAGCAGTTAGCTCCCTTCTTTCCTTCTGTACTACAGTATGTTAATTCCTGGAATGCACTCTGTTCTGATGCTATGGTAAACCAAATAACCTTCTTACAACTCTTGCTTATGAAAACATATTTCTAAAGATGTGTGACTGCAATAGAAGCACGCCTGCCTTTTAAGAGTTGCACACATTTGCTAACCCACAATATTCTTGAAAATAATCCCTTAAAAAACACAAATCAGATACACAGAAATAAACAAAAACTGTAGGTGCCTATATGGAAATGGGTTGTAACTCTGTAGAAAAAAAGATGGGTTAAAATAGCAACAAACCTCAAAAAGAAAAAAAAAAAATTAAAAGCCAACTAAAAAAAACCCTAAATCACCTCCCCCTCAAAAAAGCACCCAACCAACAACCTCAAACAAAAAAATTTTCTAGGCATTTGCCTGATTAGTCACGTTAAATTGGAATTTTAAATCTAGTAGGAATGCAGTAATTTTGATTTGTTTGGAAAATACCTCAACCTTACAGACTTTGATATTAAACCTAGACTTTCTTTGAACCAAAACTACTGGAGCATAAAAATAATGCTTCTGAAGGGTTGGGGTTTTATTTTGCTTTCTAAATGGTTTGGCCATGGAAACACTGAGTCTTTTCTTGCATGCTTTTCTTTTCTATTTTGTGGGTTTCCAAGTGTATTATCTGCATTGCCTTTAGTGGGCTGATTCCTGATAGGAATAATTTTGTTCAAATGTGACGTTTGGAGGTCATCTAGTCCAATCTCCATCTCAAACAGGTTTAAGCAGATCAGGTTACTCAGTCCTATTTGATCAAATCCTGAACACCTCCGAAGACAGATTACACAGCCTCTCCTGGCAACATTTAACAATATTTGAACATCCTTATGCTACAAGAAAAATTATTTTCGTATGCCAAACTGTGTTCCTTGATTCCTGGTCTGTTGCTGTAGAAGAGTCTGATGCTCTGGAAAGGGTCTGATTGTCTTCACTGAAATCCTGGTCAAGTATTTGTACTCAGCAATAAAGTCTTTTATTCTCCTTGTTGAACTGATCAGTTCCCTCATTGTCTTCCAAAGCACACACTGCTACACTCCTTGACCATCTTGGTGTCAATCCTTTTGATTCTTTCCTGCATATTAAAATCCTTCTTTTACTGGAGAGCTCACAGTTGGACACAGTGCTACTGCTGCGTTGTCGCAAGTGCTGGATAGAGAGGAAACATCCCTGTTCCTGGACTGGCTGGCTACGCTCTTGGTTGGATTTCTCTGATGCAAGAGCACACCATTGATTCATGTTCAACTTGTCAAGCCAGATCCCTAGGTGCTTGTCTGAAGATCTGCTTCCTCTACAGTCAGTCCACAGGTTGTACTTTTGGAAGGGGTTATCTCATCCTAGATGCAGGATTCTGCATTTCCTTTCATTGAAATCTGTGAGGTGTATGTCTATTTCTACATTCTGTCAAAGTTCCTGTGAAAAACAGCTCCAAGATACAGCATATTGCCTACCTCACCCAATTTGGTGTTGTCTACAAACTTTAATGACAGTTTGATGCTAAACTGTGAGAGAGTATGCAGTAGCACAGCATAGAGAGCAATAGAGTTGCTCAGAATGAAATTGTCCTTGGTAAACTTGTATTGGCTGTGCCCATTCACCCTCTTGACGAATATAAAAATTTCATCTTTCTCACTGTTTTCCTGTCCTTAGTCACTACCATGGATAACATATTGCAAAATAAATAAAGGAAATAATGATAAGGAGCAGTCCATGTTTCATTGTATGTATCTATAATAAAATTCGCTGTATGGAAAGGGAAATCCTCACTGCTTCACAGGGAAAGAATGGGAGGAGAGGCAAAGAGGGATTTTGCACACAAAATGTCTGTATCTCTCTTTTTTCATATATTAGTGGGTATCAAACCCCTGTTTTGTCCTGAACTGCTAAAGGATAGTTTGATGCCCGATTTTAATGAAAATCTGGAAATTACTCTCTAGGATAGAGTGAAGCAAAACAGTAGGTGAGTCCCTTTTCTTTTCTTAACGTGAGTTTCTAAACAAGGAGCCTGTTGGGTATGTCATGTTTATATATGACTTCATGAACATATGAATGAGCACTTTGCTTCAAACTGAGGAAAGCACACATACATACTCTTATCACAGAATTGCATTGAGCAGTGCACAAATGTTACTGTCAGAGAATATAATTGTTTCTAAGAGGAGGAAAGCAGTGTCATTTTCCTTCTTCAGCTTTGTAGGCTGAGCCACATAAGCACTATAAAAATAGAGATTGTCTATTAAAAAGTGGTCTAAAACCACCTTTAATTAGTTTAAAAATAATAAGGCAGAGAGGGAAAGAAACAAATTCCACTTACATTAATTGCTGTCACTTTTACCCACAGAAGAAACAGCACACCATTTTACAGAGATCACACCTTTCATTGAATCCTTCCTTTAGAACCAGAGAACTAAAGAGAAATGTACTATATATTCAGTAAGTAAATGTATCTAATGGAACAGGGGTAGAATTCTTGGTCAAAGACTTGAACACAGTTTAGGTAGTTCACAGGGTTTGTGAGGAGCCCTGTCACAGGTTGATATCTTGCCTGTTGAAATGTCAAGCCAATCTGTTGCTTCAGCACAAGTACTAAATAGGACTCTCTCATTCTGTGATGTGGTAGAAGTGCAACAGGCTTAATCTAATAATCATTTGAAATTCCTAGCCATAGTTAACCTTTAAATATTTCTCTGAGCCAGTAATGGATTTCAGTTCCTAATGTCAAAACATTCTACCTGCAACAAAGTTTTAACTTTTGAAAATGTAATTTGAACTTCTTGTAATTGTAAGTTTTCAAGAGTGAAAAAATAAGACAGAAATGTCTCAAATATCTGAGGGAATTAACAGGAGACACTTGCTTCACATCTGGTCTTTGCAAAATTACATGTTGAAACTGTGTCAGACATTGAAGTGGTCTAAAATCCTTAATATACAGTGTCAGTCTTGTTCAAAGTTAAATTCCTGGATTTCTCTGAACAAATATAAAAAAGAAAAAGGGACTGTGAATTGAAGCTAAACAAAATAACTCCTGTCCTGCGGCGTGGGTTTTCGCTCGCCCCGGCTGCACACAGCTCTTGGGAGCCTGGCTGTGGCGTAGCTTCCACGTGCTGCCGGGGTTTGCTGCCGCGGGTTCCCGGACATGGCTCCGTGTCTCGGGCACATGGGCTGGCCAGCCGCTGTTGCCGTGCGCTAGGGATCCGGTAAAGAGGTAAGGAATTTGTCCATTTACTCCGTGCTTGGCAGGAACGGTTTATTGGTCACGTGGCGCGGTTCGATGGAAAGACGCGACCGTTCCCGACACTCGCATGGGAGAAAATGGCGCCTGGGTGCCGGCGGGATAGGGTTTTATGGAGGGGCGGGGCGAGAGGATCCACGGCCTGCTGCCCAATAGGGGCGGCTGCCGTGGCGGTGATGCCAGCAACCGCGACCAACCAGAGAACCCCACAGGGGCGGGCACCGAGCCTTGGGCTGAGCGGGATCATGTGGCTTGGGGTGGCCAGCACGGGGTTTCCCGGGGCCGGACGGCAGGGTGGTTACAGGAGCAGCACAGGGGTAAGGATCCAGCAGCAGGCAGCGTGGGGCCAGAAACCGCGGGGGGGGACAACACGGGGGAAACGTGGGATTACAGAACTTGACTTATTTTAACATAAATTAAAAACCCTAATCTAAACCCAAACTCCGGGATGCAACACTGTCCTTTCCTCGCCTTCAAACAACATTCAATATCTTTATATATCTTTTTTTAAAGTTTTGGTTTCATGGAATCACAGACTCACAGAATACCCAAAACAACCAAAAAACAAAATTGCAAATAGTTCCTATCAATTTGGATCAAAAGTCTAAGGAGTGCACTAGGATTCCTTTGGGTCAACAAGCTTCAAATGAAGTCAGTATATTGAAAGAGCAGGAAGATCTGTAAACAAGAACAAGTTATTCCAGCTCCCTTTTTCCTCAATAGAAATAATAATTTTAAAGGCAAGTTATTCTAAACTGTTGCATCCTGGGTTGCTTCAGTTAGGGGCTTTAATAACTGTTAGTTAGCCAGTTCTATGTACTCCCATTTCCCCCCCACGATGGTTCGCTCTGAGTCACTCAACATTGGAGCTTTCCCATGCCAATCTTGTAGTCACCCCCTCTTCATTCCTGAAAGTTTAGTGTCAGTTACCCCATCCTTATATTCCTGGTTGTCCCGGAACCCTGTACCCACCCCTGTTGTGTTCCCGTTGGCTGTAGTGGTCCACGTCACTCCCCCGTTGCCTGTCCCCATTGGGCGAGGAGGGCTTCCGCCCCTGTCTGCCCACCCCCCATATAACCCCATGCTTCCTTTGTCTCGGTGCCATCTTGACCACATGCACACTAGGAGACGGGCGCCACTCCAGCCACCACAGCGGCCACATGGGAATAAACATTCTCAGCCACGCAGGACAAGGTGTGCCTTCTCTCGTCCTTTTATCTCCTCTCAGCGTCCAGCTACGAAGAACGGCAGACACACACAGAGGCTCAGCGCTAGAGCTTCCAAACACGCGGCAGCCCCAGTCTCACGGCCAAAACGCGGAGCCTAGCCGGGCTCCAGAGCCACCCAGGCCGGGGAGAAGAACGCAACACCGCACTAAACCACACAAAATATCTTATTCACAATCATGGGTGGGTGAATTGTAAATCTATACATAAATTTATAAATCTTTGTATATTTTTCTGTAAATTTATGTTATAGTTATCTCCATTAACTTTAGGCAAAAATGTCCTTCTATTAACATCACTGTTTCATTGGTATTCTTTGCAATGTTCTAGTAAAAAAGAAGTGTGGGAGAATTGTATCTTGTTAATTTAATGCTAATCTTTATTTTTCTTTATTTTTTATTCTTTTTGAGCAATCATCACATTTGTTTACCAATTATCTTACACAATATACTAGCAAAATTGGCATGTGGGCTCCTAAATCAAGTGAACTCAGAGTTAACCTTTGGATGTGAGTAATTAGTGGTTTTCTGAGCTATTTCTATGCACTTTTCATCCTTCAAATCAGATCACTAAAGAGGTTCCTAACATTCTTACTACCCTTTCCACAGTATAAGTAGCACTATGTTCTAATGAAGCACATTATTTTTTGGTCAGGTTTTTAACACAGTAGTAAGAATTTGCAATTTTTGAGGAGTTCAAACTCTTCACTAACATGGTCAGCTTTTTAAAGGATAGTCCTAACAGTCATTTAAAACAAACATGTGAAAAAATATTTTAGAAAATGTATTCATCTAATGATTTAATACTTTTACATTTACTGCTCTCTTTTAGGAATAGAAAAATTGCATGTGTTAAATGATGTGGAGATCTAGGAAGATAAAAGCTTAGGCCATAGATTTTACCACAGAACAGCTAGGAAAAGCTATATTGTAGGGATATCTTGAAAATAGTATAACCTGGGTATTAAATATCAATGAAAAATCTGAGCAGAAAGTGATGGACTGATTACAGGTTTGAGATATTACTGCTTTACACATTAATCAGAGCATGAGGGACCAGAGAGGAATTTGGACGTGAAAATGTTGGGATTTTTTTTTTTTTTTTACATATTAAAATTAAATTCATAACTAGTCAGCCATGAAATCAAAAACTCAGAAAGATAAGCCAATATCTCCCTGAAGACCTTGAAAGAGCAAAGGTAATTTACTGAGACTAAAAAAATGTTCATTTCTTGAGGGAGAGTCAGGAAGAACTTAGAACTCTTCTATATACATATTTTTACAGCATTGTGTGCTGCTAACATTATTCAGTTATTATATGAATAAAAGTTGCACACTGCAAATTTTTCCCCCACACAGTGATTATATAGTAGGAAGTTGGGATAAAAGAGAGAAATATTTTAGTAGTGTGCAAATTTTTCATTTTTACTTTTACATATCAAAGTGTTTTACCCTTCCTGAGAACATTATTATAGTTATTATAGTAACTACTGAATCTTTTTGGGATGTGACAGGAGTGTCACAAGAAAAATTTATTTTTATTCCTTCATATCAATATTTATATATTTGTCAGTCAATAATCCAAGGTCATGGTGCTCAGTACAGTGCAGGTAGAAGTGCTTTCCCTCTGAAAAGTGAAGCCAGCAGTGTGCTACATGATCACATTCAAATCATGAATGAATGTGCACGAAATCTGGTAGCTGTCCTCTGTTGAGACCAAAACTTTGTCCTTTCCATTATCACCTAGTTAATTCCAGCCTGCAAGTCTATAAGACATGGGCATTACGAGAAAGCCAGAAGCCTCCATAGTAACTTGTAAGAACTCCAAGTAATGCAGCTAAGAACATGAGCTAGCAATTAATGACACTTTCCGTATCTCTCGGTCATTTCCAGACCCATATGAAGTGTCAGGAAACCACTATAAAGTGAATGAATCAAACAAAGTCTGAAAAAAATAAACAAGGACTGCAAATAAAGCAACACTAAAGAAAACCCAAACAACCCCAAAAGGAAACATGAGACTTTTGTTTACAGTATATTTTTCTCTTGGAAAATGAAACTTTAAAAGCAAATGTTGTCAGGTTCTTCTGGAAGATGAAAAACATGTTACAAGCTTGATTTTGATCATGTACAAGGCCACTCAAGAATGTCTTAAACTGACATGAAAAGAAATGCTTCTGTTTTCTTCCTTGTTTTTCTACCAGATGAAAAGAATGCTGTATTGTACTGGATGTCTTGGTGAGGAACTGAGGTCTAGTTATACCAGACGACCAAGCAACACCTGGTGTGAAGTTTCAATCCTACTTTTTAATTCTATTTTATCATTTTACTTAAAAATTTAAATATTTTAGTGTCCAGATTTTTAAAAATACTGAAGCCTTTTCAGATTCATCAGTGTTTAGATGAATAAACAGTATGGATAAGTAAATTTAGTGAAAGTATGTTTCCAAAAGGCTGTGATGAAATTTCATGCTGAGTAAGAGATCTGAATGCATATCTTGGTATACGTCGCAGGCATGAGAAGGGAGAAGACATTTGGAAGGAAAATAAGATCCTCATTTTTACAGCAAATAAAATCCCTCATACATCTTTATCTCTACAGCAAGGGAATGTTATCTGCCAGAACACTTCTCATTTCCTACTACAACTTTAAATGAAAGCAGCAGCCTTTGTAGATTCTTATTTGAGTCAGTCAATATTGTTTGCTGCTGGGGAATATGTGTGACAAGGCACAGCTAAGACACCTAGAAAAACACTTATATTTTCATTCTACAGATTTTAATGTCTTGGTTCTCGTGTGCTTGAGAGAACATTAAATGCTTAGACAATGATCGAATGTTTTATGAGATACATTTTGAGCTAGAAACATTTTAGATCCAGATACTCATTGTTTCATGTACATGTTTTTAGATCTATTCTTACAACTAAGCTAATATTACAGAAATAAATTGCATTAATTTTCACTTAATTAAATCTGGCGGTGTGTTACTTTTCCTGCCCCAACCAGCTCCCGAGAACGCTGCTTGGGCGCCTTGGCTCCTCGTCAGGGTCGATGCCAACGCTACTTCCGGGCGCTTCTGCAGCTGCGCTCCAGGTGGGCTGGCCGCACTTCGTCGTCAGCACGAGGGAAGGAAACAAAGAGGCAGGGAATTGTCCAAATCCGTCCGCATGGTGGCTGGGCACTTTATTGGTCGCAGGAGCCGCAATGGAGAAGCCGCGACCGCTCCTAGCCTCGCTTGGATGAATCTGGCCCCGAGGCTGGGGTGCCGCGGAGGGATATAGGGGTGGGACAGGGGAGGATGGGAGCTCTCCACCCAATGAACACAGGCACCGTGGCTGTGACGTTGCCACAACGGCCAATGGGCACACGACGGGGGCGGACACGAGAGTTCAGGGCCAGTGGGACCGCGGGAATGAGGTGACGAGCACGGAACTGCCGGGGACTGGACGGGGGAGTGGTCACAAAAGTGGCATGGGAGAAGACCCAATGGCCAGCAGCCTGGGGCTAACTTCTGTGGTGGGGGAGAAGACACAGGGGACACACAAGGATACATGGAACCGGTAAGCTAACAAAGACCAAAATCCCAAATCTGAACCCAAAACCCAGGATGCAACAACTAATAATTAATTCTCTTCAGAAGTAACAAAATCAAACCATAACATAGATACACAGAAAAATATTCAGATGCCAAATTGAAGAAAAAAACCAGAACAAAATAGGAGATCTGTTGGCAGCATGCACCTGATAAGTGGCTGCATTTCAAAAACTGCTTTGAGAAAAAGAAAATACTTTGAGCCCGAAGAGATACAAAACTGCCATAGAGAAGTATAACCTCTGGGCAAATTTAATTGATTACGACTAGATGACGCACTGTTGAATGGCCCAGTTCAGCAAATCTTTTAAACTTTGCTGGGAATTTTTGTTTATTTATCCTGTTTGATGCAGTAAACATCCATTAGACATTAAAAGAGTACACCAATATGCCACTGATCCTCTGGTCCTTGATAAGGTGCCAGCCACTCAGCATCTCCATTTGCATAAACAGCTGGAGTTTTTCTGGACCTATTCCTATCATGTAGCTGGATGCCTTCCTGATGGTCTGCATTTCATCATATCTCCAGTGAGCTAGCTTGTTTGTGATAGATCTGAAAACTTCACAGAGAGAAAAGGATATTTATTTAGTCACATTTAATTTAAGCAGACTTCAATATAAATTTAATAGGGAGCACAGTCTGGAACATGCAGAATAAGCTGTTCTCTGCACTTTTATCAGTTTACTAGCAGACATGGGGAAATCTCTTGGTTACAGTAATCTCTTCTTTTCCTTAACAGATTGGTTGTATGCATGAGAGGTTTAATCTGTTCTCCCTGGTGAAAAAAAAAGCCCATAAAAATAGTGTATTTCCTAATTCAGTAAAATTTCATGGTAATAAAATCACAAAGTTGTAAAATAAATGGTACTCAGTATGAAAAGGCTTTGCATACAACAAGACATTGCTTTCCATAGAAGAAATTACAAAAGTGTAAAAGTAATATTTTTTTCAAATTTATGTTGCACTATCTATTCAATGGGTAAAGTTTCTGTTTTTATTCCTTTATTTCTAATAAGAATTTGTATGACAGATTTATGCTTTGGAAATTTGAATCTACAGTGAATCATACTATTCACAGGGTGGTTTTTGATAGTCTGTGATGATCCACTAAAGTCAGTGCTGCATGATCTCAAATGGAAAGAAACATAAAAATATTTTAAAATTAATTTTCCCAACTTTATTAAGGCTGTCACATTGTACAAGGTTAACAAATGAATAGCCTCTCTCTTTTATTCAGATTACAATAAAAATATAAAAAATTAAAAATATAAAAATATAAAAAATGAAATATAAGTAAACCATTTTGTAGTGGTAGCCTTCATTTCTGAAAAATAAAAGATGAACCCAGGGGTGCTGGTGGGTGAGAGGCTGGACATGACCCAGCCATGGGCACTCACAGCCCAGAGAGCCAAACGTGTCCTGGGCTGCATCCAGAGCCCCGTGGGCAGCAGGGGAGGGAGAGGATTCTGCCCCTCTGCTCTGCTCTGCTGAGAGCCCACCTGCAGTGCTGCAGCCACCTCTGGGGTCCCAGCACAGGAAGGACACAGACCTGGTAGAGGAGGGCCACCAAGTTGATTAGAGGGATGGAGCACCTCTCCTGTGAGGAACGGCCGAGAGAACTGGGTTTATTCAGTCTGGAAAAGAGAATGCTTTGAGGTGACCTAGTTGTAGCCTTCCAGTACCTGAAGGGAGACCACAGGAAAAATGCAGAGCAACTTTTTACTAGAACATGTTAAAAAGGGGGGCAGGACAAGGGGCAATGGCTTCAAACTGAAGACCGTAGGTTTAGATTGGCTATTAGGAAAAAAAATAAATTGTCAGTATGGTGAGGCACTTGAATAGGTTGCCCAGAGAAGCTGTGGATGCCCCAACCCTGGAAGTGTCCGAGGCCAGGTTGCATGGAGCTTTGAGCAACCTGCTCTAGTAAAAAGTGTCCTTGTCCATGGCAGGGGGTTGGAGCTAGATGATATTCTAAGTCCCAGGCCATTCTATGACTCAAAAATGTTATGAATTCTATTTTTCGGGGTAAAAAAGAAAGGATATTTTTGGAATATTTCAGAAGCTAGAAAACTGTATTCTAAATAAATAAATTTAAACTTGGAGCAAGAATTAAACCTTCAGAAGGGGAGAGTAAAGAGGAAACATTAATAGGTCTATGATGGATGATATCTAAAGACACTGATATTTGAGAAAATATGCATTATAATAGGACTATGAAACATTTAAAACAAACTAGACTAACCTCATTATAAATTACTTGATTAGAAAACAGAAGATTTATTATGCTTAGGGGTAGTATCAGTTTATAATAATTTATTTGGGCTTCTTTATTTCATTCAATATGGAGGTGATATGATGGGGAAAGACTAGAGAAATCATACTGAAAAAATAAATTACAGAGTTTTTGGTAGAAAAAGTCACTCTCGGCCTTCTTCCAGCCAAACTTCCCTGATAGGAGAGTAGCATATGTTTAGAGCTGTGCATGATCCTGGAAGAAATAAAAGGTTTAGTCACTCGTTTTGAAGTTTTGTCATACACTTTTTTTTGTCTAACAGACAGTAAAGCACAACAGACAGTCCAATTTTTAAAATGCTGAGATGGAAAACTGACTTCTGTATTTCAACAAAAAGTCCCCATCTCATTCTTAACTATACAATGAAGTAATTAGCTGTTCTCTATTCAATTACACATTAAGGAAAAAAAAAAAAAAAAAAAAAAAAGCAGAAACACAGGCAGAAAGAACTAAATCCTTTGAAGATTATTTTCACTGTTAACTAATTTTCTTTTGTAGTGTAAAGCCCAAACATCTGAGAAGTGGAATTTAAAGACCCAGTTCCAAAATCCATAGGCATGTATCTAATTAAAATCACCAGTTTGCCCTTAATGAAATGAAATGGAAGCCAAGAAAAACAAATCCAGTGAAAAGTGATTGCTGACATTGCACAAATGGCTGTTAGTTTTATAAGGGGGTTAGCTATTTTAACAAGCAATCTCTTCTGAAGGACTGTAAAGTGTTTCAGAATAGAGCTGCTGTTTTTAATTTGATTTCCTATCACTGCAGTTTCAGTTAGCTATCTTAGACATCTATAAGAAGAAGCAGCTTATTGACAAAAATATTGACTTGACTACAAGATCAAAGAAGGAAGATTAAAGCAGGATACGGCAGAATGTGGTAGAAAAATAATTAGATTCTTATTTTTGCAAATATTAATTTATAATACTTCAAAAATAGTCCATCCTGAAGTTTAGTCTAAGTTTTCCCCTATTTAATTTCTGTTCATCAGCTACTTACATGCTATATATGATATTTAACAATTCCTTATAGTAGTTTTTAACAAGCTGTCTCTTCTGACATTTCTTTCTTACTTGCTTCTTCAAGCAACACAAATTTCGTGGTCAAAACAACCATTTAGAAGGTTTTTGTTTCTCATGCTGGTGTTTCTTTTTTCTTTGAATATTAAGAAATCC
The DNA here is from genome assembly GCF_024509145.1 of Vidua macroura. Classification (NCBI taxonomy): domain Eukaryota; kingdom Metazoa; phylum Chordata; class Aves; order Passeriformes; family Viduidae; genus Vidua; species Vidua macroura. The sequence goes on from NC_071574.1 coordinate 52,640,047, forward strand.
CCTGAAAGGAATGTTTATTTGCTTAGTATTTTGGACGACATAAGAACTTCTGTCTTTTTTGGTAGCACCTAACAGTTGTGAAACTCTCCCTTGTTCTGAGCCACTATCAGCCAGTCTAATCTTTGTTGGCATGCATGCTTGTGCTGCTCATAACCTTCTAAAGCATCTCTCTGTCAAACTCATTCTACTTGCTGACCTTCTGGAGCCTTCAGACACTGGAAAAACCTTACAGTTAAACTGGACAGAAGAACACACACTATATATGAAGCTAAGAATTTGTTATTAGTCCAATGGAGCAGTTTACTGCTCTGATTTGTTTGATTAATGCAGAAAATATCCATTAATAAGAGTTATTAATAATAAAATGAAAATCCAGCCACACTCTCGTCCTTTTTTTAGCATCTAGCCTTTTCTCTGATTTTATCCTCACCTTCTCAATGTGCTTCTGGATCCCACAGTTGATAGATTCAATTTTCCTTGAGAAGAAAGGGGTGTGTGTCTGTCTGCAATAAGTTGTGACAGGAGGTCCTTACTGGGAGGCTGATGTTCTTCATAGCATGGGTTTCCTCCCCTTCAGTTCTGGGTCTTCTTGGGAAAAAACTCAAGCCAAGCAAAGCCCAGGGATCCTGTACTGTCATGTTAGTGCAACATCTTTGGCATTTTAATAATAATAGCAAAAAATTTTAGTTACAATACTATAGTGAGAAATCCATAGAAAATTACCTGCTTCTTTTTGCTTTCTCAACCTTTTTTATGGTAACCTCTACACCTTTTATTGGATTTCAGCAACTCAAGAGAACTTATGCAGCCTAAATCTTTCCTGCTTTGTTTTATTCTCTTGCTGTTCATTATTCCTGAATTCTCTGTATTCTCTGAATTTGGTCAGGTTAGACATAAGTTATCCATCATAAGGCATCTAAACTCATTCATTAATTAATCATTAACCCCAAATTTATTTTGGCAATCTGGCTCATTCATACAGAGAGAAAAAAAAAAAAAAAAAAAAAAGTATATTGAGCACATTAAATGAAATGAAGCTTTGAAGTAGTGTAATTCTCAAAATAATTTTCTATTTTTCAGAGCATTTGTGGAATCATCTCCAATTACTCGTCCTTCTAGACAATTACCTGATTTGGTAAATATTACTTAGCAGTTGCCTCTCACTGTGTAGCATTATTTTTAATTTAGATGGTAATTTAAGCTTTTAACTGCTTTTCTCAAGTTTTTTTAAGGATGCCTAACCTAAATAAAATTACACTAGAAAGATTCGGCCATTTTGAAATCAGAATTTATCTTGATTCTTTTTAGAGCATCAGCATATGAAATTTGGGCCAATCTATTCCTTTGTTTCTTTGTCTGAATTGTCTTTCCTGCACCAATTCTGATGCTAGTTCTCAATGCTCTTTCCCCTTTTCTGTCATGTACTGTTCTGTACTTTCCCAAGGCAGTTAATCATTCTAGTGCTGGTGTGTAATTTACTTGGCAAAACAGACATTTTGCCATTAATATATGTGAAATTTCTTTCAAGTCTCATTCAACATAGTCACTTCCCTCTGGTGATCATTTGTACTTTTCTGTGTTTACTAGATGACTTTTGCCTGAGACAGGCTTTACTGGTTGGCTGAATTTCAAGTGACACTACCTTAGCAAACAGAGTTTTATTATGTGACTCAAACTTACTGAATTCATCTCTGCTATTACAGTCACATTTTCATAGAAAACAAAATACCTCTGAAAATTATGCTCTTCTCAGTCTCTTTCCAAGTTCCTAAAGATACTAAGTGGTGGAGTCCATTTTAAGCTCAAAACTGATAGCAAATATTTAGATGTAAATATCAACAACAGTGTGTCCCGGCAGCCAAAATGACCAACAGTAGCCTGGGGGGGTACAAGCTCAGCATCATCAGCTTGGTCCTTCCCTTTGGGTTTGTCTTTGCCTGTCTTAAATTGATTGTATATTTTATTGTAGACAAAATATCTTCTCCTTCTTCTAACAATTTCCATAAAGATTGGAATGGTCATATATTTAACACTATAAATACAACTGATAACTGATGCAGAGGAAGGTGAAAAAAAAAGTTTCAAGATTATCATTGCTGAGAGGCTTTCCTAACAACTGTTTTCTTCTCTCTCTTTAGGCTATGGTTTGTAAAGGCCTTTAAAAATGGATTTGAAATTAATAAATAAACAAATATTTTGAAGTTTCAAAATTCAACAAACAGAATAGCTATTTTTGTGGTATTGTTGAGAAGTAACAGTACAGGCTCTGAGTGTCTCTTATTTCACTCATATTTCTCTTACAAGATTAGAAATAAGTTTCTTCATAGCTGAGGAAGGAACTATGCCTGCCTTTAGCTTGCTTTTCAGCAGATACCTTAGCAATAGTAATCCATTGTGCTTCTCTCCAGAAAAGCTAGTTCTGCAGTGCATTAGATATACATTCTGATTTATCTTATCCTCTTACCTCTTCTAGCAATATAATAGTTGCAACAAAGTGAAAGGTTAATTGTGGGGTATCTAGTATGTTTTTTCATAACTGACCATAAATGTGTACAAAATTCAAGGAGCTGGGGAATTACAGGGAAGAATAAATCAGATTGCATGATCATTCTTTTCACTGGCAAGGACACATATTATTCAATTTTTTTTTCAGAAAAAAAAGAGGAGTATATTAAAAAAAATACAGACATAAAATTGGCACTGTCCTTTGGGAGCAGCAATGAAATCTTAGGGATCCTGCCAGCTTTATATTGATCTGAAAATCCTCTGTGTGAGCAGCATGGCATAGTGACCAAGCAATATTAAATATAGCAAGGGAGCACAGGAATGGACAACAATGCACTTAAAACAGCACTTGGACAATTTGTGTGTGAACTTCCATGTAAGTCTCTCTTGTGCAATTTGGTGCTTTACAGAGACATCCAATGCTCTTACTAAGCCATCAAGAGAAGCACAGGAGCTGGCATGGCTGAAATGTTCCTCCGGCTTTGGTTGGTATCTCTGCTGGCTAAATTGGTGCCATACCAGGTTATTTCAGGCTAGCAGGAGTATCCACTCCTTTGGAGACTTACATTCAAGTGCAGTGTTTTATGTACCTTTTATGTTTAATGCAATTATCATTCTCTTTTCCAATAAATAGTATTTTACAGTAAGTTTACAGCGGCAATTTACATTAACTTGTTGCTCCAAGTTATTTTTCTTTTTGATTGTTTGGTTGTTTATTTTTTTCTTTTTCGCTGTTTAACAACTTCAACTGTATTTTTATTTATCTTGTTTTACAAGGCATCAATCACTGCTTCTTCAATAATATTATCTGATTTAGCAGAATGCTCAGAATTTTAACCATCTAAACTTAAGCATACACAAGAAATAGTTAGATTTATCTTGTTATTCACAGAGAAAGAAAATCAATAAAAATCTTACTATGTTTTAGAGGCATTGTTATGTATTCAAAAGAATTAGCCATATAAGGTATTTTGTCTCAGTTGATAGGTGCAACCTAAGCATCATAATCCAGAAGTTTAATTTTTGGATGCCTGTAATGGTGAGATAGTATCCACCTCCACCTTATTTAGAGTAAAAAATATTCTGAATCTTGATTTTTCCTTGGCTGCAATTGAATTCACTCCTTGGAATATTTATTTCACTCCTGAGCCTAGAACTGCCCAAAATTTCAAATATCCTTTCTAGGAGTTTTCCTCTGAAAGAAATTGATTTTCTTTATTCTTTCTTTTTTATTTATTGCGGATGAATTTCACAGTTTTTCCAAAGGCAAAGCATATTTATTGAGATTTTGATAAAGTATAACACGAGCCATTCTATTCTTCCTGTGCCTTCACAGAACCCTGGCAACAACAGAGGTTAGACCAAAGAGTGAAAACGTTTTCTTTAATAACAACAAAAGTGCATCATCTAAAAGTGACTTCTCAAAATTTCCTTTTAGACCTGACTGTAATTCTCTTCTCTATACAGTGCTAGATTATGTCACATGAAAAGAAGCCTGATAAGGTTTGCTTAACATTGCTTAAAAGTATTATTCTGCTAAAATTAGTCACTTCTGCTGCTTTTTGTTTTAATGAATCATGTCCATTCCTTGTATCCACCCAGGTAGCATACTCTGTGACTTTGCCACTTTAGCTTAATGAGGACAGTGAACCCCAATGTGCAGTACCATGAAGGGTGAACTGAAATGCTGGAGATGTCTAATCTCTATAGGTATCTGTCATTTCATTTTACACTCTCTGGATGATGGGCATTTGCAGAAGAGTGAATTGCCTTTAAAGTTTCAAATCAAATCAGGACATTTGCTCAGCCTCCACTGTATCCCTCTTGTACCCTGCATAGTCTCTGAGGATTAAAGAACTGTTACTTGTCACCTTTATCAGTTAAATCAAGAAGGAAGTACATATACTGTTCTAATTGATCATTAAAAGATTTGAATCTCAGTTGCCTTTGGAAGACTCCTGGTCCTTACAAAGGATGAATCTTTTCCTGTTGGAATCTATAAAGACAACAGACTATATATCTTTATATTCTTCTCTTTGAATCTTATTGCTGTGTTTTAGAAATACCTTAAAATTCAAATTTTTTTTTCCCTGATAATGATACTATCTAGCATATGTGTTTCCTGGATGAATAGAAAGCATACTTAAACAACAAGCTTATTTTTTACCTTACAGCTATGTTAGTAAATTAATATTTTTTTCATGAGTTAAATTTTAATTTTCTGTAATAATGATTTATTCATTCACATTCACTTCCCAGAATTCAAGTAGCAGGAAAAATGTAGTATTTTTCTTTCTTGTTTTGTTTAAAAACTCCACCTGTTTAGCTTATTCATGAAACAGTGAAATAGTTCTGGTTTAAAACTACTTTAAGAAGACTTACTTTAATTTTGGACTGAGAAGACTGATCTGAAGTGATTTTGATGGTTAGATATTGACATTATTATATTAAACATAAAATGAAATTCACATTTTGTTTGGGAAATAGAGTATTTTTGATATCTTGGTGTCTTTGTAATTGAAATGGATTTTCTATTTAAAAGAAATGCCAGCCTTCATTTAAACTGGTAATTAGAGCCATCCCAAGTTATTTGGTATATATCCAGGATTTGGCATCCAAAAGTCAGTCAAAATTGTCTTTGTAATCTGACTTACCCTTGTGAGATATGAATTTATCATTGCTAAGGAAAAAAAAAAAAAGTTATGGAAGAAAGTGAAGAAAGTAAGAAAGTAAGGAAAAATTCTCCCTGCTGGAGTCTATTAAGAATTTTTTTCCCTTTTTAAAAATAAATTTATTTTTGAGCTGTAAAATACTAAGAAACCTTTCATCTTCTGAAAGAAATACTTTTGTGGGGGATTCCATCCTTACATTTTTAAGTATGTTGCAAAGAAACTTCCTGCAAACAGGTAAAATGAAAGCAATGTCTTGTCTTTCACAAGATCACATTGTGCATCAAAGATATCTTTAGGAATGCTTTGCTGACAGATATCCATATTCTGGAGATAAAGTCAGAAAATTGAGTCAAAAGTCCTGGTATATGTGGAGTGACCATACTAGAATTTCTGTACTGCCCTTTCTGTGTGCGTATTGTGCTTACCTGTGTTTATATAATAGCTGATGACATATACATGCAAAATTGTACATTTGTTCAATTATGTGTGATTTTTAAAATATCTGTACAAGAGTTCAATCAGGGTAACCACCGGTATTAAAAAAAAAAAGAATAAAAATGTTGCTGCCTTTTGCTAATTCAAGATACAAGCCTTAGCAGTATATCAACATGAGTAGTATGATTTAAATTGACATCTATATACACTAAGAGGCAGAGAAAGCTGTGATAAAAGACTGTGCAGAGCTTTACTTGTGCTTGATGTTCTATAAGTAGGGACTTAAGATGAGGACTTTTTAAATTAAAGAAAAACAAGATAGAGTGCTTATTTGGGTGTCTGGGTAGAGTCTTATAAAGGTTACATGAGAAATAAGTTAATGGACTGAAGTTTATAGCTGTGTGTATAACTGTAAAATCTCTGTGTAAATTACCTTTCTCCTCTACTCGCCAGAATGCAGAAATCCAATAAACTGTTAATAAAAATGGAAAGGTCATATGTAAATACCACAGATCTTGAAAATGAATCACAAAAATGCGATAGTTTGCACACAAATATTTCATATTCTGTTTCATGGTGGCTAAAGTGGGATGGGAGATATGATGTGTGTTTTCATCAATGTATGGTGAGAAAATATTTTGTGAAAAAAAGATTAGCTTTAAATCTAAAAACAAGTGTTTGATGACTAATTGGCATTTGTTTCTCTGGCTTAGAAATAATTTTTCTACTTTATTAAGAGCACTGAATAAAAAAGACTGATTTAATTATTCTAGTAATTTACCAAGTGTGTTTAAAATGGAATATATATTCTGTCTTTTGAATCTACTTGAGCACACACTTGTTTATGTATTTTTATTTACACTGAAATATATTGATAGAATATTTTATAAAATAAAATATTTTATAAAATAAAATATTAAGGATTTTGCAAAAAGACTAATTTAATGCTCAGGGGACAGGATTTTACTGTGCCAGATTCAATGAAGACAGTGTTGCCTGTATTTTTACAGAATCATAGAATGGTTCGGGATGGAAGGGACATCAAAGAACATTTAGTTCCATCTGCTGTGCTGGGGCCAGAATGCTTTCTGCTAAACCAGGTTCTCAAAGCTCCATCCAACTCAACCTTGTACAGCTCCAAGGATGGGCAATTCACAGTTTTTATGGGCAACTTCTTCTACTGCCTTACCACCCTTTTTCTAATATCCAATTTAAGCCAGTCTTTCAGTTTGAAGCCATCCCCCCTCATCCTATCACTGCATTCCCTTGGGAAAAGCCTCTCTCCAACTTTCTTTTTGGTCCTCTTTCAGTACTAGAAGGCTGTGAGAAGGTCTCCCCAGAACATTCTCTTCTCCATGATGAACAATCCCAACTCTCTTAGCCTGTCTTCATAAGAAAGGTTCTCCAGCACTTTGATCATCTTCATGGTCCTCATCTGAACTCACTCCTACAGGCCCAAGTCACTAAATTTGTCCTTATTTTGTTCCTGAAAAAAAATATACTTTAATCTTTAAAACCTGAGATTCTACAGCTACTGGAGTGATATGCACATATTAAATTTAAATTAATTAGAATATATTAAAAATTATTTTACACATATTGGTCTATGTTGTGGTTGGTCCATTTCACTCTTGAGTTTTCCTTCTTGCTTACTTCTTTTTTTCCATTAAATATGTAATGTATATGTACTGTATATGTACTGCTTCCCTATTTAAGAATTTATTGTTTTTCTTCTGGACTGTTTAACAAAACTACTAAGGGATGTCAGCCTTAGTACTTGTAACTAGAAGAGATTTTTGTCAAGGATGCAATTTTCTCTTAGAATGATCTTCAGGCAGTAGATTAGTAATGAAATGACCTGTAAGATGTGTGCTTTGTAATCAACTCATGAATAAAAAGCCCCACTGCTTACTGCAAAACAACACCTTGATATCAAAGATGCTCTAAAATTAGAGTGATTACACACTTATTTTTCTAAACAGAAAGATAAATAATGGCTTTAATCAAGAATAACTTTCAAAAATAAATCAGGAAGGACACAGGAGATTTAGCCACAGGGTTATAGAGCCACATTAACAAACAACTTCTCTGTAGCTTGTTATGCAATGATTTTTTGTCATTTTATTTAATGAATCATAATTTTATGTGCAAAGGTTATCAGAGCCTTTGGACTCCTAGGGTACTCTATTCTTATATAAAAACAATTCAATTTTTGTTTATTTTTAAGTAAAGTTTTCCTTTTTCCTCAAAAATTATAACTTCTGACTTAGACAAAATTTATAAAAAGAAAGAGATGTGCCAGCAGACCAAAAGCCTAGATCAGACTCACTCAATATTGATTTGTTTGGGAAATATACTAGCATATCCCATTTCTTATCTGAAGGGAAAAGACAGTAGACTAGAGTACAACTTCACTATTTACTTGTACTCATTCTTCTAGAAGACCAGATGAAATCTTAGCCTATTATCGAAAACTTCTGAATGAAAGCGACCCTTGAGTTTTGTGAGGCTGGACATACCTCCCATTACAGACCTTCATTTATGAATGCCTTATCCTTTGCATTCTACTGGCAGTGCAGATTCTAACCATATACAAATAAGCATAAAATCCACTGTAGAAAAGCCTTTGCAGGCTGCCAGATACTGGGGTGTGTCCACATAGTACTGCACTGTATGACGCAGAAATATAAGGTCAGATTCATCTTGAAATGTATTACTATCCCAATGCAATTTTTCTAATTCTGTTGCAAGAATGAAGAGTCCTAGGTTTTGCTGAATTGAAGGAAAGTGTTATCATTCCCCCATTTTTTTTATCTTAGGAAAGCTTGGTGATATTGAATCCATATGAAGAGCTGGGAGTAGCTTAGAAATCATAAAAAGGTTAAAGGAAAGTACTCAACATATCAATTTAGACATAGCAAACTAATTCACTGGTTATGTAAAACAAAAAAACTAGAAGAAAAACATACTTTCCCATTAGCAGAAAACAAAATGATGCCCATATGTACAAAAAAAAATATATTTCTTTTGCAAAATTAAGACATTTCTTTTTTGTATATTCAAAGACAAAGCTGAAGATTTGTATCTATAAAAAACACTGAAAAGCAACCTAAAGTAGCTGCATTTTCACCAATTAAAAAAACCTTACAAAAAGCACTGCTTCAAAAATTTGGTACTTCTATATGCAGTTGGTGGTGCCTGTGTTTTATTTGGTAAGGTAGGTCTGTATACTGGAAAACTTGAAGAGAATTAAATTAGCATGAATTCATTTTTTCTTAAACTAAAAAGTACATGATAAAGAGTTTAAGGATATGTGTTATACATTGTCATAAGGATTTTAGGCTTACTGAGTAATGCGTGACTCTGTCCCCAGCTCCATAATTAAAATAGTTATTCCAGCTCTTTTCTGCACAAGGCTTTTTAGAGTCTTGAGCTCAGTGACTTTTAAAAGCACAGGAAGGGGATTGATCATGTAATCTTCAGAACAACTGCGCTGTCATTTTTTTTCTTCTCTGTGCATTCTTTTCTCTATGTGCTGAATCTCAAGGAAGAGAAACGGTACATCCTGTAATCTCAGTATAAATAATTGGGTTAAACACCTCTTCTTTTTTTTTAAGTAACTCACAGCATTTTTGAGATTTTATGCGTTGAAGAACCGTGGGACTATTAAGTGTAAACTTGCAAGTGTTTTCAAATAACATTTCAGTGCTGCAGACTTTCAAGCACTATACAAAAATTTTTCAAAAACTCATCTATACAACTGAATGTTCATGATGGATAATTAATAATTGCATGGAGGCTAGGGAATACCTTAGAATATTCAGGCTGGGATTAATTGTGAGATATCTAAATACTTACCAGAATCAGAAGAAATGGTCTTTTAATTATTTTAAAGATTTTGATGATGCTATCAGTAATTTACACAGACATACAATTTGCCTTTTTCTATTCTAAACCCATTATCTTCACAACAATCTTCAACCTCACTGGATTCAGTACAGACTCCTACTCTCTTTTGTTGGACAAACTAAATATCTGTATTGCATATGTGGCAGATTTTTATTTGCCTATCAGTATTATGTGAAATCCTGAATGATGTAGATTGATCACAGTTTTACCATTCAGATTTTTTTTTCAAAAAATACTGATAAAAATAAGCTAAGGAAAAGATACCTTGGAAATGTATGAGAATACTTATAATAATGAAAGTACCTCATAGATATTAATTTAGATTTAAATATTTCTATATCTAACAAAATATTTGACATTTACCACTTTCTTTTCCTTTGACACTTTTCATATTTTCCATTTATCTGAGCTTTCTCTATAGGCAAGCTGGTTAAATAATTCTGAAAAGAAAAAGAAAATTAATTTTAAAAACGATTAAAAAAGAAGAAGAACCTTGAGAGTCAGGCTTTTGTTTTGATTTTGTTCTTTTTTTTCCTACTCAGTCTTCTCATGTATCAACTTTAAATAACATTAAAACCTCTGGCTCCATAATTTTCTGATTATTTGAAAGGCAGATAATTAGTAGGTACTGAGCAAATGTAAAGCTCTCCAGATTCCTCAATCAGATCTTATGTATCGTACTATCTGTAAATTAAAGTGGCTCAGTGGACACCCTTTACCAGAAGATTTTCTCAGAATATCAGACACCTCATTGAAAGAGCTTCCAGTATTTGCTGAGAATATTTGCAATGTATGTCTTCTGTAAGAGACATACATTGCATGGAAAGATGAGAGAGCTGATGCATAGCTTCTGGGCAATAACCCACCACTTTGCCATGAACTTTTATTTCTTTGCAAAATCTTGAAGTTTGTGGGCTGGTTTTCTTTTTCATGTTAGCTTTTCTTTCATCTTAGAAGACATTTGGTTTCATTTCATCTCTTTTTCATCTGCAGAACTACAGTGCTGGTGTAAGTAATAATGCCTTCTCAGCTGTGATGTTGCAGCTACTGAGGCTGACAGTATACAAAATAGTGTTTTGATAGGATTTTGATAGTATTACAAAATGTTAAGGATACAGTTGTTACTATGAATAGGAAAAAAAATACATGACCATCACTTTGTCTCGTAGGTCTCGTAAGCCAAAGCAGCTGGGCTGCAGTGTTCATGTTTTGCTCCAATGTCCTTATTTTTTTCCCCTTAAATGAAGCAATATTTCCAGATATTTCAAGTCCTGCAGCTAATTTCACATAACTGTTTGAACTCTACCATTCTCTGAGGTCTTGGGGCTGCAGGATTCTGCTCATTGCTTCTGAAAGCTGATGTTGATGACAGCTGATCTTAAGTCACAAAACTTGTGGATGATATAGGTGTTAAAACATAAATTAGATTTCTTTGTTAAAGTGAAAATAGAAATCTGGTATCAGAGGTAACAAGCTAAGACCTCACAGATAGCAATTTCTGTTACTAAACAGAGAAATTGTTGATATTGTTGAAGGAGATTGATAAGTTTCTCTTGCTGCATTTGAAAGGTTCATGTATTCTACAGAATAAAATTGAGGATGTCAGGCCCTTGGCATCAATCATTTTGCTCTTCTATTTTCTTCCCACTTACTATAGGCTAGTGTAATCATATCATTAAGTAGGCAAGGATTCAGTTTTGGAAAAAAAGCCACTGAGTGGGGTAAGCAAAAATTTAATGAAATTTTATAACAAAGAGAAGAATTTAAAGAACTGACTTGGAAGCCTTGACTCCACTGCTTCTATTGCTATCAATTAAAAAGCAAAAATTGCCTTAATCCTTTTCTTAATACCTTTTTAATAAAGAGACATATGTCTTATATATATATAAAAAAAAAAGAACAGAAAGACAGTAATCAAGAGAGAGAATTTTATCATGACCATGATTTATTCTTTTCATTTTCCTTTGTATGATTTGTGTTGGTTTACGCTGCTGAGTTTCATATTCACCATGAGTATAAAGAATTGTCTGTCTGAAAGGTATAAGCCCATTTATTCCAGCAAAGACAGTCATCTGACCAAAGCTGAGTTTGTGAGATTGTACTTTGTTAGAAATTCCCTGAACTTCTCTACAAATCATGTACGACCCACATTCCTCGCTGCATACCCTTGCTAGAATTGAGATTGTAGAAACGACTGAAGCAACAGTACAACATTTAAAGCACTACCAGAGGGTTAGCAAGATTCAGCTCATCTACAGTGCATGTGGAATACCACTGTTTTTTTTTCTTTTCTATTTTTTTTGTTCCTTTCAACATATTTCTTTAAAAGCATGCTTACTTAAACTAATAACTGTGATTTGAGTCCTCATTATAGTCTAAAATATTTATATTCATAAAAGCTTTTCCTCTAGCAAGCTTTCATAAAAGTTCAGTGCAGCACTTGTGATCTACAACAAATCTTCGCATAACAAAAGGGAAATTTACTCTTTACCCCAAGTAAACTTGTTATTGTGTTGCTTGGAGATGCTTATGGTGACAGTGACCATTGTGTGGCAGGTGTTCCATGATGCTAGGTAATAAAATTCCTATGGGAAACTGTATATTCTCTTAGGGTTGATACCCTTCTGCCAGCTTCAGCTTTTGAACGATAAAAGAGGCAATTAAAGCTTTTGAGATGTGCATGAAATAACTTGCCTGGTTCCTGTTAACTCTAAATAATTCTTGGGACATTATGAAAGAAATCTGACTTTTCATCTCAGTAAGAATTTTTCTTTTTTTTCAAGCCTGACATTCTTCATAGCTTCCAAACAACAAAAGGAAGAAACCAACTAAAATTTTTCAAGAAAACTTCAATTTCCAAGGATGCCTCAAGTACTGGCTAAAAGTAGCAAGATAATGAAAATTCCAGATGACATGTTCTTTATTTCTCTCCTAAATTACTGGCTTGCTGTTGGTTTCATATTTGAACCAAACCAAATTTTATTTACCCATTTAGTTAGAGACTGAATGTACCCAACAGGTTTTTTTAATATCTAATTGACTTTAAGGAGATCTCATTTTGCCTGTTGATCTCCTTCTTATTTTGAAGTTTCGTATAAAATTGGGTGACTTAGAAGACCTTGGTAAACTTATTTTAAGGGCATAATTTTATTCAACTGCATGGAAAAACTGAAACATTTAGCAGATAACCAAAGACTGAATTAGCTTTACTCTGCACAATTTATTTCCATGGGCCATGTCATTTGGAGCTATATTTTTTATGTGAATTGAAGATTTCATTGAATTTAGGAAGAGTTTCAGCCAAGAACATTTGAAAATTTTTGAGCTTATGGGAAAAAAGAAGAAAGCAGCCACCCCACACCTGAGGAGTAGCAAGGAAAGGGTAAAAGGGGAAAATCAACACAACTAATTTCTTTATTGGCTAAGTGATCAAATACTGACTGTTCTGAAGTCTGAAGGCACTTGGATCTCTGATGAGAGAGACATGTGGGAGGAATGTTTTCTACATTTGTAGTGTTAGCTTGTGGCATGCCTTGTTTCTGGATTACTAGATGTGAAGCTGCCACCTGGCAGCTTTCATGAATGGAATCATTATAATAGGTGTTACCTCGTGTTTCAATATCTTGCTCTGTTAAAGCTTCCACTATTGTGAAGAAGATAAGGATAGCATTTGAATACCATTTTTCATTATAAAACAGACAAACTAATGAGTGAAGAATTCATCAGCCCAAACTGATGAGTTTGAGTCAGATCAGAAGGTAGGAATCAAAGCTCTCAGCCAACCAGAAATCTTGTGATAAAAAAGATGAGCACTTTCATGCTGATTCTGTTGTTGCCATGTCAGTTAATCCAGAATGTTTCAGTTTTCATTGCAAACAGTGGTGCCATTTCCATGGGCAAATTGGGGGGTTGCATTGGGTCACATTAATTTTTCTAGGGAAAGCTACTTTAAAAAAATTGTAGCTTTAGAAAAATTCTGAATATGTCACAGATAAAGATTACTGTTCTCAAATGGAAAATAATTTTATTTTTTGTCTCTTTGTATTTGTAGGTATGCAGGTATGTACACAAGCATACTTCTACATATACTTTCTAGAAATTTACTCCTTATAGTGAAATTTTTACTGTTTCTTGTTATGTTTTCCAACATAAAAAAGGAAAACAAGAACACAATATTGTTTCTTATATCAAATCTCAGAACGGACTTAAAAGCACCATGGAGACATGGAGGTAAATGTGGGTGCCTTTGCTGTAGCATTCCATCAGGTCAACTGTGATTTTGCATTTCTTTATAATTTACAATTATAAAGAATAATTATATATTTATATATAGTTTATATAATTAGCTGATATAATCCAAGTACATAGTTACCTCTCTTCCTAAAACCTGAAAACAAGTCATTTTTTTACCCCATAAAAGCTAGAAGGTAGAAATAGAAACATAACATCAAATAATTTTTACTTATCTAAGTGCCTGGTGAATATTCCATAAACAGAAGTTTCAGTACATGAGTTTGGCAAGAAATTGATTTGACAGTATATTTAGGTAGTATGAAGTTTTATTATTGTATAGCATAGTAGTCTATAATGTTATACCAGTAGGAGAATATACATTACAATGTCATCATTCATCACTTGATATATTTTAGAATGAATTAGAGAATTGCAGAATGGTTTGGTTTGGAAGGAACCTTAAAAATCTTGTTTTAACCCCCCTGCCTCTGCAAGAGTCATTATCTGGCTTTATCCAGAAAATTCTGATGAAAGAATAAGGTTACAAATAAGAGTAAAGATTTAAGCACAGTTTAATGTTTACTTCATCTTTTTGAGGATAGACAGTATTATAAGTGTAATTGTCAAATTAAATTGTAATTGCAAATTATTTTGTTATCACTGCTGTATGTTTATATTCCTGTTTGTTACAAAGCATCTTATGTTGCTGTTCATTGAGATGTTGCTTACAGAAGACTTTCTCGTGATACAGAGGATGAGGAGTGTTTATCAAAAAAGCAATACATTTTTTCTTAATTACTGATAACTCTGACTCTGACTTTCTTGTGGTACAGAGGTCACCTCTTTCATTGACTGTGATTCCATTTTATCCATCTGGAGATAAAAGCCACAAGAACATATGAAAAAGCAATATAATAAATAATAAGAAGTAAACAGGAATGTGTTTTCCTTTCTTTAATTACCAAAGAATTTGATCAACAACCTCATGTAAAAGGACTTCCAATCAGTTTACATTTACAATCCAAGTGTGAACATAAGCACAGGAACCCTTGTCAAGATCTAAACCACAGTGTTCCATGTACTCACTGCTTTTTAAAATGTCATCACCCTTAAATTACTCTTCAGTTTTTCATCGGTGAAATGTGGACAGTACATAGTAATTTGCTATGAGATCTGCCAGGAGACAGTTAGCAATTCTTGCGATACTTTTTGATCTCTTCCATGTGAAGGTGCAGTATAAAAAATCATGACCTGTATTATTTCTTCTATTCATAATGAAAACCATAATTTATAATGTGCTGTCAAGCAAGTCTAAGTGTGAATGTTCAATTTTTGATTCTCATTTTGCAACACATATGATTATGTTAACTTAGATGTGGGTTTGTTCCAAAGAAGAACAAAAAAATCCCCAAATGTGCAGAATACCTTTTGTTCCAAGAGACAAGTCTGTAGGTGGAGAAATTCGACCAGATTTCAATTTAAAGCGTTTGTACTTATGTGTAAGATACAGTGTTTTGACAGGTGATCATCCTGCCCTGCTCTATACTGGTGTAGCTTCACCTTGAGTACTGTGTACACTCTTGGGCACCACAATGTGTAGTGGGTTGACCTTGCCTGGATGACTCTCTATCATGCTACAAATGGATAGGGGAGACAAAATATAACAAAGGGCTCATAAGCAGAGATAAGGCCAGAGAAAGATCACTCATCAAATACTGTCATGGCCAAAAAGGACTCAAATTAGAGATATTGGTTTATTTCTAGTAAAATCAGAGCAGAATAAGGAGAAGTAAAATAAGACCTTAAAAACAATTTTACCCCCACTCCTCCCTCCTACTAAGCTCTACCTCCTCCTCCAGCAGCACAGGGAATGGAGATTATCATCAGTTCATTGCATGTTTCTTCCACTACTTAGGGAGAAGAGCCCTTCCCCTGCTCCAGCACAGGGGCCCTCCCACAGGAGACAGTTCTCCATGAACTTCTCCAGTATGATTCTATCCCATGGGCAACAGTTTTCCAGGAACTGCTGCAACATGGGTCACTATTTCATGGGTGCAGTCCTTCAGACACAGCCTGCTCCAGTGTGGGTCCCCCAAAAAGTCACAGGTACTACCAGGAGACCTGCTCAGGTATGGACTCCTATCTCTATGGGTCTGTAGGTCCCTACCAGGAGCCTACTCCAGCCCGGGTTTTCCGCAGGGTCACAGCCTCCTCTCAGGCATCCACCTGCTCCCATGTGGGTCTTCTCCACAGGCTGCAGGTGAACCTCTGCACCCCTATTGTCCTCCATGGGCTGCAGGGGCACAGGTGCCTCACCATGGTCTTCACCATGGGCTGAAGGGGAATCCCAGCTCCAGTGCCTGTAGCATCTCCCTTCTTCACTGACCTATGTGTCTGCAGAGCTGTTCCTCTCACATGTTCTCACTCTGTTCTTCTCTGACCACAATTACATCTGCATAACAACTTTCTTTTTTTCCTTCTTTTTAAATAAGTTATCACAGAGTTGTTGCTACCATTTAAAATTGGCCAAGCCTTGGCCAGCATTGGCTCTGCTGGACATGGGGGAAGCTTCTGGCAGCTATGCAGATAAGGCATCCCTGTAGTCCTCTGCTACTAAAACCTGGCCACAGAAACCCAATATATTAAAAGACCTTAAGTTATTAGCATCCAAAGGAGGTCAGCAAAGATGTTGAAGGGCCTTGAGGAGAAGCCATCTGAGGTCACTTGTATCATTCAGCCCTGATAATATAACATACACAGGCTTTCCATTTCCTAGTCAGTATTATCTATCAACTAATTTAGTAGTTTACAGCCAAGTGGAAGAAGTCACTTTATTTGCTCTAAACCTCTGCTTCACTTTATAAGAGGCTTGAGAGATCAAATGTTTAAAGATCACAAACTGTCGCTGGTGTTTGGTTGCTTCCCAGCTACCAAACAATTTTGAAAAATTTAAAAAATTTGAAAATTTTAAAAATTTGAAAAAATTTAAAAATTTGAAAAATTTACCCTTTCTTCCCACTTCTTTTCCTCTGTATTTTGTCCATCTGGTTGTATGCTGAACCGCTGCAACAATGGAGGTGCAGAAACATTCTGAAGTGTAAATGGATGTCTTCCTGAAGACCAATCAATTGGATCAATTGAAAATTTAGAAGCTTTCTTTTCTAAATTTGTCAGATTTTTTTTTTTCAATTCTAGGACTCAGAAACAACTGCAGCTCCCTTTAAAGGGTAAAAATATTTTTTTTTCTTGTCATATTTTTTGGAAATACATTAATAAAACAGATTTATTTGGGATTAGAATAAATTTAGATTTAGACTATCAATCTCCAGAGTCCATTGAAGTCCTGTGTAATGAGTACAATTCTTTAAGTCCTGATGAGTTAACACTGAGAAGATCAAAGCTTAAAAAAAAACTTCAGAAGGTGGAATTTATTGAAAACAAACTCCCTGATTAAATGTGGTTTTTATGAAATTTTCTAGTTTGCCAGCCCTAGAAACTGGAGTAATATATATTCCAAATAAAAGGTTCTCTATAAGTAACAGCAAGGTAGCTGTTCTGTACTTCTGCACTAGCTTAAGAGACAGGATGGATGAATGCTGGGGAGCATCCAGGAATATAAAATGTGTCTAAAGTTGGAAACGTGTAGGAAAAATGCTTATCAGATAGAAACCATCTGCAGACTAAATTCTGAAAAGGAATTCAGATTGTAGAGCAGTTCAACTCAGTTGTCTGATTTTGTTTAGTAGTTCTACTAGGAGTAGAGAGGCCAGGTTTAAGCATTTGCTTCTGGTTTAAATGGTCCTTGTGGATCTCATCCCAATTCTGCATCTGAGTGTAGTGGAATAAAAGGGCAAGCTTGAATTCATGATCTAAGAAGATTCCTGTGTATCTACTAGTATGCTTATGCTAATGGCTGAATAGTTTTCACTAGAGCAGTAAGACTTAATTTCAAATTCAACAGTATATTATGTAGGCTATAAGAATGGAATATGAAGGGTTAAACTTTTTTTTTTGTAACTAATGCATTTTTTTTCTCTGACAAACTCCACAAAGAAGAAGAAGAAGAAGCAATGGTCAGTCTTCTAATAACAGACTTCAGCATCTGCTTTTTTTTTCTCTTGTTCTTTCTATTACCAGCACATTTATGGTAGTGCTGTTTGCAGGCTGAGAGCTTTCAAAAAAACAAAGAGGTGGTTACATTTTCAG
This sequence comes from Vidua macroura, assembly GCF_024509145.1. NCBI lineage: Eukaryota > Metazoa > Chordata > Aves > Passeriformes > Viduidae > Vidua > Vidua macroura. The sequence continues at coordinate 52,658,007 of NC_071574.1, forward strand.
AAGATTCAAAACCTGAAGTGCTAAACTGTTTTTTATATTAAAATGATTAACAGAAATAGGGAAATAATTTCTATAGCTTTTCTCTCCATTGAGAGTACAGCACAAAAAAACCCTCTGTGTAGGTAAAGTGAAAGTAGTAGTAATGCAAATGGTAGGGTCCACAGCAAACTATGCTCATCATCCGGTTTTGCATACCATCCAAGCAGAAAACTGGCAGGAAAAAAAACACAAAACATTGGAATCTATTATATCTTTACCTCAGTGCATCTCACCTCACCCTTTACAGTTGATTTACTTCTCTTTCCTGTCATTCTAGTGGTTTATAATCAAAATGGAGCACCTTAATCTCCTAGCAGGGTGGAAGTCCTTTACTAAGAAGTCGTGTCATATGGTTCACTTTTACCACAGAAACAGATATATAAACATATAGTTCCTACCATTGACATAGTATATTGAAGTAATACAGCCTGATGCAACACTGGGAAAAAATGTAGCAAATTTAATTTCCCTATCCCTTCGTAAGTGCTGAATTTTATCATTGTGGTGACATTCTTCCTGCAACAAGATGGAGATTTTGTACCATATCAGTGAATTTACACAAGAAAAACATTTGGCCCAAAACTGGAGAACATTTTCCTAGCTACTTAACCACAGACACTTTGCAGAAGGAAATGGAAATCATTATTTGAAAAAAAAACAACTTCCTATTATTGTAAGACAGAGAGTGATTAATGAATTGTATGAGTATTATGGATGTTGTAACCACCTACTGTTTTCATATCTTACTGAGAAACATCAAAAGATGCAGCAACAAAATTATTCCATTTCCTTCCAGTTCCCAGTGTCCTACCCAGGCTTAGTAGCTGACAAAGTTCTACTTGCCAAAAGCTAATGATAGCTGGTATTGTGTTGGCCCAAAAGAGCCATCATCATTTTAGCTAAGGTTATAATGACTCTTCCTGACATTACAATTCACAGTTGGCAAAAGACCTACAGCAACTGGATCTTTCTAACAAGCTATTCTTATGTACTTGTGTTGTGTCAGCTCCATATTCCCTACTTTACAGGTTTTTCTTCACTTGGATGTCTTGCTTTCAAGATAAGTATTTTTGCAGTTGACATTTGTTTTGGCAATTTGTAGCTGTCCTGGGCATATATCCCAGCTCTCAGGTTGAAGTGTTACTGGGAGACATACGAAGAAAAGTCTTCTATAAATCTTTCTGTAAAAAAAAATTAAAGAAAATAAAAGCATTGAAACAAAAAAAGTCCTCTGATTAAATACTATGTGGGGATGCTGAAACAAAGACAGTGGGCAAGTAATACTGGCATGATTTTCACTTATTTTAATTTATACCTGGTCAGGATTTGGATCAGTATCTCTGATAAGAAAATCCTTTGCAGTATGCACTGTTACTTTGCAGCAAGTATTACACTTAATTTTAGTTCAAAATGGAAATTATTTAGATGGCATATAGACTGTGATATCAAATTCAGGTCAATAGATCATATCTGATGTTACCAACAATTATTCAAGAACCTTAACACATCAAAGCTTTTTCATTACTGACCACCTGCTATTTTTAAAGCCCAGAGGGAATTTTACTTTAACATCCAAATGGCTTTTTTAAACATATTTCACAAATTTTCCACTAGCTTCTTGTTTAGGTGTTGAAGCATCAAATACAGATTGTTGCCACCTTGACAAGCGCATTACATTCTCAGATACATGAATTCCTACAGCAGAGGTGAACAGGCATGCAGTTATTCTATGACAACAGTACTGATAAGAGGAGGTGAACAAAATGTCTCTGCATTTTTGCCTGTGTACCACATATATGCTACTGATTTGTAGCAGGGTATGCAAGGAGCCTGTTAGCCTGTCCTTACTACCTGAAGTATGTACACTACAACATATGTATTTTATTTTCTTTTTACCTATTGATTGTTTTTTCTTATTTCTGCAAATAGAAGCTGGACTCCTATCTTAATTCACACATCAAGACAGCCAATATTTGTGCTAGTTTTGTATAAATACCCTCTCTTATTGCACTACCACTTAATTTTCCAACAAGAAATCAGGATTTCTCTTTCTACAGGTAAATCATTATTTACTTCTATAGCATGAAGCTGAACAAAAAGATATAAAATGTTTAAGTAACCTTAAAGTCAGTGGAAATAACTAACCTTTTGGAAAGGGCCTTAAGTTATTTTCCTTTAGAGCAGTTAAAGAAACATCAAGGTTAAGAGTTTATCCCTCACATTGTATTTTCACTTCACTGTTACTCCATCGAGTAACTGGATAAAGGTGAAGCTTGAGGAGTGACAAGGAAGGTGACTCTTACAGGAGAAATTGATGTTAGGGTAGAGCTCTCTTCAGTCAGATTAATGGCTTGAATCAATGGATCTGAGATGTCCTTCTGTACCCAGAAATTCCTGCAGTTTCTAGTGTCCTTTTATCTCCATCTTTTGCTGCAAAATTAAAAAGTATTTTGAGATAACTTTTTGGGGTTTGCAAACCAAATAAAGGATATAGAGGCCAAACCAGTTGCAGCTTCAGCAAAATAGTTGGAAAAAATCAATTCCCAATGTGTAATTTTTTTTAAATAAATTAAACTAGATGTTATCATCACAGTTGTGATTTTAAAGATTTATGGTGCAAGCAGAATCCAGCAATGTTTTTCACAATATCCTCTCCTTTTTGACAATATTTGGTAAAATAGAACAGAATCAAATTACTTTCTTTAAAATACATACTCATAATAATTCACTGGTATGAAAACATTGTGAAATAGATTGTGAAATATTTTCCCAAAATATTCAGTGATATGGCAATACAAGATTATTCACTGACTATGACAAAGGATTAATAAATTCTAATCCCCTAACATAAGATTTCTTCATAATCTAAATATGGAAAGCAGAAATTGCCTTTAATAATTTCCCACAGCTTTAAAAGTTTACAAAAAAAAAAAAAAAAAAAAGAAAGTGAAATATTTTTAAGAGAGAAAGATGTTCACTGGCAGAAAAACAAAATGATAGTTTGAAAGAACCACAGTATGTGTTAGGATAAATGGTCTGGTGCTTGAAAACCTCGATGCATTAATTGGAACATCTAATTAAAAACTGCCATTTAAAAAGACTAAATCATATGAGAGAATCTGAATCGTATCAATTGTTCTTGATGAAAAATAAACCTACAAATTTTAGTTTCGGAAATACAAATTATATAGTCAGAGTCAGTCCTTTAATTTACACTTCCAGATTAATAAGAGAATTCATATATTCGTATGTGACTCATTCTCTTTGTTAATTGTCAAGTTTAGCACAAAATGTAACAAATTTAATTCCTGGTTCTCACATTAGATAGGAGATTTACTGCAAAGATATTTTCATTTTATTTCAAGCAAATTACTGGTTTCTTTAAAGATATTAAAACTGAAAGGGAAAAGAAATGAGAACAAACTATATGATCAAACAGAGGAGATCTCAGAAAGGCACTTTCAAATATGTGTGTCCTGGTGAAATCTATACCCTTGATACACAATACAGGTAGACAAACAAGACTTTTAAGAATGGGATGCACCAAAGCAATTCCCTCATTATCAAAAGCTGCCTTAAGTTATAAGCAGGAAAATCCCCACTCTAGCTGCTGGCAACATTTGTCCTTATGCAGCCCAGAATATCATTCACCTTCTTTACTTGCAGGGAGACATTGCTGGCTCATGTCAAACTTTCCGTCTGCCAGGGTCCCCCAAGCTATTTTGCCACGCTACTTTCCAGCTTCTTGGTCCCCAGTGTGTACATGCATGAATCTATTTGTACACAGGTGAAGGAATTTGCACCTCCCTTTGTTTAACTTCAAAAGGTTTCTTCAGCCCATTTCTCCAGCCTGACAAGGCAGCATGACCCTCTGGTGTATCAGCCACTCATCCCAGTTTTGTGTCATCTGTTGATAGTGTGCTCTACCCCATTATTCAGCTCATTAATGGAGATGTGAAACAGGACTTGACCCAGTGCTGATCTCTAGGATACATGGCTAGACACTTATCTCCAAGCAGAATTTGTGCCTCTAATAAGTAGTTCAATGGTTATGATCCCAGACTATCTTCTGGGCTGTGGACCCAGAGATTCTGGGTTAAGATTTTATCTTAAAACCCAGGCATTGGAGAAAATCTACTCCTCTCTAGTGCACAAGTAAAATTTGGATTCAGTTTTCTATTTTTCTGCATTTTTAAAACCTGTTTAAATTTTCATAAAGATACTTCGGCCATAGACATCTATGGTCCAGCCTTAAGGCCTGTGATTGATCAAGTTTGCAAGCATTGATTAAAAGCTGATTAAAATAGGATAAAAAAGTTGAAATATATATGTTAAGGCATATATATGTTATGATAACCTAAGAAAAGCATCATGAGGACTTCGACATCAACTTGCCAAAACTCTAAAATATAAACAGCTGAAATAAAGGTAACTGTAACTAAACACAGATGAAAAAAAAAAAAAAAAGCTAAATAAAAAAGCTTAATAAAAAGCTAAAAATAAAAGCTTAAAAAATAAAAAAGGACCACAAAATAACATGTTCTATAAAGAGAGCTATTATTCTGAACTCACTTTTTGGAAGAGAGGAATAGCATATAAATGTATATAAGATGAGAAATCAAATGAAAAATACATATTGATAAACTGTACCAAAAAATTGTAGATTTTGACAGATTGAAGTTACTGTGAGAATGACTGACTGGAATAAGAATTACTGAACACATAAATAGGATTTTGTATATGTGTCAGTCTCAGATTTTCTGCTATTTTTATTTTATTCCACTGTGCAGAATGTCTTGAATGACCAAAATTATCTAAAGCAATTTAAAGACCTATTTAGGAAGCAGTTTACAAGGTGGAGTGAAATTTATGTTGAGCAAACTTGAAAGGCTTTGGAGGTTTGATTCAGATAAGCATACAAAATGTGAATATTTATTTGAACCTATTTAACTTCTTGCAGCTTGTTTTTTGTTCTGTATCCAAATGACTATTTCAAAGCTATATTGGATGAATATTTGTAAAAAGAATTTTTGCAATAACAGCTTTTAAAGTGTTTGCACTTGAGCTGGAAGGAAATGTTTTCCTTTTTGACAGTGAAGTATTACTCTATATCTGTAAAATACTGATATGCCACAGAATCCCAGAATAAACTTAATTGGAAAGGATCCACAAGGATCATCAAATCCAGCTCCTCCACAGCACCATCCCCAAGGGCCACACCATGTGCCTGAGAATATTGTCCAAATGCTTCTTGAACATTCAGGCTTGGTGCTGTGGCCACTTCCCTGGGGAGCCTGTTCCAGTGCCCAACTACCCTCTGGGTGAAAAGCATTTCCCTAATACCCAACCTAAACCTCCCCTGACACAACTTCAGGCTACACCTTCGGGTCCTGTCACTGTTCACCACGAAGGGGAGATCAGTGTCTGCTCCTCCTCCTCTGCTCACAAGGAAGTTTTCAGCACTGTTTCCCCTCTTCTCCAGGCTGACCAGACCAAGTGACCTCAGCCACTTCTCATATGGTTTCCCCTCAAGGCCCTTCACCATCTTTGTTGGCCACCTTTGGACATTCTCTAATAGCTTTATGACCTCACACTGTGGTGCCCAAAACTTGAGTGCCCTTGAGTGCCCCCAGGTGCACTCAAGGTGAGGGTGCACCAGTGCAGAGCAGAGCAGGACAATCCCCTCCCTTACCTGGCTGGTGATACTGTGCCTGATGCCCCCCAGGACAGAGTTGTCCCTCCTGGCTGCCAGGGCACTGCTGGCTCATGTTCAACTTGCCAGTGACCAGGACCCCCAGGTCCCTTTCCATGGCACAGCTTTCCAGCATCTCATTCCCCAGTCTGTCTGTACATCCAGGTGCATCCACCATTCCAGGTGCAGAATCTGGCACTTTCCCTTGTTGAAATTCACAGATTTTTAGGAATCCAGCTGGAACAGCAGATCCCACACAGTTTCAGGGTCAGCTGAGAGTTGATCATTCTCACAATTATGGTCCTGAAGTTCAGGATACTGAGACCCCCTTTGGTCTGTCATCTGTGTTGCAGCAGGGGTAAAGAATGCATTAATCACTTCTGCCTTGTCCATGTCCCTATTTGTGAGGTGATCATTCTCATCCTGTAATGGGTTGATCTTATGTTCACACTGCCTGTTGCCATTAATATAATTGAAAAAGCTTCTTTTTATTGTCCGCCAGAATTATGGCCAATTTCAACTCCAGCTGAGCTTCAGATGCATGAATTTTGTCCCTACACTGACAAACAGCATCTCTGTATTCTTCCTGTGTCAGCTGACCTTGCTTCCATTGAGCATACACCTTCCTCTTTTGCCTTATTTCCAAGAAAGGATCTCTGTACAGCCAAAGCAGCCTTCTGCCTCATCTGCTTGACTTGAGACATTTGGGAGTTGCCTGGTTCTGTGCCCCTGGAATGTAATGTTTAAAAAGTGAGCAGCACTGATGGACCTCAGCATCTGCAAAACATTTTCCCTGGGGACTTTATTTACCAGTCCCTTGAGTATGAGGAGAAGTCTGTTCTCCTCATGTCCAGAGTTGAGGTTTTGCTTGCACTTTTCCTCCTGTCAACAATGGGTTTTTAACTCGCTTACTTTGAGATCGCTGTGGCCAAGATGTCTGGCAAGCAAAATCCTCTCTCTTGACAAGCAGCAGGTCAAGAAGGATCTCTTTCCGAGTTGGCTGCCTTAGGACCTATTCCTTAAATTCGTTATCCAGGTTTTTAGGAATCTTCTGGCCTGGTTTGTGCCAGGTGTGTTGTGCTCCCAGTTAATTTATGCCAAGTTGAAGTCCCTCATTAGGACAAGGGCAATTGGCTCAGAAGCTTCCCTTAGTACCTCAAACAATAATTCATCAGTGTCATTGTCCTGGCTAAGAGGTCTACAGCAGACTCCTGTGATATCATTTGCATTATTTTTTTGCCCTTCATTCTTATCCAGAGGCTCTTAACTGCGCCATTGCCAACTTTGTCGTAAAGATAAGAAAAAAATTTAGAAAACAGAACGGAGACAAAGAGCCAAAGAGCCAACGGAGAGAAAGATACCATCAAGTACTGAAAAGTGGGGGGAGAATTACCCAGGGTATAAATAGTGTAGGCTTAAAGTCTCTGTCTTATTTTTTATGGGATATGAATGTTGCTAATTGACCATGGAATTAATCCACAATAAAAAGTTTTATCTCTCAAAACTAACCTTTGAACAAAAATGCACATGAAAAGTAATATTGAAAAAGTTTTAAGATGAATTCTTGCAGGTATTCACTGATAGGAACGTGTCCTAAGGATTCAAAAACCACCAGTGTATAGAATTAACTGAAGATAAGACTTATGTGAACACTAGGCTATTTCTGTGTGCTGTGTTGAACATCAGTTGTGGAAAAAGGCTTAGAAACTATTCGAAGAGATCAAGTGAGACAATACTTTGAAGGACTCGGGTTGATTAGGAGAAGAAAATATGCATTTAAGAAAAAAAGAAATTTGTTGGTGAGTTTTATTTCCCTTCTAAAGAAAACCACTATAGCTTCTAAGTTGAAGAGAGAAAACTGGAATTTTACCATTTGAAATATTTTGGTAAGATTTACATTACAGATGTAGAAGTTTTATATTAATAAATAACTGAAACAATAGAATTATTCATTGGCTAAAGGATAATTAAAAAAGAAGATTCTTACTGAAAAGAAAGTGTGAGAGCTTCACTAAGATCTTTTGTCCATGCAGTCATTTTAGTGTATTACAGGACTCTGAGACTAGCTGAGCCTCAGCAGGACCAAAGAGAGGCACAAGGGGTAGATATGTACTGTTGAGATTAGGGAATGAGACCTCTCATCTCATTTCATCATTTATAGAATAAGTTAGACAGAGATTTTTCTGTTACCAGAAAATTGTATTGACTCCTTTAAACTTCCTTACTTTTGAGAATTTTCAGTAGGTTTTAGCATGCGTTTGATATTCAGGAGTCACTCTTCAAGCTCAGTGATTGGAGAGATGTCATGTTGTATTATTTCTGTGTCCTGAGTAGATGAGCAAGTGAGCAATGTTTGTGTGGTGCTGCTTACTTGTGCTGCTACAACTGTTGGACCAAATGAACATAAAATGACTTTGTGCCAAAAAGACTTGGCTTTCTCACTTTCTTGCAAAGAGTAAAGGACAGAGTTATCACATGAAATCTTGTATTGTTTAGACGTGTTAGGCCATGTTGTGGACGTCCACAAATTATTAAAGTTGAACTTCAGTTGTCAAATTAGAAAAATTTAAGAACAGGGTTTGTGTTCTATTTTCCTCATTTTTTTAATTATGTCTGATGCTTAGAAATTCACCATCCTTCTTTTGTAAATTCTCTATCATAGAAGACAAGGGAACAAAAAAGGAACAGAGCACCAAAGCTAACACAAAACTGTAAACCTGTAGAGACAAAAGTTGTAGATAAGTTCCGATATGTACTGAAATAATAGTCCACAGCAGTGGAGAAATTAAACATACAGGCTACAACCTTCTAAAAGTGTCTTAATCTAATGTTGGAATAACATGATTGTTAGTGAATTCAGCTTTATTCCTTGTTCATTTGTCGTCTTATTAAGTTGAATGCATATCTAGGTCATGTATCATTGTATTTTGTTCATAAAATGGAACTTAAAAACAGTTATCGCCTCTCTAGATAGTGTTAACACCAGCACACACATTTACATTTGTATCTTTTAGCTTAAAATGTTCATCTTGCAGCAAAACATAATTGGAAGAATACACATGTAATGAAACATAAACTTTAAGGGATTTAGAGATTTTAGAGAAGCTAAGATTTTAGTTAGACATAAGCCTTACTAGAGTTAATTAAAATAAATGAGTAGGCCTTGATGAAGTTAAGAGTTATTAGTGAACTAATAATTGATTGCTTGTCAACACAATGTTTAGTTGGCTGGGTTTATAATGAAGAATATAGAAACTGACAAATAGCTTTTAGGAACATAAAGACAATTGTGGGCCTCCTCTGTTCTGAAACCAATTGAAGACAGGGAATGGGAATTCTACCAAGGTTTCATTTGTCATATTTGCATTGAAAAGGTAGAAAGGTCAGAATGAGGAAGACTTCATTTACTTCCTCATTTTGGGACCCCTCCCCATGAAAGGGACCACCAACCCATTTCAAGGAACAAACTACGCATGTTTAATAGCTTTTGGAATGATTAGCATATGAAGCGAGAAATGGGATGTACCAAAATTATGAATATGTATTTGTATTTTGGGTATTCAATTCTTGTGTGGATAAAAGGACTCTGTAATCATCTGAAAGGTGTGGTGTGTATTTGGGAGCTATCCTGCACGCTGCCCAGCATCACAATAAACATACACTTTCTAACTTTAAACTGTTAGAGAGTTTTTGTCTGTCACAGTTGGATATCGGTGCTAGATCAATATCCATATTTCTTTAATAAATCAGTTAGAATGGAATTTTTTTTTCCAAACAGGGAAAAAACCCAATCAATGATGATACAAAATGATTAAGGTATTGAGATAGGAAACCCACAGTCTTGTTTCTCTTCCGAATTATGAATAGCAGAGACATAAGTCAGCGTATGTTTTATCTAGAGAGAGTTCTGACTGTAGGGCTATTGGCTATCCAAGCCTCTGTTTACTTCTAACACTACATAGTTTGCAAATACTACTGGCTTGTGTGATTTTCATCTTTTTTCCCCATTAATGAACAATATTTTCAGCTTTCAGAAGCAAGAATTTTTTTTTATGAAAGTAAAAGTTGCCTTGCCAGTCCTAAGCATACTAACACCATATCATTACAGTAATTAGTTTAAGAAAAAATGGCTCCAGGAGTGACAAGTTGTTCAAGTTTAAAACATGACTAAAACAATTTCAGAGTGTATTACTGTATCAGTATTAGTTTGCAAAAAACTGATAGCAAAGCTTGCCTTTCCCCCACATTTCACAAGAGCAGTCACAGGATAGAGAGAGAGTCTGCAGCCAACATGCTTTAATCTATGTGAAAGTAAAAATGGATTTTGTGTCTGTCTATCACAGAAACATTATAGAGTTGGCTTTTTTCTTCTGAAGGATTTTCATTAGGAGTTCAGAATAATAGGTCAATGTTCAAAATATCCCACAACTGCAATGCATTTTTCAAAGATGTGGCTTAGGATTGAAATTGTGTAATAGTAGTGTAATGATGTGCTCGCTTCAAGTTTTCAGGGTCATCTTTTCTTTTTGCCAGGTCATTTGTAGAACTCATAGGCATGAGTGGTTAGCGTAAATCAGAATATGCTTTGATAATGAAAGGAAAATTCAAGAAAATCAAGAGTTTTACACGAAGGCATAATTTTTTGGCAAGTTGCTTTGATTATATACTTTTGATTGGCAGGTGGGGGTTTTTTTGTAATTTGCATCAGAGATTACTTATTTTTTCTCTAATAAAAGAATTGGCTATAAACCCTACTTTTAATTTTTTTTCCCCACTTACCTAACTACATTATTTAAATTTTAGTAAAATATATATCCCCTTGTTTTAAATTCGTATTTCTTTCAAGTTTGAACAGAATTAAACAGCCAAAGTTTTCAGTAACAGAAAAAAAAAAACAGATAGATGGGTGTCACTTCTGTGTTACTGGTATGAGAAACATTTGCATCTGTAAATCTCTTCTGATCAATTTACTGTTAAATAATAGAAAGGATTCGTAGCTACACAGATATTCTACAGATGGATGTTTGAAATTCAACAATTATGCATTTATTTCAGTTTTCCTTTTTGCTTCTGGTTTCCATTGTTTTGGCTTTATTATTTTTTGTAATGATGAGAATCCATAGCATTGTTGTTAAATACACTGATAGATTTTTATTTATTTTAAATTCCATATAATATTGAAAAGGAGACAGAGAGATGGGCAACAGCTGTTGGCAAGACATATACAGTATATTTTACTGCAAAACCAAGCAGGTAGTATAGGGAAAGCATGATGGGAAAAGCTAGACAAGTTGAGTATACCTATAAGATATAAGAAATTAACTTTTCCTTTTAATCTGTTCCCTAAGGGTGATTGCAGGATGTAAAGATTTCTCAGTGTGTTGGCTTTTGTGGTTTAGTTTAAGAAGCTAAACAATTTGTAGAATTGGTATTAAAGAAGATTATTTAAATTTCCATTTAGCATTCATAGCACACCACTTAAAAAAGTTGTATGAATTAACACTAAGTCAAATATTTTGCTATTAATACTTAAATAATTACTACAATGAAATATTTTTGTAATTATCAGAGCTTCATCTTGTAGAGAAGTATCTGAAAGGTCCCTTAAAAGCTCATTTTTGTTTGGAAAGTAGAAATGTGAACTGGGAAGAATGATTGTCCAAAAATTATAATCATAATTAACTCTAGTTCTCAGTTTAAATATATTGAATATAATAAATACATTCAGTTATATAGCCACAAAGTCATGTTACTTTTAGCATTATGTAAAAATTGCCACATTGAACATTGTCCTTAAAATTACAGTACTGACACATTGGTTTGTTCATATCATTAAGAAACAGATAAAAGCAAAAGACGTAATTCTAAATTCAGAAAATAATAATTTTCCAAGATTATAATAATAATTTCCAAGATTTGCACCAGTTCACTGTTGTGTTGGGCTTATGTGGCCCGATTTTGATTACAGAGGATTACAGAGCTCCTGTGAAAAGCTGCCAAAAGCATCCCCTGTGCCCAGCAGACCCAATGCCAGAGAGCTCCTGCATTGATGTGCTGCTGGCCAGGGCTGAGCCAATCAGAAATGGTCATAGCACCTCTGTGATAAAGGAGAAAAAAGTTGTTGCACAGGTGTAAGTGCAGTCAGAGAAGATGAGAGTGGGAATATGAGAGGAACAATTCTGCAGACACCAAGGTCAGGGCAGAAGGAGGGGAGGAGATGCTCCAGGCACTGGAGCTGAGATCCACCTGCAGCCCGCAGAGGGGACTCATGCCAGAGCAGGTGGATGCCAGAGAGGAGGCTGTGAACCCCTGGGAAGCCTGTGCTGGGGCAGGCTCCTGGCAGGGAGCTGCAGACCCATGGAGAGAGGAGCCCGTCCTGGAACAGGTTTGCTGGCAGGGCTTGTGACCCTGTGACAGACCCACTACAATGTTTCCTTATTTTACAAAAAAGCTGAAAATTATTATCTCTTTATTTAAACAAACTCTGTGGAGAAGAATGTGTGTTTTTAAAAGCTAAGGTCATTCTAATGATTAAACCATATTCCCCATGTGATTTAACTTCCATTTCATTGAAACAAATAGACTTTATGAAGATATGTAGAAAAGCAGTATATGTTTAGTTCTATCTTTCCATCAGTTTTCATATTTAGAGGACTAGAGGCTAGAGCCACCAAACTGGGCTTGCTCCCAGCACTTCAGAGCAACTCACATATTAAAGTTATTGTGGGCTGACTCCAGACGGGCAGGCCACACTCTAGTGTTACTTTTAAGCTGTATTTTGAAGCTGAGGATTGACTGGAAAACCTGGTCATATTCCATTGTACTTGCACTGGGCAAGGGGAATGCAGAGTTTTGAAAACTCCAGAAAACCCAGCCATCTACTTTGTTGAATATTTTCCCATTACAGAAACTGTTGACAAAAGATTCAGGTGCACAAGATGGGTGTCAGGTATATGCCAGGAACAGAAAATATCAGAATTGATGCTGAAGATGAGAGGGTTCTCTGAAAGAGGAAATAGTGCAAAAGTGCTGTTGAATTTTCATCTACAACAGCAAATACACACCAAGAGAGCCTATCTATGTAGTATACCCCTGTCCATAATACTTCATGATCAGAAAGTCTCAGAAATAACTGAAAGCCACCAGCATAAGAATTCTGTGATGTATTGCAAAAGTCTCATGATTTATATTTTATTATTTGGAAAATGAAGAAAGAGGTTTTGAGGAAATTTTGTGCCTCTGGAAGCAGGGGAGACACAAGTTCCTTTACCCTCATCTTACTCTTTTTGAAGATTTTTTACTACATCTTATGAAAGTGATATGGTAAATCCTCATGTCACAACTTGCAGGAATCCTTTTGTTCCTATACACCATAGCCTGCACTCCTCCGCAATTGAGAAGTTTAATGTACTGATATTTGCAAGTGTAAAGAGTGTGGTATCTCCTGGGAGAGATGAAAGTTGTATTCTATTAGATCCTGATGATGAATCATTACAAGTAGGGAAAAAAAAAATATTCACTCCATTAAATTTTCACACACACTGTGTTTTTAATTTAATAAACAACTATGTAAGGACATATAAAAATATGTTTATTATTTTGCAAGAGAATGAAAATTATTCTTTCAGAAACTAGTTTTGCTAGTTTTATAACATTAATCATATTTCACCAGGTTTCTAGAATTTTAGGTGTCATACCTTAAATTACTAACAATGAACCCTACAAAGATACTAGTGTTTATTGTGCTGTTTACTCTAATCTCTGTGGCAAATGAAACACTGGTATAAAAACAGCCACATTTCCATTTTTCATCAAATATGTTGTTGATATTTAGAAGTAGGTGGGCATACTTCACATTTAACAAATGATCAGTAGGGTAATTTTAATGGCAAATACATCTCTGTGTGGTCTGCCATTTTCCAGGCAGAGCATTTATCGCTGTCAGCACTGCTGTGAATTTCAGTACATCAGCTAGACAAAACTGAACTCAATCTTTTACCTGCCTTGGGAAATATCCAACACATTTCTGATTTTCTCTTAAAATGCAGTTGACTAGGATGCAGTGCATCTTAAATTAGCAAGGGTTCATCAAAGAATAATTGTTGCCACTCTGACCCCATGACTCTTTCCCAGTCAGTACGCCTAGTCACATTCCTTTAAAGCATGCTGTGCCACAAAGAATCTGTGTGTCTGTGTGTGTGAGACAGGACAATACTGCTGTTCTGACAGCTGTGGAAGGACACACACATCAGAACTTTATTGACATGAAGCTGTTCAGAAGAATTTCCTGCCATGCTTTCATTTTACATAAAAAATGCACATTTTTGTAGTCTAATATACTTTTGTACAATTTTTTAATTTTTTTTTAAATTCTGCTTTGTACAAAAAAAAAAAAAAAAAAAAAAGGATACCAGGTGAGTTATGCTTTGAAATATGTTCTCACAGATATACAAAACCACTTTTAATAATTTCTGCTCCCATTCACATCAATGCAAATTCCAAGTATCCTCTCTATTAGGCCTAGGTATAAACCAAGCAAATGTTGATACCAGGCTGCAGCTGCAGCCTCGTCTTTCCCCTTGTGAACAGCTGAATACTGTGAGTGGTGTGAGCTACTGTCAGCATTAGGAGTTCCATGCAGGGAAAGAGAAGAAATGTAGAGAAAGATAATAAAATAAAATTTCTGATTACATTGAGTTGTTAGGTACTAGCATGGATCCTTGCTATGTAACTGTTATGGATCATTGCTCCTAAGGGCAGCAGAAAAAGTCTTAGCTTGTAGGGCCTCTTTGTCCCTCATTAGCAGAGTTCAGAGGTTAGGAGCTAGAAAAACCCCGAGATTCATTCCAGTTCTAGCTGAATTTGAGTTCAGTTTGTTCAGAAATAAGAGCAAATTCTGTTCATGGACATGGACACTGGAAAGGGAGCAAAAGCGTGGAAGGATGTCTGTATCATTGCTTTGACACTGAAGTACTTGAACTTCCACCTGTTGGTTTTGCTTCTGCATAATATAACAAGGTTTCTTTTTGTCCTTCATCACTAATCATAATATTTTTTCCTGACTTATGGGTTGCAGAAAAAGAACAGAAAAAGAGCAATGCATCACTTGGGTCCTGCAGTGTTACAGAGCAGCATCAATTCTTGATTTATCACCTTTCATTAGATTGGAATTTTAAAAAAAATACAAATAGCTATGAGAAAATGGGATAAGACAAATGAAGGTGCGGGCAATAGTAGTTTTTCTCTACATTCTTGGCTTCAGATATTTAGTATTCTGCCCATAGTTCCAGTCTTTTATCCTGCCTGCCTCCTGTTTCTTGTTTTTCTGGCATTCAGCCTTACTTTGGCTGAGCTGATAAGAGGCAGCTGGCACAGAGGCTTATTTGCATCTTTCTCCAGCTCTGCAGTGACTCAATGTGGAAGGTAACAGCTATGGAGGTAGAAAAACTTGGGATAAACTAAGATTCTAGAGGAAACGCAAAGGAGAGAATAAGTAATTAGATGGAAAGCAAAGTCAGCATGGGCTACAGAGATCAATGATTCTGAAAATACACTGTGAGGACAATAACACTCTTAAGACCTCCAGAGAGGGAGACTGATTCTCTGCAAAAATGTTCCAAAGAATGGTAGAATAGATGTGGTGAAGGATAAGGGATTTATCTGGGAAAGAATTCTTAGGTTGGGGATTTTTTAAGATTGTTAAAATTTTAATTAATAATCATAAAAGCAACAATACAATGATGGTCTTATTTTTCAGTTTATATTTGTCTTTAACATAAAGGTAGCAAATATATTAAAAAAATTTGGTAAATGTATCTATGATGAGTAGAGGAGAAATAAGTTCTCGACATACATAGCAATTTGCAGTATTTTATAATCTGCAGTCTAAAATACTTGTTTTCATTTCTGGTTTTGTTGGCTTTTAAATGAAGAAAGATTTTTTAATGTGCCTACATTAATTATTTCTCTGTCTTTCTGTCTATGGTTTGCTCCTTACTCTATAAGGAAAAGCATGCATAAATGTTATTTAAACTCTTAAAAGTGTGGAATGTCCTAAAGAGCAGGAATTACAAAAGTGAATGTTTGAATAATGAAAAAAATGCAGCCACATTTCTTATATTTCTCGTATGATTTCTTCCTAAATTATTTATAGTAAGACTTGAATACCAAGAACCAGGAAAGTTTGTTTCTAGTCATGATTTCACTTATCAAATCACTGCATAAGTTAGAAACATATTTGATTCCCAGCTGATTGCTAGTGTCCTTAGTTTTGATTGGGGACGCTTGTTTTGCAGGTATATGTCAGAGAAATACTTAAGCAGAAGCAGAAATTGATCCTTTAAGATGACTAAGAATAAGCCTTATCTTAGCATGTTGAAATTATATGATAACATAAAAAATGCTTCTCTAGATCAGATCAAATGGTCCACCAAGTTCAGTGACAATAATGTAATGCTTAGGGAAGGCCCACAAATCTGACCAATACCTGATATTCCTTTTTCTTATGCTTCTTCACAGTCATTAGATTAATGATCCTGTCTGGTCTCTTCATCATCTGGTTTACAAGCCTATTTCTGGGGTTTTTTTCAATCCCTTTCCAGCTGATTCCATCTACCTCCACAATCACCCATAGAAAGAGATTCCAGAAAATTTCTGCCCACCGTGCAAAGAAATATATTCTTTCACCTATTTTAAGTGGATCTCCTGGTACTCTCTAATTAATTAGTGGCTATTCTCTAATTAAAGGGTCAGATAATTAGGTGACTAACTGTTCCATGTTCATCTTACCCATTTCATTAATGAATTTGAAACCATGATCTTACCTCATTCTTCTCTACAAACAGAGGGGTGCACCGTTGTTTTTATTTCTCTGTTTGAAGAGGTGAGAAGCCCTTCATCATGTCAGATGCCCTCTTTGTGATTATTCTGTCACCAGGAAAGCCTTTTTGAGATACAGAGAGCAGCAGTACAGGTGCCACTACGAAACCTGCACAATTTAAAGCTTTTCAGAGAAAAGTACTGATGTTTCTTCCTCTCTCAGGAGAGGAAAAGAAAGATAGAAAAAAAAAAGATATTTAATAGTCACTCTACTTAAAGCTAAAGTTTGACAGTACTAAATGGGACTTGAGAAAGAGAACATAATAGAGCAAAAATAAATTTTAGTTTGTCATAAAATCTGTACAAAGTGTGATTATGTAGTTATTCTGATTGCACATAAGAATAGTTTTCCGTGGATAGGCAATATATGATTACTCACATGAGAACTAAGGCTGCAGATTTTGTGGTTGATCTGAATACTCTCTCCTTTCTGTGTTTATAACTGCCAGTTATTTTGTCACAGAAAATTTTGGGATCAGACAGTACCACAATGACAGACAGTGTATCTTGTACTTCACTACAGAGTAATAAGAGTTCAGCAAGAGTGTAAATTACCAGGATATCAAGAAAGGGTTTTAGAGTTCAGAAAGACTGTTCTCCTCAGAGACAGAAATAAGTGTTACTGAGGCTCCGATATCTTCAACTGATAAGAGTCAGGAAAGTTTCGTACAACTCTCACAGTAATAGATGATGTTATGGAACTGTCATTAGAAAATCATTGACATTCTAGCCTTCCCCTAAGTGTGTCTGATAATTTTAATGAGATCCTAAGTAAGTTCTAGCATGAATAAAAATAACGGGGGTTCACATTACCACATGTGATTCTATTTCTGCAGTCAGAGTCTAAAAAAATCAAATTACACACATAATTATGTATGCTATTATTTTGTCAAAAAAAGAGGAAAAAATCCAAGCACCGCCCCTCCCCTCCCCTCAAAAACTCTGAATTCCCAGCCTGACTAGAAAATATACAAAAAATATTTTCCAAAGTATTTGACTTCTTGTGATCCAAGTCTGGAAGAAGGAAGCAAAAATGAGTTTTCTGAGGAATTTCAGAAGGCTTTGTTTTATTGTTTCCTTGTTACAAGTATGATATTTTAAAATTATTTATAAAAATATGCTTCTTGTATGTAACATCTTCTCAAGAATTTCTTATTCATCAGAAAATCTTATGAATTGGACTACTCTTTCTTCATGACTGAAATTTTCAACAAGACTTCTGCATTGTTGCAATTCTCTCATGACACATTACTACGTTCCTTGCAGCACAGCTTTTAACATGAGAGCACTGAGACTCTTGTTATGTAAAGATGATGTTTAGTCTTGTTATGTGTCAGGAACAATTTTTTTTCAGTTTGCTGAATGCATTTTAGCTGTTTTATTCCAGAGTCATGAATCTTTTGTCTTAGGTAATCTACTGTCTTTTGTGCTTAGACAGGTTTTCTTGGGTTTTTACATAAACTTCATATGGTTATTTGCTGACACTTTTTGTGCAGCCTGAAACAAAATGTTGTCACTTACTGTTTTAATGTTCTTTTCATCTTCATCTGTAATAATAGGATAAATTTTGATTTTCTCCTGTTCTGAAGAAAATATGACACAGGACCCTTCCTGGTTTTTTCTTTAGCTCTTGCAGGAGAGGCAATTCTAAATCACAGAGGTGGCTGGTAGACAAGGAATGAAATGTTCCACCTCACACAAGTCTAAGGTAAGCCACTTTCAGAGCTATGTAAATATTTGTGATTTGATGTTCCACTCTTGAAATCATGGGTTAGGTTTATGTACTTGGTAGAAAGAAATTCTCTTCCAAAGTGAAGTGGACAGGGAAAATAAAGAGCTGCTTTTCGAGACATGATATCCTTCATGTAAAGATGTTCAAAGCAATAAAAGAATAATTCTTTTTCTTGGTGATTTGTAGCACAGTAAAAGGTGGGAACACCAGAGATGGAACACACCCAATTGTTCAGTCAGTAGATTCTTGGTACAAAATATCTCTGGGTATAAGTGCTACTAAAAACATATAGGGCTCACACTCATACTTCATGTGCACTGACAAACTAGTGGCACAATTGCTACTACTACAAATTATTACAGATCTGGAAATAAATCACATCTTTGCAGTAGAGATAAGGGAAAAGAAGATCTGAATGTCTCTGTTCCTTTTTTTTTTTTTTTTCAATTTCCTTTAAATATACATTTTCCACAATTTTAACTTCTATTTAGTGACCTATAACCTCATCTGTTTTCAAGGGCACTTCAATTTAAGAGCAGCAGTAACAGCAACAGGAATAGCAGAAGTAGCAGCAGCAGGGATTCTGCTTGTGAAGCTATGAGAAGTATTTCAGTAATGAAAGGGATAATTTTGGCTCCCTGCCTCTGCTGTAATTGAAAGTCTAAGATAGTGCCTTTTTCATTTAACTTTATTGCTTGAGTTCAAATTGTTGCATAGAAGGGAAAGCCATGCTAGAATAATGTCTCTACTAGTGCTTTCCTGTACATTCACCAGTTTGAAACCTAGCATTAAAGTTAAAAGGAAGAGCAATTAGACATATTCAATTATTAAAAAGGAAAAAAACCTATAATTATAAATTTCAGTAATGAAAAATAATTGCTTACCAAACATTTACTTACTAGTTCTTATTACCACATTATCTCCAGTGAGCTGGGAAACAAGCACCATGGTAAGACAATTGTCCAGGTAATTTGTGCTGAATTAAAACAGAAAACGTTTTCACTATTCATTGCAATTACTTGTAAATTAATGGCTAAAGGTGTTCCATCCTCTGACCAAGCATAACCTTAAATCTGCAAAGTGTTGAAGTATTTTCATTTTCTACTGCCTCAATTGCCAATGAAGATATGTAGTACGTTACACAGTACTCTGATAACAACTATTCTTGTACATTTTATATGTTTTTCATGGTTTATATATTTATACATTTTAATATCGTTTTCAAACTTTCTTTTTTCTGCTGATCTGATATTTGAGTCTCTACAACAGTATACATGTGAAGAGAAATACAATGGGATTAAACATTCTAAATACATCTGAAATATTACGTTCATAATTTGCAGTTATTTGTATCACTGTGGGGAAGAAAAAAGTGATTTTGAAAATAGATACTAATTATGGATTTGAGAACTATGTTTACTGTCTTATAAGAAACTGCAGATTCACAATGCTCAATCTTCCTCTCTTCTTGACACGGCATCAGTTGGCTTCTGTTGTCAGAGTAAAACTCATGTAGATATTCTGCAGTGATAAATCTATTAAGTCTAGCTTTATCCCTATCAGTACTTATATTATTGTATTTCAAATAAAATTAAAGGAGCTACTGTGGATTTACCTCCTTTAAAATTAGAGAAAAAATTGTCTTTGTACTTAATTAATGGGTGTGGAGGGGGGTACTCAAAATTTTACATCAAAATTCAAAGTAAGAAATACAGGGAAAGAATCTTCAAGTTCATGAAATAAAAAAAGCTATCAGCAATCTTATTCATCCTCTCCTGCCTTCATGAAAAGTGGCCGTGCCCTGTCTGTTTTTCATATTTATATATTTTATTAGCTGCTCAGGAGTGTAAACTATTTTTAATAGGTGGATATTTCTAGTATGTATAAAGGGATAGAGACTAATTTAGACTTTCTATTCTATATCAGTTAAAGGTTTTTTGAGTCAATACCTGTCTAATTCATGTCCTGTCAGGCATCCTATGCTAGTGTTAAAGAGCTGTCATGGAAACACAGAAGCAAAGACAAAAGAGGAGAACAAACTGAGTATCACTGTGATGTCATGTGGTGGAGAAGATCTCTGACTAAGCTGAGATTGTGGGATTTCATTGCTGTGTAGTCATTAGATTAATCAAAGCTAGAGATGAATTTGGTTTGGGTACAAACAGAACAGGGGAGTGGGCATTATTAACTAATAACTGTATGAGTTCAAACTGATCTGCATAATGTGAGTCCTTGGATAAAATGTTTATTTATATTTAACATTTTGGTTATCTACTACGTATCCTGTAATAAAACATTTTATATTCTTATGAGCTATTTTGTCTCTGTTCACAACTTTGTGCAATAGTTCCACTTGTATAATCCAGTTCTACTTGGATTATACTTTGATGTGCATGTGAAAGCATTTCCATGTCACTATTTAACATCAAAGACAACGACACCTGTCTCAGAGCAACTGCTTCCTAACCTTACGCAGCAGAGTCCACCGAATTTCAAATTATTGGGCAAATACACACAGTTTACCCTAAGTCAAATCTCTTTCCTAATCATCCTAAAAGATTCAGTAATAGTGAAAAAAATATATGTTTGTAGTTGTATTTTTTATATACTTACTCAGCTCTGTTATGATAAGGAAGTTGGTAAAGAATGGCATCAAAATTAACCTTTATTTCTGTATTAAAGAACTAGTGCTCTGTTGCCACAGATCATAAAAATGGGGTGAGACTTTTGACACATCTTGTCATTTCTACCCTAAATATTCTAGAAACCTAGTTAATTGAAATTCATGAGGAATTTTATTGCCTATGGCATTGGGGTTGGAACTAGATTAACTTTAAGGTGCTGTCCAACCCAAACCATTCTGTGATTCTATGATCTAATGATAATTTTTTTAAGTTCCTTCCAGGCAGATCAAATTAAATAATTTTCATTGCCATTAGAAGGTAACATCTTGCCTCTACTGTGCTGCACAGTAAAGAATATTCCCTGCAGTGTCCTTAAAGAGAGATATGAGATAGCAAATCTGATTTCTACTTGCTTTATTTGCTGTTTTGGCTCCAGCACAGTATATACAAGTAAGAAAGATTTTTTTTCTCCCCACTATATTTTATCAGGTAAGATTTAGAGACTCCAAGTGTTGTGTCCAATTGAATGACTCTCGGGAAAGTATAAAAATGGAAATTATTTAGATTTGTTTGAAAAAAGATTCAGTTTTCCTGGATATCCCAAATTTCCATTAAATCTGAAAAAACCAGAAAATTATGACTGTATAATTAAAAAAAGGGAGCTGACACATGGTTTAATTTCAGGAGAATGAAAATATTCTCAGTTCTGAAAAGCAAGCAGAAATGAGCAAATAGTAGAATAGTTTCTTGAGTATCCATTAAAATTTAAACTGTTGGGAAGCCTTAGCTTTCCTTACACAGTGGAATGCTAAATCTCTGTTGATAAGGGAAACAATGTGAAAATTAAAATCATTAATGTAATTATAGAACTCATGCAATTATATAGGAAGACATTTCATAATATAGAAATGTAATCTTTGTATATGTACCGAACGCAGCATTTGCATATCAACTTTGCTGAGGAATTTGATGTTAGGCTATCTGTAAGGTACATGAGGTTTGCCCCACCACGGCCCCTAACAGGCAAACAGAAACTATTTTGCCGCTATCGTAAGTGTCAAAGCTATTTTTAACTGGAAAGGATGCATATTCTGTGTTCTTGATAATATTCTGTGAATGTAGGAATGTAGGAAGGGTTTGTTAAAAACGTGATGAAATTGTACTCAATGCAGACTGAAATCAGAAAATATGCTTGATATAAAGGTGGAGAAAATTATTTTCTAGGACAAACTGAGAGAGTGAAATTGTATTGGGGATTGTGATTGTGTGCACTCTGCACGCTGGGGCAAAGCTAGATTGGACATATTCACACACTATACAAAGATGGAATTATTCCAAGATGTGGGCTGAATTTCAGATAGGTTACTCTTTTAAAAGAATGATCTTTTCTTTCCTATCCTATCACTTCAACTTCTGGACATGAAGTTGCAGTCTTGGTGAGAGCAGCACAGTTGAAATGCACATAATAATAGGTATACTTCCTTTATTCAGCAAGATATAGAGGTCAAAAATGTTGTTTATGCTGGATGGATGCTTACAAACTTAAGCTTTTCCTTATGGAACAGTTTTGACAGCTGAGATTGGTTCAGCTCCATGACATTCAGAAATGCATCAGTACATGTCATATTCTTCACAGCAGGATATTTTATGATTATGTACTGTAAATTACTCTACAAACTGATAGGTATAAAATAATTCTAAAATATTAGGAATGAGGAAACAGAAATCAAATTAAAGAATATTGTGACCATAAAATACAACAATATTATATCCAGGGTAAAAAAAAAAAAAAAAAAAGGCAATTATGCCTCTGTGAATGATTTTATTTGTTCAAGTGAAAATCAGTCTTACAAATAAAAATTAACATTATTTCGTCACATATACCATGAATACAATCATGAATACAATTAAAATTTTATTTTGAGAGAAGTACATTTTCAGAGGCTTTTGTCTCTTCTGATATAACCAAGATGAACCTTAATGATACTCTACTTTCTTTGAGCTTGTAAAGCTTATGTATTCAGCTATATGAGATGTGCAGTGTGTGATGGAGTTATAGTACAGTGTTTGTCAGTAAGGAATAGTAGTCTTAGGAATGGCTAATTCTGCCAAGTATTCTCTGAGGTGATTAATTGTTACTCCTTATTTCAGTAAGTGACTAATTTATGATGCCAGAGATTTACTGCCTGATGATTTGCATGTGACAAAGTGATTCCAAACTGTACGAAGTTACTTGAATTACAGCAAGGCTGGAGTAATTACAGTGTTATATGTGTGGAATTTCAATGGAAACACTATGGATAGACCCAGGGAAGTGTAGAGTGCTCTTTTTTTTTTTCTCTGTATAAGATGTTGGTGCCATACCTACGTGCATCTGCAAAGAAATAATGATGAAATCAATATAGAGATTTAATTTATTTATTTTGTTTAAATTCAATAGATACTTTGGAAGAAAGAATAATACATTACTTATCAGCTTTCTAAAAGTACAGACTACAAGGAAAAATTGTCTGTTAATTTAGTAAAAAGTGTGGTTAAAAAATGGAAGGAAAACCTACATCCAACAGTTGCTACTCAACGCTCTTGAAATGGAGACTGGAACAGAATGTTAGTGTCAGATATAAAGAGACAAATTTTCTTGTCTCAGCCACATGTTCAGCTTAAAAAACAATGAAAGAGCTTCTACGAAACAATAGTTTTAGTTCTTTACTTATAAAGTCTTTCAGCTACTGCCCAGTAGATAACCTTGATCATATACCCAATTTTGTGTTTTACAGTCCTGTCTTAATCTTTGACTTGGGACTTGAGAAAAATAGATAGTATGCAATCATTTTTTTTCTATCTCAGTTCATTCAAGTCACATTTCCAAGTGGTTTGTTTTGTGGTTTTTTTTTTTTTTTTTGGTTTTTTTTTTTTTTTTTTGGTTTTTTTTTTGTTTTTGTTTGTTTGGTTTTTTTTTGTTGTTGGTTTTTTTTTGTTTTTTTTTTTCCTATAGCAATAAAGAATAGAATTTTTTATTTAATGGGTGAACAAATTTAAAAACATGCATTGGAGAATGCATATTATCTAAACTACTTTTCAGTCTTTCACCTAGAGCAGACAGTGCTTTGAAGAGACAAAACAGAATTTCAAATCTTGAGCTAAATACTGCAAGATTTGGGACAGAATCAGAAGACCCAGAAAATGTTTCTGTTTTTATGGAAAACAAAGTTTGGTAAAAAGAATTCTTCTGCAAATATGATACTTGCCTTATTCTTGTAAGATAAACAGAAAAGACATGCATCCAAAAACATGAATTGATCTTCAACATTTGCCCTTTGAAGTTATTGTGATGAACTAGTAATAGCGTTCCTCACAGAGAATCTACTTTTGATCAGCAGTAGTATATGTCAGGGATTTTTCCTCAAAAATAGATTCCACTATAGAACACCTGTCCAGAACCTTATATGAATATAGCCAGTTTTTCTATACCAAAGCTAAATCAACAACCTGCACAGAAATTTGAAACTAATCCTAAAGTGTGCTACTAAAGTAATGTCTCTGACAATGAAATTTTAATGACTCAAGAGATTTCTTTATTAAACTTTGTAATAAATCAACCAACTTTATATAAGGATCATATTAGGGATTTTCATACTGGCCAAAGTATAAGTAAACCTCTATGTTGTCAGTATTTTTAATTTACATCTTAAATGAGGTGCAACATCATCAGAACTGCTAGTTTGACTTCCCTCTATTTGACTACACAGGACTTAAGTTTCCTTAGATGTATTTGCAGGCATCTCATATATAAAAAGTAGAGAAGCATACGAATTTAGAAGGCAAAAATCATAAGATTTCCTGCCTAATACAAAACAATTTGCACGCAGATAAGATATTTCCATGAACCATTCTAATGCAAGCATATTATCACCTATCAGAACATTGGAATTGCTTCTAATTACAATTTTTTAAATTTAGTAAACTTCATGCCAGCATCCTCATGCTAACAATCTAATGTTTCTCTTTGCAACCAGAAAGTGTTGAAAGTGTTTTGCCTCACTTTTTGTGACTCAAACACTGGTTAGGTTACATTAATAATTATTTTGTAAAAAAGGGCTATTTTTGTTTACTTTCTCTCTAGGACTAAAAGTAGAATCTTAATATAGAAGGTTGTTTTTTTCCCTGGTGACAATCAACACAAATACATATGGGAAAATTCTTCTAAAATCACTGTAGATAAGGGAGGGTAATGTTTCATGAAGACATGACTATTAGCAGGTACAGAGCTTTGATGAAGAACAGCAAGTGAGAATATTAAATTAATGGGAAGAACTGATTCAACCTTATCAGGACATTTTTGCTTCTTTAATTTGAATTCAGAACTTGTTTTTCTGAGGGACTAAATTTCATTTACTTAGTTTGATTTATAGGGTTTTTTCTGTTTTGTTTTGGTTTGGTTTGAGTTTTTTTGGGAGCGGGTGGGGAGTGGGTTTAATGGTCCTTTCAGGAAATTAACTTAAGAAAGGGAAAAAATTAGGGAAGCTATGGTAATGTTAGCTAGAAATGTGTCATGAAAGACTAGAGAAAAGCAGAGAGAAAACTAAAGAATATCAGAACATCTTGTAAAGTTGCATGATAGTGTCCAAATGTGGATAAATTGGAATCTACATGATTACTTGCACCCTCACAATCTTCAGAGCTGTAAAAGGGGAAAGTGATCTAATTGAAATTTAGCTGTTAAAGTGATTTTAACCCACCACTGCTATAAAGCCACAAAATGAGTAGTTGTAGTCCTGCCATGCACCTAACCGCAGCAGAGATAGGAGAATATAATATTAATGCAAACATTTTAGATCCCAAAAAAAAAGCCACATATTTCTGGAAAGAAATCTACAATTTATTCATTGATGAGGATAGATGTTGATGTCCCATAAGGTATTTTTTCTGGCCTTTTTCCAATATTTGCCATTTCCAGTCTGTTTCCTAGTGCACAATTAATGCATTGCAATAGCTGGAGCTGCACTGAATGTCTGAGTCGGGGCCCAAAGGAGGAGCTTCAGCTGCCGTTATCCTCACATCTAATATGTTAGCTGACCTAATGACATTCTTAAAGATCTTACCCCACATATCAATATTTATCTTCCACAAACACAATATAGGCCACTTGGATTTAATGGGGCAATGACAAGAAACAAAATTTAATAACATGTGATTCTGGCCTTTAGTCTATTTATTCAACTGTGTCTTCACAAGAATATATCTAAGAAAGTAATATGAAGTCAAAACTCACATAATAATCATATTTAACACATATATGATTGTTGTAGTTCTGATTATTGAAATTTTCTCACAAATTCTTTTTACCTTTTAGACTTCTATAATTAATATTCTGTATGACTGCCTAGAGGAAAAAAATAATATATATATAGGGAAAAAATTAAATCTTTCACAAGCTATTTTGTTTGTCTCTGGGAGGGGACAGGTGTTTTGACCTTGGAACAAATTGAAATTACGAAGCTTTACCTTCAGCATCCTCTCTGGATTCAGATGTTTCAGCACCATGAAATGAAGCTGCCAGGAATTCAGATTTACGGAACTTGTTGTAATGTATAGAGTGAATAAGCTAATATTTTCGCATGTTATATTTATAAAATTGATTTCAATGTCCTTGTTTTTTTAAAAAGGCAAAAGCTAAAAAGAAGCAAAATTAGCTAGTTTGTTTGTTCATTTTGATATATCAGTCAGTTAAAAAATTTGCTTATTCAAAATATATTAGGTTTGATAGAACTGAAATTTGTTTTCCTTGTAGTACAGCATACAATACTCTGCAAGAGAAAACTAAATAAGGAAAGTAGGGATCTTCAGGTAGCTAATGCTGAGATAAAGAGAGAAGGGTGTTTTAACTCATGATGGCAGTTGACAAAGGGGAGGTAACCCTGATATGATAACCCTACTGACTTCCTCCATGCTGATCAGAGAATATTATGTCTGCTTGGGACACCCTGGCTGTACTGAGGTCTAGTGCCTGCTCTTCAGAAAACAAGGTCCTTAGCAGGTGAGTGCTTTAGAGGAAAAACCATTAGCTCAACTTCTACCAAGTCCTTGGAGAAACCTAACTCCAACTCAAAATCTGAGTACAGGTGCTATGGAAAGGTGCCCTATAACAATGACACCACAAATTCTTCTGCTGAATAGAAGATGTCCTTCAATTTAGGGTGTATCATAAATATTCCTGTTAATACATAGATTATGATGTAGAACGATCCAGTATATCCTTAACACTAAATGTGGTCATTAATTGTATTCTCAGCATTTTGTTTTGCATAGCAATGTCATTTGCACTTTATTACAAGTGCATATATGTACACATACACAGTGTAAAAAATCTGTACCAAGTTCTGCTATATTACTGAATCATACAATGTTTAAGTAAAAATTATTGAAAGTAAAAAGGGGTAATAAAGATATGCCTGTCAGATCATGCTAAAACAGATTTCATTGTTGACAACAGTATTCATACATAGCAAAATCTGAAATTTCCCACCCTCCTAAAATAACACAGACCTGCAAGGCAAAGGAGCGGCAGAGGACATTTCCACCACACAGTACAAGGGTTTGGAAAGGCAATACTGACAGAAATGGGTTCCCTGAAATAATGTGAAACTGGACTTAGCAGGGGACTTTATGGATGATTTCTCAGATCCTGATCCATGCTGGGGATATTGAGAAAAAGGGGAGGGATCACAATCCAAATTGTGGAAAAGATTTTAGATTCCTGTAGAAAAGAAACAGGTACAAATTAAATAGATTTTAGTGGACACTGACTTTTATACCATATGGTCCAGTGCAACAAGTGTAATTGCCTGCTGACTTTGGGCATGAAATTAGAAACACTAAATTACAGTGGAGTTTGAGAAGTGATAGGCATCAGCACAAGTTTCAGTCAGTGAGCTTCATATGTTACTAAAGCCAATCCCAGCAAGGGATTTTAAAATTGTCTGTGGCATTTTCAAATCAATCTATCAGTCTGTAGGTAGCAGTGTAAAGAATGCACAGCCAGCACAATACCTGTTCCAAGTAGTGACAACTCTGCTAGTGCATTCTGAGCAAGCCACAAGGAATTCAAAAGTCCTGAGAGGAAAGAATCACAATAAATGAGTCTCTGTTCCCAAGAGGTTGAAACATCATTACAAGGATCAGGAAAAAGCAGTGTCACTTGAACAATGAATAATATATTATAAAATTAGATGCATGGAAAAAATCCTTTTGCATGCAGATCACCCTAGCTTATTACAATATTCATCTTTCTAGTAACATTCCTTTTTTTTTTTTTTTTTCATGGAATCTAAAGTCTATTTTCTTCATTGTTGCAATTTTTTTTCATAATTACTCAGAGAAAAACTGCAGCATTTCAGACCAAACTTAAATTAATGCTATAAAGCTTGAGCCATCAATGAAAATGTTCTCATCTGTGCAGAGCAATGAAACCTGCTGCAGGTGAACAGCAGCTAGTTGCTATTGAGGTTATTATAATGTGCTCTGGAAGAACATGGTAAGACAGGCTTTAGAGTCAGATTTTAGTGACAGTATTGTTTTAACAACCAGCTCACATTGGTAATGGTGCTTTACTATGAAGTAATATCTGTAGGTGAACTCAAAAATGGGCTTTCATTTCTGGAAGATGATGTTCAATTGGTAGTGAAACCTACAGGTAGTGAAAAGACAAGACTTGCACAAAAGATTCTCTGAATGTGAGTGGTTGAAAATAGCCATATTTCTCTGTATACCTGCATTTCTTGGAGTCTGTTGGCAGAGACATAGTTTATTTCTGTTCTATGAGTGGTCATTTGGTTGATTGTTTCCAGTACATTTGGAAATCATATCTTCCAATCATCAAGTACACAAACAGCCAATCCAAAAGCAGCATTCTTCCCCCTTAGGTAAAAGCCAAACAAAATAGAGAATATTTATTTTGAAAGTCTTTTTTTTTGCATGGAATGGTATTTAACTCAACATTTTTTGTTCTTGAAGGCCAGCTCCTACCTAGGTGTACAGTGATTAGCACACTGATAAATAGAATTTGAAACTTTAAAATTTCTTCTAATAAAGGAAATACAGCAATAAAGAAAGTGTATTTCCTTATACTAGCTCTATATTAAAAACAATATTCACAACTAAAATAGCATTTTATGAGCCCTTGTTAGTCATACTCATCAAAATTGTGGTTAATGAGATCTAAATCAAGTCTTACTGCCATATTCCATGATTGGCTTGAGTTTAAACTAGCAGTTGTCAAGCTACAGAATATTTTTATGTTATTTACTGCTCTGGATTATTTGCTGGTGTAACTTGTTGCCGCAGTAACTGTTAAGGCAAATAATTAAACCAGACTAAAGGTAAGAAGAACTATTTAGATGGAAGTGGAAGAATGGCAATTCATCTGTCCAACCTGACCATTCCTAAAAATGTTATTTGAAGAAATATCAGAAAAGAACAGTGAATGGATTATCATTAAAACTGCTAAGGGAAAAAAAAGACTGGAACTAAATTCCACCTGTTATCTGGTGTGAAACCCACATAGCATTAAGAAAAGAATGGATTAATATACCAGAAAGTAGAAAAGCATATTTGTTTTTTTCCATTATGTGTATATATATATATATACACATATGTCACCATTTAAATCTTTCATGTAACCTTTTGTTTCTGCATGTATCAAGGGAGCCCTAAGGATGCTTGGATACCTGCTTGCATGCAAATCTATTTGCATTTCACTTCCCTTAAAAGCTTACAATGTTGTTTAGATTAGATTCCTTTGCAGATTATATACACCTCACATTTTGGTAAACTTGGTTATATTATGTTTCTCTATCTTACCTGTAAGATAAAACTTTTAGACAAACCCACCACATTTGGGTTTGTAGGTGTTTCCTTTGTTTTTGGGGTTGTTGGCTTGGTTTGGTTTTTATTATTTCAGTGTTTCCATTTTAGTTCCACACAGCTTATCTTCTTTTCCATATTGATTTTGACTACCTAGATACTTTGCAGTCTAGAGTGCTAGGACTTCATAAAACTTCATCCTTAAAAATCATGTTTTGTATGGTTATGTGTTCAGTATATGGCTTCAGATAAATTCCCATAAGATTACTGGAACACAAGATCTAACCTGAATCAAAAGCAATGATGAACAAGTACTTTCTTAAAAATAGACCTGAAATTTCTCCTAGTTTTTGCAATCTGCCATATGTTGTCACCACATCCAGTTCTGCTATTACCCTTTGTTCCAAAAGCAAATTGTATGTAATGCTATTACATGAATATAGTTATTATGACAACCCAGAATGATTTTTTTTATACCAGAGCAGATTATATAAGGTAAAAATTAGAAGGAAGTTACAGAAAGAAATATTTTGTCAATTCTTTCTGTAATCTTTTCCATAATTCCTTGTTCTACAAACTGCATCATTTTGAAGAGCATAGTATTTATTTTCATAAAATCTAAAACAATAGAAAAAAAAAGACAAATATTTATTTACTTAGATGCTGTCAATGTCCCCTCTAATAGTTCAGTAAAAAGTAACAGCTATGCTCTAATGTTTTACAATGGTTAATTAGAATAATATTTTTCTACTGGTACATTTTATTTTTGATCTTTTATTACGATAAACTGGTTTTGAGTGATAACAAATTTTTTGTCATTTCACTTATGTTTACTTCAAATTACTGCTTGTCTAGAAATTTGCATTAAAATAATCTCTACTCAGGTGTATAAAACATGCATATTATTAAAAATCCATTTAGTGCCGTTGAAAGATTCAAGTTTAGGGAAACAAAGAAGAAAAAGGTGTTTAAGAGAATAAAAGTATACTAGGGAAAAGGATAGCTGATAAAAAGTGTTTCTAAATAATTTAAACTCAAAGAAGGATGTAGATTAGGATTATGACACAAATTATAGTCTCTCCCTCTGTGAGATGGAATAGCAGAAACAAAAATGTAAAACAGGATGATGATGTCTAAATCAGGTCAGGTTAGCAACTGTAAGCAGATCTAAATTTCTTGTAAATCAACAATTTACAAGTGAAAAATCAACCTTCTCAGAATGGTGTTGTAGGTACATTTTGTTCTGTATATGATTCTATTAAAAAACAGAAAAACACTAGGAAATGTACAAATTTGCAGTATTTAACATGCAGATGATGATGAAGATTTCTGGACTGTTATGACATTATGTCCAGACTAAACTAAACCCTCTTACTAAAATATGCTGTTCAATATAGCCACATCTACTGCAGTCATTTTCAAGTCGACTTCTGGGCATCACCTGCTGTTGCCTGCTGTGGTGACTTGATTGTGATAAGCAATGAAAAAGCATCACTTCATGGATGATCAAGTTCTGACTTCTCTGTGACAAATCATAGGGTGAGACTTCTACAGTTCCAGGGTCTTGGGAACCTTGGGCCTGGGTACCAGAGTGAATTATTCTCAAGAACCACACTCCCAAACAGATATTTCAATGCTTTTAAAACAGTGATGTTCATTATGTGTTTAATGCAGGAGTGGAACTATGCACATCTGTACACAGCCAAGTGTGTGCATGCAAATTTACTCCACACAGCAAGAGCCATTCCAGGACCGGGCCTGACTCTGACTGCACTAAATTCAATAATTTGAAAAACTGCAATGGTACAACACTGGAGTAAAAAACAACAGTGCTCTCAAACAAACCATTGCTACTACATTGCCTCAGAGATTGGTTAGTGCAAAAAAATACAGCGTAATAGCAGTTAACACTTACTGGTATGTTATCCTTTATCCTTTCCAAAGCATTTTACAAGCCTTAACTAATTAATTAATATGTATAACTCATCATTAGACAACATTGCAAGAACTCAGTATATTATTCTCTAATGGTTGTTACTAAGAAGTTCCTTTGGGAAGCACTAAAAAGGTTAGTGATTAGTGTTGCAGAAGTCATTAGCTCAGCCTTTCTAGACAAGTTGCTCTTGTATATACTTAAGATATCCCACATACTCATAATTTTATATGGATTTATGTCTTTGAAGCATGGGGTTTATATACTTTTTGTTTTCTAGAAAAAAATTCTAGAGGAAGATATATTTTAATATAATTTTCCTTATTGTTTTGTAGAAATTTATATGCAGTCTACATTGTCCAGCCAGTAAGAAGACAAGCAAAGAAAAACACAGTAATATAAGGGTATTATACAGTGTCCTTTGTATGATGCTTTTCAAAAATATGCACTGTGGATCAGAAAGAAAATATTCAATTGCAATGTTGTTGCTTTTTGACAGCTTTCTGAAATGCTTTTTAGAAACTTGCTTCTTTCAATTAATGATAAAATCACAAGTTGCTTGGTTATAGCTGTCCAAATCCAGGAAATTTTGAGTTTCAGCCTTTTGGTGAATTGCAGAAGGAAGTCTTTAAAATCTCTACTTTTAAGACTTTAGGAAAAAAAGAACCGCAAACCTCTTTTCTGGACTTCTGTCTGGGGATTAGGTTAATATAGCTCATTTGCCCTTTAACATGCCACTTGGCAATAATGTGTTGAAACTGACAGCTGGGGCATGACAGCACCTTGTTTAACAATATTTTGCCAGTGTTTGAGCAGGTTTATGAGAAAGGCTGGCATATTTTGTCAGTAGTGTTTATATTTAAGCTTCTTGTCATGTAAATAAAAGGAGAAAATGTGAAAAATGCACACATGTAAATAGCTACTGCTCCAATTTAAAGAATTTCCTTTTCTGAATTTTCACTGAACAAAAACAAACCCAAAACTTATCCCTTAAGTTATGTGTACTTCATTTTATGTTAATCATGACAAAGGTCACATTTAGCTAGAGTCTGGATCTGTACCTTCCTGCATCCAAGCCAATATTTTCTATATTTTCCTTCCAGTGACTCAGTTTCCCTGCTTCAGGAATGAGTTGGTTTCTCCAGAACTGAACCAAAGTGAGAACTGCAATAGGCAGTATAAACGATTAGGTGCAGACGGAGCCAAGCAGAGTTGACTTTTTTATCCCATGTTATATTCAGCTATACTAAATCCTCCTGGAGGAGAACTTTTTCTTTGGAAAAAGATTTTTTACAATATTTAATCTCACCAGAAAGTTTCCCTCCAAAAAAAAAAAAAAATCAGCACACATAAAAAAATCCTGAGTGAGTGACCTAAAAAGCATTTAGAAGCACTTTATTTTATGTTTTAAGAGGAAAAAACCCAAACACTTTTTTACAGGCAATACAAAAGATACAGAATTAAAACCAATAAATAAATTTGTGAAGCTAAGCCTGTGAACAAGAATATCACAATGTTGTCAGGGATGCAGACCTCATTTTCAGATTACTTTTCCATAGAACAAGCATAGTCAGAACCTACTGTTATACCCTTCTTCACTGACAACAGCTATATTCACACATACTGTCTAAACTTTCTATTTTAATGTAGGACTTGTGCTTGTGCATAAAAGTTCAAGAAATAATGTTTGTCTTTGTCATGAGATTTTAAAAAAATCCATATGCTCACTTGACATTTAAAGTAGGATTTTTTGTTTATTTTTAGATTGAGGAATTTCAGTTTGTTTTATTTTTAATTTTAATTTGCAGAAACCCCTGACAAAAGATGAAAGAAAATATTAGGTGAAACTGTGTTCTGACTGTATTTTTCAATGATGCTAAGGTAATTGTATTTAACTGCATTACATTTGCACCAAGCTTAAAAAAAAAAAAAAAAAAAATTAGGAATGTAAGAGCAAATCTCTTTGCCAAACACTTCACTCATTATTTTCCAAGTACATGAATTCCAGAATAGATTGGGTGAGTTTTGCAGGTGGGATCTGTAAATATTTGAAAAGACCATTTAGCATGTGGTCTTCAGCAATTATTTAGGGTTTTAATGTTCCAGAATAAAAATAGATAGATACAGTAAATAATTGATATTCTATAATTTCATCAGTGTTTTCCTATAACTTTAATACAGACCAATTTTAGTATTTTATTTTA
Source organism: Vidua macroura (assembly GCF_024509145.1). Classification (NCBI taxonomy): domain Eukaryota; kingdom Metazoa; phylum Chordata; class Aves; order Passeriformes; family Viduidae; genus Vidua; species Vidua macroura. The sequence continues at coordinate 52,691,971 of NC_071574.1, forward strand.
TCTTAATTCAGATAAGAAATAAAGTAAACACTTGGTCTAAATTTGGTTTGGTGTGTATTTTTTGGGGGGTTCTTTGTGTTTGGTTTTTTTTGGTTTTGCTTTTTTTGGTTTTTTTGGTTGGTTTGGTCTGTTTGTGGGTGGTTTTGTTTGTTTGTTTTGTTGTTGTTTATTTCTTTTTCTCTCAAGGAAGTAGAATCCAGCAAGTTCTTTAAAAAAGTTCTTTTGAAATTGTTACGAAAAGCAAGGAGTATTTTCTCCTTTTCTCTTTCCTTTTCTCTCTTTTCCCTTTCCCTTTCTCTTGATGCCTTGAGAAGGCTGACCTAGAACAGAGGCTGGATGGAGTTAAAGAATAAAGTAGGTATTAAAAAGCCTCAATGGATACACCTTGGGCAGTACAAGAGCCCAGCCAGGGCTACACCCAAGATGGACTCAAAATGGTCAAAAAAATGGACAACTGGTCATGAGGTCTCTCACTTTTATGAGTTTTGCAAATGGTTGCACATTGGGATTAATTGTTTTTCTCTCTTCAGTTCACCATTGTTTATCCTCTTGGGCCTGAAAATTATATTGCTTGTCCTTGATCCCAAGCTAGAAAATGAATTGTTTTGTCTACCTACTCTGTGAAAAGAGCTTACCAACACTTAATATGAAGCTCAGAAATGCACACTAAAACAGCAAAGAATCTGAAAAAAAATATAAAAGCCAAATCTTAAGGCATAATTCTTTCCTTTCTTTTCTTTATCCATTTTTTTTCCCTTTTCCTTTGGCCTTTTCATTTTCTGTAAAGGAAAAAGAAGTAGTAGAGGGACTAAAATGATCCCCTATTTAATTTGCTAAAAGCAATTAGATTAAAATAAAATTAAAACACATCTAGAGACTACATTTAACTCCCTGAAAGGACTCTTGCTTGGTCCTGACCTTGCCATTCTTTTACTGCACTTGCTTGTGCAGGAGGTGTCTTTTTGTACTATGACATTATGATAGGTATTCCTTTCCCCCAAATTCTCTGTTTGGAGAGTACCTAGATGATGGGTAACTCAGTCTACATTCTGCCAGTAGGAGTGACAAATATTAAATTTTGGAAACAGACACTATTTCACCATGATAGTCTGTGACATTGAAGGATTAAGAGATTATTTAATCTATACAACCCATCATTTGGTCAGAAACTGGAAAAATAAAAAAAGTTCTATTCATTAACTCATGGTATTTTTTGCAGTAACATTCATCATAATGTTCCAATTAGCTATTAATGTGCATGTTGCATGTGTTATTATAAGATTTGCACTGTATCTCATCATTGATTAACTGGGCAATCATTTTAAAGTGCAAGAGGAATTATACAAAGTAGCTGTCATCTGCTTTCAGATATGTTTAATTTATGCTTATTACAGTTGTCAAGGATACATATTTTGCTGCATATGCAAATGTTATGATGCTCTGTTATTTAATAAATCCAAATAAATAATTTGACAATGAAAGATACAAATGAAAAAAATATGACTCATGCACAAGTAATGTAATATGTTGTTAGAGAGAAAATGTTCCTACTTTCCTGTGTAAGTTTTAAGAAGTAAAAAAAAAAAATAAAATTTAAAAAAAAAATTAAACTACTCCTTCACATGTATTAGTGCAGTGCTTGGAGGTATTTAAAACTGAAGTTAAAACCCCAATTTAAAAAATACCCAAAATAACAATTAAAAAAAAAATCCAACCAACCAGTGAAAATATTCATGTGAAAAGACAGTTAATCATGTTTTATTTACAGAAAATACCCTCATATCCCAAAAAAAGAGTTTGGAACACCAATTCATAAAAAAAATTACCAAATTTACATGTCCCTCAGATGCCAACTGGGCTGAGAGTCACTGTGGTACACACAGCAGAACATAATTTATTTTAAAATTACTACATTTAGAGGACTCCAATAATATATTGTCAAATGATACTCAGACATTTCTGTTCCTGTTTATGCTGCTACCTGGGCAGTATTTCTTTGAAAGTGTTTGAGGATGTTCCACAAGGGCACCTTGGGCACCTAGGACATTACACATCAGAGGGTGCACAGATAGAGGGATAGAAGCATGCAAAGAAATTCCCATGAATATGCTATAATAAAGGTTAAAGAGACTTTTAGTTTACTTCAGAGAAAAAATATTACCCAAGCTTATTAAAAAGAAACACTAATGAACTGTAGGAATTAATGTCTCTGATGCAGATTTGAATACTGGAAATACGTCCAAAAAGAAGGGTTTTAGTAGGAAATATTGAGGCATGCCTGAATCTGTCTTTAACATGTAAAGACAGAGAGTTCTGGGTGAAAAATCAAAGTATTAACTTTCACATTGATTATTTTTTTCTCTCTTTTTCTTTTCTTATAATATGATCCCTAACTGGGACTTTGATATTCATGAAAATTGAGAGTTCATGATTAGGGGTAATGGCAAGAAATTAGCATCCAGATACTAGGCAGAAGATGATCTAAGTTGTTAGTAAATGATGAGTCTTGAAATTGATTCTATTATTTCTTTGCAGTGAATTAAAATACTGAATTGATTCTTCTGCACATGAAAGAGTCTGGTCCATCCACTAATTGTATTGCTTCCTCTCATTTTTGATTAACATATTTTCATACTGTTTTGTAATTTGAATTCTGCTTACTTTCTCCCTGATACAATGGAATTCCATTCATCAAGAAGAGAGGAATTTTGTTTTTCCTTTGTGATGTGGAATCGTGTTGTCTCAGGAACAGTTTTAGCTTCAAGGAAATAAATACATTACAAGTTGTTAACTGCTACTTAAGACTGTTGCTTCGTTTCATCTGTAGAAACAGGTGTAATCCTACCATAATCTGAAATCAACATTTTTAGTCTTTTGGAAATAGAAAAAATTATGCTGTTTTTTAATGTTACATTCTTCTGCCAGATAATACTTCATTTATTAGGCAGCATCACTAGTGAAAGAGCTAGAGTGAACCTAATAATCTATTAGGAAATGAAACTTGTAGAATTCTCAGAAGGCAAAAAGTTCTTTCAAATGGTTCGTTTCATTATTTAGACAAGGACGGACATTGCATTATGTATGACATTTTCTTCATGAAAGAAGAAAGAAATAGGCTCTCAAGTTTCTGGGGAAAAGCTTAACCTGTATCAAGCTGATTAAAAAATGGAAAAAAAGTAACTGGGCAATGTGCATTTAAGCCAATCTTTTAGAAAAATGTTTTATGATTAGTTAATTCTACTTTTGGGGGCTGGATGTTGACTTAGATGCATTGTCTGATTACTTTGAAATGCTCTTTCAGATAGTTTAAATGGAAAATAACTTACTACATTTGGACACTAGCTGGTGTTGAATTATTTAAAAAGGAAATCTATGACAAATATCAAATGAGAAAAAATAATCCAATTTAATATATATACCAATTTATATGTATACCAGAAAATTAGAGAGATCTTTTATGAATTATTTTATTAAGAAAGCTTAAGAATTGACAATCTAAAAGTACTATGTGCAAAGTAAGGTTAAATTGAAATAATATTTCTTTGAGTATGTTAGTATTACACTGATTTTAGATGGCATGGACTTAATATAAGGCCACTTTTTCAATTTATTTATGTATTACAGTTACTTAACTGACTTTAGAAAGAAATACAAACTGTTGTATGGTTATGATTAGCAAAATTACAAATCTAGAACTATGGAAATAAGGGTTACGGAACATCTGCAATTATAATTACTCTGTGAATGTTAATATTGCCACAAATTCACTGAAGTATCTAAAAGTATAAAATTAAACAGATTACATTTTAAAATTTTGAATAACAGTCCTGCAGAAAACATAAATATTACTCTAGGAGTTGCCTAGAGGGAAACTCTCTATGCAATACATGTACATGAGCTTTGAATAAAAAGATGCTGTGCTCTGGACCCAGTAAATTATACAATAAAATACTTAGATTACCAAGAGCCATAAAACTCCAACTTCCATCCTGTGGAGACTAAGGACAGAGGATTGAAAGGAAGTTCAAAGGCTGGACAGTGTTGTGGAAATGTGTTATGATGTTTGTGTTTCTCATTACAAGTTAAGATGGTGTCTCAGCAGGTCTTGGTGGTTTGCTTCTTCCCACACTTGGCATTATATTCACATCTGGTATTATATCAGCATGGTGTAAAATCTTCCTGTTGTAGGACTTGAAGGTGAACTGACCCTCCCATGTAACTAGAGATAGGACAAGAGAAAATGTCCTCAACCTGCACCAGGGGGAGATGTAGATTGGATATTGGAAAAATTTCTTGACTAAAATGGTTGTCAAGCACTGGAACAGGTTGGTCAGGGAAGCTGTTGAGTCACCATCTCTGGAGGTAGTTAAAAAATGTGTAGCTGTGGCACTTAGGGTGGTTTAGTGATGTACGTGGCAGTGCTGAGTTAGCAGTTGGACTTGATCTTAAAGGTCTTTTCCAACCTAAAATATTCTATGATTCTTACACCTGTTTTCAGGAGCCACAGGTTGGCTGCTCCTTCTAATGCTTTTATATTCATGGTGAAATTTGAAAGCTTTAGATAAAAAAGTCAGAAAGTATTTGTATCTGACAATGTAACATTTAAGTAAGAAATTTGCCCAGAAGTTTCAAAATGGGATGTATGATTTCTTTTCTTTAATGTCAAAAATTATCTTACACTTCCATAAAATTTTAGCTTTTCCAGCTTATAATCTCTTATTCTTCTATTTTTTTCTGTTACATTTTTTTCCTTTGTTCTATTTGAGGCAGGATCCTCCCCTGTCTCTTAGTTTACTCAGTAAATGTACTGATGACATGATCTGCAGCAGAGTAAAGCTTCCACATTCTTCTAACTGTGGAATTGCCTTCATGCCTTGGAGGTTTCCCTTAATGTGTATGAAATTATTTCTTATATTTCATCTCCCAAAATCCTTAAATATTTTGTTTGAAAGTCCAGTGTTTTACTCACACTTTTCCAAAACAAAACTGGTACCCAAAGGAAAATGTTGTGCCTAAATGCTTGTTCTAGTTAGCTGGACTTCTTACTTTACCCAAATGGAAGGGAAACACCTTCAGTAATACAGTGCTTAAATATGAACTTTTTCATCTATCTTTTAAATAAATGAGTTGGCATAGAGCTGTTTTTATTTTAATAACAAAAAAGAGCAAATGTTCAGATAGTGACTCTGAGGAACTGATTCAGTATTAAAAAAAAAAGATATGAAAGAAAAATACATTAACTTTGCTTTCATGATTTACTTATTGCAAACTGGAAATTGCAGTTTTAACTTGCATTACCATGTTTCAAGGCTTTTTTTTTTTAAAGATGCACATTTATAGCTATGAATGATTGTCCTCTATTTTCTGTTATTTAATTAGTTTCTAAGACAACATGTACATATTCTAAAGCTGTGCACTATTAACAAAAGAGAAAGACTTCTAAGTTTAGACTAATGTGCAGTAGAGATAGAAAATGACAGTCTTTTCTTTTAGAAAAGATAAGTAATGTTGTTTGTCTCCCTCCTGAACACTTAAAATATAAAATAAAAATTGCTGATCCTCAAAAAAATTTGACAACTCTAGATTATTAGATGAAAGTTTTAAATTAATTTTTCATAATGTCTCATGCGAAATATCCTAGATTTTCTGTCAGTTTTCAATGAAGACACTAATTTACTTTTACATGTAGAGTCCCTCCTGTATTAGTAAGAAGAAGACTGCTAGAGATGTGTTCTATTATAAGATAATAATACTGCTGAGAGAAAAGAGACACTTCAAGTAACTGTACCTTGAAAAGTTTCAGGAGTCTGATCTGTAATCAACAAAATTTGGATAAAATTTGTATGAAAATAACAACAACCACAGAGAGGAACTTTTTGGGAACTTTACAAATTACATGCTTCTGGAAACATTTGCTTCATATGATATCTTCAGCATTTATTAATTAATCAAAGTTTTTCATATCTGCTAAGAAGTAAGTGTCGAAAACTCTTAGCTCAAAACCATTATCATTTAAATAAGGAAATGACCGGATAAATCTAGCTAAAATTTTACTGGGCAATCTACACTATATTCCCATGAGCTCTGAATGCAAAAGAAAACAGAAGTCTCTCCAAAGTTTTCAAGAAGATAAAGCCTGGACCAGCAATAAATAAATAAATCAAGAGTTTTTGAGACCAAGGCTAATTTCCAGCATATTAACTTGCAATATTTATAACATTTATTGGATTATCAGAGCATAATACATGTGTTGCATATAGCTCTCATACTTGTTTTTTATCCTATATTGAGATGCAAATGAAAAGCAGGGAAGATCTCTAGTAAGTAATTTAGCAAATCATTTAACTATTTTGTGTAACAATTTTAACACTATTGAACTTTACTTGCAATTCTAATGGGAAGTTGAGTGTTTGAAAATTCCTGCTATGCAGGAAGTAGTGATTTGAAATATTTGCTAATATATAGGCTGTTTACATATCTGACATCCTTGGCTGTCAATACTTTCATTCAGTTATCTGATTTTTTTATCAAACCCCTCCCTCCTCCTCTTCCTTGATGTAGTACTGTATCAGTACCAATTTTGTGGAACATTTCCAAGGTTGTAACAAATTAAGACTTTTTTTATAGGCAATGTTTGTTGACTTTTTTGTAGAAGATGAGAACTACTCCTGAAATGTGCTGGAAGATTGTTAATACAAACATGTAAAGAACTACATTATAAATAACACATAGGCAGCTGGCTGTAAGTATTATTATGACACTTTCTAAAGGAAATTCATGAGATATTACAATTTGCATTAAAAATGCCCTACAGTGTGTAAAATTGAATTCATAGGTATTCAAAAGCACACTAGATAGTATCATTCCCTTCCAGTCACATGAGATTCTCTCAGTGGTACAAATACAATCATTTAATTTTGGTAGTTATAGGTCAGATCTTGTCAGGAAAGCCACTATGATAAACTATAGATTTTGTAAACCATTAAATATAATCCTCCTTTCCACTGAAAATTAATTTATCTGGTTTTGGTTTTTAGCTCCAGACTCTGTGCAGACTACTTTTATCAATACAAAACATGCCTTGAATATCATGTTTATCTAAACATTTATTCCCCAATATAACATAGCTGTTTTGAAAAACTCTTGACAAGCACAAAACCTATCGTTCAAACAACTGCCAGTGCCTCACATCTTAGGAGAATTTTTCAGGTTATCAGACACTGTAAAAGTGTCTAAGAAAAATGATTGCAGAATATACCATTCCTAGTATAAAGAAATATTAGTAACTTCTCAGTGAAGCTGAAGAAAATGTAAGTGACTCAGGTGAGAAATAAACAGACACACCATTACAGGCTGAGGCATAACTGTGCAAAGCAGCTTTGCAGAGATGCTGTGGAAGAAAAGTTAATAAGAAGCCAGCGGTGTATCCTTGTGGCAAAGGTGGCCTACAGTGTCACAGAATGCATCAGGCAGAGAGATGCTAGCAACACTTGTGAGACACACCTGGAGTGCTGTGTCCATGTGTGGATTTCTGATATGACAGAAATGGGGAATGAGGTCAGCACAAGGCCACAAAACTGAGGAAGAAAGTGGAATCTTTTTCATAGAAAGAAAAGCCAAGAGAGTTGGAGAAGACAGAGCAGGTCTCCAGGACATTCTAGTAATTTTTTATTTAGTAGACATTAGTGAATATGATTTCTCTTAAGCAGGATAAATGAATCCTTAGTCTTTTCAAAGTAGATGCTTTTCTGTAAGTGTGATTTTTACAAAAACCTCTGTGCACACCTGCACAAAATTTTGGAAATTGAATCAGGACATTTTTGATTGCAGCAATGCTGCTCCTTTCTAACTACCTTAATACAAAAAAGTTGGTTTGATTGGATATTCTTTAAAGGACAACTAGGGCCCTGAAATTAATGGCAGCAGCAACAAAACCAACAGGTTTTACATGTAGATGTCTGCAGGCAGAGGAGAAAATCTTGGCAAGGATCATATTCAAGTAGTGATGCTATCAGGGATTGCTCCTGAAAGTAATTTTTTTTTCCTCATTTCCAGTTGTTTTTTTTGTCAGTTGCTGGCAAGTATCTGTGCCAGGAAGAACACTGTGAGAGAAAATGAAGTACTCTGACAAAATTAGAGATGGATAAGTGCCAACATATGTCCGCTTATTGAGGATTGAGGGAACTACTGTGTTGGCACATAACAACATAGCATTACACCAAAAACATTTACAAAGAGAAAAAGCCAAGATAGAAAAAAATATTCTAAAGGCAGTCCGCCAATTCTTTTAATATGATTTAATTTGCTAATTGAGAAAAATGCTGGTGCAATTTACTCAGCTTGTACATGCTACTGTGTTTTACCAGCCCTGCAGAAAAAGGACTCTCTATTTGAACCATGAGTGCTATTAACTTGGAAAAAACTATGCTTTCTCATTTTGATGCAAAGTTTCAATATGTAATGAGGAACATCCAATATGTGTTACTTATTTAGCTACATTTTATAGCATTTTTGCCCGAGGTTATTTCCTCTCATCTTGGCTTCCAATTTAATTAGGCGACATCCAGGCATTTTGAAATCAGCAAGGAATTAATGTATAATATTCTTCCAAGTTCAGCATCTCTATTTAGATATCCTGGTAACAACTGGCTGCAGAACATATCTTCAGGGAAAAAAAGCGCCCAGGTGTTCTGGTTGAGAATGAGTTTAATGTAAGGCAGTAGTGCACCATTGTTGTGATGGAAGTTCACCAGGTTTTGGACTGCAATTGGTGACAATTTGCAACAAAGAAAATTCCAGGTAGTAATGAAGAAAAAAGTCTTGAAAATTAGTCAGCCCTGGAACGGGTACCATAGAGAGGCTGTGGTATGTTCATCCTCAGTCATTTCCAAAACTTGACTCCTAAAAGCCATGAGCAACCTGCTTTAATAAGAAGATTAGGGTTGATCTGGAGAGAAGGTTGCATTAGAAGTTTTCTTGCATAATAATCTGTATTTTTCCATGCTTGCATATAAAATCTTACACTACAAATAATTTTATTATCTTTCTCTAATGTGGAAATCTACTGCCATGTTTTATTTTATTTTAATAGTAATTTTCTTACTGATTATTTTTATGATATCAGCCTATTTTTTAAAAATAGTGTTCTGTTCTAACTTTATTTGCTGATTCAAAGGTTCTTTTTTTCTTTAGTGAATATATTCAGAAAGTTTAAATCATAGAGTTTAAGAATAAGGCATTTCGTAAAAGGCCTTTTCCACTATCTTTGTCACCGGGTCCCTTGTCCCACTGAGCTCTTAAACTTCTTTCTTGTCACGATTTCCTAAAGAAATCTTTCATGTTACCCTTCACCTTCTTTGCCTCCATTAGACAATGTCTTTATATCCTTCCATGTAGCCTGTCCCTGCGTCCAACCACTACGGACTTTTCATTTCTCACTTCTGTCAAGAACTCCACGTTATCCATGCACAGATTCTGCCTTGCCTGCTTGATATTTTGTCCTTTGAAATGGACAATTCTTGTTCTCTAGAAAGCTATGCTTAAAAGGCAACAAAAAATAATCTAGGCACATGTTATAAACCACTATTTGCTTTCTTTTTTCACACAGTGTTTACCCACATTTTCTAAAATTTGGTATTTTAATTACTATTCTACCAATTTAAATGTTTAGTTTTATTATATTATTTATTAATAGATCTAATTTTTCTGAGAGACTTTGGAATCTTCAGCTAAGTACTTTGAATACAGATAAATTAATACATTTGTAAGTCTTGTGCACTAAATCTTAATAAAGCAGGAGACATGATTGCCTCCAGTATCATAAGTAAATAGAAAATAATTCATTGGGACACCTCACAGATTTATCTGCCCCAGCTTACTGCTTCTAAACATATTAAATGAAGCTGGTAAATTCTTGTCTTACTTGTTTTTAATAGTATTTAGTCCAGTATTCACTCATATTCCAGTGCTTCCCCCTGTCCTACAGCTCATTGCATTTTACTTCAATTTTTAATAGAATTCAGTCACTCATATTGCAGTGCTTTCCCTGCCATACAGGTAATTTTGCTTAAATTTTAGCTCATTTCTTTTTGTTTCATACCTCACAGACATGAAGAACATTCATTTTTGTTACAGCTCTTAGCATATAGCATTGTTATTGCATATCTTCAAGTTTCCTCCTTTCTAAATAAATTAAACTCAATTCAGTCTTTTTTTAAAGATGTTTTTGGTTTTTGTTTTTCTGGATTACTTCTCTCTATTACTACTACTATTACTACTCTCTTTTTCTTCATTTACTACCTAAAGGAGTCATTCTACTCAGTTACTGAGGCTAGAATTAACAAGTGTTTAGTTCCTGAGGATATCACCAAAACTGAGCGTGACCGGAGAGGCTGTGCAGGCCAGGTAGGGAATTGATATTTTAGTCAAAACAGAAGTGATTTTTCAGTGCTAGTCAGAAAGTCTACTTGGATTGAGCTAATCAGTTGAGTTTGGGAATGTGCTCAAATCCTAATGTCTCCCAGGAAGTTTAACAATTATTCTTGTAGAGAAAAAAAACAGTAAGATAAGCATGATATTGTGCCTAGTGGAATATTAATACAAGATGACATATTATGGAACCATAAAAAAAAAAAAGAAAGAAAAGGGATCTCATTATTACATTCAGTATGGTGTTTCCTCCTTGTATGGGAAAAAATTTTAGAATTGCATACAGCTTCTTGGAAAGGCTTTATTTGGACTCAAACATATAATTCTGCTATTCTGGTAAATTAAATTAGGACATGAGTGCAAGGAAGAGCTGCTGAAATAATAAAAGTACCGGTCATATTATGTTGCAATATTTGAGAGTCTCTGAAAAAAATTCTAGCAATTGTAAACTCTGGGAAAGGTAAAAATAACTTCCAAATTAAAGGGTGATAGTTATACAGTTATAAGTAACAAATGAGGATATGTTGATCATTAATACATTTATAATAAAACAAAATTCATAGCCATTTGAGCAGAAAGAATCTGGAGCAGAGTCTTATAAAGGAAGAATAATGAAGACTAGCAAACATCTTTACTTCTAATATTGAGATTAATAAATATATGGAAATAGGAGAAGGTTTGGTGTCTCAGTATCAGGGACTATGCTCAGTGATCCATATAGTCACTCTTTTGTGCAGGAGCAGTTCCATGATGGCCTCCCTGCCTTTCTCTTCATAGTATCAGGGAAGAAGAGAACATTGTCAGGCTTATATTCCTAATACCTTGAATTCCATTAATTCCTTGTGTGTGTAGGAAGAGCAACTGAAAGGTGTACTTCTGGCCAGAGAAGCAGAGGACAGGACTGTTTTCCTGTGTCAGGGAATGGTTCTGATCACACTACATGTAATAATATAAACACACCCCATATTTCTTAATTTCTGATACATAATTATTTAATAAAGACTAGTGTTCTCATGCTACTTTTATGTATAACAGCAGTAATGTGATATATTTAATTATTTGGGAGGGGAAAGACATGTGCTTGAACATCTAGGGGAGAGAGGTAACTTAGGACTGCTTAGCATGCTGAGAAGGGGGTAGTTAAGTATTCATTTGATCAACAGTCCAGCCAAAGTGCCATGAACCAGTTTTAAGTCCAACTGAGGACTGAAACTGAGACAGAATTTTGCACCCTAAAGACAATATGTAAAGCATTACCTTACTGAATTTTATTGAGTTTATAAAATCTCAGAGCTTGATACATTTACTGACATTTAACATTATTTATTCCATAGCCTTTTGTATCTGTGATCATGTTTTAACTAGGGAACAGTAGTCAGTAGCTCTGATTTTATAATGAAATTTTCTTCCCCCTTGTTACCCTACAACAAAGTACAAAAACTCTAAGGAACCTGGTCTGGTACAGAATGGATTGTCTTATCTTCATCTGTATCTGTTGTCAGTATTTTTTTGTGTTCCATTAAATTTATCCAGATTTTATCATGTGAGATTGGCTGTCTCAGTTTTTTAAAATTAACTTTAGGAATTTTAATGCTCAGTGCCATGTTGCGTGCATCCAAATTTATATGATTTATGCAAACAAATTTAGGATTTATTTATATTTTATTATTCATTCTAGCTATGAAGGTGTATCTATATGCTTATACAATTCTCTTTGTCATATTGTTATGCACAACAGCATTAAGCATTCATATGCTTTTAGGTGTACCAGGAGCTATCTCATCAAGCTAATAATTAGACACTGGGGATAAATTCCTGTCTCCATGGCCTGAAGCTCTAACTTTTTATTTAAAATTATAGCAGAGATGGTTTACAGGCATCCAGTCCTTTTGAAAGTGAGAGAGGATTTGCTGTAATGTACATATTGGAGAAGAAGCTAGAGTACAAAGTGATTTCTCTCACTCACTGCAGCTTTTGGCAGTTGAAGATGCTGTAAATGAAAGGGAAAAGAGATAGGGAGTATTTATGCAGAAATAAGAAACTGATATAAGTAGAAAAACATATTTGATTGGCATGCTGCACAGTATGTACAGGCATGAGTACAATACGTTGAGTTCACATGAAAGGAAAAAAGGTATTACTTTTTGCTTGCAATGATGCCTGGAGCAAGAAAAGTAATAAATATCTGCCATAAATACAATGGTAATTTAACATGCAAATACCAAATAATGAAAATCTAGTGTTTCTTCAGTTAAAATAAATTATCTAGAACTTATTTTTTATATTTTTATTTTTTCATGTTATTGTCTTGTGTCATATAGCAATTATTTCATTACTAGATTATTTGATTCTTTGTTTTTTAATTTAACTTAGAATCAGAGTGATCTATATGGTTATAGACCATGTTCTCAATTTTTTATGTAATTGTAAAAATATTTGTAAGTGCAAAAAATAAACACACATATAGTCTTACATGTACTTTCATACATGCACGTATTTTAGTGACCCATAGCAGTCAGGTGAAGTCCCAGGTGACTGGAAAAAAAGGAAAATTTTGCCCTCATCTTTAAAAAGGCAGAAAGGAAGACTCTGGGAACTACCAACTTGTCCACCTCACCTCTGTGCCTGGGAAGATCATGAAACAGTTCCTCCTAGTAGCTGTGCTAAAGTACATGGAGAACAGGGAGGGGATTCAACACAGCCAGCATGCTTGGCTTCACCAAGGGCAAGTTCCTGCCTGAACAGCCCAGCAGCCTTCTATGTTAGACTGACTTCAGCATTGCGAAGGGGAGGGTCTACAGATGTCATTTATCTTCTCTAAAGATAAGTGTAAAGATTTTTGTAAAGCCTTTGATGTGGTCCCCTACAACATCCTTATCACTCAATTGGAGAGAGATAGAATTGATAAGTGGACTGGTAGATGGATAACAAACTGGACATCAGTGGCAAGTGGTGCCCCTCAGGGGTCTATATTGGGACCAATGTTATTTAATAACTTCATTAACGACAGAGACAAAGGAATCAAGGGAACTCTCATCAAATTTGCAGATGACGCCAGGTTGAGTGGTGCAGCTGACACACCTGAAGGATAGGATACCATCCAGAGGGACCTGGACAAGCTCAAGAAGTGGGCCCATAGGAGTGTCATGCAGTTTAATTAAACCAAGTGTGAGGTGCTGCACCTGGGTCAGGACAAGCCCTGATATCACCGTAGACAAGGGGATGAACAAATCCAGAGCAGCCCTGCCGAGAAGGACTCAAGGGTGCTGGTGGATGAGAGGCTGGACATGACCCAGCCATGGGCACTCACAGCCCAGAGAGCCAAACGTGTCCTGAGCTGCATCCAAAGCAGGGCAGGGGCCAGGGAGGAGATTCTGCCCCTCTGCTCTGCTCTGATGAGACCCCACCACCTGAAACCCTGCACCCAGTTCTGGGGTCCCAGCACAGGAAGGACACAGGCCTGTTGGATCAAGTCCAGAAGATGAGCACCAAATTGATTAGAGGGATGGAAAGCTTCTTCTATGAGGAAAGGCTGAGAGAATTGGGATTATTTAGCCTGGAGAAGAGAAGGCTCTGGGGTGACCTTGTTGGAGCTTTCCAATACCTATAGAAGTTCTACAACAAAGCTGAAGAAAAACTTTTTTCAAAAGCATGTAGTGACAGGACAAGATTAGATTCAAACTAAAAGGGAGTAGATTTAGATCAGATATTAGGAAAAAAATCTTTACTGTGAGGATGGTGAGACAGTGAAGCACATTGTTCAGATGAGTTGTGGATGACCCATTCCTGAAAGTGTTTACAGCCAGTTTGGATGGTTCTCTGAGAAACCTGGTCTAGTGAAAGGTGTCCCTGTTCCTAGCAGGTGGCTTGGAAGTGGATAATCTTTAAGGTACCTCCCAGCCCAGGCCATTCTATGATTCTACGATTCAATGATTCTCTATGTGTGTCTTAGATGTGAATACAGATGTGAACAGTATATAGTGCACAGGTGTCTTCCATTATTTATAGTAATGATTAAAAGAATTCTAATCTTTATATCTGTCTGAGGATGTTTGTGAGCAAAGAGGAAATACACCTAGTATACTGGAGTCTGGGAGTTCCCAAGTCTTACATAAAATCAAAGTATTCCACATGATCTTTCATATTTCTTGCTATGGGGCTGCAGCTATGTACATCAAGACACCAATTTTGTGCCACAAATTTTACCTCTGAGGATATGCACTAAGTACATATCTGATTTTTCCCAGTAATCATTCACAACAATTAACACAAATTAAAACTTAATTATTAGATGGGGTCCATTACAGTTTTGCATGTAACCTGTTGTAGAAGCAATACTGAGAATCCATAACAATTAAACACATTAACCAACATCGAAACAAACTGTGTGACAGAGTGGTACCCAAACTGAGTAATACTGTCAGTGACTGGATTAGATCAATGTCTCAAGCCAATGCCTCTATGTGTGGTTTGGGGTGGGTCAGGCCTTGCTTTCTGGTGAGAAAAGGCCCCATGAGGCAATCACATGTTGGACCTGACAACTCCCCTAGAGTTCCTATCTCATGCACACTGGAACCCTAGGAGTTGGTAGCTGTATGTGTGTTTTTCTAAATTTCTTCTATAATTTTCCCTCTTTCTTCTCCTTCTAATCCTCTTTCATGGAATGTTTTTGGGTAACTCATAGGTTTAAAGGTTTCTAGGTTAAATGGGCTAAGATTATGCTACATTAATGCAAAATTAATGATAAGCAATGCATTAGCATTACTTAATAATAAGTGCTTTATATTGAATTTGGTGTTGTATTTACTCCTTTGCCAAAGTTTTTTAATTTCCTATATTTTTGCCAATAAACTTTTGTGTGATTTTTGCCTCTTACTTCTGGGTCAGATTTCTTCTTGCACCAGCTAGAGTAAAGGAACCTCAGGTTAACTCCCGAATTTAAGTATTCCAGGGTGTTACACACACATCTTGATTGTCATGACAAGCAGACATACCACTACCATGGTTTGAATTCTCAGATAAAATGTATTACATGAGCTGATGATTTTAGCAACTTTTATCAAGTGAGGAAAATTGCTGGGGAAAAATAATGTTGAGTACCTTTTTCTCACTATTTGCTCTTTTTATTGTGCTTTTGACTTTCTGTAAAGAGATAGAATTAATCCCAGGCATCTACAATTTTACACAACATTTGGAACAGTTGGAAAATACACTGCTAATTTTCCATCTATTAATTAGTGGAATGTACTTACAGAAACAGTCATAAAATAGATCGATTATTAAATAAATGATATAAGAACTTTGGGGCCTAGGGCATTGCCTTTTGGATATCTTTAGAATATAGCCTTATCTATTGTAGTATACTATATTAATATTAGAAGCTCTTCCACCCGACACTCAAATTTAAATTTTTCTGGATTGGATCACTTATAAATAATGTATATACACTCTGTAAGTCTCTTCACAGTCCATAGTTTTTCAGTAGGTATACAGATCTCTGACTTTTTTTTTTTTTGAGCTCCTTGGAGCTCCTGTTAGCCTAGGTCTTTAGCCTGTATTATGTTTTTAACATACAAAATTTTATCATTTTCTGCTGTGTGAGTGAGAAACATCTATTCTTTTCCTTACCAAAAGAGCTAGCAAACCTCTTTCTCACCTCTATAAATTGTAGTCTTTCCAAAACCTTTGTTGTTTCCTTGCTACAGACACTTCATCCAGTGTGCTACCAACTAGAATACACAATCACTCAAATCCAGCATATTAATTTTACACTGGTGCATTTCAACTCATGAACTCTTTCACAGAGAAAGGTGGTATAGTTTGCTTTACTAAATTCAGATTTTGTGAATGGATATGCTTACAGAAACTTGTAAAAGGGACTTTACAGTCTATTATGCTATTCAATAATCAATTGGCATCTTAATTCTTTGTTTTCAAAGGAGAAGGATGATTCTGTCAAAAATGGCAAGACTCCCTACACTCGAATAGTTTTCCTGGAAGTTCCTTCATAAACAGCCAATTTAAACCCCATAATTTTTCTCTGATTTTGACACTTTTCAGTGCCTATGGACTATATTTTTGTCTAGCTCTATACTGAGATTGAAGATGTTTTATGGAGAAAACAGTCTTTGCATCATTCCTTTAGAACAAATACTGAACTGGAAAACCATGAAGTTAAACTATGCTTATACTGTACCACTTTTCTTGACAAGTTGCTGAAATAACTGATTTCTAGCAGATGAAGTTTGAGCTCAGATATCTATGAATCTGAAGGGAGAAAATTCAGGATTATATTTCTTTTCTTACTGATTCTCCCATATGAATGAGCATGATGTTCACATAAAATATTTTGAGTGTCAAAGATACATAATAGTTACTGTAAGATAGGCATACTTTTACAGAAAAATTAATACAGTCACCAAGAATATTTTTTTCATCTGATCTGAAGGTCACCATAAGGATAATAACATTTTATTTAGAAATGAACTGTGTTCTAAACAAAACCACATAGTGCTTTTAAACATAATAGGTTGGCCTTCAATTGATTATAAAATAATATTGCATTTCATTTTCCTACAGTTAAAAGTTAGCACTATTTTAAACACTTTTTGGTCATGCAATTTCAAATTGTGTTTACATTCTGGTAAGACACCACCTGATGCAAATCAAATAAATGGGTGTAATTTCTTCTTACACTTATATTTGCTTAGTACATAATGCCTTTCTCTTCCTTTATTTTGAGCAACTGAATCCCAAAATTAAGATGTTTTGAATAAAAAGGAGAACTGAACTGTGAAAAAAAGACTTCTAAAATGTTGAATTTTGCAAACCTTTTATTCTCTATGGAATATGTAGTACAATTTTGAAGCACATTATAAAATCAATATTTTACACTCACTTTAAGGCACTTACATCTGGAAAATAGTGATGTGATTTATGGGTCAAGTGCAAATTATTTAGGTCATTTGAGGTCTGGTGATAAAATGTCAGAGTTCATTTCATGGTCTCTACTGCTAACTCCTTTTAATAACTACAAAGTGACCTAAATCTTTCCGTTTTATTTCTTCTAATGTGCAGAAAACTACCAATTTAATTTCCAGTTTTATGGAGCGATGGATAGTTCCAACAAACAAACAAAAAATATCAGTGTTTACTGACCTCTAAATGTGTCACAATTTGTGTTCTCAGGCTTGAGTGGAAGAGTCTTGAATGCAAAGGAAAAAGGACAGAATATAAAACGTGTTAACAAAAGGACAAGTTACGAGCAAGTTTAATATCAGAGATTCTCAGCTCACTTCTTGTAGGCATACATGTCTCTCTTTCTCATCTGTCCAAGAAGGTTAACTGAGGAGATGCAAGTTCTTGGATAGCACATGTGGAATAAAAGAAAAAATGCACAGAAGATTATTATTATTAATGCGGCTGTAATGGATTATAAAAATTAGGAATCTGTAATATATTGCTCTCTCATAATTTGATGTAGAACTTAAAGTAGGTTTTGTTTTTGTTTTTTTTGTTTTTTTTTTTTTTTTTTTTTTTTAATTCAGTGCAGGCTATATAGAACTCCAACAATTTTCCAGGTCAAGAAACTTTTCATCACTATACCAACATCTTTTCATGGATCTGTTCAGTTTAATATCCTTGCAGTTATTCAACTTCAAGTAGGGTTTTCTTTCCTTCACTAAGTGATGTGGAGTGGCTCAGTCATTATTCCCCAAGGTCAGAGTTTGCATTTTACATTGATTTTATACACTTTGCCTTGTGCTTTGAATTTTTCCTTGTTTGCCTTTTCTGATGTGACACATATACCTTCCCTCAACAGTTCTGTCTGATAAAAATTCTGTGCAATACACTTCACTAATCTATTATCTACGACAGCAGTGTGAAATAGTTTATATGGACATAGAATTTTTTTTAAATTTGAAAAACTATCTTTCTGTAAATTTCAGTGTTACCTTTTTAATAACTATACTGCTCCTTGCTTAATTTTCTAATTCTAAGAAGTCAATTTCCATTATTAAAATACTTGAACATACATAAACAAGTATATGAAATACTAAAATAGTGGTGGTAAGAAAAATGCAATAATACTTAGAGTAAGCAAATGTTTTATAACATGAGCTTTTTTAAAAAATAAAAGTTATGTTATATAATCTTACTTTATATAGAAATTGTTGAACTCTCAGACTCATTAAGAAAAAGTAAAAATTCCAAGGTTACTTCTGGAATCCTAAAATACATTCTGAGTATTATTTATACAAGACCATGAAAATGTTTTGACAGCGAAACTATGGAAAAATCAACCTTTTTGGAAACACATTAAAATTAAAGACATTTAAAGTTACTCTATTAATGACTTCCAAGAAATAAAACTTTGTTATTTACCTTTTTTTTTTTTTTTTTTGTTTATTTGGTTTGGGTTTTTAGTGTAACTCTTTTTGCAGTTAGACTAAATTATCCTTTATATGTAATATTTTACTCACCAAACATGGAGACAGCTACGTCAGGCATTTTTATTAAGGCATTCAGATGCAATACCCAAAGTACTCTCAGCTCCCTCTATTGTTGGTGTAAAGAGATGCACTCCTCCAAATCCTCATTCTGATCTTGCAAGGATCGTCCTTGAATCTGTGGACCTTTGAAATTCTTTCCAAAGTTATCACATCCATGTTTTTTTGTGGCAAAAACAATTTATCCACAGAAGACAAACATTTTGGAAGTTAAGTTTCATGCACTAAAATCTCATTAAGAAATAGTTTGGGCAAAATGTTTAACTGAATTTTGTGGGGGAAGAAAAAAGGCACTCCAGGTCTTTTCTTGGGTCATCTCTCTTGTCTCCTGCTGGCTCCTACTTGGCTCCTCCTGGGATGCATACAGTTTTCCAATGTGAGTGAATTTGAGGGGTTAATAACATTAAATGAGTGTGTGTCTGGAAGGAAGAGAAGAGCAATTGTAGAGTAAAAAAAAGTGAGGATTTTTTTTTGGTTTTGTGTGGGGTTTTTTTGGGTTTTTTTTTCATTCTGAAGCAGCAGCAGTTTTTATGGTCTTAACTTTTTATGAGTTAGCTGGCAGTTACATGTCTGGAGGCTCATTTCTTTGCTATTGCCAACATGTGAACCAAAATAACAGAAAAGGTGCTAAAAAACAACCAAAAATATGCTGCATGTTCATCTTTAGCAAGAGAAAAGGAAACTCAGAATCAGAGAATGCTCAGAGAGTAGACTCTGGTTCTTCTTCTACTTTGAGAGATGTATGGCTATATTCTTCACTCCATAATAGTTTGCAGAATTTTGGTCTTTTCCAGGCACAAAAACAATTTGAATTTTAATTTCTTCAACTGTGGTCTTAGCCTGTAGATCCTTTGCTGAAGGTTCACTGAAAATGATCTAATTTAGGTGGACATTTTAGTTCCAAGAAAGTCTAGAACTTTTGCTCACCTGTGAAACATTAGTTGGCTCTGGCACAACTTCTGTGCTTTTATCTCCATGCTGCAGCAGTAAAGTGGATTTCTGTGCATGCAGGCTTTGGTCCAGCACTGGTGTAAGGCCATAGAGGAGGAGACTCTGCACCAGAGACACAAAACTTGGAAATGCTCCAGATTTTACCAGCTGAGATACAGCCTGAGGTGTATGGTTGTGTGTAGCTGTCTATTTTCACTTTCTAGCTGCATGAGCAAGGAAGAAATTAAATACAAATTAAAGTTAAAAAAAAAAAAGCAGGAATTAACATAAATATATTGTGTAAAAGACAAAAGCATATATCAGTAGAAAAGCAAAACCATTGAAATATTTCCCATAATAATTTCAATTTTATTTTGACTGACTGTGCACTCTTTCAACCTGTCATGAAGTCTCAATAGCAAAACAAAGGGGAAATGAGATCTGTGCCATTGCCGATTGAAAAGGACAAATGTACAGCACAAAATGGACTGTTGATGAGAGTTTCAGAACTCCTGTTCTGCTCCCTTAACTGCTGAAACCATTGGTTCCAGAGATCTTTGTCCTTTGTATTGGTTTGTGTTGTTTATGAACCATCAATCCTTACGGTTTCAGCAAAACTGCATTAGTTTAGGTTCAGCCATTCTATTTTATTCTTCATACTTTGTCACTATGAAACCACAAAATTTTAATGAAACTCCTATGCCATTGTTTAAGACCCAAGAAAGAAAGCCAGCCTCTGTTTATTAGGGATGCGGATGAAGTATTTCATATTTCAGATGGTCATATACAATGTCAATAAACCTGCAGTTTCACATACCTATTCTTAGTCAAGTGGGCAGTGGTTTCCAGGGAGTTTAGCTGTCCTATATACTGAAATAATAAACTCAGTCAGAAAAAGAATATAAAATTCATAAACCATATTAGACAAAGAACAGTCTAGGAAATGGAGTTTCACCTATAAATTTCTTGACTGTAAATGGTGAAACAGCAGAAATCATAAATAATACAGGATTTTATGTTTTGCATTGTGTGAGTTTTATAGAGTTCAAATGGAACATAATAAGGAAACAGCAAAGCTCTCCCTGGGTACTTGATAAGTTGTGGGTTGAATTTTCCTCATTGATGCCAAGTAAGCTTTTCTCCCCCCACTGCAATATTCACATAAACAGCAGGGATGCATTTAATTTCAAAAAAAGCTATATATAACAGCTAATTATAAATGACAAGAATTGATTGATGTATACCTGAGCAAGTATAAATTTTGTTTTGAAGGATAACCCTCTGTGGTCCAAATACTAGGTTTTGAGAAACTCTTTTTGCCTTGAAATTGCATGTTTTTTTTTTTTTTTTTTTTTGTTTTTGTTTTTTTTTTTTGTTTTTTTTTTTTTTACTTTAGGTGATAAGTCTTCAAAAGCACATTGGATAGAGATGGAGATCATAGATAAAGTCAATTAAGAAAGTATTTTGTAAGAAAATAGGACAAACTGCAGTGATGAGGAACAGAGCTTACCGACCAGCTCCATTTTACAAGTGACCAGCCCTTTCCATACCCTTTTCTGTCTATTCTTTCTTTTTTCCTACTTGGTGACCTTGCCCTGCACATTCCCACATCAGCTTGCCCCAGTGACCTTCTGTAACAACCTGGACCCTAGGGTTTACATCTTAATCACCTGCAAGCTCCTGGAGTGCCTGCAGTTTCTTGATAACCCATCAGTTCATGTGCCTTACCTGGTTTGTTTCTAGGTATTGTCTCGCTTAGTTTCTCTCTTAGCTCTGTGCCTCTGTGCATTTTGTTTATTATTTTCCCCTTCTTGTCATGCCATTTTGACAAGGTCCTTCACTGCATAATGTTACGGAAATAAATGTTCTCACATTCTATATGCCTTCATCAATTAGTGATCGAGTAGTTTAGGTTCTCCTTATTGCTTCCTTTACCACTTGTTTTGGTTTGTTTGGTTTTGACTACTCTCTTTTCTCCTCTTCCCCTTTAATATTAAAAAAGTCCTTGAGCAGATACAGTAGGGAAGGAGGAAACAGACACTTTCTCCTTTCACATACCCTTACACTTAGCCTCAAAAATTTCTTTTCAGTTGACACAATGTCATCCCTTTAGCAGAGCAGTGGTCATGTGTACAATCAAGTAGAATTACAGAATAGTTGAGGCTGAAAGGCACCTCTGGAGATAATCTAATCCTACTCCCTGCTGAGAAAAGTTTAAATAGGGCAAGCTGAGCACCCTTACCAGGCAATGTGATCTAGTGCCCAGCCACCCTCAAGCTGTGTTTCTTCCACATGTCCTAATATTTAAATGGAATTTCTTGCAGATCTGTATTCCTTCTTGATCTCTTAATGGGCATCTCCAAGTCTCCTTTGTCTTCTGGTCCACTGTGTCATCAGGTAATTATATACATTCATAAGATCCCTGTGAATTTCTCCATATTAAACACTTTCAGCCACTTTCCGTCACAGATGCTCGTCTCTTAAAAACCTTTATGGGCCACAATGGTGTCCTACTGTCATTTCACTAAAATAGTCATATTCTATGTCCAAATAATGATTTTTTTTTATACCATCAGAGCAAGGATAGACTAAAGCAGAGGGGTAGGAGGTAGAAACTTCAAAAAAATAAAAGCTTGGGAAATTTTAATTTTAACCTGCAGGTCAGTAAACATACTGAGCCAAGTGCTGGTGCTGAGATCCCACAGTTGAGCCTCACCATGCTTGGAAAAAAAAATCCAAATACTCCAGAGTTCAGTCTGAAAACTCCCCCCCAGGGGAGGTTGGTTAGGGGCCACAGCAGCTGTGGCTGCCCCTGGGGACCCTAGCAAGGAGTGCAACCAACTGGACTCACCACACAAGTGAAGCATGTAGGGTTAATAGCTGGGCTTTTCAAGACTTCTGAGAAATTGCATTGTGACGTTCAGAAAAGTGGTTGTTTTTACCAGCTTTTAATATTCTCTGGGATTGCACAGTCCAATGTGAGGCCTTCCAAATGTTACGCAGCATATTACCCATTTGGCCAAACATATAGACCAAGAATGAACCAGTAGAAAATCCAGGACTGCCAGCAAGGTCTGTTGATATCTCAGATACAACAGGGCTGGAAGCTGTAACTGTCAAATTCTGGAGTATCCAGTTCATATATTTTCTGCCAGTATGGCTAAGAGAGTCAGTAGACTTTGTTAACATAAATAGTCATTCAAACATTACAATCATGCTGAAAATCATGTCTCCATTCTTCCTTACAGAGCTAGTTGTGACAACATTTTAAGATTCACCTTCAGACACTCTAAAGATTTAGCTGGCAAAAATAAACACATTATTAATAACTAAACTTCTTGGCTAAAGGAAAAAAAATAATGCATAAGCCTAGTCTTCACACACAACCATTAGGTTTATTTATGTAGTCATGCAGAAATATACATTTTCCTTTAGTTTGATTAAGAAATTACTTTCCAGCAACCTCAACAAAACAGGACACAATTATCTCTGAAAAGCATGTGGAAATAAATTGAGTAAATAATTACTTATTATTCAAAGAATATAAACAAATAGTAAAATTAGTTATATGCAATAGTAAAAAAGCCAGACATGTCTCTTTACATAATTAATAAAAAATAGGTATTACCCTTCCTTCCACCCACAATTTAAACTACTCTAGGTGAGAAAATAGACTTCCAAATGAGTGTGTTTCTAAGAAAATGAAATGGCTATGAAAATGTCAAAATTAAGCACTTATTTTTAAAATTACTTTCAAGTATTTCTACAACACACATTTTTTACCCCACAATAAGCATTGTCTGATTGACACTTTTGTTAATCTGTGGGGGTTTTTTGTTTGTTTGTTTGTTTGCTTGTTTTGATGGGTTTGTTTGTTTTAGCAGGAGTTTTTTGGGGGTTTGGGGTGGTTTTTTTCCCAGTGGAAAACAGTCCTTTGAAGGAATTTCTTGCTTTTTTTTTTTCTCTTGTGGTTTGGCGCATGATATGTTAGCTATGTTGAAATACACTGTAATTATCAATCTTTTTCTGACCTTTACACTCATTTCCTCTTCTGTAATGTGTGTTCATTAGCAATAACACTCTAGCTCTTTTGGCTAGCTAGTTAATGTGATTTTTCTTCATTAGGAACTGGAAAAATTTCTTCCTTCTCTCCAGATGGAGATTATGTAAAGTAGAAACTCTACACCTGTGCTCCTTTGTGTACATATAAAAGTTTTACAAAGTCTAAAACTTTGTAGGCCTCAAGGTAAATATGCTTATTTTATAAATAAAGGAATAGCAACTATAAATTGTGAAACAGACTAGGGAAATTTTTGTAAATCAAGTTTAGAGGTACTGTCAGCTTTAAAACATCATCTCATGATTGATCAGATTACTTTTAATTGAAATACAGATTTGTAATAGAAGAAAAGTTCCTTGTATGTTTTCTCCCTGAAGCGTGCACTGTTTAAATTGTATTATTGAAGCAATCTGGTTTTGAAACAGAAGGAAATTAATGGCATTTTTAACAATTCAGAGGATTTTTAGCATCTTTTCTCATATGCAGGTGATCCTCAGAGAAGTTTATCATGTTTTGGATTATGCGTTTGCTTTTGACAGACCTCTAAATGAATAGGGAAGAACTACCAGAATAATCACACACTAAGAGCATGTATGTACAAACAGGAACAGATCTATTTTAGCTCTGCCTACTGTTAAAACTTGTGGAAAATCAACCAATTTAAGCACACAGAAAACAGCATTAAACTGTACCTCTTACAAAAAATCATATCCCTATGGTTTATTTTTCCTATTCCATGAAGTTGTTTAAACTCAGGATTCAATACTAAAAAATTTTACTTTCAATATCATTAAATGAGTCAGATTTGTTAGACTGACAATCACAATAATGGTAGTGTACAAATTTTTGTCGATAAATTTATAGTCTTATTTCATGGACAAAGGATATTTCTGTTTTATGACCAGTTTCTCAAATTTCTCAGAACTGCTAAGTTCTAAGTGCTAATTCTTTTTTTTTTAGCCTGCTTTTCTCTTTTTCAATTGATATTTTGCCAAACTTTCCCCCAGAAGATAGTATTTTTCATAAAATTTAATGGTAAATTCCAAGTGTGGAGCAGTGAAAGGTTTAAGGATGTTTTGGTACCAAATTTGTCCTCAGAAGAGTTAAGAAAGCTTTGGATATTAATGGCTCTAAAGTGTAAGTGAAACTGGAAATTCCTCTTGTAAATCAAACCAAAATTAGATCAGTTTTAAGAATTCCAGCCTTGAACAGAAAACAGATAGAACATTCTTGAAATCAGAGAGAAAAGCCTCTAATAATTAAATGCTTTTGTTACTATTATCAAATGGTACTTGATTATGAAGTTAGCTGTTTTCTGCTTTTTTGAATGAACATTTAATTACTTACCTGGTATGGCCAGTAAGAGTTCTGAGAATGAGGTAGAAAAGGAGACTATTCATTCTGAAGCAAATGGCTTTCAGTAGAAAAGAATTGCTGTCTAAATTATACTTTATCTCAAGTATTATTGTTGCCTGGTGGGAGCATTCTAAAGTGATATGAAATTCTCTATTTGTGTGAAGGCAGGTTTTCTATATTATTTAAAAGAAGAATAATTTTAAAAAGCTCTATCTTTGAATGGAATGCATTTAATGAAATATATTTAATTTGAAAACAGATGCAAAGATGCAAAACATGAATCCTTAAAAAAAAATAGGAGCATCACAAAAAGGCTTCCTGAAACCCAGATTTCATTCCCTCTTTTAGTTGATCAGACTTTTTAAATAAAACACAAACTGATTCTAAAAATTTTGTTTCTAGAGGAAAAAAAAAATCTATGCTACCTTTTTTCCCAAATAAAGACTTAGGAGAATGATAAATACAGAGAGAAAGTAAAAAAATATTTTTGTGTTTTGTTAGTCATTAGATGAAAATATTTTGTGAAACAGCAGGTTAGTTAGTGGTCTTTACTGCCTCTCAGAAGAGATCCTCCTCTTTCAGGTTGTTTGTTGCTGGAGAAAAACTGTCTTGACACCTGGTAAGACCATCTGTCCTTGTAGTTCTGTTTCCTCTGTGCTCTTAAAATGTCTTTGGATGTCAGTTTGTGGAATGTGGAATATTACTTTAAAAATAGTAAAATTATAACAGCTCATATGTCCACAGTCATATGTAGCCTAGCAACCTAGTAAATGCAGTACTGCATTAAGCTAACAGAGGCCACAAAGCTTATTAGACCTTTTTAAAACTTTGGCCTGTCTGGAGTTGTGTTTACTCTTATTTAGCAGTTGCAAAAATTACCTCAGGCCCAGATTTATTGACTGTTATTCAGTCAATAACTATTTATTTGACTTGTTTTAGCTGTTACATCTCGGTTGTGTAATGCTTATTACTGTAAAGATTTATTTTTAACTCTTAGATACTATTAACAATTGCTTCTTATGTACAGAATCAAGTATCTGTGACCCTTGAGTATAATGCAGTGTAGTGTAATATTCTCTATGGTGTGACAGCAGTAGACCTCAAAGTACAGGCACGAAATGATGCTTAAATTGTGGTCACTTACTGATGCAATCTTGGGAACTGCAGTTTTAGCTGTAGTAAGAAGCCCAACCAAAATGTGTAAAACACATGATACATCAAATTTGCATGGAAGAAGTGAAGAAAGTACAAGTAATTTCTCTGTGATAACTTGCTGCAAGTGGACCTAAGAGTGAGGAAAAAGAAACCATGAGCACTGCAGTCCTCCTGGAAAAGGATGTTGTGAACTGAAGACCTTTTCTACACTTGCACAGAGCAAACCCATTTACCTGAGTACCCAGAAGTGGAAAGTTCAGCATAACACATGAAAAAAGGTATGTAATTTGCAAATTATGAGGGGAGGTACACCTATATTGTCCAGTAAATGTTCTCCTTGGTCACTGATTACCTATTGTCAAATAAATGAGATCTGTGGCCTCCCACCTCAATGGTTTAGGAAGAATTTTTTCATTTACACCTTAACTTCAAATTCCACAATTTTATGACTTAGTTAAGTTCCTAGGTGCAGTCTGAAAGAGTATCCTAATTATGAACTACTTTAGAAAATTAATAGAACGTGCATTATCTACTCCATTATGGGAAGGTCAGAGAACACCAAACAATTCTCTGTACAACTGTGTTGTCTTTTCATGCTAAATTCACATTTTGGCTATACCATGGAAACTCAGGTAAAGAAAACTACACAGCAGTAGATCTAATTTTATGTGCTTCACAAAGTATTAATTAAATTAGAATGTTTCAAATATGGAGGAAGTACTTAATTTTGCTTTCTCAGCAGCTTCCACATAATATTTCAAAGATTTATTCCAAAATAAAATTGGGAAAGAAACCTATTTTTATGATACTCAAAGCTGGCTTAAATAATTTGATGTTTTCCTGGTTTATGTATTGCAACATGTAGTATTTTATGACCTAGGAGTGATATGTCCTTTACAAGTGTGCTCCCTACAAAAACAAGACAAATTTTGCTCAAAGAATTCTTTTCTAAAGCTAAATTGTGTTATTGAAGGCAACTAAATGTTTCTCTTTCCTGACATTTAAAGCAACACCTACAAATCTTACCTCTAAACTCTTAGAAATTAGAGGGTGACAAGTGGGAAATTTGCTTATACTTTTGTGCTGTCCTGTGAGACTGAAGATTGACAAATTTTGTCTCTCCTACTTTGTAAAGCTTGCTCTCAATATGTGCAATAGAATTTGAATAGAATATGTAAAATAGCCACTAAAGCTACTATTAAAACTGTGTGTGGTAGCACATAGAAGGTTGAAAAACCTTTCTATTGTATTCAAACAAGGAAAGAGGCACATAGTTTGAGAAAGTATGTATTAACAAAGCTTATAAACACTTCAGAAAAGTTTTTCAATGTAACATTTTTATCATGTTTATTGGAATTATTTGTCCTGAAGCATAAAATCATTTTATTCTATCTCTTCTGTAACCACAGTTATTCAGTGATAAGAATAAATTAGCTGTGTAGGCGTGTCTGCTGTACTCTGACAGTAACTTCTGTGAAGACCAGAAATACCACAGCCTTGTCATTGCAGATATTCCTCTGTAAAAAAAAAAAAAAAAAAAAATAATCCTAAATAACTATCAAGAGAGAGCACGATTTTAACTCAGTTTCCACTAAAGCCTTATCTATTCACTCCAGCACAATACAGACTTCAAAACAACAGGTAATTTGTTGAATTGCAGTACATGCTGTCTCTCTGTTCTGTGAGAATCCATTAAGCTCAATTAGTACTTCTGTTTCCATAGAGCCTTTAATAACCCTTTTCTCAGAGTATTTTTCAAAGATTAATACTGTACATTTTCCTGACACTTACAGATCACTGTTTTGTCATTTTTATACTTCTATATAATTAGTAACATTCTAAAATTTAAGTTCTGAATTCTCCTGGGGCAAATAACTTAGCATATTCATTTAGGATGCTTAATAAAATAGAAAAGCTCTGGTCAAATGACGTCTTCCTCCTACCAAGACCGAAGGTTCAAGTATGTAGCAGCCAGAGGCCCTGCAAGGCCTCCCTGGTGGTCACTTGCCTAAGATAAGAAATGCCTAGTCATGATGACTGGACAAAAGAAGTCCCTCTTCCACCTTCGGACCCTCATTATCTCTCTGTCATATTCACCCCGACCCTTACTATTGGACCATTTACTAAAACCCCTGTACCCTATATAAACCCGCATTTCTGCCCAGTTTGTCAGAAGAGCTGTCACTGGAACCCTTCGCAGGAGCTGCCAATAAAGACACCGCTGTGGAACCTCATACAGCTTTCTCCTCTCTCACCCCATGCGTCTGCCCATGGCACTTAGCAAGCAAAGAGCTGAAATCACTAAAGAGTTGAGTTCACCAAAGAGCTGATCCCTCTTAAGCGGCTGGGAGCTTGCCTGAAAGACCTGGACAGGTTGTGCCTATCAGCCCAGTGCTATCCAGGACACCTACGGCGGCCGGGGTCGGATGGACCCCGGGAACCCCAGGCCATAATACAAGTTAGACGCATCCGGCTAAAATTCCATCAGCTAGCTGAGAGGATGGTGAGAACAAGTAGGTAATTAAATTAATTCATTAAATTAATTTTACTTTTCATATGCATACCTGAGTACCTGGGGATATTTTGATGGGTTTGTAGTGTGGGTTTTGTATTGTTGGTGGGTTTTTTTGTTTATTTTTTGTTTGTTTTTTTCTTTGTAAGGGCAGGCATGGTACTATAATGATTTAATATTTTGTGAGTGCTTCACCCTTTGTTTGTCACACCTGACAAATGCAATGAAAAACCAAAATTTGCTTCACTTTCAGTAGTAATCTGTATTGTTGCACTGCTCTCAGTAAACATTCTCTTTCCACAATTTATGTAGATAAGAATCAAAAGACTACTGAAAAGACATTTTGTGTATACAAAATCTCTACATTTCTTTCAAAGTTGATTTGACTGCTCCTTTCTGATACTGCCAGTGAATTTGTATTTCACATGAAAGGTAAAATATTTTATTGCAACACTCAGATTAAAAAAATTAAATCACACTGTGTATTAGAAAACTTAGTTAATATAGAAAGAAATACAGAGTGATAAAGTTTTTAGCCAACAATCTCATAGAATAGTGTGGTTTATCACATAGTTGGCTGGGATTTTGAACACATTCTGATGAATTCACAAAAACAAAATGCAACATGTCTATTTTCCATTTGATCATTGGCAAGCATGTGATCATAATTAATATATAGAATATTTTGTGAAATATTAAACAGGTGTGAAGAACATTCATGTGTCTTCACCCTGCTCATTCGCTTAGGAATGACAAGCTACTCAGCTGCAGTATATCCTTGCTTAAAATGGTGAATGATGACACTTCACTCCTCTATATGATGTGCAGAAGTACTTCTGCTGATCTGAAAGGAGCAAAACAACTTGTATATTCTCTTAAAAGTCATAAGCTTTCTTTCTGTTAAAAACAAACAAACAAAGAGAAAACAAAAATCAACCAAAACCAATCAAACAAACAAAACCCCAAGACCAACCAACCAAAATAACAAAACACCACCAAAAGCCCCCCAACTCTATGTATGGAACTGTACCCACATAAAATTCAGTAACTTTACTAAAATTCATTTATACTGGTTGTCTCATATTTAGTAGATTTTGTCTTAAAAACAGTAAAGAGATAAGTGATTTTGTAACTTAATGGTGCTTGTCTCTTTTTTAAGATTTTAAGAGTTACTTTATCCAGATATGCATATTATACTAATGTCTTTACTTTCTTCAATTGGCAAAACTTTTGAAAATAAAACTCACACAGGAATTTCAAGACCAGTCAGTATTGCTCATACTCTTTGCTGGTATAATGGTGGAATAATTATTGACTCCAAGAGGAACAACGTTTGATAACAATGCAATTTCAGCCCTTCTCTCCCAGCTAAATCCTGTATCCTTTTAGGCAGATGTTTCTGTAAAGAGTACAACTATAAGCTCTGTATCTTAAATTTAAACACATCTGCCATCTGACTTAGTCATCTAAAAATCTACTACCATAAAAAAGCCTTCTGATTCATAATTTAAGGAAGTCTTTAGAGGAAACTATTACATTTGTCTCTAAATTATAAGTGATAAGAAAGAGATAGTTATTTTAGATTGCCTCTGGCAAAGAAAAATGCAATATAAAAGCACTACAATCTTGAAGAAATACATGTAAAAAGCTAAAATAATGTAGCCATTACATCACTATTTAATTTTTCATGAAACTTCTTCAGGTACTGAAAAAAAATAAGTGAAGTCTCTCAAGCAAGTCCATCAAGTTGTAAATTATGACAAAGAGCATTGCAAAACCTATGGGGGAAAAAGAAAAAACACACATCTTTGCACAACTGTGGCTAAAAAAAAAAAAATGTTTAAAACATAGTATTTGCATCAAAAAGTTTCTTTTCTAATGCCTTGCAATTTTTGCAATGAGTCTCTTCTAAAAGTATAAGATTTTTTTTTAATTTTCTATATATTTATATTACCTACAAAGGTGAAATTTAGAAAAGCAGTGGACTGTGGGGTTTATATCTTGCTTCAAAGACCACTCAGTCTTCAGTTTGAATGAATAGGAGCTTATCTTGAACCATGCCTTAGAATTAATTTCTGGTTTTAATGAAGACAAATGGTTACAAATTTTTAAGTGAAATTTGGGTATTTATAAATGAAGTTTTTAGGAGAAGAGAAAAATAAAGGACATGCACCATCTAAATATTTTTTCATATATCATTGTGGAATGAACTGGTATTGAAAAAGTCAATGACAACTTAAAAGCTACCTAAAAATTGCTTTTAAACTATTTACTAGTGTTACTATTTACTAGTGTTTTGATCTGTAACTGATAAGGGCAATGTCTGTAGCCTTCAGTTAAATAGGTGTCGATAAAGCAGGGAATTCCCAGGGATATATAAAGAAATGCATTGTGTTAGTTCAAAAGGAACTTGAAAAATTTAGGAAGTCTTCAGTCTAAAATGACAGAAGCAAGATATAGTCAGCTACTTAAAAAAAATCTTAGCATCTGCCTTAGAATTGGTCTTAGCATTTGTCTAGACATTTACAGTCTAAATTGATGTTTTACACTGCTTCTTGAATTTTCACTTTTATGTCTGTGTTTGGATACCGATGCCTTTCTAAGGGGCTGCTTATTGTGGTTTACTTTTTATGATAGTTTTGATGAACTGGAAAACATTTCCAACAAGCTATTTTTATTTAAAGTTCGAGTCACTTTAAAAGACTGTGAAGGACTAGAATACAGTCATTCTATAGATGCAAATTATTCACTTTGCAATAGATTGACATCCACTGAAATTCGTGTTCAACCTTTGTTCAATTGCTTACAAGCATTCACTTTTCCTGCCCCACTTCTGGCCAAAGAAAACTGAAATAAAGTAAAAATGCTGCCACTGAGACATGTGGCAGATTTCAAATCATGCAAAAAGGAGGACCAACAGCCAGTGTTAAGCATAAATGGCTTGTAGATAACTTCAAGATTGCAGAGGATATAGGGCACCCTCTTACAGCTAAAGCAGAAGGAGGGATCATGGATCTGGTCTTCTGCAGGGACTTGCTACAAAACCAAAGATTGCATCCCTTGTTCTTCTGTTTCTCAAGTTTTATTTCTCTAAAACACTTCTGTGTTTTTCCAAAAGTACTCTCTTTACAGGGAGACAATGCTACATTAAAATGAAACTAGCCTCTTATGGGCTGTTTACAGATGAAAGGGGAAAAAAGTTCTGTATCTTTATTCATAATACAAATGACTTTCATGTAAATTCTTTATTTAGAGTGTTTTTGTGTCATCATTTACAAAAACATGTACATTTGTGCATCTAATATTGTATAAATGAATAAATTTCTAACAGCCACAAGAGTACTGTTTTGAATTACTCAGATTCTGTCTCAGCAAAATGTTTGTTTCTATATATCATGAAATGCTTTGAAGGTATGAGTTTGTGCAATCTAGAAACTAATGTGTCAAAAACCAATGTGAAGAGATAATACTTTAAATAAATCAGGTTTTTTTTCATCTACTTTTTATCTGCTTCCTATTTGTACATATCAGCTCCTATCCAAAGACTTAACAGAACTTTAACTTCTACATAATAGTTTTCAATATCCGTCTGTAATTATTTCCACTCAGAAGATTAAATAGCTTCACAAACTGCTGCCATTTTTCTACATATGCACATACACAGCTGCTAGAGCTACTAGTCATTTAAAAAAAAGTGCCTAAAAATAAAACCTGAAAAAGAATTCATGAACTTAAAAGAAACTTACATTAGATAAAATCTTTTTATGTTAACATCATATAATTTTTAAATAATTAAATATTTAGAGCTTTACTATTTAAAGCTTTAAAAACACATTCAATAGTGTCACTAAACTTAACTGCAAGATAAATTATTTTAAATAGAATATCATATCTTTATTACAGAATTTACATTTTCTATTTGTTATCCACTAAACAAAGGAAACTGTGTTTCAAAGGCCACAATGTTAAATGCATATGCAGAACTGTTTACTACAGATTACCTTGCCAACAAACGTACATTTCTGTTGGTAAAATTAGGATGTTGTGTACAGCATAAGGCCAAGTCTAAGAAAAATATTTAATGGATTGGAAATATGACTGGAAATATTGAATTTTGTTGACTGCTACTGTCTCATTTTGTAAGCAGCAGGAAATCTTTAATTTCCAGAAAATATAAGAATTGTACTTAGATTTAAGAAGAAATATCCTGGAATGTTTTACATAAAATAACTGGTGGCTTTTTTTTTTCCATTTTTCCTGCTAAGGAAAAAAAATTAAAACATTAAGAGATTTATACATCTTACTGGGAGACAAATTTTCTTTTGAAGAATGTTTGGAACAACTAAATCTTATAATTTCAAAAATGTTATAATACAGTTTTTAGACTTTTTTGAATGTATAGGTTCATGCTACATTTTAAGCAGAAATACACTTCCTCAGAAGTATCCAAAACCTTTTTTTTTTTTTTTAAATCTGCTTCTATTTGTTGTCTTCATAGTAATCATGACCCCAAAGCATACTCTACACAAAGTCCCAGGCCTACCAGAGCTTCTAAACCAGCCTTTGCCACTATAATTTACATGGGTTTTTGCAGTTGCCAGCTCTCTTGACAGATCAGGCCCTGAAGACTTAACACAGGTTTCTTCATAAGGAATGAAAAACATTGTCAGACACAGGCAGGAAAACTGACATTTATTAAAATCAATGTTTTCTTCAGTGTGACTTGTTAAGTGAAATGGGATGACATCATTTGTTGAATGTCAGACATAATTCCTCCTTCATCATACACCTCCCATTACTGGCTGCACCAGCACCTGAAGCACAATCCAATCTTCTCCCTGTCTAATATGATAACAGTTCTATACTGACTCCTTGTTCTCATTTGGGACAGTTGGCAGCAGGACCACAAGTTCTCAGTAATGCAAGACTTGCCAGGTGTTCAAGTAGTACTTGCCCCTTTCAAAATTTTCCTGAGCAGCAGATATTCTGAGGACCTCAGATAGCTTCATGTTTTCACATAAACTTTATTGGCCATTGGTGATCAGTTATCACTGTTATCTACCTAGCAGATGTCACTACAACCCAGCCTTTGTGCTTTTCCTTCAGCTTCGCTCATTGTAGATATCATCAAGACTATCCTAAGAGGAAAACAAATAAAATTGAAGACTCACAGTAACTACACAAGTATGTGTTTTTATAGTCTAGTATGGATTGTTTCTCCTAAGGATCAATTTCTGGTCACTTAATAATAAAAAATATTTCTATTAGTCCATCTCACAATGGATCTTGAAGAGATGCCAAAGTTTGCAATCTAGTTGAAAATAATTCACCAATGTTTCAGTAACTGAGCCTCCATTTCCCCACTAGAAGACTCCAGGAGCTAAAAAAATAATAATAGATTTGGTTTGGGGTTTTGTTTTTTCCTTTTTCATTACTTTTTCACATGAATTAAGAAGATAACACTTGTAAATGGCAAATTGGAAATTATTGATGGGTTTTGCCTAATACTACTTAAATATTAGAAATCCACAGCTTTCTGTAACACAAGCTGACATCTTAAGCAGTTGTTTTGGTGAATTTGCTCTAGAAAAATCAAAATTAATAAAAAATCCAACAGCAATCAATGACTAAAAATAATTAAGCAAACAGGGGAATAGACAGCAGGGTCTTGGCAATGTTATTTCCTTTTGTTTGTTCTGCCAAACAAATTCAGGCCTGAGGGGTTTTGGATTTGTATCAAATATTTGGAAACAATCCTGTCCATTTCCTTGTTGCATCTGATTTTCTGTATGTTACCAAAAAGGGCATAACATCTGAGAATTCCTCTCTCACAGTGAGATTTTTTTGGGTTTGAAATTTAGAAATGGTGAAAACATGAATGACTTGGTTGTTTCTGAAAGTAGTATTGCCAGAAGAAAAAATATTTAAGTATATGTGGTGAAAAAAAAAAAAAAAAAAGTTTAGTGCAAGTAATCAGTTTTTGGAAACAGTCTGGGGACATTGCTACTTAATGCAGAACTGATAATATGCATTTCTGTATAGAAACTCATATAACGGTCATACTCACAAAAATGATGTTACCAAATAGATATTTTGAGCTGTCTCCCATAAGAGGTGTAGTTCTGAAATACTAGAATTCCACTTTTATCTGCTACACTCTCAATATTAAAGTGCCATAAAATAAAACAAGTAAATGGAAAAATTGAGTCTAGTATAGAATTTGTCAGTCTTCTGGCTAAACAAGTTGACTTGTCTAGGAGCTACTGTTATATATTTTAATCTATAGTTTGGGTCTTAAGTAATGCAAAGGTGTTGCATCCCGGAGTTTGGGTTTAGATTAGGGTTTTTAATTTATGTTAAAATAAGTCAAGTTCTGTAATCCCGCATTTCCCCCGTGTTGTCGTCCCCCCCCCCCCCCCCCCCCACGGTTTCTGGCCCCATGGTGCCTGCTGCTGGATCTTACCCCTGTGCCACTCCTGTAACCACCCTGCCATC
Organism: Vidua macroura; assembly: GCF_024509145.1. Taxonomy (NCBI): domain Eukaryota; kingdom Metazoa; phylum Chordata; class Aves; order Passeriformes; family Viduidae; genus Vidua; species Vidua macroura. Next base: position 52,727,417 of record NC_071574.1, read on the forward strand.
CGGCCCCGGGAAACCCGTGCTGGCCACCCCAAGCCACACGATCCCGCTCTGGCTGAGGCTCAGTGCCAGCCCCTGCGGGGTTCTCTGGTTGGTCGCGGTTGCTGGCATCACCGCCACGGCAGCCGCCCCTGTTGGCTGGCAGGCCGTGGATCCTCTCACCCTGCCCTTCCATAAAACCCTATCCTGCCGGCACCCAGGCGCCATTTTCTCCCATGCGAGTGCCGGGAGCGGTCGCGTCTTTCCATCGAACCGCGCCACGTGTGACCAATAAACCGTTCCTGCCAAGCACGGAGAAAATGGACAAATTCCTCACCTCTTTGCCGGACCCCTAGCGCACGGTAACAGAGGCTGGCCAGCCCACGTGCCCGAGACACGGAGCCGTGTCTGGGAACCCGCAGCAGCAAACCCCGGCTGCACGTGGAAGCTACGCCACAGCCGGGCTCCCAAGAGCCACGTGCAGCCAGGGAGAGCGAAAACGCATGCCGCAATTGGCGCCCGAATGCGGGGCCGAGGCCAGCGCTCAGCTGATCGCGTGGACGGAGGTTCACCACGGAGCTCCAGGAACAGCACCGGGAGCCGCCACCGCCAGCCTGGGGCCGCGTGCCGCCGCCAAGCCAGAGCAGGCAGTGGTCCGCGCCGGATCACAGCTCCGTGCCGGATGGAAACCAAGAGCAGGGGCTCTCCAAAGTACGTCAGTGAAGTCTCGTTCGCCCACGGGGGACCAGACAGTGTGCCCTGCTTGGGACAGGAAGTGCAAACTTTCGCAGCCAAGAGGGCAGCAGAAAGGACAGTTCCCGGGACTCCTGGAACCTGGTGGCAGATTTCCTTTGCAGAGACTTCAGTCTGGTAAGTATTAGTCGTGGAAACGTGTCCAGCTAATATGGGGAGGGCTGGCCGTGTTCCCGAGGTTGGGACGTGCGGCGCGCAGCACGAACGGCAGCCGCAGGAGTCGCCTGCGGTTTTTTTTGCTTTTTTTCTTTTTTACTGCCCCAGGGGTGAGGTGGTTTGGGTGGAAGAAGCATGGGGACCGTGCTATCTGCCCAACAAAAGGAATTTTATTCCCAAGTTAAGGAAATCCTTGCGGTGAAGGGCCCCTACCCAAAAAATTTAGTGAAGAAATTTGTCCGGTGGTTGTTCTTTGTTTTTCCCCGTCTGTCTACCGAGGACGCGCGCAAAACAGAATTTTGGGAGCAAGTGGGAAAAAGGCTAGCAGAGGGGATCGGTAGGGATCCCTCTATAGATGACTGCTTCCCTAAATTCCATTTGTTGATCTCAGATGTAGTAAAATCAGACCCCGCACGAAACTCAGTTGGGGAAAGGAAAGAACCATCCAGAAAATCTGTTACTCCCCCTGAATCTGTTTCTCCATCCCCTTCTCCTACCCCTTCTTCCCATAACCCGGGTGGGCAAGGGGGGGCACCCCGTCGATCTGAGACGCAGGGCAGCTCCACAAACGTGGACCGTGCTCCTGGCTCCCCCAAGCCATCCCAGTGTCCCCGCCTTAGCGAGATCGGTCGATTTGCTGAGGCCACGATCCTAAACCCCTTTTCCAATCCCTTTTTCCCAGTTGAAAATCCCAGTTTCGGCGCTACCCCGCGCTGTTCTGTTTCTTTAAACCCCTTTCTTTGTTCCTCTGAGGAGGCCGAGGCCACGTGGTTGACCCCTTTGTCTTCCCAAGATGGAGGGCGGCCACATGGCAGTGTCTCTTCTTCCCACAACCCCTTTCTGTTCTTTGTTCCTGGTGTCCCCGCCTTTGACCCAACCCCCACCTGCCTCCCTGTGGGCGTGGGCGCCGCCCCCTCGGGAGGTCAGGTTACTCCCTCACCCATTGTTCTCCCTCGAATGGGTGTTCCCTCCAGTCCTTTGCATGTTGTCCCTGCTGAGTCATCGACTCCGCCCTCCCCTACCGGGGAGAGCTCTGCCATCTCCACCCCGCTGCCTGAGGGAGGCAGCCCCCATCCTGTTGCCCGCACCGTGTCCCCATCTTCCCATGGGCCCCGGAGAGCCGGGCGGGAGGGAAGAGGAGAGGGGGGGGAATCGGAGCCCCTGCCTCCACATTCCCATGGATCCCGGAGACCCGGGAGGGAGGGAAGAGGAGGGAGGGGGGAACAAGAGCCCCCAGCTCTGCAGTCCCATGGTTCCCAGAGACCCGGGAGGGAGGGAAGCAGGGGGATGTGGGTCTCTGAGCATTTTCCAGATTCCATGGAACGGGTCGAGCTGACGGATGAGAGGCATGTAGAGGGATCGGAGGTTCAGGACAAGTCTGTCCTGGAAGCGGCATCCATGAACACTGCTGCCTTGGATGCCGTGCCTCCAAAGAACGCTGATCCGAAGCAGCCTCCAGCAAGACGCCAGTGCTTCCACTGTAATCAGAGAGGACATTTTGTTGTTCAATGTCCATTTCTGGGCAGGGTACCCCCAGGGACAGTGGGAGGGGGGAGAGGGGGGGAGGGAGACCCCATTCCCCCAAAAAAACTGAAGAAACAACGTGCACCTGCCTCGTGTGAAGATAGAAGTAAGGCAGGCCACAGCACCTTAAGGGGAGCTGTGAGTTATCAAGTAACTGTGCAGGTGGTAGTTCAAAACATCAGGGTGCCTTTGAGAGCGGCAGATGACCCCACCAATTGGGGGGTTGCATCAAACCGCAGACGACGCAAAAAGAAAAAAGGACCCTATGATCTCCCCAAAAAATGTTTTTCCCCAAAGCCCCAGGGAAACTTTCCAGCCACCCCAGTCTGCATGTGTCCCAAATCCCCATGTTTGTAATAAAGTTGTCCCAGTTTCCCTATCCCTAAACACCTTAAGAAGAACCAGCACCAGTACCATCTCCAGGCCCTCTCTACTTGCGTAGCAGTCACCGCAGTTGCAGCACCAGAAGAAGCTGGGAGAAGAGGCCACCGCTTGAGAGACTGAATCAACACCACTGCTTTCTTTTTATATTTTATTAAGCGGGGAGATGTTGCATCCCGGAGTTTGGGTTTAGATTAGGGTTTTTAATTTATATTAAAATAAGTCAAGTTCTGTAATCCCGCATTTCCCCCGTGTTGTCCCCCCCCCCGCGGTTTCTGGCCCCATGCTGCCTGCTGCCGGATCTTACCCCTGTGCCACTCCTGTAACCACCCTGCCGTCCGGCCCCGGGAAACCCCGTGCTGGCCACCCCAAGCCACACGATCCCGCTCTGGCTGAGGCTCAGTGCCAGCTCCTGCGGGGTTCTCTGGTTGGTCGCTGTTGCTGGCGTCACCGCCACGGCAGCCGCCCCTGTTGGCCGGCAGGCCGTGGATCCTCTCGCCCCGCCTCTCCATAAAACCCTATCCTGCCGGCACCCAGGCGCCATTTTCTCCCATGCGAGTGCTGGGAGCGGTCGCGTCTTTCCATCAAACCGCGCCACGTGTGACCAATAAACCGTTCCTGCCAAGCACGGAGAAAATGGACAAATTCCTTCCTCTTTGCCGGACCCCTAGCGCACGGTAACAGAGGCTGGCTAGCCCACGCGCCCAAGACACGGAGCCGTGTCCGGGAACCCACGGCAGCATACCCCGGCAGCACGTGGAAGCTACACCACAGCCGGGCTCCCAAGAGCTGCGTGCAGCCAGGGAGAGCGAAAACCCACGCCGCACAAAGGCACTGAACAAATAGGGAATGCAGTAATTATTATTTATTTTATAAAACTAAATCAAGTATTAATTGAAGTGAGAACAAAATTAAAATGTTGAAGAATAATTTCTTACTTCTGTCCTTCCCTAGATGAAATGGATAAAACCTTATCCAAATATATGCTTCCATGTTTATATATGAAATTTTATATGAATATAACTCCAGATAAGAATATGGAAACTTCTCCAATTGTAATAACTGCCTTTTGATAATTATGCTCAGTTAAAGACAATTCAAAGCTATATAATTTCTGAATCATTAAATTATTTTAAAGTTGTCGTGGAGCAAGGTAATCAGTATCATGGAGCATGAGAACAAAAGAAGAGCAAAAATTTCAGTTGCTGAAACAAATAAAGAAAATTAAATCTTTTCTTGTGTGAATAGCAGTATTGTTTGGTAACCTGCAAAGAAGTAAATAACTTTCCATTTCTGCGAAGATAGAAAGATAAAGAATAACTGCTGTTGGATGAAATAAAGATTTTCAATTAAAAGAAGGGCTTCACACATTAAAGTGTATTCCTGAAAAGCAGGATGTGAAATATCAAATGACCACAGCAGAGATCAGGGTTTTTTACATGTATATGTCTCAGCCATTGGTGCCAGGGGTGATTATAAACTCAGTGCTAGACAGAAAGATAACAATATTTGCAAAAGATTTTTGTTGCAAATAGATAGATTTTTTTTTAAATAATTAAAGAATATTTTAAAATATTTTTTAACATTTGAGCTCAACTATTTACATATTAAATTTCATGCAGAAATAACGGCTTAGAAGACAATGAAACAAATAAAAAGCTAGAGAAGTATAAGGTTTAACCACTTACACAGTTCCACCAGACAACTAAAATCTAGTTGTGCTTCTTAAAACTGTTACTGTTTAATACTTTCTACAACAATGATGAGTTTCAGAAGCAGCTCATCAGTTGAGTTTGATGGATATCCAGTTTGAGGGATACCTAGATGTTTCTACCTCTGCTGAAGTGAGGCCTTCATGATCTCTATAACATAGGTAAAATGAAGTAGAAGTAAATGAAGAACCATGTGTCTTACAGAATAGGTTTTTGGTCAGGACATTCAGAATTCACATCCAATTGCTTTTTCATGGTAAATTATAAATTTTCAATGACTGGTGTATATACATATACATATACATATACATATACATATACATATACATATATATGAAGACACTCAAGGCTATTATAAGACAGATAATTTAGAAGTGTATAAATTCTGTCTACTTGTTTTCAAGACTTTTACTTTCACCCTTGAAAGGAAGAGAAACAAAAATCTGGTAACAGGATTCTCTTCTATAAAGCTTGGGCAGAGTTAGAAACCACTGCATGATTTTAAGCAGTCTAAGAAACTGTAGCATAGATTCACTTCATCTCATAGCTGTTAGCTTTTGATTTAAGGTTGCTTTATCTTGCCAGAAGTGTAAAACACAAATGAATAATGGTGAATGGACTATGATGTCATACAGAACTAATGGCTATTCAGCTGAAAAGTTTAATTAATATTGCACATAAACAATTTTACCTGTCACTGTAGGTCTGACCTTGCAGTTTTCAGGTATGGACAGATAAGTTAAGAAATAGGAATACACAATCTAGAAGTAAGGATATTTGTATCCTTGACATGTGGCAGGACAGCAATAAAGGTAATTGAAATATATGATGCATTTGGCATTGATGCAGATACCTAATTTTGATGGTATAGGAGAATGACCGATGTGACATTTTACTCATTTTCTTCAGCTGGAGCTTGTACAATTTCTCAAGAGTAAATGACCTTACAGTATTAGATAATATAGTCTTGACCCTGACTATCATGGAGGCTCAGAGTGTGAATATGCAGTCAGCAAAACAGTCCAACTAAAATTTAGCTACATTTTACTGTGGGGCAAAATCAATTAAAAGTTTCAATGATAATGCCTGATGGCCTTGACACTCTCAATATTCCCTCAGCTGCTTCTCAGTTTCTGTTTCATCTGCTTCTAGCATTTTCTGTGTTAAACGTATTTTCACTGAGATGCCACCAGCTTGTCTGAGGGGCTCAGCTGTGCCCTGCAGTGTGTCCTGTGGAGCCAGCGGGAGACATCTGTGTGTGGCACAGGGCAAACCCAGTCCCTCCTCACAGAGGGTACCCCTCAGCCCCTGCTGCCAGTGTCTAGGCAATACTCTCAATTCACTATTTTGGATAGCTAAACACGCAATTGAAGGTCTCTCTACATTTATTTCTACCCAATGTCTGTTCCAATAAGCAATCTCAGAGGACACCCTCCTTATTAAGCCTTAGAGAAAGGACTGGAAAAATGGGGTGAAAATTCCTCCTATATATATCATTCACCCATGATGTAGAACAGATGACTCATGAAATTAATTTATACCTATTAACTAAAACTACAGAAACTTTTATTTTCTGTAACTCAGAAGAGTACCTTAACTGAGAGCTTATGTCATATTATAGGTCAGTTGATTTCAGCCTGACTTACTGAAGGAAACATTTTAATAAAAACTCTTTGTTCCAATATTCTTTTTTACTGTTTAACTCCACTAAGGAGACTTGCTGTTAAATTTTTCTATTCAGTGTGCTATCATGAGTCTAGAATTAGGACTTTGGTGTCTTTGGATAACTTAAAAATCTAATGTAAATTAAATGAGCATCTTAAAAATGTACATAGCAAAGACAGACTAGAAAAAATGCAAAGCCAGTACATTAATTTTGGCTTAGCAATAACTTAAAAGACTATTTTTTCTTTAAGGATTTTTATTATAAAACATGAATTCCATGTGCTCCTTTTAAATACTGTTCTGAAAAAAGTGCCCAACCAATAGTCAAATAATTAATTTATTTGGCTATCTAATTGAAAATGAAAAGTACACAATTTGCTCCCCAAAATTCATATTTTCCAGGTATTACAGTCAAATATATATTTTTTCATGATCTTTCATTGTTTAGCAGAATAACTCCAAACATAAGGTGAGATCACCAGCAAAGACCAGCAGCCACTGTTACCGTCTGTCAGAGTGTGGCCTCTAGAATTGCGGAGTACACACTACACAACTACTTTTTTTTTTTTTTTTAACTCCAGATCTTTAGCATGCATAATTGTGGTGTTGCGTTTTCTAGCTTTACTTGTTTAACCTTTCATTGTATTTTATTTCCAAATGTTTGTAATGGTTCATTCTTACGTACCCCTTCCTTTCTATAAAATGGTTTGTTCCTCTGTTAAGCCCTTCCTTTATACCCATCCATCAACCATTGTACCTACACCTCTTTCCAGTCATTTCTATGTCAATCCACGTAATCCTGCTCCTACTCCCTGTCACTCATTGCAAACCTTTCCCTTCCATCTAGAACCTTCCCTGTCATTTGTGTAATTCCCTACCTCCCATTGGTTACTTACATATGCTCTCCTCCCCTCATGTACCCTATTGGTTGTTTGTTAATGTAAGTCCCTCCTCATGCTCCACCCTGAAGTTAGCCCATTGGTTGTGAGGTTGTCTCCTCCCAAGACCCAGCCCCGCTTTATAAATTGTTGTAATCCCCTGTTCTTGGCTCTTTGCATCTGCCTCCTGCGCTTCTTTGTGATACCTACTCTCTCTTTCTCAGGAGGAATAAAGCCACTTGGGAATTGCAAGCAAGAGTCAGTCTCTCCTTCCTTCACCATGATCCAGCTGATGAGGATTTTACCCTGAGATAAGAGTGTGTTCCACTCGGCCACTCCTGGAAAAGTCCCGGTGTGTCGGCCGAACTGCTACCCTTCACCTGCTGGTGGTGTGAGGCGGGGAGTGGTCACACGTGACGTGCGCTAAGAGGAAAGGGGTCGAGCTAGCCAGACTCACCCCTTCTTCAGGGATCGTAGGCACAGCATCACATAATGAACCAGTCTGCCTTTCTGGAGGCTTCATTGTACTAAAGAGGGTTAATTTTACAGCTGCAATCCTTAAATGACAATGGTTATGTCTAAAAACTGTAAAAATGGCTACTTTAGCTAGCAAATATTTTTATCTACTGCAATGTTTTCCCTTAACATATTCCCAATATTTGGGGAAGGATTTTTGTAGTAGGTTGACCCTGGCTGGATGCCATGCATACATCAAAGCTACTCTGTCACTTCCCTCCTCATCTGGTCAGAGGAGAGAAAGTATAATGAAAGGCCCTCAGGTCCAGATAAAGACAGGGAGACATCACTCACCAATTACCATCTATCTAGACCCTGATTTTTTTTTTTTTATTCATGCCCTTTTTGGAAATATCAAAATCAATTTAAAGGAAGCTAGATATGTTTTTGGGTACTGTGTGTTTGTCTTAACACAGATATTATGTAAATTAATATAACTTTTGCAATAAAAAATAATGGCCCCAAGTAATGAGTTTTTGTAACAGGCGCAGTCTTGTAAGTGGGAAGAACATTATATGAAGTAATATTTTTCCATTTTGTTACTGCAGGAATATGAGTATCTTCACTGTGAAAATACAACCAATAAAATTATTATTATTCATAATATCTATAGAAGACATTACTATTTTATATTATATTTCTTCTGGGAATTATGCTTTTTGATATAAATAAGTAGCTTGTTAATGATACTGAAACCAATATAAGCCATTTTAAAAACTCGGAGAAGTTCTTTAATCCAAGCAATGGACTTTGTATTCATACTTTAAAAATTGCTTAGTAATAAAAAAACATAATAAATAAATGAAGTGAAGTAAACTAAAACAAACTCCTGGCCATTCAAGTAAAACTCTTTGTCAAGTTAAACTGACTAAAGATAAATCAGATCCTGGGTTTATCAAATGGCTCATCCTTACACAGTGTTATTGGCAAGAAGCAGCTGATTAGCTGATTGGCAAGAAACAGTTGAAAGTCACTGTGTATAATTATGTGTTGTATCAAGACTTATCCACTATTTTTGCTGGACTCAGTAAAGGTTTCTGGTTCTTTGTACCTTGTGCAATTGTGTTTTTTTTTGTTTTTGTTTTTCATTTCATTTCTGAATATAAAACACTAAACTAATGTGTAGTAATACTGTACTGAATTCTGTGCATTCTAATGTGTTTTAATGTGCCTAAAGAACTAGTTTAAGAACCAGTAGAAACGACGTATTTTAGGATCTGTTTTGCTGTAGAAGTAGTTAGTGCCTAAGAGTAAGCCCTATCTTGCTTTGGCTATATTATCCATTTCATAATTTTCTCTTTCTCATCAATTAATGGTTTAGCTGCCTAAACAAATCTACCTAATATAATTTGATGAATGCAAGGGTGGTTCAGACATCCACTTAAAGCTGACAGATAGAACACAGGCAACTTTATCAGGTAAAATAAGCTGGTAGCAATTACTGCTAAAGTAAAACTAGTACCTAGTACTTACATTGGGGCAATCAAATCCAACCCAAAATGCAATTGTAATTTCAGACTTGTTATTGAAGGGCAAGAGTTGCAAACACAGGTAGAGAAGACAATGGAAAGGAAGAACAAAAAGGAACAGAAACATTTGACTTCTAAACCTTTTCTCTCCATGTTTAGAGCACTTATTGATGTCCCTGTACCAATATGATATACCTGATCTTTCTTCAGTAATGAAATTCTTCCCAGTGAACATTAATTAAAATTATGACTGAGAAACAAAGGTCTTTGATCTCACAACACTAACCATTAGGGTACACAAAAGCTTGATCATGTTCTTTCTCATATTTTTTTAAGAATTATGTATTTATTCTTTTGAAAACGAAATGGGTTTCAAAAAGAGTGAGAAGAGATAGGTGCTGGAAGTAAAAGGCAGAGGCTCAGAATGTCACAGCACTTAATTGCTCTAATTATCTTGCAACTACTTTAGCTAGATACCTAGGAAGCCTTAATGTCAAATATTAACAGGAAAAAAAAATATTGGCCTCTCATGGATATTTAGTTTTTTATATTAATGATTTAATTATTCAGCATTTTTAAAATGTAGGCATGCATTTGGCAAGGTTCATGTGATTTTATTTAACTTACCAGACTCAAATCAAGTAATTTCTGATGTCATATTAAAAATATTAACCTACAAATGAGAAAGTAAAATCAGCAGAGAATTTCACACACATTTATTCTCTTTCTGTTTTACAAAACAATTGTTATCAACTCACTTGTTCAATGTCTTGAGCAATTTGAAATATGAGGTGCTCTTCTAAGTGTGCTACCTCTGAAATCAGTAGAATTTCCATTGCATTTTATCTACAGTAATACCTTTTTTCAGTCCTATTTTGAAGGTAATTTTATATTCCCAGTTAAGTAATATTTTCCTCTTACTTTTCCTGTTTTCTACTGTATCACATACTTGCACATTCCCTTTTTTCTCTGACTCCCTTAATAAATACCTTAGGTTTCTTTTACTTGCATTTTTCTTGGAACAGCAAGCCTGTGAGGGTAGTGGAAGAAAACTTCTGAGCTGTAATTTTTGTAATGTCTGTTTGCTTGAGCTTGCTGTAGCACAAACAGCTTACTCTAATTGTACCAGATAAATCACTGAAAAAAGGCCACTCTCATTCTTAAATTTTATATCAGCTAAGTTGTCCCCTTTGGTGTTTTAATTTAACGAAAGAAGTTAATTGATGCAGAAATAGTTTGGCAGCACTATTATTTGAAGAGTCTGAGACATACTGAATGATAATTTCTCTCTGAGTCTAACATGTACTTGATTATAAACCCATATCTGCTGAGAGAGAGTACAGTAATCACTTTCTTCTAGTGTTCATTATTTTGGTTTGTGTCTTCATTATTTCAGTTTGTGTCCTCCTGGGGCCTTCCCATAAGTGCAAGTCTCTAAATTACAGAACCAGTCTTGACATTGCGATGCATGTTAGCAGAAACTTCTGCTGACAGTGGCAGACTTAAGTCAACAGTGGTCTATAATAGTTTGGAGATATTTCTTTGTGAACTGTTTTATGGTATTAGCAGCCAGAGTCAAATCAAATGTTTACATTTATTTCAGAAAAAAATGGGTTTACAACATGACATGCATTTATATCATAAGTCCTCTACTGGTCTTTGCCTGCCTGTGGATATAGCATTCCAGGAGCTGAACTTTGATCTTCCTTGTGCGTCCCTTCCAGCTCAGGATATTCTATGATATCTGACTTTATCTTTGTTTTTTTTCCTGGAATGACATGGTCACTCATCTTTATCATCTGCCTTGTTTTAGGAATCCTGTAGTTCTCATCCAGCTCTTTGCATAGGTCTGTAACTATAATGCAATCAAATCTGCTCTTCAGTGCAGTTTGTCTGACACTTTTAAATTATGGATTATGGGAAAATGAACAAATACCAGTACAGTTAGAAGACTTCCACTCCTCTCTCAGAACTGAAAAAAAACCTTCACTATTGTTCTGTAGTAGGGAAACTGCATTACTTGAATCAGGATGTTCCATCTCATTGAATCTAAACTTATTGTATGCTTAAGTAAACTAAGACTTAAAATATTTGAACAATAACCGCTTTGCTAATGCCTAACTTGGTTCTTTCCCCTTAATAGTAGCTTTTGGGTATTTTTTTTTTTTAGCAGTAAAATTATTTAAGATCTCTTGTACACTGAGTCCATCTGTATGGCTGGTACTCAACAAGGACATTCCTTTTGCGGTACTACATTAATTATACAGAAAAAATGAAATATGGAATATATACTTTGGAATGCAGCCTGGTAACAGAAGAAACATACTCATTTACAATCATTGTTTATAATTGTAGTTCCCTTAGTGCTGTACATAATAGCTCACATGTTCAACAATAGTTCACATTTAATAGGTTTTTCAGGGTAAAGAAAATGCCAACCATGAAGCTCTCAAAAATGCAGAAACAGGATGTTGATAACATACTAATTTCAGAAGTGATCAATGGCAGGTCTCCTGGAAGACTGCAGCCATCCTGTGAAGGATAGGAACATTTTCAAGAAGGAAATTGGATGCCACATCGAAATGAGAGAGAAAGAATGTGGTACAAAGAAGTCTATGCCTCCTTCTCAGTTCTCTAAATTAATATTTCCTTTGAAAGAAAGGAAAAGATCCACTGAGATCTTCAGGCATTTAAGTAAAAGACTCTGTACCTTCCAAGAAACGCTATATATGTTCAAAAAATAACCAAAATTCTCTTTTTAAAAAGGCATTGATTTTAGTGCTTCTAATTTCCTAATACTTTTAAAAATATTAAATTTAATATAAATATTGTACATGAAGTCATATAAATATAATAAATATAATTTTTTTAATGTAGCCTTTACTGCAAATCATCTGCACTGAAGTATTCAGTATATTAGAGATTATGCTGACATTCAAGATATGCTTTTACTGAGTTCCTTTTGCTCTTCACAGAAAGAATTAAGGGGGTTTTGATTATTGACAAATTAAAAGAAGATAATTCTGTAGACTAGTACTTAGAGAACTTTCATATAAAGGAATAGTCCCAATCCAAAAATTGTTAAAAGGACTCTCTCTCTGCTTTATTTGTTATTAAGAAGTGGTACCATTCAAGAGTTTGCTTTTTGCACTTGGCAACAAAGAATCCGTGTTAATTCCTTACAGTTCTCATTAGAAGCCAAAGACTTCCCTTAGGTGTTTCTGAACAAAGTTCAGTAATGTTTACCTGGGAGAGGAGGAAATCATAACTTCACAAAAACAATAAAAATATTTTAGAATAAATCCCACATAAATTAATATTTTCCTAAAAATTAGGGTACTAATCACTTTATATTTGTGTCACAAACAGCAAAGTTTCATCCTTTTTTTGTAACTTAGAAGTACATGCAAGAAATTTTTCTTTTGTCTGGTTTTGGATTTCATTTGGGATTTTAGCTGCAGTTTGCTACTGTGTGTAATGTGAGTTCATCAGTCTATGAAGAGACACAGTGAGGAAACTGCTGCCTCAAAATAAATTTCCTTATTAGTCACACACTGTGCAAGCTAGAGTAGTGTTCAGAACACTGCAGTAAAGTAAATGCTACAAACTGGAGCATATTTATCTTTCAAATGCAAACACAGTTTTAGTATCTCATTGTGAATTTAGAAATGCAACTTCCGAATTTGTCCATAAGGAAATAAACATACAAGGAGAGAAAAATAATCTAAAAAGCAGTAGGCACATGTCAGGACATTTGGAACCTTGACTTAAATTTGCGAGTACCTTGTAAACCATTTGAACTGTTTTCTTGTGCAAAAGAATGAAAAGAATGAAAACATAAAAAATGCTCAGTAAATTTTCTATGGCACCAAAAGTTTTCCCTATCTCTGGGCCATTAGGATATAGGAATAGATGATAGTATGGCCTTCCTTCACTGATGTTGATAGTCATATTTTTCTAAAATACAAGAATATTAATGTCTTTTAAAAAGAAATCTTCATAATTTCAAGAAGATGGCCTTTATCATAAGTAGTTGCAACTCATTTTAGTAAATGAGCTATGTGGATGACTTGGACAGGCAATATGTTTTGAATTCATATGTCAAATATAGTGAACTTTCAGTAGCTTGAAAATATGATGGAAAGAAATATATATTGCCTACCACTGATAATGGCTGTCTGAAGTAGTTCATAAGAAATTTAAAGCAATTTGTTATATGAATTATGTGTTAAGTTACTTAACAGTCTAAGTACTTCCAAATTATCTGCTTTATCAGAATTAATTACCCATATTGCAATAAGACAAAGTAAGTAGTACTTACAGATGTAATTACAAATTAAAAACCAGTAAACATTCCCTTAAGAAGGTACATTCTTAAGGAAATTTGCTACCTATTACTATATAGAGTACTGGTTAACAAATGAGTAATCAAACTGAGGTCAAAGTTAAAATTAAATAATATGTTTGAAGTTCAAGTAAAAATAATAGCTAATTTGATCTATTTAGAAAATTTTGTTATTGTGGGGCAGTGTAATTAAAGTATGCAAATATCAGTGTTGACATATAAGATCAGAAAAACACAGGAAAATTACTCAAGCTAGCAACAATGGCATATTATCTTGGATTCAGAAGATATTTCTCCTAGTAGTATTAGGTCAAATATTTACTCCTAAAGTCTTATTGCTATGTCCTTTTTCAGTAATTTTTCAACCCTCTTCCACAAAACCACATACCCTTTCTGTGAGTTTAATCAACCTTAAAGTTAAACCATGCATCTAAGAAAATTGTCCAAATGTTTCTTGAATTCTGACAAGCTTGTGGCCTTGACCACTTCCCGGGGGAGTTTTCCAATGCTTCACTATCCTTTCAGTGAAGATCTTTTTTCTAAATTCTAAACTAATCTTCCTCTGATACATATTTAAGCCATTCCCTCACATCCTATAACTGGACAGCTGAGAGGTGATCAGCATCTCCCTCTTGGTCTATGTCTATGAGGAAATTGTAGACAGCAATGACTTCACCCCTAAGTCTCCCCTTGCCTAAACTGAACACACCTTATACCCTCAGCCACTCCTCATAAGTCACTCCTGCCTGTCCTTCCACCATCTTTGTCTTCATTCTTTGCACACATGTTTAGGGCAAGAAAGAGCATCTCTGTCAGAAATTTTCAGTTGCAATTTTTTCAAAGTGAAAGGAAAAGAAATTCCCCAAGTAAGCCAGTGTCTGTAATGTATCTTTTTAATTTGTGCAGGTAGAAATGGCATGCAGGGATAACATAGACTTTTACGATCCAATAGTTGCTATAGGCACTTCTAGTTTATTATTAAGAAGTGAGAGAAATTGAGGCTTCTGGTAACATTTGCTTAATGCCACCGGTGCACACTGAAGGCCAACCAACCTAAAGAAACAGCTTTGCAGAGAAGGACCTTGAGATACTGGTGGACAAGCTGACCATGAGCCAGATAAGTGCTCTCATGGAAAGAAAGCAACAGCATGATGGGCTGTGTTAGGAAGTGCTGGCAGCAGACTGGAGACCTGCCTGTCTGCTCAGCACTGATGATACCATATCTGGACTGCTGTACATTCAGACTTTAGTCTGAAGACTTTCAGAAATGTCCTGGATAAATTAACAGCAAAGAAATCTTTGTTGGGAGGGATCATGAGAACAGTCTGTGCACTGTCACCATTACCCTTCTTATATTAAGCAGTGTCCAAATAGCCTCATCACCAAAGTTGTGTAAACGGTGGAAACACCTGCTTCAGGAAACTTATAAAATGATATAAGGAAAAATTACCACAGGATACAAGTTCATTACTCTTACCTAGCACATATGGCTCATCATATTTAGGGAAAAAAAACTACAACTAACCTAACTCCACTTCTTGTGAAGCTCAGACTTGACTCTGACTTTACACCCTTCATTTCTATGATTAAGGATTAAAAAATAAATCCAAAGAGTATTTGCTTTCCTTAACAGCTCACAGAAATAAGCATTAATGTATATTTTAAAATATTTTTAAATTTATATTTAACTTTTCATATTAGTAAATTCTCATAGAAAAGAAACAAAATTAAACATGTTTTTATGTATGGAATTCTGGGTTCCTTTTCTGTTATTTTGTTGCAGTACTTTGTATAGCTAAAAAGGATTGAGTTCCTTCTAATTCCTTACGCTTAAGAATTCTTTATTAATACTATTTATTTTCTTTTGTCCTGCCTGTTATTCTTTGAACTTAGATCTCCTCAGGCTCTTCGATTTTTTCTATTGACTCTTCTCACTTTAATTTAATTTCTTTTTATTTTTCTGAGACTTTTCAGAAATGGAAAGTATATACACTGTACTGAATTATATTTCTTACTTGACCTTTAAATATTAAAAGATGAGAAAAAGTATCTTGAAATAGATTCGAACTTTAGATCTGTGATTTTCTTTGAATCCCATTAAAAATGGGTATTCTTTTTGAAGTAGGGTTGCATGCAGGAGCTGTGAATAAAATCAATAGCAAACAGCAGATTTATTCATAATACAATATGAAAAACAGGAATACTTGTAGTGGTATACGAGCTCTGAAAGTGAAACAAAATGAGGTGGGGGAGGGGCAGGGTGTTGCTTAAAAAACCCGCTTAGAGTTTATACATGAATCCTGTAATTTCTTCACAAAAGATGTATACTTCAGCCAAGTTTTGATTGTCATAGGGTCAATAAAGAAAATAGTTCCATTTTGGTGTCTCTTTGCAATGACATGTGGTTAAGACTCATAAAGGTAAATTTGTAACTTTTGTAAAATTTTGTTATGAAATAATAGAACCAAAGAAATCCCTGTTTAGAAGGAAAAGTGTCTTTTTTTCTTGATCATTCAGTAAATAGCAGTCCAATTAGACTGTCACACAAGTGAAATAATTTACTTACATCTCTCCTAGTAGGTTTGGGATGTCATTATTCGTACAGGAAGACACTTTAAACATGATGAAAAAGTACGCATGATTTTTAATAAAATATAAAGTTTGTCAAGTTTAGGGACTAAAATAATGGTAATAACAGATCGTTTTTAGATTAGGTAGGCAAACATAAGTTACTCTTATTCTTCTTTATTTGAAACATCAGTTCTGACCATGAACTGATGCTTTATCACTTTTGAAAACACTCTCAAAGGAACAAAGAAGGAAGCCTACATAAACCATGAGGAAATTATTAGTGATTAGTGATGTACTACTCCACTTAGACATTCACAACTCTCAGGGGTTGGATGGGCTCCACCCAAGAGAACTGAGGGAGCTGGCAAAAAAGGTGTGGGAAGAAGGTGTTTAAAGAATTGTTTTTCTTTAAAGATTTTGTTTTTCTTTTTTGTTTTTCTTTTGTTTTTGTTTAAAGATTTTGTTTTTCTTTACTCTATACTGATTTGATAGGTAAGAAATTTGATTTCCCCAAGGCGAGTCTCTTTTGCCCATGACAGAAATTGTTGGGTGATTTCTCCCTATCCCTAACTCAACTCACATGGTCTTAGTTCTATTTTCTCTCCTGTTGCCCAGTTGAGGGCACTGATAGAGTGGCTTTGGCAGGCACCTGGCATGCAACTGGGGTCAACCCACCACAGCCTCCAATAGACAGATCATTCCTGCCAGCCCCAGGCAGATGTTTCAGCTAAAAAAGGGTAACTAAAATGTTTCTTATGCTTGAGTTTGGTAAACAAATCACTCTCTAGACTATTCCAGTGCTGACATTTATCTGTGGCTGAATTTGAACTCTAAGCAGAAGATTATTCTTGGGCAAAGAAAGCATATTAACAATTGACATACATGTTGCCATTGTTCACATAGATTCATGTTTAAAGGATACTGGCACATCCCTTACTCAGAACAAGGTCTGTGTCATAATTAAGGGAGAAAGAATCATAGGAACTCATTTATGCCCTTGAAAAATCTTACTTAGCTGACACCTAATTTCAAAATGTAAGACATATTTGTAAAATATTCCAAGAATCAAATATTCTACTCACTGGAAACAAAATTTCTTTTTATTTAATTTAATGAAGTCTGTTCTTTTTTAAATGTGAGGGCATCCTGTGAAACCATATCTGTGCTCATATAACTTGGTGTCTGGTTAGAACTTCTAGGCAATTAAGTATAGAAGGCTGTTTAGAGGACTGCAGGTGTTTACTGACAGTTCATAGACACCAATTATTGTGGCTTGTCTTTTGTATTGCAGATATTGAAGAATAACATATGGTTCATAGACTGCCAGTTAATTATACGCCAATAAAATGTCAATAAATTGCTTTACTCCTGATTTGGTTTAAAGTATATTAAGTAAGCATTTTTTTCCTGCAACAGTACCTAACTCATAGAGTACATATATATGTCTATGCAAAATCTAGCTGAAATGGGAGTTGGAAATGGCTCAGGTTATCTTTTTAATTTCTCTGTTAAAGTTTTGGGTCTGCAAAATCCACTATTCAGGAAGGTACCTACGTGTCAATTGCATCAGTACTAAAAATGTAACATCTGTATACTTTTAAACTTTGAACATGAACTTTTTTTTTTTTTTTTGAGTGTCCTATCCAGCAGTATAATTCATTTAAACATTTATGGTTTTGTCATTCAGAAATAGATAAAAACCAGATTGAAAATTGTTGCATCCCGGAGTTTGGGTTTAGATTAGGGTTTTTAATTTATGCTAAAATAAGTCAAGTTCTGTAATCCCGCGTTTCCCCCATGTTGTTCCCCCCCGCGGTTTCTGACCCCATGCTGCCGGATCTTACCCCTGTGCTGCTCCTGTAACCACCCTGCCGTCCGGCCCCGGGAAACCCCGTGCTGGCCACCCCAAGCCACACGATCCCGCTCAGCCCGCGGCTCGGTGCTCGCCCCTGCGGGTTTCTCTGGTTGGTCGCTGTTGCTGGCATCACCGCCACGGCAGCCGCCCCTGTTGGCCGGCAGGCCGTGGATCCTCTCACCCCGCCCCTCCATAAAACCCTATCCTGCCGGCACCCAGGCGCCATTTTCTCCCATGCGAGTGCCGGGAGCGGTCGCGTCTTTCCATCAAACCGCGCCACGTGTGACCAATAAACCGTTCCTGCCAAGCACGGAGAAAATGGACAAATTCCTTACCTCTTTGCCGGGTCCCTAGCGCACGGTAACAGCGGTTGGCCAGCCCACGCGCCCGAGACACGGAGCCATGTCCGGGAACCCGCGGCAGCAAACCCCGGCAGCACGTGGAAGCTACGCCACAGCCGGGCTCCCAAGAGCCACGTGCAGCCGGGGAGAGCAAAAACCCACGCCGCAGAAAATCATAAGTATTTATTGGAAAATATCTATTTGGATTATATTTCTTCACATAGTTTTCTAAAGTTTAACTTATTTTTTACTAACTTTTTTTATGTCTAATTTTATGAAATACATGGCTGTGCTACTCTAAGATGTAAGCCAACTTTTGAAAAACCATGTTCTATAACAAGGCAAATTTTGAATCCAAACAGGTTGGATTTTATGAGTCCATTGTTTGTCCTAACTTGCCTTTTAATTTTCCTCTTTGAATAATGTTTTTATAATTGACATGCTTTAAAAATTATATCTTACATTTTAAAAATTATTTAACCTCTAAACCAATGTAATAAAATTAATATGTATCATATATTACATTAGAAAATAATACTAAATTTGTACTAATAAAGTAATTAAATCCTGCATTATGCTAGGGTTAAGGTTCTTTATGTAGTTCTAACACAGAGAACTTCAACATCTTTGTGAAGTCTATTATAATCACTTAATGTAAATATCATGTATCATATATTTATTTTAAAAACTGGCAGTCAGTAGTGTGGTTATAAAATAAAATTGTAACAGACTGAACTGTTGAAGAAATTTGAAGAATTAAAATTTACTATCACTCTTGGTTCCAGGCAAAAATTGTAGAAATCATATATGAGCTCATTATTTTAAAATAATCATATGTAACTGATGATGAAAGCAAGTAAATGCCTTGAGATGATAAATCACAGTGCTTTACACTTTTTTACAACATAATTAAATTCTGGTTCAACAATTAGCAGGCTGTTTTATGAATTTAAAATGAGCTAATTTCACATAATACATTTTCAACAAAATATAGCCAAAGACCTAAAAATCTATCTTGAAGTGGAACAGTTTTACTCATATCTTGATGATTGTTTATACAAGCTCAGTGAATTCAACTAGCTTTGTATGTGAAAAAATCATGTTCATGTATTCGTGTTAGCATTTATTATACCCAGTTCCCAAAGGAGTAATTAATATCTCAACTTAGATTGTCTTTGGCAGATGAAATCCTGTTTTTCACATAGCATCTTAGGCTATTACTTTGTGCAGGTGTTAAGGAGCAAAAGGTTCATCAATTTCAATGTCTGGCACATGTGAGTGACGCCCAGGGGACTTAAAAGACAACATTGGAGTGGCCTGCTCTCACTCACTGGTTACACACTTCCATGCTGTTAATGGTGTCATTAGGCATACTACACAAAATGCATGACTTATTAACTGTGGCCTCTCCTACATGCAATTGTCTACGCACATTTGTTACTCTTTGAAATATCAAATAATTTTAAAACCATGGAGTCATTAGTGTTGCAGTGCGGCGTCGCACTCTTTCTCCTGGGTCCGGAGCAGCTCTGGTGCCCTCTGGCGCCGCCTCCCCCCGGACTTCCAGGTCCACCGCTTCTCTCCCGCGTGCCGCTGGCAGCGGCATGCGGGTCGGGGTCTGCCGGGTTCAGTTGCCCATGTGAGAGTTCGAGGTAAAGAGGGAAGGAACGTCCAAATCACCCACGAAGGAGGCAGGAACGCTTTATTGTCGCAGAGAGCTGCAGTGGGGGGTAGCGACCTGCGCTTCCCACTCCACGTGGGGGAAATGGTGCCAGGACCCGGGAGGGAGCGGGATGATACAGGGGATGTGATAGGGAGGGCAGACACACCCCCTCAATCCGTGCGGGGGCCGCGATGATGACATAGGACAGCGACCAACCAGCGAACCACAGGGGCGGACACCGAGCCTCGGTCTGAGTGAGATCGTGGGGATGGGGCAGCAAACACGGGGGTTCCGGGGGCCGGACGGGGGAGTGGTTACAGGAGCGGCAGAGGGGAAAGCCCAACGGCAGGCAGCTTGGGGCCAGAAACCGCGGGGGCGGGGAATGGCACAGGGGAAGCGCAGGGGTACACAGGACTCGGCTAGCTAACACAAATAAGAACCCCTAAAACCCAATCCCAGGATGCAACATTGCAGTATCACTATATTGTCACCACACAAACTGCTCTGGTTTAAGTCTTGATATTTTTAATTATACATTCTTAATTATATCAGAAATGTGCTATGTATCATCTAGTTTAAAAATTCTTATTCAAAAGAATAGAACAATTTGCTTATTTTCTAGTAGTTTTAAGAGTTGAGAGTGAATTTACAAAAAATATCTTTGTAGCAAATATCTTTTTTTTTTGGTCACAGAAGTTTTGGCTAACAACAGTTTACATGTTCCCTGATGCTTCAGTATTCCTTGGTAACATGATAAAAGTTATATTCTAAATTCTTGAGTAGCATCCAGAGTAAAATTCATAGATAATATGCACATCTACTGTCATTTATTTATCTATTTTATGTGTCTGTCTAATCTGGTAAGTACATATTTAAAGTTTTTGTGTTTTTAATTAGTGCTGTTACCAAACAGGACTAGATTAATTTTTAGTGCTTTCAAAATCTTCTTTAAGGGTAAGTGTGAGAATTTTCTGCCTCAAACTAAAGTTCTGAGAAAAATTATATGAAACTTACAACTGAAATTTTAAGGGGTTTATATCTGAAATTTTAAAATCACTTTAGCTGCTACTGCCACCGTGTATTCCAGACAAATAAGCATTTATATAAATAAAGATATAGATAAAATCAGTGTATGTTTGCCAAAAGAAAAAAAAAGAAAATGAAAACTAATTGTATTTCAAAAAAAGTTCAGGTGCATGTAAAACAGAACCTTTTTTCATGTCATTTAAATACTTGGTACAAATGTGTCAAACACTTTTATAGTGTGGGAAGATCATAATTTAAATTGTCAAAGGGTGAAATTATTTTGAGAGGTTTCATCAGCAGGGGGCTGGAAACAGTTTAATGTAAGAGTGCCTGCAATTAATAGAGTTATATCTAGCCAGAGGGTTGATTTATTGTGCTACTGTTGTCTTTCTTTTTCTTTTCCCCCCAACTCCACCCCGGCTTTTGAAAATTCCTTTCATGAATCCTATGTGTCCTCAATAACATAAATTGGCATGAAGAGTTTACAGCACTCTTAGGTATTCCTTCCTATTTTCTTTCCAGCTATTACTAAATTAAGGCTTTCAGGTCAAATAGGTTTAATTTAATCTCAAGAGTGTGCATTTGGCAGTAAATGAAAACCATTTACATTGTATTTCTGATGATTTAAATTATTTTAAAGTTGTTTTTGTATATGAACATTGAGTATTTGTATCTCAAACAAACCCATTTTCCTGTTAGAGGTGTCTATACAATTTTGTATAGACAAGATTTTTTTTCACTGCACAGGTAATAGGTTTTTTATCAAATTAATCAAACACAGAGAGACAAAGAAAGAGTCTCAATGGAGTTTTCATTAAGAGATTGTGCCAGTTAAAATTCTTGTATGGGAGATTTTTTTTATTATAAATTAGGTTCCCCAGATCTCTCCAACATATTAGTGTCCTTCCTATTACTTATTAAGTGCAGCTTCATTAGGATAATGAATCCAGGTGAGCAGCTCTGGAAGAATAAGTATCTGAAAATTTAGATTTCTGAAAGGCATGCTTTAAGCCATTGCTCATTCCACTCTATACTTGAGTCTGCTAGAAAAAGTTCCTTTAACATGGCACCATTGATTTAGTTTCCTTGTGTTGAAAACAGGAGTACTGACAGTGAATGTCTGAGCACTTCTGAATTTCCTGGACACTTCACTCCTCTCATCTCATTTCTAAAACACAGTCTAGAATTTTCCTCCTGAGAAGATCCTTTCTATTTTCAATCAGCACATACACTGTGATGTAGAATTGTCAGCTTTCAGCCACAACACAAGGAATGGATCTGTCCTACACACCATGCCCACTGAACCTAGTGGCTTTTCCTTTTTGTTCTTGGTTTGTTTGAGTACACAAAAACAGTGCAATCCTGAAGTAGGAACTAGACACTAAACTCAGTATTTCAGCATTTTCTACTTTTCTGCTCTGGGCTTAATTGAGGAACTCACCCAGTCTTCCTGCTGTTAGAAGGAACCTTAGCATGCTTGTATTATCTTTTGTCTTATGCCTTTTATAATTCATAATAAGTAAAAGTATTTAAAACTATGGCAAATGCTTTTATTTGTCACTTGATTGTATTAATCATTGTCATTATTAAGATCTGTGAGAGATCTTGGAAAGAATGGACTGTGGAACTAGGGAAGATACATTAAGATCAGAGACAAAAATAATGGTTTCACTACTAGGGCCTAATTTTTTTTTATGGCTTCACCTTGCAGTAAAACAACTTGATATTTTTCTGTGATGCATTTAAACAGGTTCTTTTTTTGAGTGACAGTTTAGTTAGCTGATCCTTTTGCTCGCTTGCATGAATAAAACTAGAATTTCAGAAACTCAAGATGTGATAATGGAGTTCATTTTTTCATAGACCTCAACCACCAGCAACTGGAAATGAGAAACTGCCAATGTGATAACAATAGCAACAACAGCAATAACTAATAATAGCCTAGGAAATTATATGAAATTCATACCACCTTAAAAGATCTACCACAATTATGTCTTTCAAAATCTTTGTTTTCAGATGAAGACAATTCAGAAATAAATGAGAAGGAAGAAAAGAATAAAAAGACAAAAGTTAGTTGAATGAAACACAGAGAAGACCTTTAAAAAGGAAGAAAAATTGTTTGATGTTGAAAAAAATATAAAAACCAGCTATATTCATCATACAATTTTAGGAATGCATTTATTTAATGAGACAGAGGATGTTAGTATGTTTTTATAGTCATAAAACATTTTCTTTTTCAAATACAAAAAAATTGGGACAAGTCTGATTATTACTGAAAAAGTAAAACTTTGGTGGAAGGTGAGATTGTTTTGTTTCTCAAGCCTTCAGTGGTACTTTTTATCACTTTACTAGAAAGGCTGGGTCATTTCATACTGCAGGGCCTTTTTGCTTACGCTTCTTTACTACTTTGCCAGACAGCAACAAGGAACAAAACAAAAAAAAAAAAAAAAAAAAAGCAAGTGAGGATCAGATAAATGAAACTACATTTATATCCACAATATCTGAATGAAATATGACAAGTGATATCATCCTATATTTTGTTTGCTTGGTTCTTCTTGGGTTTGGATAGCATTTTGTAGGGATAGAAAAAACAGGTATATATATATATTTTTTTTTTTATTTTAGTGCCAAATAGTGGTGTAGATGGAGAAAATCTCAAGCAGATCAAAAAAACTACTAAAAGTATCTTACAAGGCCAATCCATTAAATATAATTATATTATTATTATAATTTTCTTCTCTGTACTATATTCTATGTACTACATACTGTGTTATACATTTTATGAAGTCTCTCTGTACCCCAGATCCTCAGATAAGTTTGATTCTCAAATGGTTTGTCATCAGCACTGATAGTGTTTTGGGGTTTCTGTTTCTCCCCTCCCCCTCAGTCTCCAATACAGAAGAATTCTATTTTGTGTGAAAGGAACACCATAGTTTTGAAAGTTTCACTATTCCAAAATAGATAATGAAGTTTAAAGTGTTTTGGTTTTATTACTGCCATACTCTCCAACAAATTACAACAAGCTTCTTACAGTTTCCATCAAAAAACTCAGTCTCAGTATCTCACACTCAGCATGTAAATGTAAACTCTTGTTTATAAGGATTATAGATTAAAAATTCCTCCTATTAATAGTGTAGTCATTAGTATTGTAGCAGTGATTAGAAAACCCCAAATCCTCTTATGATACTGTTAGAAACAGCATATGATAATGTTTACATAAAGAATTATTAGATCCATAAATCAAGATTTTTAATTATTTCAAATATGACTAATTCTTCTTGAATGACTACATTTAAAATCCTGTGTCTTTAGTAGAGAAGTTTTTGGCTTAGTATTTACAATAGAAATATAAATTATATCTAGTCAGAGAGTTTCTAATAATATTTTTAGACACCCATTGTTTAAATAAAAAAGATGTAATAATAACATTTTATAACACTTTCATAAAGACAAAGAATAGGTTATATTTTCCATTTTAAAAAACTGTATTAACTTAAAATGTTATGGTTTTAGTAGCCTTTTGATTAAGAATGATACTTGAGTGATTGATGAATTACAGTCCATTGCATGGGAAATGGAACTTATGTCTTTGAAAGATATATAAAACTCACCATAATAATAGTCTAGATTTTTAATTTTTCATTTCGTATGTCTGCAAATATATTGTTAATTGAATTATGTTTTTCATTTTAACTATTAAATTACTTTTTTACTTTTGTAGCTTTAGTCCATATTGGTAACATTAATACTTTTAAATAAGTAGGAAAATAATTATTTTGAAAGCAAAAGTAATATTTTTTGTAAGCATAATCTTTTGATAGAAATACTTGTGTTTCTGTATATTTCTGAAGAAAACTTGTATTGTAAACTACTGTTTTCTTAAAAAATTGTAGATGTCATAAACAAACTTTCCATTATTTAGCAGTTCTTACTGAAAGTCAAAATTTTGCCCAAATGGCTCTATCATTCTGGGTTATATAATACCATCAAAATATTGTTAACTGTTATTTGAATGCTGCCTGTATCAGCTGCCAATTTTTCTTTAAGCTTCTCTGCCTCATAACAGCATCCAACAGCAAGGGGAGCTCTAAGACAAGTTGGAGTAAACTGAGAAACTTTTGAGAGAAGATTAGAAATACTGTCAGGAAAAGATAGTTTGGAGAAAAGATCTGGAATGGGGGAGGGACATAGCTGTTATTCATTATAAGTGAGGCAGCCAGAGGTGTTTACAAAGTACATGAGAGAGATTTAAAAAGTGTGGGAGATTATAAGAAGCAGCCAAGTGACTAAATAGAAATGATCCAAGAACTTTGAGAAAAAATCAAACTCGCATCTCAAGTGAGATGTGCCAAATAACTAAGAAAACCACTAGATATGATACAGTGGTTGAAATAAATAGTAAATCAGACGTAGATTAATCTATCTCAGATATAATAGCACCCATGAATTACAAATATAATTTACCTTCAAGTCAGAGAAAAAGGTTATATGAAGGGATATTATACTGACTTTCACTGAAAGGCATGAAGATTGTACTGAATATTTTGTCTACAAAGAAATATTCTTTCATGAACATGCCAAACTAGTCCATTTTTCCAGCATTCTTTTTATTAAGTCCGAGATGGTAACTTCTGACCCAAATCAGAAAAAGTCTGTGATCCAGCAAGTGCCAGATTTGTAATAGCCTATTAATTGCCACTGACATTAAGGTTCAAAAGAAAAGATTTTAAGAATGGTTCCTGTAACTTAAATTTGTATCTAGCATTTAGATAAATGAATAGTAGAGCACTGTGAAATATTGATTGTACAAAATTATTTGACCTGTGCTGATTTTGAGTTTATTTTGCACATCCGGCTTTATTTCTAGCCACCATAACCCATATTGTACGATGTAGCAAGGATGTCTTTCCTGATCAAAGACTGCTTTGCTCACAAAGACCACATATTTGGGCATATGAGAAATGTATAAGTAGAGACATTTATTATATGACTGTAATGGTAGACAAGATTTGTTATTCCATTATATTATATATTCCATTTGTTATTCCATTATATTATATATACTGTGAATGCAAGAGGCAATATACTGTGAATGCAAGAGGCAATGCAGGAAGAAAAGGGATATGCAAACCAGAAGCAGAAAGGAATATATAGCTCTATCCTACATCAGTACTTCGATCATCAGTTAATCCTGAAGATGTAAATTTACACTGGTGACTTCTTTGTTGCTAGCTTGTAATAGATGAAACTTATGAATTTGATGCAACCTAAACATCCCGAACTGAAAATCCAAGAGTTGTTTTGATAAAGTTATTTTTTTTGTCCAAAGGTAGATTATTAGAATACTTACCAACCTTGCACATGAGCTAAAAAATATTATCATAGATGTACTAAAATTAGTTGAGAATGCTAATGCCCAAACCTGTCCTTCTTATATCATTTGTGTTATTTACATTAATTTTTTTTTTTTTTTTTTTTGTCTAAGAAAGGGATTCTTTTTTTTGGTAGCTGAAAATTGCAGAAATTTTATTTTCTTTTCCTTTCTTGGCTATGGATACTCAAGCTTGGTAGAGTGAGAAAGCAAATTTGGTTAGAAACAAAAGTCGCAAGTAATTAAAAACAAGAAAAAAAAACAAATGCTAATCAAAATTAATTTGTCTTGTGTTCAAGTCAAACATTTATTTAGGAAGCCCAACATTCTCTGTATAGTGTTATTTAAAAAAAAAATGACTATGCCGTCACAAGGCAGGAATGACTTCACAGCAAAGATAATTCATTTTAAACTGTGGGAATTATTAAATAGAAATGACAAGCACTAATCTTACAGTACATAAGTGTGAGTGGTGAGCAGGATAGAAAGATTCAATGAGCTGATTTTTTTTCCCCACATGAAACAAGTTATAGGGAAATGTATACTCAAATTTATATAGGAAAGTATGCCAC